>NC_063451.1:20256629-20887269 GCF_020379485.1 Brassica napus | reverse complement strand
TTAAAAAGGAAAGTTTATTATTTTATTTTTTTAGAGCAAACAAAACATTTACAGACTCATATTGACTCTGTAAACCAGTTTGGTAACTCCGCATCCATGTGAACGACGAAAGACAGTTATTTAAATAGGAAAATTTATTATCTATACAGAAATATTTCCTTTACAAAGTTTTTGTTTAGATTTGAAAAAAAAAAACTACAATTAAACACTTTTTAACAATTTTCTTTTTGTAGAAGATTTTATAAAAGGATAATTACTATCAAATAGTTTTTTACAATTATATTTTCTTTATGATTTTAGAAAAAGAAAAGTTAGTATTAAATAAATTATCTTACAGATATTTTTTGTTTAAGATTTATAAAAAGGAAAAATAAAAGAATTTTAGAAAAATAAAATTACTGTCAAATAAAAACTATCAAATAATCTTTTGTTTTGTCTTTGCTTAGGATTTAAAAAAGAAAAATTTCTATTAAATAATTTTTTTGTGTTATTATCTTATTATATTTATCTTATTAATTATGATAGATTTTAACACATGTCATCGTCTTAAAAAATTTATTACCAGTCACGATCATGTTAATTAGCAACTTTGAAAAACCAAATTTTATATAATAAGATTCATTTATCTTTTTAGGAATAGAAGATCTTTCATGCAAAGGTTTAAGCAAGGACATTCAACATACAGAGACACTAAGGTGAAATAAGATGGAGATGAGAGACGCAGTTTCACTATGCCCGTGGCTTCCTTAGAGGTTCCTTCACCTGAAGAAAGTGAGAACGTTTGGTCACTAATACCACAGCTTAAGAGAAAACTCCACATGCACCAGAAGAAAGCTTTCGAGTTTCCCTGGAGAAACCTAGCCGGGTCAGTGGTTCCTTCGATGATGGATCCAAGTTCAGATAAGATGGGTGGCTGTGTGGTTTCTCATACCCCAGGAGCAGGCAAAGCATTTCTCATCATAGCTTTTCTCGCAAGCTACTTGAAGATATTCCGTGGGAAGAGGCCTTTGGTTCTTGCTCCCAAAACAACATTGTACACATGGTACAAGGAGTTCATCAAATGGGAGATTCCAGTTCCCGTTCACTTGATCCATGACCGTAGAACAAAGAGAACAAGATTCAGTTCAAGGGGATTCCAAAACCGAGCCAAGACGTTAGTCAACTGTTTAGACAAGATTCAGAAGTGGCATGCCCAGCCTGTTTAGACAATACAAGAAGCTTTTGCTCCTGTAACAGCTTCTTGTATTGCAATAAAACTAATCAAATATCAACAACTGTGTAATAATTCAGTCGTATGTTCATAATCTTAATACATGTGAAACAAATGTATCTATATACTTGATGAGAGGATGAAATAGAGTCAGGGAAGATGATGATGATACTTGGCAATAATAAAACTTTTGTTTTAGTTCCTACAACAATGTCACGAATATACTTCATCTTATCTCACTGAGACACACCGACTGAGAGAGAGAGAGAGAGAGAGAGAGAGAGAGAGAGAGAGAGAGAGAGAGAGAGAGAGAGAGAGAGAGAGAGAGAGAGAGAGAGAACATCTGACTAAAATAAACATCAAAAACACACCTACAATAACATATCATCTCTCCCCCAACCAACAACGGAGCTTGAACCAAACAGCAGCAGACTGCCTCTTACTTCCTTTTAGGTTTTTATGTGCACTTAGCTTTTGCTCCTTCCATTACCTACTTGCCTGCCAAAAACAAAATCTTTATAGTGTTAGCTCAATATAGTTGCCTCCAAGTCATTTTACTACTAGACACTATAGAACATCACCTCTAGAGTTACTGTTTCCTTTGACTTTGGTGACTTCTGCTGTGTGACATGGAAGGAATCTTTGAGGTCATCATGGATGTTTGCAGACCTTCAAGTAGCTGGAGAGCAGCGCACATAAACTCAAAAGTAAATTAAAGCGATTGCCATATAGAAATGAATGTAATGTCCTGTATACTTACTCTAGAAGTTGGCTGAATCCTGCGGACAGACCTACGTGGTTCCATTCCATCTGATGCTTTTGAAGAATTATCATCCAACGCCTTGGCCTCTTCAATCTTGGGTAACCTCCCTGCAGTAGGAGCCACTTTCCCTTTCCCAGTAGTGGTCGAGGAGGAACTATCTTGGCCTTGTGAAGATGATGTGATTTGCTCTTCCCCTGTTCCCTTGGCTGGATCCCTGGAAGTTGATGCAGGACCTTTGTTCTCTCCACTCTGACCAACGGCATCTTCAGATTCCATATTTAAGGATGTTGTATTACGAGAGTCCTTGCGGGGAATTATCCTAGGTGCAGCAACCGGCTTCTCTTTGGTCTTGGGCGCAGGTTTGAAAGTCTTGGGCTTCGTTGTTGTTGTTGTCTGTTTTTCTCTCGGTTTAGAAGGCAATCTCCAGCTCCCTGGTCCTGGATTTTGGGGCACAATTGGTTTCACAGCCTTAGCTGGTTCCTTCTGTTTCCGAGTTTGATTGCTCGCCTCTGAAACGTAATGTTTGCTCACGTCCATGAACTTCCTTGTCTTTCCAGGTTTAGGGACACCATAGATCACTTTTGCTCCCTGCGTTTGCAAACCGGTTCTCTTCATTCGGAGTGGACCAGGATTGCCCTCCTTTCTCCCGATGTTAAATGTAGTCTCTGAAACACCGAGGTCAAGAACACCAGTCTGAGGCGGTTTGCCTAAATCCGGATCAACGGCAGTTTCCATTTTCGTGTCTTTTCCTTCAGCCACAGGAGCTGGAGCTCCTAGTCTAGGACGCTTCTCCTTTGGAGTATCACCCTGCAATTCAAATTTTCGAGTCATTCAAAATAGCAAAGTATCCAACACGAAGCTTCTAGCTTCACAGAAGGGTCATAGTACCTCATGTGACGAGCTGATGCTTTCTCCTGAAGTAGAACATTCAATCCACCTTCCATCTTTCCATACAAGAGAAGGACGAAGATTCCAAGCTTTGATAGTCAAAGTCTCTCCTTGTGCTGCCAAAAAGAAAAAGAGAAACAGTTTAGAACATGAAAATGAGATATCTTCATCACACGTCTTTACGAACCTGGAAAATGCACAGTCACTGTATTTTCATCATTTTTGTTCTTCTCCGTGATAACACCCTCCAACCAACTAAAAGAGAACAAAACACATAGATAAAGCTTCCAAAGTTAGTGGAATGAATAGAATAGGATTTTCACAAAACGGAAAATTCAAAACAATACAGATTTTGTGTTGTGGGCTCATTGCTGTTACCTGTCATGAACCCACGAGTCTACCCTATCTCCAAGTTTCCAAACAGGATCCCCAATGGCAGCTCTGCGCCTCTTCCTGGTTCCTTCATATGGCAGGGCAGTAATAGAACGAGCAGTTCTTATTTTCGGGGCCTCATCACCTTCACCTTTGAGGGCTACCCACTCCTTCAGCTTATCTGTTCCTGATAAGAGATAAAAGAATCGGATCAACTAACAGAGTACTGCACATGCATAAAATATAATAATGGAAAGTGGGTGATTATATACGGTTACATATATATCATACACTTGGAGCAATATGTAAAGTAAATGAGAGATAACGATCAAATACAGATCACTGCAAGGACTAACATAAAAAAAATTTATGGCCAACTAATAAACCTTGTTCTACAGAAAGGTCACTGAACAGCACATAAGCTTTCCCATCCTCTAAGCTCAATACATTGGCAGAGTACCATGCGGTTCTTAATTCAGGTCCTTCCTTGAAAACCTACATAGAAATTTTTTATCTCCATTACAAAAAGAAACACAACCAGCATCGAGCAGTTTGCTATAGAAAGTGTATATATGCAAACATAGCACAAACCTCTACATGAGAACCTTCCTTGATGCACTCGTCGTTTGCTTTTCTCATAATCTGCTCACTTTCAGTCTGGGTGTCAATCGAAGATTTTGACCCAACTTCTGGCTCGAAAACTCCAGCAGTGTGTTTAGCCACGTCTGCACTTATATGACCTTTCTGTCCATTTGTTTTCTTTCCAGTGGCAGAAACTAGACCTAGACCTAGACCTAGACCTAGACCTAGACCATCAGCTGTTCTCGCGGAGCCATCCAACTCAGTATGCGCAGTGCTGGGACTAGCAAAACCTCTATCACTAGTAGTCTCAGTTTCTTTTTCTAATACACCCACTTTACAAGGCTGCACTTTCTCAGATTCTTGAGCCTGCCTCCAATAATTACTTGGACCCACCTCCACCAGCTTATTGAGCGACGGAGGATGACCCATTGAAACAAGTATTCCAGCTTGTGAAACCGCCTCTGATGCCAGTTCTGCTGCCTTAACAATGGACTCCACATTTTCAGCTCGTTTGGTGGCCGCTGTGGCAGCCTCGACCCTCTTCTTAGCCGCCTCTCTGGCAGCACTAAGGAACGGACTGGAGCTGACCACTGCACCTTCACCCTTCAAGACAGAAGCAGGGGTACCCTGGCCTTGAGTTAGTACATCATTTGACTTGTGGAGTTCATTACCCTGATAAGAAACACTAGGAAGGGATGCTTCTTCAGCCATTAATTTTGCCTGAAATGCCGCATTAGCTGCGACATTGGCGGCGGCAGCTGCAGCCTTTGCCACTGCAGCGGCAGCAGCTATGGCAACAGCAGCGGAAGCTAATCTGCCTTGAGTTTCTGGCTGGAGGCCAGCATGCCTCTGTTGCTCTATCTGCTTCCATACGTATTCGCTGTGACTAACGGCTGCAGTAGCGAGAGCAGAAGCATCCTCTGCATGCATCTTAGCCTCATTAAGCTTATCAATGGTATCTGCCGGTAACACAGATCTCTGCTTAACTTCAGATACAAGGTTACCACCAAAAATTGGGGATTGCAAAGATGATTTCATTTTCTTTCCAGGGAACGTAGATACCAGGTTCATAGGGACTGCAGAGATGGAATCAACACTGGGCAGGGTGCCTGCGTTAGAAGTCAGACTACCCGGAGCAGCTGTAATAGGTACAGGTGTTGATATAGAAACAAGAGGTGAGACAACTACTTCTGTCTGCTGTAGCGAATTCAAAATGCTTGGATCAGACTCCACAGAGACTGGCATTTTCTTCCGTTTCCTTGATTTCGTCCCAGTGGAGTGTTGAGCAGGTGCTACAACTGTACTGGCTGGCTCAAGTGTTTGTGTCCCTTTGAAAATATTGCCAGAAGTTCCACTCAGAACATGCTTACCGCCAGAGTAAGGCAAGGACGATTCTTTTGTGGGTGTCAATTTTACAGATTCGGTGATCGGGAAAACGGGGAAACGAGAACCAACATCGAACCCACTGGTCTGCGGAGAAGCAAGCCACGGGTTGGGGTAAGGGAGAGGGGACATCCAAGCCGTATTATGTCCAATATTCGTAACCGATGCAGCTTGATGAGCATGTGATGAAGAAGGCAGTGGTGCAGCAGCTGAACCTCTCTGAATGCTTCTTGATTGTAAAGTTTCGAGGGGAGTTGACAAACTCCATAAAGGTGATGAGAGTGGAATTATGGGTTTCGTCGCTGAACTCGCTTTGCTACTGGTGTGACTCATTGACGGGGTCTCTGTCTTCCCTGGAAATGCAGTTTCGGGTATTTAGCTACGGAATGCAAACAGCAGCAGAGCTGAGAAATAAAATATAACCATAAGAGCTGAATAAATCGAAGTAGAAACCTGCACGTGATTGCAATGGCGTTTCAGGACTAGAAACACGCATTCTCTGAGCCCTTACAGCACAAGCACGCCATGCTTTCTCCCAAGTGCCTCTCCCACCATCTAGAGAAGTTCAGAATCAACATGCTTTGTCTCAAAAATGGGTAATACAATAGGTTAAGAGAATAATAGTCTTACCTGCACCACCAAATGCAGATATCATATACGCTTCATCGGGTGCTGTCCCTTGGCTGTAACGGGAGAAAAAAAAACAAAACAATTATAATTTTGTCAGACAGTAAGATGTGCAAGAACTCTGAATGAGATCGCTACTGAGTCTCTCTGACTCAACAAAACTTAAGAGCACGTACGGAGTAACATAGAACTTACATCAGACCACCGTAAACAAAAATCTGTGCACGTAGTTGCACTTGTTGCGAGTCAGTGAAAGGTCGACGAAAAATGCTTGAGGGAGCAGTCGAATTCATATCCGGTAGACTAGTCGTGGGGGCTGAAAGGGTACCAAACGAATTAAGAACAGGAGTCTGAAGACTTTGCTGTTTCTCAGTAGAGTGTGTGATTTGAGTAGAAGAACCAGAATTCTGATTAACAGCATTTGCTTTGCCTGCACTTTGAAAATGTTGAAAAGGTGCAGCCCCCTTTACACTATTTCCTTTTCTAGAAGTCTCTTTTCCTGCAGATTTAGGTGTTCGCCTGGGTTTACGCTCAGATTTTCTTTTCGAAGACTTCGCAGCTGTTTTCTCTAAGCTAGATTTAGACGGAGATCCCACCACTATCTGAATAAACAAAAGCATATGCTACGTAAGGATGATAACAACATAATGTAACAGCATTCGCTTTGTCTACTGATGAAACTATGTTGAGATATAGATCGGACGTACCGGAGAGACAAGGGTAGTTTCGGAAATTTCCACTGCTTTCCTTGGATCGGAAGTCAAGTTCAGCCCACTGCTGAAGGTCGGGTTTCTATTCAAGACCGGAGATTCGGTAGCCATCAAACTCAAAGTATTCTGATCCTCTGTCTTATTAAGTTGTAGTTCGGTCATCTTACGAGCTGGGGAAGAAATGACAGGAGACCCTAAATTTGTAGCAGCGTTTTCAGTTCCAGCAACATGGGACTTTACAAAAGGCTCAGAACTTGTAGAAGCACAGGACACTCCTATTTCAATTACACCACCTGCAATATCCGCAAGGACAGGTATATGTTTTCGATGAGTGCACATCCTTTTATTCCACGAATCTAGAAAAGGAAAAGCATTGGTCGTCCCAGATCAAGACCGGTAAAACTTAGTCATAAGTTTATGGTAACTGCATTTTTTAACAGACACATTCTCTTATTTAAAATTTACACAGATTATTGATTATATCGTGGAAACACGCCTAATATGTATCTTTTAAATAAACCTTTCTAAATAATCAGAAGAAACTTCTTGCTGCTACATGATCATATACACTCACCTGTGGGGTGTGAAACAGGAGTCGCAGCTGTCATAATCCCACCGGCAGCAGTCATAGCCAAGGGGCTAGCGCTAGGGTTTTCATTTATGGCATCGTTGTCCAGAACTGACTGAAACTCTGAGGAAAACGCAAAAGAAAAGAGATTACTTCAACATAAATCAAACCATCAAAGGGTAAACAAATATGGTAAGGTCTTTACGGAACGACAATATACAAAGAAAAGACTACACGTGCAAATACTACGGCCAAAAAAAAAACATTACCAGGGACGTTTACAACTTCTGCTAGATTTTCTTCTAAAATTCTTCCCTCACACTGCTGAGGCAAAACTTGTCCAGCGGCATCAGCATCTACTGCATCCTTTGGCCCTTCAGAGGCAGGACAGCCTTCGACAAATTGTGTACTTTGGTGAGTATCTTCAGTCTGCTTCCTAGGTTGTTGTACAATAGGACCCCCTGAATTACTTGCTTCCACGGGTGGAACAGTTTGACAATTTTCAGGTTCGGCAGATGAAACCTTCCCGGTTACAGAGAAATTGACTTGCTCATTAGCCTCAGATGATGTGGTCACCATATGTAAATCTACTGAAGATGTAAGACTGACAGCAGGTGCTCCATCTTGGCTTAGATGTTGCGATTCTTCAGGTTTGAGAGGAAATGCTTCACATTCTTTACCGTCAATCATTGTCCCTGAGAAATAAAAGGTATACACATACACATGTAGAGTGTTATAAATAAGTAATTATGATATATCAATTTTGTATGCAATTACCGGCTGTACGCTAAACCCAAAAAAAAAAAGAAAGAAGAAGAAGAAATACAGAACCAAGAGTATGAAACTATATATCAAAAGAATGAGACAATATAATTACCTGATTTGTCTATTGGAATGGTGTCAGACTGAGAATTTGACTCCACCAGCTTGGATGCGGAGTCTCTTATAACATAACCAACAGACTCAGACACAACGCTTTCAGATAAGACTTGAGAGCTCTTGGCATCCGGATCTGTATGAATTCACAAATATTCACATACCTAACAGGTATCTTTCTAAATAAACCATTCTAAAACAATCAGAAGAAACTGCTAGAAAGAAAGTTTCACATGATCATACAAACTCACCAGCGGGGTATGAAACAGAAGTCGCAGATGTCATAATCCTACCGGATGCAGCAGTCTTATCCTCTTCCTGGCAATCTGCCACAGCTTCACTCCGAAGATTAGCCAAGGAGCTAGCTTTAGGGTTTTCATTTAAGGCATCCTTGTCCAGAATTGACCGAGTCTCTAAGGAAACGCAAATATGGTAAGGTCTTAACGGAACGACAGTATACAAAGAAAAGAGCACGTGCAAATACTACGCAAAAAAAAAAAAAAAAAAAAAAAAAAAAACATTTACCAGGGACGTCTACAACTTCTGTTAGATTTTTTTCTAAAATTGTTTCCTCGCACTGCTGAGGCAAAACTTGTCCAGCGGCATCAGCATCTACTGCATCCTTTGCCCCTTCAGAGGTAGGACAACCATCGAAAAATTGTGTACTTTGCTGAGTATCTTCAGTATGCTTGCTAGGTTGTTGTGCAATATGAATCCCGGAATTACTTGCTTCCACAGGTGAAACAGTTTGGCAATTTTCAGGTTCGCCAGATAAAACCTTCTCGGTTACAGAGAAATTGACTTGCTCATTAGCCTCAGATGATGTAGTCACCATATGTAAATCTACTGAAGATGTAAGACTGACAGCAGAAGCTCCATCTTGGCTTAGATGTTGCGATTCTTCAGGTTTGAGAGGAAAGGCTTTACATTCTTTAATGTCAATCATAGTCCCTGAGAAATAAAATGTATACACATACACATGTAGAGGGTTTATAAATAAATAATTAATGATATATCAATTGTACGTACTAAACCCCCCCAAAAAAAAAATGAAGAAAAAAATGCAGAACCAAGAGTATAAAAGTATATATCAAAAGAATGAGACAATATAATTACCTGGATTTTCTTTTGGAATGGTGTCAGACTGAGAATTTGACTCCAACAGCTTGGATGCAGAGTCTCTTGAAACATAACGAACAGACTCGGATACAAAGCTTTCAGATAAGACTTGAGAGCTCTTGGCATCCTGATCTCTATCATTGGCATTGACAGCTAATTCCATGCTTTGTTTGAGATAAGATATGCGAGCACTACCTTCCTTATTGTCACCCTTATTAGACACATCACCATCTGTGCATTCAACCATTGAGTCCATTTGTGAAACATTAACACTTTCTGAAGTCTCAACTCGAAGTATCTCTGTATGTGTCTCAGTCTGAAAAGTAGATTCATGTTCACTGCTTGTTATATTTGGTAATACCCCAGTGAGTTCCAAAGATGCTTCAACAGTTGCGCTGGTATTCGCACTGCTGACAGGAAGATCTTGGCATTGGGTCCCTGAAACGTCTGGTTCAGCTACCTCAAGAGCAGAGAGAGCTTGGTCCCCTCTTTCTAGTACCGTGACATCAGATAGCTCCATATCCTTCAAATCAGACTTAGCAGTGTGGTCGCTGATATCATTTTCATCATTGAAAACCTCTGGAAGCAAAGTGGTCTGATTATTCAACTCACCACTAGCAGAAACCCCAGTCTGTACAGTTCCGTGGCTACAATCAATTTCCATCCTTGATTCTGTGTTGGCTTCGTCTTGTGTTTGGTCAAGAAGACTATAAGTAGTCTCAGTTCTTATCTTACCATGACCACCAGTATCCACAGCCTCTACAGTCCCGGTATCTGAAGGTAAAACGACACTGTTTTCCTCCATGGATGCCTCTTCCGTAACGGTTTGGTTATGAACACTGTCAGTCGTCTCAGTTCCTATCGAATCAAGACCAGCAGAACTCACATGAGCTAAAACTGCATTATTTTCCGCAACGGTTTGGTCAAGAAGACTATCCGTTGTCTCAGTCCCTATCTTATCATGACAAGCAGTATCCACAACCTCTACAGGCACAGCCGCTGTATTTGAAGCCAAAATGGCATTATCTTCCGACTCCTCCTGCACAAGAGTTGGTGAGTCATCTTTCAGCGGGACCTGTTCCTGTCCAGCATCTGTCTTGCACACAGAGGAGGAGTCTCCTGGAGTATCATCCACAGAAGGGTTGATGGGAGTTTCCTCTTTGGAAAGAATAGTCTCAAGGTTTGTCTGACCAGGCTCCAATTGATCCATTGTGCAGCCTAGCTCATCCGAAGTCTTGATAGAATTATCTTTCTCTCTTACAATGACTTGGTCCTCCTGTCCAACTGAATTCAAAAGCATTTCAACGGATTCTGACGAAGTAGCCTCAGACCAAACATTAGTATGCCTAGAAATGGCACAAGACTCTGTTGCAGCTGAGCTAAACACTACACCACTACTTCCACGAGAGAAATCCTCAATCCAGTTACTATCTTCGTTACCCTCAATACCAAGAAAACCCTCAGTTTCGACTAAACTATCAAACCTCTCGTCAAAATCAAACCTTGGAAGAGACACCGGAGGAAACTTAGTGTTAGCTTCACCAGCTAAATGGAGATTGTGGTTTTGAAAGTCACTGTCATCATAATCCATGGGGCTATTCCTGACATATATGAGAGAACATGTGTAAAAATCAAAGCCGTGAAAGAGATGAATTCAACTCGAGTGTATAGAAACGCTACCTCCCTCCATTCGGCGACGAAAACCGACCTCAGATGTTCCCTAATCGCACGTTCATCTACTGCTCCACCAAAACAATATCAAACTCGTCAATACTATCTTTCCTCTCACATCCGTTGCGTCGGTGGTCAAGAAGGTTAAACTTACCGGAAAATTCAAGCTGATGGAGCGGACCTAGGGTTCCGGCGAAGAAAAGAGGTTTGGCGAGTGAAGCAGATTGGGAGAGAGAGAATGATCGATAAATTATTCGATTTACTCAGGGAAATGAAACGAATAAATTTAAATTATATAAACAAAATATGGATGCTCATTCCGCTACATCCAGACTGACACGTGTCTTATTTCCTGAATCTTGCGGCTAGTATTGAATTTAACAAAACATCTGATAGTAGTAGGTTTTTTTTAACTTTTTAAAACGTGAGTTCAGTTGAAAGAAAAATTTAATGACCGAGAGGTAAATAAAGTCTTTTTTTTTTTTTTTTTACAATGACTAAGAGGCGAGAGGTAAACGTTAATGACTCATGTTTATTGATTGTACGGTAAAAAAAATGTCTTAAAAGATAAAAATCACACACAGCAAAATTATCGCTACTACAGTAAAAGTAATATCTTTTTTTTTTCTTTTTGTGTTAATTAATTAACGGTCTAGATTAATTTGGCAAAAATAGTTATTTGTGAAATAGGCAAAAAAAAAAGGTAATTAGTCTTTTTTTTTTATCCAGAGGTTAAAGAGCAATAGACCATACTCCTCGATCTTAAATCATCGAGATTAGGTTTTCACAATCGGTGCCAAAATCCTGATACGTCGATATATGTAGCATGCACTCCATTGCCCATAATAGCGCCTCAAGTTCCGAATACCGTGATTAAATTCTTTTTCATTGTTTCTTGCTCCCAAAAGTTGAAATTCTCCTCTAGAATTTTATCATGTCCATCCACAACCATTGAAGAGTGCGTCATGTGTCCATGATCCATCTATCATACATCTCTCTGAGATTGTTCAAAAGATTGTTCAAAAGATTGTCGCACCGATGGTATTTCTTCTTGTCTATCGTTAGCATTAAACCAAGCAAGACATTCCAATTCCGCGTGTCTTACAGTTTCCAATGAGTCTCTCTGTCTATCCATCTGAGTAGTTTCATCATTTTTTGCTTTCTATATATACCACATAATCCAAAGGTGAGTGTCTTTATCCAACTCAGGGTCTTCTATATCATTCTTTCGCCATAATAGATAATCCATATTTGTGTGTTGACTTGCGCTGGGGAATCGTAATGGTGGAGACGTGATTGCTGCTAGAGAGCATGTTTGTAAAGCCGGCGGGTATTCAAAGATGACATTCAAAGATGTTTAATAGTTTCGGATAATGATTATCGCATCAAATATGACGATGAGTTAAGTTACTTGTCACATCCAACTGTCCTGATATTGTTTGCCATATAAGATGGTGTATTTTCTGTGGATCTTTTATCTTCCAAGCAAAGGTTTGAAGTTTTGTAATACGAGATTCTGAATATTGCTGGTGTTTTGCAATACCTTGTAACCCAATTTTATAGTATGCATACCACTCTTCGTATAACTCCAACAATATTCATCCAGCTGGTGGCCTTGACTTATGACCAAGGACTGGATCAGCGGAATGTCCTCTCGACTGACATAATTGTCTAATAGCTCTGTATTCCAAATTATTTTCTCTCCAATTAAGAGTTCACTTACTGACATCATTGGATGAACTACTGGTACAATATAAGTAGAAGGACGTGCCAGCATCGTTGGTATCCAAAGATCATCCCATACTTTGATCTCATTCCCTAAATGTACCTTTTTGCATAATTCCTAAAGAAATTAATGGCTTCACAGCCATTATAGTTGTCCATCCATAAGAGGGATTGTTTGTTCAGCCGCAAAGGCGAACTACATCTGAAGTATTTTCTGCTCAAAACTTTTGCTAATAAGGAATCTGAGAATTGCACTAATCTCCCCAATTGTTTGCTAGCAGAACAAGATTGAACTCATGTATCAGCCTAAACCATATCCCTCTTTTTTCTTTCGATCTGCAGAGTTTTTCTCATTTTTTCCAATGTATACTATACCTCTCTTAGCTGGATTTGAACTCTACCAAAACTGTAGAATGTCATTAGCTAAATTCTCACAAGTCTCTAGAAGTAGTAGCAGAATCGACATGACATACGTAGGTAGAACAAGAAAGATAGACTTTATCATAACCTCCTTTCCACCCCTTGATAACCATTGCGATGTCCAACCATTAATTTGGCTTTGTAGTTTTTGCTTAAGGAAAGCAAATAATTTTTCGTTTAGAGCCACTTATGTCCTCTAGGATCTCAAGATAAGATCTCATTTTTCCTTTATTTGCTATTTTCGTTGAAGTTTTGATTGCATCCTTTACATGTCTGAATATCTTCTCACCAAAGAATAAAGACATTTCTTCGTAGTTAATGCACTGTTCTGAGGCTTCCCCAGGAATCTTAATTGATTTCATAACTTCATCGCATTCATGGAGTTGCGCTTTAAAAAAAAAAATTATCAGTAAAAATATATTTGTATAGTACTCTCATCTTACAAAAATATATTACGCTATTTATTAAAACAAAATCAACAAATTCCAATTCAACGCATGGTTCTTTGGCTTTTCTTTTCAGTTATTTAATTTCTTCATATTATTCATATTCTTATGTTTATTATATTTGTCATTTTCTTATGTTTTTATTCCCGTTAATTTTTTATTTATATTATCTCAAACATCTTTTGGTCTCTCTTACATAATTTAATACTATTAAACACAAAACTTACAAATTGTGTATTAGAACTTAGGTTTCAGATATTTTTTACATATTTTTCTTTTATTGCAATAACTTGGTAAAGCAATTTGTGTATCTAAATTTATTGATTAGATGATTGTATTCTTCACCTCATAAAAAAAAACTCCACGATAAAAATATATTTTTATTTCATATGATCCTTTAACTCTTCTCTTTTTTTTGTTATTTTACCTTATATCTTTTCATGTTTTTCAATTTTTATCCCACCTATTTTCATATCATAGGATCATTTTCTATATTTACCAATTCACCTAATATTTCCCCTAAATTTACTATTTCCTTTTAATTTTATTGTGTTTTGATTTACAGTTTAATATATATGTGTATCCATAAATATAAATTTTAAGAATAAATACTATTTATATTAATATTAAAGAAACTATAATAGTTTTGATGTTGTATTAGATCAGCTATTTATATTCTATTAATTTAGAGTCCTATTTTTTATTTACTGATAAAAGTTATCATTTATGGGCCAACAATTCATCTATATTATTAAAAGAGAAGTACCGATTAAAAATACCCCTTAGTCTTAAAATTTAATTACACTTTCATACCACTGAGAATTAAATTGAATTTCATATTTTAATGTTTGTCCTTTTCAGTTAGATTAATGTGTTTTCCTTAAATAAATTTGAGTTAAATGTAATCTATATTATTAAAAGAGAAATACCCATTAAAAATACCCCTTGGTTTTTAAATTTAATTACACTTCCATACCACTGAGAATTAAATTAAATTTCTTATTTTAATGTTTGTCCTTTTCAGTTAGATTAATGTGTTTTCCTTAAATAAATTTGAGTTAAATGTAATTAAATCAACTTTAAAATACACCTATATTAACAAACTATCGAAACAAATATTAACAAACTATTGAAACAACCTAAACTATTAAAAACAATTTAAAATTTAGCTTACACGCTTTTGATCTTATAATACGTATATATTACCATATATAAACAAAATTAATGCTTATTACTATAACTTACCAGTAAATTTTTTTGCATATATATTAGACGTGATTCACTTATGTTCAAACTTTTTTTATTATAAACTTTTTGGAATATTATCATCAATTTTTGTAATAAAAAAAAAGAATATTCCAGCAATATCAGCTTCATATTTTGAATATAAAATTAACTTTATTCCCATGATTTTAGTTAAAAGAGGCGGGTCAATTTAGATCCCTTCCAAATGGGTTATTAGAATAGTTGTAACTTTTAACCTAAACGCATAATATACTAATAATACATTTCAATAATACAATTAAATATGAAAGAAATGTCAATATAAAATTTGATCAAACATAGTATATATATATATATATATATATATATATATACATCCAATCTTTTTGTATATGTACATAACTGCTCCAACACACATTTAATAAATATATATATATATATAACACGATACATTAACAAAATATATGATATACATAAATCGTTACATAAACACATGTGCAGTCGCACGGATCAAACTCTAGTTTCATTTAAAATGTTTCATTTAAAATACATATAGTTACCCTAATAAAAAATTGAAAATGACCATGCATATCTATCGTATAGATTCCTAATCTTAGGCATAACCACTATATAATAGTTTTCTACGTTAAACTCAGCTTTATAAACCACTAAATAAATTATATCAACCATAAATTGTCAACTTACCTTTTATGCATACTAGGAGCATAGTCCCCGCGCAAGCGCATGGCCGGATATGTTGTTGTTGGTGAGTTGTGTAGTTTTATGTACCAGATTTTGTTTTTTTTTTTGAAGTTTTATTTTTCTGTGTTGTCTATAATGGTGATGAATAGGCCTGAGACTTTTATCCGAGATCCGGATTCGATCCGAGATCCGATCCGGATCCGATCCGAGATCCGATCCGGATCCGATCCGAGATCCGATCCGGATCCGATCCGAGATCCGATCCGGATCCGATCCGAAAATCCGGATCCGATCCGAAAATCCGGATATCCGGAGAGGCCGAATCAGGATCCGGATAGTAAAATATTAGATCAGTCAAAGCTGAATCCGGATCCGGATCCGTAAATTTTATTAATAATTATTTCAAAAATAGTAATATTTATATATAAAAACTAATTTTATTTAATAAATTTTCATTTTTATAATGCTATATATAAATTTTATGTAAATTTTGTAATATTATACATAGAGATAATTAAAAACATTATATATATTTTTATTTTTAAATTATTGTTAATATTTTATATATATTAATATTATTTTTTATTTATTTTAAGGATCCAAATCCGGATCCGGATATCCGCCGGATATTATAATTTTTAGAAGGATATCCGACACCCAGATATCCGCGAACCCCGGATCCGGATAAGGATAGTAAAATTACGGATCCGCCGGATAAGGATCTGGATCCGGATATCTTAAAATTGCCCGGATACCCGATCCGTCTCAGGCCTAGTGATGAATGGAACATTGGAAGTCACACAAGTTGATTAGGTTGATATAAGAATCACAGTGAATTCATATGTTTTGATATTTTTATATTTTATCTTTTTTTAATGATTTGATCCACCATTACCGTTATTAGCAGGGGCCTAGGGCAATTTTTTTTCTCAAATGATCTCTTCATATAAGATTTCGGTATGTTCACAGAAAACTAAAATGGTAGATACAGTGACTATGTTTATAACTGAAATCTACAAAGAGAATCCAAACTAAAATCTAGAAAAAAAGATATATACGATCAAACTCTTTAGGTACAAGTATGTATGTAAACATATATAACACTAACTAATACATTTTTGTTATAAATCATGTGATGGAAGTCCATAACCGGCCCGATCCATTAGAGACCCAATCCGCAGGAGAGGGAGAGGAGAGAGAGTCGGCCAAAGAGAGAGAAGCGGCTACCTTGTGTTTTCCTTTTTCCTTTTCCCTTTGTGTTTATGATTTGTAATCTTTCCTTTTATCTATCTTGTAATTCCCTATATAAAAGGCACACTTTATAATTAATGAAATAAGAACTTACTGATTCCAATCCTAAGTTTTACAACACGTTATTAACACAAAACTCTAAAAACCCTAAAGCTAAAAACCAGAAATCGAAAACCCTAATCCTACCCGACGAACCCTAATCCGATCGTGCCTAACCCTAACCCGATCGCGTCTCTTGTTCCTGCAAGCATTCCCGTCTCAGCTTCATCCAATCAGCTCCAGCCCTAAGGCGTTCCTGATCATAGACGAACTCAGCCTCAGCTCTTGACCAGGACAGTTCGCGATCCGACATCAACAGCTCCCGTTCGACGATCAGCCGTTTGCGATCCGACAGCAACAACTCCCGTTCGACGATCAGCCGTTCGCGATCCGACAGTAAACAACTTGTTTCCAGCTCGCGTATAGATCGTTCCAGTTCGTGTTGCAGCTCGAGGTTCATTCTTTGGTGGTCCGGTTCATCAAACAACTAAGCTAAAGGTAATTTGAATTCTAAGAACATATGAATCGAATTGGGTTGATTGATAAAGAATGAAACCATAAAATATAATCTTTATGATAAAAGCCATAGGATAATAGATCAAACCCTAATGAGTAAATCGAAGCTCTAAAAGTTCGATCCCCAAACCCTAAAATCGAGATTGGTCTATTGATCAATTAAAATCAAAGCTTTAATGGTTTTGAATCTCAAATCAAATCCCTTTGATCTAAGATCAAATCGAAACCCTAAAACCCTAATTTGAAAGAATCAGTTTTGATTGTTTAAATTTGAATATTGATTGATTGATTTGATCACTTAGAACTGTTTCTAAAGATTGTTTAAACTCGAATCTGAATAAATTAAGATTGTTTGGCTTGTTTAAACTGAAACCCTAATAACCTAGTCTAGATTGTTTTAAAATCGAATCTGAAACTACATGCTAGGTTAATTGTTCTAGATCATACCTCGTGGCCGTGTGGCCTTGTTGCATTCATACCCTAATTGATCACAATTGATTGATTGCAAATTACACTTAGAACATTATTCTAGGAATGGTATTGAATTAAAATCAAGTAGCCGTGTGGCTTGTTCTTTTGCTTGGCCGAGAGTTTTGTTTGTATTGATTGCATCGTATGAACTGATAGAAACAATATATTTTAGGATTGCAATTACATGATAAACTAAATGTATAAGATTGAACCGATTGCATCCATAGCCATGTGGCTTACCTTGCATACATAGCCGTGTGGCTTAACTTGGCTGTAAGGCATAGATCTTGGCCATGAGGCTTGATTGATTGTTTAAACTTAAAACCTGTTCGTTTAAAACATTGAAACTATTCCTAAAAGATCTAAAAATATTAATCTATGATTTCAGATGTCGAAAATCAACAACTTTGATTTTGTTGCCCTAAATCTCTCTGGAGATAATTACCTTCAGTGGGCGCTTGATGCTAAGATCATCCTGAAATACAAGGGACTCGGTGAATGTATCACCGAGAACAATAATGCTAATGAAAAAGATCGATACAGAGCCATCTTGATCATTCGTCATCATCTAGCTGAGAGTCTCAAGGATCAGTATCTAACCATTGAGAATTCACTAGATATTTGGACAGAATTGAAATCGAGATATGATCACTAGAGAACAGTGATCTTACCAAAAGCTCGGTTTGATTGGACGAATCTCAGGATCCAAGACTATAAGTCTGTGGACGAGTATAACTCTGCACTGTTTAAGATTGTTTCTAAATTGAAAATTTGTGGTGAAAGTATTACAGATCAGGATATGCTTGAGAAAACCTTTTTCACTTTCCATGCAAGCAATGTGCTGTTACAACAACAGTACCGTGAGAAAGGTTTCAAGACCTATGCTAATCTTATTTCTTTTCTCTTGCTCGCTGAGCAGAACAATGAATTATTGATGAGAAACAGTCAGATGAGACCTCTTGGATCAGCTCCACTACCTGAAGCACACACGACAGAGGACAATAAAGAGTCCAACCACGTCCAAGGAAAAGGCCATCATGGCCGTGGTCGAGGAAAGTGGAACGGACGTGGACGTGGCCGAAGCTCCTTTGGCTGCGGGCGAGGGAATCAACATGGTAGAGACCATGGGCGTGACCGTGGCTCATTTGGAAGAGGTCATGGTCGCGGCCGTGGATCTTCATTCAAACCCCAACACTCGACCAAATCAGATAAATCCGTGTGCTATAGGTGTGGAATGAGTAATCATTGGGCTAAGACTTGTAGGACTCCCAAGCATCTAGTTGATCTCTATCAAGAGAGTTTGAAAGGGAAGAATCCAGAAGCCCATATGACCTATCAAGATGATGAACATGACTTCGATCATGAAAAGGACGATCTTATAGACTATGAAACTTCAGATTGTCTTAAAGACTGAAGATTGATTTCGACATTTGTAATCTAAATGTTGGTGTTCTTTGATTTGGTGTTTTTCATTTCTATGTTGTCATTCCTTTGAACTTAAAACTTAATAATAAATGAATGGTTTTTATATATGAAGTCTCTAAGTAACATCCTTTTGAATCTTGTTTTAGAAATGAACGAGAACAAGGATGTACTTGTTGTGGACAGTGGGTCAAGCCACACGATCTTAAAAGACAAGAGATACTTCATAAACCTAACTCTGAAAAACGCCAACATCTCCACCATTGTGGGTATAGCTAGTCTCATAGAGGGTCACGGCCGGGCTAACATCATGTTGCCTATGGGTACACATCTTGAGATATCAGATGCCTTGTATTCACCCAAATCTAAGGATTATCTATTATGGCGAAAGAATGATATAGAAGACCCTGAATTGGATAAAGACACTCACCCTTGGATTATGTGGTATATATAGAAAGCAAAAAATGATAAAACTACTCAGATGGATAGACAGAGAGACTCATTGGAAACTGTAAGACACGCGGAATCGGAATGTCTTGCTTGGTTTAATGCTAACGATAGACAAGAAGAAATACCATCGGTGCGACAATCTTTTGAACAATCTCAGAGAGATGTATGATAGATGGATCATGGACACATGACGCACTCTTCAATGGTTGTGGATGGACATGATAAAATTCTAGAGGAGAATTTCAACTTTTGGGAGCAAGAAACAATGAAAAAGAATTTAATCACGGTATTCGGAACTTGAGGCGCTATTATGGGCAATGGAGTGCATGCTACATATATCGACGTATCAGGATTTTGGCACCGATTGTAAAAACCTAATCTCGATGATTTAAGATCGAGGAGCATGGTCTATTGCTCTTTAACCTCTGGATAAAAAAAAAAGACTAATTACCTTTTTTTTTTTGCCTATTTCACAAATAACTATTTTTGCCAAATTAATCTAGACCGTTAATTAATTAACACAAAAAGAAAAAAAAAGATATTATTTTTATCTTTTAAGACATTTTTTTTACCGTACAACCAATAAACGTGAGTCATTAACGTTTACCTCTCGCCTCTTAGTCATTGTAAAAAAAAAAAAAAAGACTTTATTTACCTCTCGGTCATTAAATTTTTCTTTCAACTGAACTCACGTTTTAAAAAGTTAAAAAAAACCTACTACTATCAGATGTTTTGTTAAATTCAATACTAGCCGCAAGATTCAGGAAATAAGACACGTGTCAGTCTGGATGTAGCGGAATGAGCATCCATATTTTGTTTATATAATTTAAATTTATTCGTTTCATTTCCCTGAGTAAATCGAATAATTTATCGATCATTCTCTCTCTCCCAATCTGCTTCACTCGCCAAACCTCTTTTCTTCGCCGGAACCCTAGGTCCGCTCCATCAGCTTGAATTTTCCGGTAAGTTTAACCTTCTTGACCACCGACGCAACGGATGTGAGAGGAAAGATAGTATTGACGAGTTTGATATTGTTTTGGTGGAGCAGTAGATGAACGTGCGATTAGGGAACATCTGAGGTCGGTTTTCGTCGCCGAATGGAGGGAGGTAGCGTTTCTATACACTCGAGTTGAATTCATCTCTTTCACGGCTTTGATTTTTACACATGTTCTCTCATATATGTCAGGAATAGCCCCATGGATTATGATGACAGTGACTTTCAAAACCACAATCTCCATTTAGCTGGTGAAGCTAACACTAAGTTTCCTCCGGTGTCTCTTCCAAGGTTTGATTTTGACGAGAGGTTTGATAGTTTAGTCGAAACTGAGGGTTTTCTTGGTATTGAGGGTAACGAAGATAGTAACTGGATTGAGGATTTCTCTCGTGGAAGTAGTGGTGTAGTGTTTAGCTCAGCTGCAACAGAGTCTTGTGCCATTTCTAGGCATACTAATGTTTGGTCTGAGGCTACTTCGTCAGAATCCGTTGAAATGCTTTTGAATTCAGTTGGACAGGAGGACCAAGTCATTGTAAGAGAGAAAGATAATTCTATCAAGACTTCGGATGAGCTAGGCTGCACAATGGATCAATTGGAGCCTGGTCAGACAAACCTTGAGACTATTCTTTCCAAAGAGGAAACTCCCATCAACCCTTCTGTGGATGATACTCCAGGAGACTCCTCCTCTGTGTGCAAGACAGATGCTGGACAGGAACAGGTCCCGCTGAAAGATGACTCACCAACTCTTGTGCAGGAGGAGTCGGAAGATAATGCCATTTTGGCTTCAAATACAGCGGCTGTGCCTGTAGAGGTTGTGGATACTGCTTGTCATGATAAGATAGGGACTGAGACAACGGATAGTCTTCTTGACCAAACCGTTGCGGAAAATAATGCAGTTTTAGCTCATGTGAGTTCTGCTGGTCTTGATTCGATAGGAACTGAGACGACTGACAGTGTTCATAACCAAACCGTTACGGAAGAGGCATCCATGGAGGAAAACAGTGTCGTTTTACCTTCAGATACCGGGACTGTAGAGGCTGTGGATACTGGTGGTCATGGTAAGATAAGAACTGAGACTACTTATAGTCTTCTTGACCAAACACAAGACGAAGCCAACACAGAATCAAGGATGGAAATTGATTGTAGCCACGGAACTGTACAGACTGGGGTTTCTGCTAGTGGTGAGTTGAATAATCAGACCACTTTGCTTCCAGAGGTTTTCAATGATGAAAATGATATCAGCGACCACACTGCTAAGTCTGATTTGAAGGATATGGAGCTATCTGATGTCACGGTACTAGAAAGAGGGGACCAAGCTCTCTCTGCTCTTGAGGTAGCTGAACCAGACGTTTCAGGGACCCAATGCCAAGATCTTCCTGTCAGCAGTGCGAATACCAGCGCAACTGTTGAAGCATCTTTGGAACTCACTGGGGTATTACCAAATATAACAAGCAGTGAACATGAATCTACTTTTCAGACTGAGACACATACAGAGATACTTCGAGTTGAGACTTCAGAAAGTGTTAATGTTTCACAAATGGACTCAATGGTTGAATGCACAGATGGTGATGTGTCTAATAAGGGTGACAATAAGGAAGGTAGTGCTCGCATATCTTATCTCAAACAAAGCATGGAATTAGCTGTCAATGCCAATGATAGAGATCAGGATGCCAAGAGCTCTCAAGTCTTATCTGAAAGCTTTGTATCCGAGTCTGTTCGTTATGTTTCAAGAGACTCTGCATCCAAGCTGTTGGAGTCAAATTCTCAGTCTGACACCATTCCAAAAGAAAATCCAGGTAATTATATTGTCTCATTCTTTTGATATATACTTTTATACTCTTGGTTCTGCATTTTTTTCTTCATTTTTTTTTTGGGGGTTTAGTACGTACAATTGATATATCATTAATTATTTATTTATAAACCCTCTACATGTGTATGTGTATACATTTTATTTCTCAGGGACTATGATTGACATTAAAGAATGTAAAGCCTTTCCTCTCAAACCTGAAGAATCGCAACATCTAAGCCAAGATGGAGCTTCTGCTGTCAGTCTTACATCTTCAGTAGATTTACATATGGTGACTACATCATCTGAGGCTAATGAGCAAGTCAATTTCTCTGTAACCGAGAAGGTTTTATCTGGCGAACCTGAAAATTGCCAAACTGTTTCACCTGTGGAAGCAAGTAATTCCGGGATTCATATTGCACAACAACCTAGCAAGCATACTGAAGATACTCAGCAAAGTACACAATTTTCGATGGTTGTCCTACCTCTGAAGGGGCAAAGGATGCAGTAGATGCTGATGCCGCTGGACAAGTTTTGCCTCAGCAGTGCGAGGAAACAATTTTAGAAAAAAATCTAACAGAAGTTGTAGACGTCCCTGGTAAATGTTTTTTTTTTTTTTTTTTTTTTTTTTTGCGTAGTATTTGCACGTGCTCTTTTCTTTGTATACTGTCGTTCCGTTAAGACCTTACCATATTTGCGTTTCCTTAGAGACTCGGTCAATTCTGGACAAGGATGCCTTAAATGAAAACCCTAAAGCTAGCTCCTTGGCTAATCTTCGGAGTGAAGCTGTGGCAGATTGCCAGGAAGAGGATAAGACTGCTGCATCCGGTAGGATTATGACATCTGCGACTTCTGTTTCATACCCCGCTGGTGAGTTTGTATGATCATGTGAAACTTTCTTTCTAGCAGTTTCTTCTGATTGTTTTAGAATGGTTTATTTAGAAAGATACCTGTTAGGTATGTGAATATTTGTGAATTCATACAGATCCGGATGCCAAGAGCTCTCAAGTCTTATCTGAAAGCGTTGTGTCTGAGTCTGTTGGTTATGTTATAAGAGACTCCGCATCCAAGCTGGTGGAGTCAAATTCTCAGTCTGACACCATTCCAATAGACAAATCAGGTAATTATATTGTCTCATTCTTTTGATATATAGTTTCATACTCTTGGTTCTGTATTTCTTCTTCTTCTTTCTTTTTTTTTTTTGGGTTTAGCGTACAGCCGGTAATTGCATACAAAATTGATATATCATAATTACTTATTTATAACACTCTACATGTGTATGTGTATACCTTTTATTTCTCAGGGACAATGATTGACGGTAAAGAATGTGAAGCATTTCCTCTCAAACCTGAAGAATCGCAACATCTAAGCCAAGATGGAGCACCTGCTGTCAGTCTTACATCTTCAGTAGATTTACATATGGTGACCACATCATCTGAGGCTAATGAGCAAGTCAATTTCTCTGTAACCGGGAAGGTTTCATCTGCCGAACCTGAAAATTGTCAAACTGTTCCACCCGTGGAAGCAAGTAATTCAGGGGGTCCTATTGTACAACAACCTAGGAAGCAGACTGAAGATACTCACCAAAGTACACAATTTGTCGAAGGCTGTCCTGCCTCTGAAGGGCCAAAGGATGCAGTAGATGCTGATGCCGCTGGACAAGTTTTGCCTCAGCAGTGTGAGGAAAGAATTTTAGAAGAAAATCTAGCAGAAGTTGTAAACGTCCCTGGTAATGTTTTTTTTTGGCCGTAGTATTTGCACGTGTAGTCTTTTTTTGTATATTGTCGTTCCGAAAGACCTTACCATATTTGTTTACCCTTTGATGGTTTGATTTATGTTGAAGTAATCTCTTTTCTTTTGCGTTTTCCTCAGAGTTTCAGTCAGTTCTGGACAACGATGCCATAAATGAAAACCCTAGCGCTAGCCCCTTGGCTATGACTGCTGCCGGTGGGATTATGACAGCTGCGACTCCTGTTTCACACCCCACAGGTGAGTGTATATGATCATGTAGCAGCAAGAAGTTTCTTCTGATTATTTAGAAAGGTTTATTTAAAAGATACATATTAGGCGTGTTTCCACGATATAATCAAATAATCTGTGTAAATTTTAAATAAGAGAATGTGTCTGTAAAAAAATGCATTACCATATAAAAATATGACTAAGTTTTACCGGTCTTGATCTGGGACTGACCAATGCTTGTCATTTCCTTTTCTAGATTACTTTGAGTTTGTGGAATAAAGGATGTCACTCATCGAAAACATATACTACCCTGTCTCTCCGACGTCCGATCTATTCTCAACATAGTTTCGGACAAAGGTGCTGTTACATTATGTTGTTATCAACGTAGCATATGCTTTTGTTTATTCAGATAGTGGTGGGATCTCTCTAAATCTAGCTTAGAGAAAACAGCTGCGACTTCGAAAAGTCTCTAAACCCAGGCGAACACCTAAATCTGCAGGAAAAGAGACTTCTTGTGTAAAGGGGGCTGCCCAGTTGCTGTTAATCAGAATTCTGATCAAATCAGAGAAACTCTTCAGCTCCTGTTCTTACAAATTACCGGATATGAATTCTGCATGTCGACCTTTCACTGACTCCCAGCAACTACGTAAGATTTTTGACGGTGGTCTGATGTACTATGTTACTTACGTGCTCTTAAGTTTTGTTGAGTCAGGAGACTCAGGCGAATAGATTGACATCTTACTGTCTGACAAAATGTTTTGTTTTTTTTTCTCCCGTTACCCAAGACAGCACCCGATGAAGCGTATATGATATCTGCATTTGGTGGTGCAGGTTATTATTCTCTTAACCTATTGAATGAGAAAGGCACTTGGAGAGCATGGCGTGGCGTGCTTGTGCTGTAAGGGCTCAGAGAATGCGTGTTTCTAGTCCTGAAACGCCATTGCAATCACGTGCAGGTTTCTACTTCGATTTATTCAGCTCTTATGGTTATATTTTATTTCTCAGCTCTGCTGCTGTTTGCATTCCGTAGCTAAATACCCGAAACTGCATTTCCAGGGAAGACAGAGACCCCGTCAATGAGTCACACCAGTAGCAAAGCGAGTTCAGCGACGAAACCCATAATTCCACTCTCATCACCTTTATGGAGTTTGTCAACTCCCCTCGAAACTTTACAATCAAGAAGCATTCAGAGAGGTTCAGCTGCTGCACCACTGCCTTCTTCATCACATGCTCATCAAGCTGCATCGGTTACGAATATTGGACATAATACGGCTTGGATGTCCCCTCTCCCTTACCCCAACCCGTGGCTTGCTTCTCCGCAGACCAGTGGGTTCGATGTTGGTTCTCGTTTCCCGTTTTCCCGATCACCGAATCTGTAAAATTGACACCCACAAAAAGAATCGTCCTTGCCTTACTCTGGCGGTAAGCATGTTCTGAGTGGAACTTCTGGCAATATTTTCAAAGGGACACAAACACTTGAGCCAGCCAGTACAGTTGTAGCACCTGCTCAACACTCCACTGGGACGAAATCAAGGAAACGGAAGAAAATGCCAGTCTCTGTGGAGTCTGATCCAAGCATTTTGAATTCGCTACAGCAGACAGAAGTAGTTGTCTCACCTCTTGTTTCTATATCAACACCTGTACCTATTACAGCTGCTCCGGGTAGTCTGACTTCTAACGCAGGCACCCTGCCCAGTGTTGATTCCATCTCTGCAGTCCCTATGAACCTGGTATCTACGTTCCCTGGAAAGAAAATGAAATCATCTTTGCAATCCCCAATTTTTGGTGGTAACCTTGTATCTGAAGTTAAGCAGAGATCTGTGTTACCGGCAGATACCATTGATAAGGTTAATGAGGCTAAGATGCATGCAGAGGATGCTTCTGCTCTCGCTACTGCAGCCGTTAGTCACAGCGAATACGTATGGAAGCAGATAGAGCAACAGAGGCATGCTGGCCTCCAGCCAGAAACTCAAGGCAGATTAGCTTCCGCTGCTGTTGCCATAGCTGCTGCCGCTGCAGTGGCAAAGGCTGCAGCTGCCGCCGCCAATGTCGCAGCTAATGCGGCATTTCAGGCAAAATTAATGGCTGAAGAAGCATCTCTTCCTAGTGTTTCTTATCAGGGTAATGAACTCCACAAGTCAAATGATGTACTAACTCAAGGCCAGGGTACCCCTGCTTCTGTCTTGAAGGGTGAAGGTGCAGTGGTCAGCTCCAGTCCGTTCCTTAGTGCTGCCAGAGAGGCGGCTAAGAAGAGGGTCGAGGCTGCCACAGCGGCCACCAAACGAGCTGAAAATGTGGAGTCCATTGTTAAGGCAGCAGAACTAGCATCAGAGGCGGTTTCACAAGCTGGAATACTTGTTTCAATGGGTCATCCTCCGTCGCTCAATAAGCTGGTGGAGGTGGGTCCAAGTAATTATTGGAGGCAGGCTCAAGAATCTGAGAAAGTGCAGCCTTGTAAAGTGGGTGTATTAGAAAAAGAAACTGAGACTACTAGTGATAGAGGTTTTGCTAGTCCCAGCACTGCGCATACTGAGTTGGATGGCTCCGCGAGAACAGCTGATGGTCTAGGTCTAGGTCTAGGTCTAGGTCTAGGTCTAGGTCTAGTTTCTGCCACTGGAAAGAAAACAAATGGACAGAAAGGTCATATAAGTGCAGACGTGGCTAAACACACTGCTGGAGTTTTCGAGCCAGAAGTTGGGTCAAAATCTTCGATTGACACCCAGACTGAAAGTGAGCAGATTATGAGAAAAGCAAACGACGAGTGCATCAAGGAAGGTTCTCATGTAGAGGTTTGTGCTATGTTTGCATATATACACTTTCTATAGCAAACTGCTCGATGCTGGTTGTGTTTCTTTTTGTAATGGAGATAAAAAATTTCTATGTAGGTTTTCAAGGAAGGACCTGAATTAAGAACCGCATGGTACTCTGCCAATGTATTGAGCTTAGAGGATGGGAAAGCTTATGTGCTGTTCAGTGACCTTTCTGTAGAACAAGGTTTATTAGTTGGCCATAAATTTTTTTTATGTTAGTCCTTGCAGTGATCTGTATTTGATCGTTATCTCTCATTTACTTTACATATTGCTCCAAGTGTATGATATATATGTAACCGTATATAATCACCCACTTTCCATTATTATATTTTATGCATGTGCAGTACTCTGTTAGTTGATCCGATTCTTTTATCTCTTATCAGGAACAGATAAGCTGAAGGAGTGGGTAGCCCTCAAAGGTGAAGGTGATGAGGCCCCGAAAATAAGAACTGCTCGTTCTATTACTGCCCTGCCATATGAAGGAACCAGGAAGAGGCGCAGAGCTGCCATTGGGGATCCTGTTTGGAAACTTGGAGATAGGGTAGACTCGTGGGTTCATGACAGGTAACAGCAATGAGCCCACAACACAAAATCTGTATTGTTTTGAATTTTCCGTTTTGTGAAAATCCTATTCTATTCATTCCACTAACTTTGGAAGCTTTATCTATGTGTTTTGTTCTCTTTTAGTTGGTTGGAGGGTGTTATCACGGAGAAGAACAAAAATGATGAAAATACAGTGACTGTGCATTTTCCAGGTTCGTAAAGACGTGTGATGAAGATATCTCATTTTCATGTTCTAAACTGTTTCTCTTTTTCTTTTTGGCAGCACAAGGAGAGACTTTGACTATCAAAGCTTGGAATCTTCGTCCTTCTCTTGTATGGAAAGATGGAAGGTGGATTGAATGTTCTACTTCAGGAGAAAGCATCAGCTCGTCACATGAGGTACTATGACCCTTCTGTGAAGCTAGAAGCTTCGTGTTGGATACTTTGCTATTTTGAATGACTCGAAAATTTGAATTGCAGGGTGATACTCCAAAGGAGAAGCGTCCTAGACTAGGAGCTCCAGCTCCTGTGGGTGAAGGAAAAGACACGAAAATGGAAACTGCCGTTGATCCGGATTTAGGTAAACCGCCTCAGACTGGTGTTCTTGACCTCGGTGTTTCAGAGACTACATTTAACATCGGGAGAAAGGAGGGCAATCCTGGTCCACTCCGAATGAAGAGAACCGGTTTGCAAACGCAGGGAGCAAAAGTGATCTATGGTGTCCCTAAACCTGGAAAGACAAGGAAGTTCATGGACGTGAGCAAACATTACGTTTCAGAGGCGAGCAATCAAACTCGGAAACAGAAGGAACCAGCTAAGGCTGTGAAACCAATTGTGCCCCAAAATCCAGGACCAGGGAGCTGGAGATTGCCTTCTAAACCGAGAGAAAAACAGACAACAACAACAACGAAGCCCAAGACTTTCAAACCTGCGCCCAAGACCAAAGAGAAGCCGGTTGCTGCACCTAGGATAATTCCCCGCAAGGACTCTCGTAATACAACATCCTTAAATATGGAATCTGAAGATGCCGTTGGTCAGAGTGGAGAGAACAAAGGTCCTGCATCAACTTCCAGGGATCCAGCCAAGGGAACAGGGGAAGAGCAAATCACATCATCTTCACAAGGCCAAGATAGTTCCTCCTCGACCACTACTGGGAAAGGGAAAGTGGCTCCTACTGCAGGGAGGTTACCCAAGATTGAAGAGGCCAAGGCGTTGGATGATAATTCTTCAAAAGCATCAGATGGAATGGAACCACGTAGGTCTGTCCGCAGGATTCAGCCAACTTCTAGAGTAAGTATACAGGACATTACATTCATTTCTATATGGCAATCGCTTTAATTTACTTTTGAGTTTATGTGCGCTGCTCTCCAGCTACTTGAAGGTCTGCAAACATCCATGATGACCTCAAAGATTCCTTCCATGTCACACAGCAGAAGTCACCAAAGTCAAAGGAAACAGTAACTCTAGAGGTGATGTTCTATAGTGTCTAGTAGTAAAATGACTTGGAGGCAACTATATTGAGCTAACACTATATAGATTTTGTTTTTGGCAGGCAAGTAGGTAATGGAAGGAGCAAAAGCTAAGAAGAAGAAAGAGGCAGTCTCTGCTGCTGTTAGGTTGTCCTAAATTTAATATCGAGCTCTGAGAAAAATACTTTCGTTGTTGGCTAGGGGAGAGATGATATGTTATTGTAGGTGTGATTATGATTTTTAAGTTAGATTATATCTCAGTCTGTGTGACTCAGAGAGGTAAGACAACTGTTGTTTGAATAAAACAACTGTTTTATTATTGCCAAGTACCGTCATCTTCCCTGACTCCCTTTCCTCTTATCATAAGTATAGTATGATGAAAAATACATTTGTTTCACATTTATTAAGATTATGATATGCAGCTGAATTATTACACAGTTGCGATAATTGATTAGTTTTATTGCAATACAAAGAAGCTGTTACAGGAATGAATCATCATCATCATCAACCAGTTGAAGCTTTCTCGTTCTTCATGATCATATGGAAGGATTTGACTTTGTCTTCCTCTACGATCTCTCTGAGAACATCGTCTTCAATCTTTTCAGCTTGCCATTGTGACGGGTCCTCTACAAATTCTTCGCTGAAAATCATACTTGAGACCCACTCTTTCCACGTCGTCCTCCTGTATTTGTCTTCCTCAAGTGTTCCTCTGGATAAGAGCTGGTAAACGTGCACCACTTTCTGCTGTCCTGGTCTGAACGCGCGTGCTATTGCTTGCTTTGTCTTGGAAGGATTCCACTCCGAGTCAAGCATGATCACCCTCGAAGCAGCAGTTAGACTGATCCCTTCTGCACAGGCTGTGATTGAAGCCAGCAGAACACGAGAAGGACCTCCATGCTCTTCAAATTTGTCTATCACTCTGCCTCTGTCAAACAGCTCAAGATCCCCTGTTAAGGTAAGGATCTCTCTCCCTCTCTTCCACCTGAACACATTCTCAAACAGCTCAAGAAACAGGCGGATCGGCGCAATGTTGTGGCAGAAGATGAGGATTTTCTCCCTCTTGACCACCCTAAACACGAGGTTGAGCACAAACATGACTTTGGATCCTTTCTTGGCGTCATGCTTGAGCTTCTCGATCTCGAAAAGCTCCTCAGGGTTGAAGAACTTGGCGCAACACGTGGAGGTTTTAACCAGCCAAGGATGGATAGCTGCTAAGGTTATGAGAAGCTCCAGTTCCAGGGGATAACCATGGTAAGTCGACATCACCGTCTGAAGTTTTGTAAGAGTCTTGTGCTGTAAATCTGTGGAGTTCATCAACAACGTGTAGATCTGCAAACCAGGAAGAACATCACCACTTCCGCTTCCACTTCCTTCATAGTTATCAATGAAACCGCTGGTCATGTTCCTCAACATGTTAAGACCTTGCAACCGCTCGTCTCCAACTTTTGTGTCAATCTTCTTGGCTATAATGTCAAGGAAGAACTTCCTCGCTCTGTTTTCAATCAAGTGAGGCGCCTTTTGAACAGTTTGGTTGGTATTGAACTTCTCGTCCAACTCCATTAGAACCTCATGAATAAACTTGGGTCTAGCCAAGCACAAAGTGTTGAAGTACTCACAGAAGTTGTTCTGAAACAATGTACCAGACAGCAAAACCCTCAAGTCAGTGTCAACTTTCATCAAAGCCTTGCGCAATCTCGACTTGGTACTCCTCGGATTGTGTCCCTCGTCTAGAACCAGAAGGCCCGGAGATTCTCTCAGTACCTTAGCCATGTACTTCCTGTGAGCAAACTTGGAATCTTCTCTCATTAATGTTAGGAACGAAGTGTAACCCATTACAAGAACACTAGGCTGGGCATGCCACTTCTGAATCTTGTCTAAACAGTCGATAACATGACTAACATCTTGGCTCGGTTTTGGAATCCCTTTGAACTGAATCTTGTTCTCTTTGGCTACACAGTAGGTTCTACGGCCATGGATCAAGTGAACGGGAACTGGAATCTCCCATTTGATGAACTCCTTGTACCATGTGTACAATGTTGTTTTGGGAGCAAGAACCAAGGGCCTCTTCCCAGGGAATATCTTCAAGTAGCTTGCGAGAAAAGCTATGATGAGAAATGTTTTGCCTGCTCCTGGGGTATGAGAAACCACGCAGCCACCTATCTTATCTGAACTCGGATCCATCATGGAGGGAACCACTGACCCAGCTAGGTTTCTCCAGAGAAACTCAAAAGCTTTCTTCTGGTGCATGTGAAGTTTTCTCCTAAGCTGTGGTATTAGTGACCAAACGTTCTCGCTTTCTTCAGGTGAAGGAACCTCTAAGGTAGCAACAGGCATAGTGAAACTGCGTCCCTCATCTCCGTCTTGTTTCACATTAGTGTCAATGTCTTCTTCGTTGATATGCTTAGCCTCTGTGGTCCATTTCTTTTGTCGCGCCTGACGATAAAAATGCACATGATTAGAACACTACTGGTTACAAAAAAAAATGCATCTTCCAGAGTTTCACTACTTACAAAAGGTGCAGAAACATCTCTTATCTCCGATCCTACATGACCACATAATTTGCAACACATTCCTATTTCTTCATTCAGTTCATAATCATGTTCACAACCACTTGTCGCTTTCTGGAACGCCTCATTATCCACTCTCAACTGAAATTTTCAAAATCTTATATGAGTTGAAAAAACGCAAGAAATCAAATATTTCCAAAAAAGAACATTACCTCACTGTCATCAAGAATGTAAGAAGAAGCCATACATAGTTCCATCTCCCTCCACAACATCTCATTCTCTGACGTCTCTCCCTCACTATCATCATCCTCACTCGACCCGTCTTCATCTTCCACTGTAGTGCTTGTGGGGTTCTTTAACGCTTCCCATTGCTCAACAACACTGTTTGTCTCCTTCTTGGCTGCAATTGTGGAGTCAATATTACTCATGTATGATTCTATCAGCTTGTTATAAGCACCTGCGCTCAATGTTCTCCTCTTAAATATCTGCGGTTCATCAGAATGTCCGGTTTTCCCATAACCGGACCTTGTCCGGGAGTGTGATCCTGTTCTTTTTTGGACCGAGGACTTGCTCATGTTGTCAATCCAACCCAAGTCAGATTCCATCTCATCCATTTCAGACAACATCTTCTTCTTACCGTATTTAGAAGGTTTACTACGATACCTATCCATCTCATCTATCAAATTGCTTCCAGAGAATCCACCACTACATAAACTGTTTGCATTGAAACCAAACTGTTCCAATGGTATAGGGTCAAACACTGGAGTGAAGGGGATTACTGAGAGCTCGCGGCTTCGACCACTTCCATCTCTTTTCTTCATCTTCATCATCATCTTCTTCTTCCTCGCTGTTTTGTCTACCAAAACAATCTCACTTTCCTTACGTTTACTGAATCCCTTTGTGTTGCTCTCTTTCCCAAAGAAGTGTGATAAGGGTAAGTACAAATCATCATCTGAATCTCTATCATCATTACTATCTTCATCATCATCTTCTTCGTCATCAGTCCATGTGCTGTACTTATATGGCATAAGCCTTACCCATCCATCCTTTGAATCTGGCTGAACCCCAGAGAAACCATATCTTTCAGGCCTCATGTTTCTTCTCTTGGATCGTCGCAGCTCCATCACCTCCTCCTCTTCTTCACTTTCCTCCTCCTCCTCTACATGAACATAATCCAGAGCAAGAGTAGTATCATCCTCATCTGGATTGAATGTAACCACCTTTGACAAGTAAACTCCATCTTCCACCGTTATATTCATTGCACTCAAACAAGAACTACTACTACACTCTTCATCCGTCATAATCAGATACACCATCTTGTTTTGGATAGTTTTGATATGGAACACAGTGTTTTTCAAGACTGATGTAACAAGAAGCCAAGAAAGATCAGGCATGAACTTGCCGAGTGTAAGCCTTGTTTTCACTAGTGATGCACTGTCCTCGGAGTATCTCCATCTGTAGAACCGGTCCACGCTTTGTTCCTTTGGAAACTTTTGGAGAATGGAGATTTGGTCCAGTCCCATGACCACAGAAGCTCTATTCATCCTATGCTTCTCCGAACTGATGCAGCCTTGGTCTATATAGATGCTGACGTAGAACTCACACAAGCACTCAGGTTCATGAGGCTTCCTCTCTATGGATACAATCTTTGCATCAACCCATACCTACACCACACACACACACACACACACACATACAGAATCTCACAACAAGAAACCAAAATGCGCAAGGGAAGTAAATGTATATACATACCGGCTCCAAGTCATGCTCTGGAGTCACTTCATCTTTCTGATAGAGAACACAAACATCAACACCGTGCCGTAGAAAAGTGGTGCAGTCGATAGTAGTGGCCTTTCTTGATCTAAGACGAAGCCTTTGGAAAGGTTTTACATCATCCAATACATGCCCGTTCTCAAAAAGTCGCATGGTCATCGATCCACTCTCGACTCTTAAGTACTCCACTGCCTTCCATGTCCCTGAACAGAACACCTCGAAAGCTGCACACACAACAAACAGATGATGATGATGATAATAAATCACTTACTTCACCTCTAAATGCAGAACATTTTTAGGTAAACTAATGGAAACATATAAAGCATCTTACGACATGGATCAAACGTATGGTTCAACTGATAGTAACGCTTTCTCTTCATGTTTTCAGTCACATACAATCTCCTCCTGCAGTGTAACAAATAAAATAGAACAGTCAAAATATGAAACTCTCACATATAAAGTTTACCACCAAACAATCATAGAATCTATCAACATTCATCGACAATTAAAAAAAAAATAAAAATTGCATCTATCACAAGATGCAGACTTATATATATATGTAAATAGCTTCATCATAAATCATGATAAAAAGCTCCAAACTTTATATTGAAGTACAGACAAACCCCAAGATCTTTCCGGAACAGAGAGTCAAAAAGAAACAGAACATATGACATGTGCTTGAAACATGATCATATTGTTTATGTGGACATAAACCAACTTTGTGTTATGGTTTCTGGAAAGAGACAAACAAACGATGTTGCTCAAAAAAAAAAAAAGACAAAGAAACGATGATCATGTACGGTACAGACAAAAATCCAGATTGAGAAAAAAAAACACAAACTCATCATCATGATAATATATGTGGTGTAAAGGATCAGAGCACAGAATCAACCAATCACCACCTTGTGAGTGAAGTGAGATGGAGTTTGTGGGATTGACCAGAAGAGGAAATTAGATTAAAAGAAAATGATCAAAATCGAAAAGGACGGCGAAGAATACAATACCACACACACACTCGCTCAGAATCTCGGGCAGTGTGTAACTTTTTCTCTCTCTCTTTTTGCATGAATTTGCGCAGAATCGATATAAAGTGATGAGAGATAAAAAAAAAAAAGGTGAGATTGAAAGTGACTGAAGAGGAGTGTTTTATGTAAGGACCGATGGCAAATTCGTCATTTCACAAGACCTGCTTTAAATTTGGGAAATATACTCCTTTGACTATATATTGGATTTTCTTCCTAGATTGTTAGATTTCCTCGTCGGTAGATTTTTTTTTCCTTGCTTGGTAGAGAGAGGGGATCAGCTCAGCTGCCACCGTTTCTGTCAAAGTTTTCATCATTCTCACATGTTACTCAGCTGTAGACTGTCACTTTTAAGTGGTGGACGTCATGAGCCCTGATCATCCCTAAACCTAATGACTTTAAATTTTAATATAAGGTACCCAGGACCTCGTAGTCCAGTGGTACTACCTCCGGGAGGGGAGGTCGGCTGTTCGACTCGCAGGGAGGGGGAGGCGTGCCCAGGGCCCGTAAAAAGGTACAGGCAAAGGCTGGCGCCGGGTCTAGGTGGGGGGCCGCAAAGTCAACACCTGGTTAATCAAAAAAAAAAAAAAAAAAAGGTTCGTGACAAAAAAAAAAATTAATACAAGGTTTTTTTTTTTGTTTTTAACTACAAAAGTAGACAATTGGTTGTATTACACACACGAAGAGCTACTATAAATTTTTATATAATGTGTTTAAATAAAACACACACGAAGAAGAGCTAATATTAATTAAATAACTCGATACGCTTTGCCAAAAAAAAAAAAAACTGAATATGCGTAAAACCTCCTACTAAGGATGAACAAATAAACCGAGTACCCAATGCGATCTGATAAAAATGAATCTGAACCGATCTGAACCCAACGTAAATAGCGAATGGATCTTGTTTTATGGTATTTCGGACTACGGGTATTATCCGATTCAAAATCTCAAAAAGAACGTGTATTCAATTTCTAATATGAATCTAAAATACACGAAGATATTATTAAACATCTAAAATAATTATCTATTACATGAAGGTTGATGGTTGAAAGTGGCGGTTGAGGCTTGAAATTTTTAGATTTTAATTTTGTTTTCATTAAATATATTTTTTTCATTTCATGAGAACTTGTTTTTTTCGTTTTATGATTTCATTTATTTGGTTTTCTTTCTATCAATAACTATATTTACCTTTTGTTTGATTTTGAATGATCACATTTGATATTTTTTTCTTATTTTTGAATCGATTTTACTAATGTTTTGGTTACAAAATAGGTACAAATCAAATACTTTAAAATCGAAGAACCAATTTTACTTATGTTTTGGTTACAAAATAGGTATAAATCAAGTACTTTAAAAATCGAATAACCAATTGGAACCCGAACCCGAAAATACATCGGATTGTACCGGTTCTTTGAAGATTTTCTAACCACAATCCGAATCCGAACCGGTCCCGAACCGAACTTTCACATAATCCGAATAGGGCTGATTTGATAAACCCAAACAATCGAGACCCGATTGGAACTCCGAATGCCCGAGCATACCTCTTACGACGATAGCATTTGTTGCTTGAACTTCCAGTGCTAGCCATACACTCATCTCATCGTCATTTTCTTTCTCCATCTCGTCATTTTCTTTTCCCATATTTACCTAATCTTCCTTCAAAACTTTTTTGAACGATTCTCTTCATTTTCTTTTACCATATTGATTACTACTTTCCAAATATGTTTCCTTTCTTTCTTTTTTTTCTTTTATCAAATCCTAATTTTTCGAAGACCTTGAAACTTTTACAATTCCTTTTCTCTGATATATCAGAAAGATTTACCGGTTTCGAATCTGAGGTTTTTGGGTACAACGAAAGAATTTAGAGGAAGACAACATACAATGTTAATCAGATCAGTGAATAAATGTACAACAATTTAATGTATGTGTATTACTGTTTTAACATCTTCTTTTTATATATAAAATACATTTTGAATCACTTTCGGAGGGTCCACGTCATCAATTCGTGCTCTGTCGAAGCGACACCTGTCCGTTTTTAAAAACTATGTGTTTCATTAAAAGGAGTCAGAGATTTTTATGGACTACGTTTAGTTTGTGGGCTTTTGGCTTTTGGCTTTGGCACAATTAACCCAACTCCATAGCAATCAGCCCTAACTACCTTTAAACGCGTCTAATGGAAAATTAGAGTTCATCTCCGCTCTTTGTTCTCCGCCGTCGGAGAGATTGATTTGCCGAATTCGAGCTGTCTGATTTTATTTCTAATCAAGCGAAATAAACTTATTCTCTGAGAATGGCTAATTCCAAAGCTTTTCACTCTGATTTGAAGTTTGTTTGTGTTCTTCCACTGTTGAGAACTCATGTGAGTTGATATGCTCATCCTAGATCTGTTCTTGAACTCTTGATAATCATAATGTTTAATTATTTCGGCTACATGTATAATCTGTTTCTTGATTCTGATAACTTTCAAACTCTGTTTCGACCATTGTGCAAGACACCGTTAGTTCTAACCGGCTTCCAACCTTCTGGCCTCATCACCTCAGTGTGATCAAAACTTCAGGCTTTCTGACTCCTCCTTATTGATTTTGTAACTCTTTGGTGAGTTAACCTAACCTGTTTATTCATTAATTTCCGGTTCCGTAATCGAAGCGAACTGATTGGGCTAGCAAACTCGAGCACACATCCTCCTCTTATTTGGTTATCAGTGTATTCGGATGATATATTTAATATTCATCTTCGCGCATACAGGAAAGATATGCCAAGGTCGATACTCTGTCAATATCCGATCTTAATGAGTTTATCATCACTGCAGGTAATACATCTAACCTTAATAGTTTTTAAACTTGCATGGGCGGAACTATGGATATGATTCTGGTTATGGTTGATGCTCAAGATGTTCTTATGAGGTTTTTTTTGTGGAGCAAATTTTTAATTGGATTGTGCATCGTAGATAAGTGTATGTGAAGTGTTTCTAGGACTAAAATTGTAATTGATAAATTTCTTACACAATCCTATTGGTTTTTTTAATTGTTTTATCGCATTGGCTCAGTTAAAACTAAAGGTAAACATATAAACAACACATGTTTTTCCACAAGTAGCAAAGGCCGGATATAAGATTCTGAAAGCTATTTACATTTCGTAATTTGGTTAACAGTACTTTTGTTTACTTCTTCTTTGTTGCTTGATTCGTTATATATCTATCTACACAGGAACAACAAAGATCAGACTGGAGGATGTTGATGCAACTTCACTCACTCTGAATCTTGGTTCAGAAGAAGAAATGTCCTCACCGTCACCAGGAAACATCATTCATTACCGTGTATGGCATCGTAAAGGCCACAGAAAGATTACAGAGGATATGAATTGTGCATTGGTGTCTCCAAACACAAGGTTTGTTATCTCTAGACTAACTCCAGCTACAGAGTATTTCTTCAAAGTTGTTTCCTTTAGAAGCATCAAAGAGACGAGAGTAGAGAAAAACCAACATCTCTACAAAAACATCTCAAGAGAGGAAACAAGTTCAAGCACAAAAGAAAAAAAGTTGGCAAAGAAACTGTGTCTGGAGAAGGCGGGTTAAAGACAGCTGAGTTGGCAGGTCATGTCAATACAGATTTCAGACCGAAGTTTCTGACTTGGTATGGCTTACACGCCAATGCCGATGAGAAAAACGTTGTGAAGGCCTTCGTTAACAGGCTCATCGACGATTCACCAGCTCTGGCTAACCAGCTCATTTGCACATTCTCTGATCTCATATAAAGAAACGTTCTGCGGTTGGTGGTTGCAATGCGTCTGATGGATTCATATTTCATGGTTTACTTTTATTTGCTTTACTTTCCGTTTGTCTTTTTTTGCATTTATCAGAACATATTTTATGGAACAATAGATTTTGATGACTGGGTGATTTGAAAAATAAACAGAGACTTCGAGCTATCCATGATTGTTATGTTTTAGGTGGGACCAAACCATAAACCATAATAATTTGTTTTTTTTATCTCAAACAAACATGCAATTTTAATGTACTATATAATCCCTTAGATAGTAAAAGATAAACATTATGACCTTTGAACTATGACATGTGATTTCATCACCAAAATGATTCTTTGAAAATTAGGTATTATGTTGTTTCATTAAACTACCCATATAATTGATTATATGAAAAAACAAAATTTCTTAAATAAAACCTACGGAATTACATTTAAGAAGTTAGAATATATGAAAATTAGGATTTAATGGGCTCCCGTCTCTTTGGCCTACAAAAATATTTTAAAAGTTAGAATATATTAAAAAAAATAATTAATTAAAATATTTACCATATCCAAACAGACACCGGCGTGTGGATTTTTCTTAAATAAAACCTACGGAATTACCTAATGTGATAAAAATATATTTTAAATTAATGATTTTGAATAATAAAGATTTGATAACAATTTTTGTATCCTCTATATCATTTTTGTTCAATTTTACACACTAAAATAAATTAATCAATCATATTAACCATATAATTAAAATTTAGATTTTTTCGTATATGTTATATTTTGAATTTTCAAAAATAATTATAAATTTTAGAAAACTACTATGGGTGTCCGCGCTTCGGCCGGAAAAGTTCTATTTTGGTGTTCAAAATCTTAAGCTTTATATGTTTTTGATATACTTTTGGTTATTGTTTGTTATGGAACATGTTTTGTGGTATTAAAATATGTTGCCCATTATCATCCATTAGTTTGTTGTTTTTATTTTGTGAAAAAATTACAAAGAGTTTGGTGAAAAGAATCGAAGTCGAAGTAGTGGGCAGTGTCGACAGGGGTTGTTAATGGTGACCCTCTGTGAGGAATATGTACATTATATATATAGATTAACTGTGTAATATCTTTTTTAACCAAAAAATATAGTTCAGAAATGGAAACATCATAGTTAAGTAGCTAGATGTGCATGCTAAATATATAAAGAGGTTTATCAAAAAACAATTTAAAGAGGCAATTGCATAAATTAAATGTTATAAATTATACAGAGGTGATGGTATAGGAAAGTTAAAAAAGAACTTTACAATTTACTTGGATCTGCACACATAGAAGTTCCACAAAAGACCGCTGTCCAGAATTTTTTTTAAATATACGATTAAATATTTAACCAGTGATTTTTTTTTTAATTGTAACATTGAGAGTTTTAAATATCTCAAAACCCTTCAATTCAGATCGATGACTCTAAAAATCAGTGTATGAGATTAAGTAAGAAAATCTATACTTAATCTATACAAGAATTAATATTAGGGTACAAACAATTTTGACATCGAAACAAAACCGCAACAAGGACTGAATATTGGCAAACAACAACTGTGCTAAAGGTATCTTTTTGCCATAGTTTTGTAATTTTTTATGCACATGAGAACATGAGTAATGCATGAAATTTATTGATCGCCATGAACGACAAACAGACATATCTGGAGCTGACAAATGTTGGAGACAGATCAAACCTTCTTTACGTGACGTCTTTATATTGAAAAAGAACTATTATGGAATCAATATCATCTTTATAATGCCACCCAAAAAATGTCATCTCAATAATCTAGAAAATCGATTCAATGATTGCTATTACTATAAACAAATGGAGAAGTTCTTGGAGTTGGTTTTGCTGTGTCTAACAAGTGCCTTCACTCATCGACCACTACTCAGTTTTCATATTTTCCAGTTTCAGTGTTTTCTTATTTTGATTAACTCATTTTTGCTACCTTCTTTGCATTCAATATAACAATCTACATTTAATAAGAAATACAACTTGAAATAATCACCACTTCCACTCCAATAGCATGTAGAAAGACTATGATATCATAAGAAAAAGTAATTACTCTTATAACATATACAAAGAAAGACATGCAGTCCCAAAAAAAATTCCAACATAAAAATGACACACACATATTCTGCAGTACTCGGATAGTGACGGTCTAAAGCATAAACGCTGGTCGTCTTTGTTCCACTTTGACAGTATACAACTATGTGTACATAGTTAGCTGAACCATAAGAAATCATATAAATTCATAATTTAACATCACTCATATAAACAGTTCATTCTAACCCAAAGAAACATAGTTATCTCTATGAAACTTATTGCTACCTTCAAGCTTAAGAGACTGTCCAGCACAAACATAACAAAAAGAATCAAAAGTTCAAAACAAAAGATCTGTTAACTTGACAACTCTCTTTCTTTATCTTTAATCTCTAATATCGTTGTCACTCAATCATAACCTGTTACCAACACTATCTATATACATCAAAAAACTATTCACTCAAATTTAATACATAAAACCCACAACCCAATCTTTCCGCACCCAAAATATTACAAACCACAAAAAACGAACCAAATATAACTCCCACAACTCTTTAATATAGGAACAACTATTGTATATAAGCAAAATATTTATTTTATCACATATATCCCTTTTTACCTAAAATTTTCTAAAAGACAAAAAATCATTTCATACACGGCTCTTGCAAATGCAAACGTAAAATATAAACCACAAAATCATACAAAATAATAATCTAGATCAGAAATAAAATATATCCCGCCCGCAGGACGGGCCGACCCTAGTACTACATATTTGTTAATAAATTTTAATTATGATTAAGTATTAAGAAAATCAATAATATACATAATAAGGAATATTAATTCTTTGGCATTAAACAATGTATAAATTAAAAAAAAACATTTAACATGTAACAAAAATATTTATCAGCTAAAAAACCATGTACCAAACAAAACGTATAATCTACAAATCATGTATCTAACCAATCATACTACATGTTTTGTTAACAAATATAACTAAGTGTAGTGTTACAAGAATCAATAACTTACATAATAAAGCATATTCATTCTTTGGTATTAAACAACATAACTAATAAAAACATGTATCGTATAACAGCTAATATATCAGCTAACTAATCATGTATTAAACAAAATCAATCAGTTAACAAACCATGTACCATGTAACCAACCATATATCAGCTAATGACACTTATTTGTAACATTTAACCAACCTCTTATATCGTAACATCTAAAAATGTATTAAAAAGGTGATATAAAACTAAAACATAAATAATATCAGGTAAAAAGTAAAATTTTGGTTAACATAAATGTTATTCATATCAAAACATAACTTCATGAACTAGCTCGCGTCTTCTGCGGCTTCAACAAGTTCGTTGGTTTTGATCTCTCAACAAAAATGAACTCTAGGATGATCATGTTGGAACACATTGGCAACATTCTCTTCTTGCACATTGACGCAAAATGTTACGGTTGATGAAAGATATGCTCGTTTTCGATCTCACCTTCTCGTTTTTATGTTGGGTTGGTTTAAGGTTAGTTTAGTCTAACCCAAACGTAATATTATAACGCAATGAGTTTTGTTAAATCACAGTTTTAAAAATCAATTACTTATGTGGAAATAATTAGAATTAAAAAGTATTCGTAGTTCAGTGATAAATGTTGTTAGTTTAGGTGGTGTACTGGTGAGCATAAAAATATAGAAGGAATTAGATAAGGAACTCATAATTCAGGGGGTATACTGCATAAAATAAATCTTTTATTTTCTACGAGTACAAGAATTTGGAGGAAATGAAGAGAGAGAGAAAAATAGAGGTGAAGGGTGTGTAAAAAGAATGAAAATGAGACATGAATCAGAAGTCAGCAGAGCCAGGTGAGCGCGGGAAAGGAATAACGTCTCTGATATTATCAATTCCAGTGGCAAACTGGACCAGCCTCTCAAACCCGAGCCCGAAGCCTGCGTGAGGAACTACACACACACAATAACAAAAACACTTCATCAGCCTCTAATTTTTTCCATCTTTCGTTTCCCTTCCTTAACCATTTACTGACGATTCAAGAAAAAGTGATTCAGAAGCAGAAAAGAGACCTGAACCATAGCGGCGGAGGTCGAGGTACCACCAGTAGCTCTCCTTGTCGAGTTTCAGCTCATCAAGCCTCGCTTCCAACACTTCAAGCCTTTCCTCTCTTTGGCTTCCACCTATCAGCTCCCCTATCTTTTTTTTTTACCATCGTTCATTACCAAAACAACTTATCAAACTAGTTTTTTGTTTGTTTGTTAAATGCAAAATCTAAACTCTTACCCGAGGCACCAGCATATCCATTGCTGCCACTGTCTTCCCATCGTCATTCTCACGCATATAAAACGCTTTTATCTCCTTCGGATAGTCTCTTATAATGACAGGGCGTCCCCCGAAAGCCTCCTCTGTTATGTACCTTTCATGCTCGCTCTGCAAATCGAGCCCCCACTTCACCTACAAGAACCAGATCTATACTAGCTCAGCGGCCAAAATATGCAGCTCAAATCTAATCCAAAGAAGAAAGTAAAGCCTTTACCGGGAATTCAAATTTCTTGTTTGCTTTCAGAAGAAGCTCAATGGCGTCTGTGTAACCCAGCTGTAGAAACTCTTTCTCAACTACCTCCTTTACAAGTTAGATCATAATATCAGCCAGTGCTAACTGCGTAACATTCTTTTCTGATCACAGAGTGAGAAAATCAGAGAGGACATACACTCAAGCGATGAATGATTCCTTTATCAATCCATGTATCAAAAAACTCCATGTCTTCCTTGCAATTATCAAGAACGTATTTTACCTATCAAGAGATAAATTACAATCATATTAATTCTAGATCATATATAGCTTGAAGGAAGGAAATATAATAAAGTGAGAGAGAAACATACGACGTACTGGAGGTAGGCGGTGGCACAGGCCATGTCATCATTCAGGTCGGCAAAAGCAAGTTCTGGTTCAATCATCTTACATCCATAGAAAGAGAGAGGTCTTAAGAAAAAAATGTACATAGGAAAGAAAAATATTCAATGTTAAGTTTAGGCTGGAAGATGAAATAATGCTGACCCAGAATTCAGCCAAGTGCCTGGAAGTGTTGGAGTTTTCAGCTCGAAATGTAGGACCAAACATGTATACCTGTGAAGTCATACATATGAGAAACTCATACACACTTACTAACCAAAAAATTTAGCTAACCGATGATCACTCGACAAGTTTTACATCTGAGAGAGCGGTGGCATAAGTTTCTCCATTGAGTTGCCCAGAGACTGTCAAGAACGCTGGCTTCCCAAAGAAGTCCTGAGAAGTGAGTGAATACAATACAACCATGAAATCTGTTACAGTTGCAAAGAAACAAAAGAATTGGAGCTGGAACACACACCTGAGACCAGTCGACCAACCCTCCCTTTGTTTTTGGAATCGCATCAATGGAAGAATCTGTGGTCTCATGGGAGCTGGGAATCTAAAAAAGTGAAGTACAGTTTAGGTGTAATTCAATTATATCCTTTCTGAGTTGAGAATAACAGTACTTGGTGAAAGCAATCAAGCTGTTAATGGGTTATTATTGTTGTGATGTTGAGAACTAAGGTGCTTACGAGTGTGGTGACACAGAACTGTTCTCCAGCTCCTTCACAATCCGATGCCGTGATAATTGGGCTTGCCACCCAGACAAATCCACTTTCTTGAAAAAACTTGTGCGTAGCATATGCCAGAGCATTCCTAACTCTCGCCACCTGAAACAAGATGTTGCGAATATTAAAACACTAAAAAAATGTGACTATTTTGCAACAGTAAGTTCACTATAAAGTTTCAATACGAGTTTATAGAGAGAGAGGAGAGAAGCCTGAAAGGAGGGAAAAACTGCAAAAAAGCTATTTTCAACACAAAAAGTAGTCAAATAAACAACAGTTTCAAATAAGAGCCATGTTTCGATTACACCGGTGTAGAGTTTCAGGACAAGTAAAAAGAAAGTTGAAGGCAATCAATTACCGCTCCAAAAGTATTGGTTCTTGGACGCAGATGAGCCTTGGTTCTCAAGAACTCCCGGCTGACCCTCTTCTTCTGGATCGGATAGGATGAGTCACACTTGCCAACCTGGTATAAAATGAGAGTAAGTGACAAGATAACTTTAAGTTGGAGGAGGTCCAAAAGTAGAAGGACTTACCACAATGATTTTGTCAACCTTAAGTTCCACCTTTTGCTTTGTTCCCTGGCTGGCTACAATAGTACCTTGTACAGATATCGATGCTCCAGTCAACACCGAACCAGATTCTACCTATCAAGTCATAAGCAATGAAAGCGTCTCTCTTTCAAGATTCAAGTAAATGACCAATTGACCATTGTTCACAGGTCAAGATGATTACCTGATGATACCCCTCTGCGTCCGGATTCATCACACATTGCAAGTTTGATAAGCATGAACCATCGTTTATCTTCAAAACAAATTTCAAACCACAATCTTGTGAGCAGTCAATTAAATTAAACCGGCGGTAAGTAAACCGGGATTAGAGAATCCACCTCAATGAACGTGACACTGCTCTGAGACCGAAGTGTCCGGACCCAACCCATGATGCTTAGACTCTGCCCGACGCGACCCAGACCTTGGTCTGCTCCTCCTTTCACTTCAGCTATCTTCAACTTCCTCCTGAATTCTCCAACTTTACTCCCGAATCGATTCTCATAACTGTTATCCACCTTCTTTCCCTCACCGGAACCGGTTGATTCAGAGACGGCGGTGCAAAAGCATCTCCGGCGAGCATTTGCCGGAAAACCTTCGAAAAATGGGCGGCGTAGAGGGCGGAAAAGGGGTTTAGAGATATGGAAGAAGGATGAGAATCGTAGAGTAGAGAAGGGAGTGAGGCGGAGAGTCGTCGCCGGCAGAAACTTGGCCGCCATTGCAGTCGTTTATGTTTTTTTTGTTATCAAAACATTTCTTTTTTGTTGTACATTATCATCATTAAGTTGGGCCTCAATATTAGATTTGTAAGGCCCATGTAGTCATAAAGCCTGCCAAGTAATTGGGCTTGTCGATGAATAAACTGAAAGCTGACAATTAGTGTGTAATAAATAGAGTATAGTGTGAATGCACCCAACGTTCGTCTCTGAATGAGTCTAACATGAGACCGTGGCGAGGAAGAGACAAGAAGAGGAATAAATAGAGGAGTTCACAGTTCAGTGTGAATGCAGCCAACGTTCGTCTGAACTAAAGACCGTGGAGAGGAAGAGACAAGAAGAGGGAACTAGTCTTAACTTGAGATAGTGTTAAGGATTCACTGAATCAAATCCAATTTGTTACTGAATGAGACTAACTTGAAACAGTGCAGAGGAAGATACAAAGAAGAGGGAATGAATTCAACTTTTAGTAAAAATCAAAACCAGTTTGTTACTGAATAAGTCCACACAAACATTAAATTCACCAACTCTCTCTCTCTGCCTATAAATGGAAGAAGCAGAGGAAGAAACAGAACATCATCAAAAAAAAAGAAGCGATGGGGTGCGATGGTCAAGGCAAGCTTAGCGACTCAGAGTTCAGCAAGCCCTTACCATGGATAGGCGTCTACGTAGCCGCAGCTTCACTCATCTGCGGACTAGCCATGTTCGCCGATCTCCTCCGCGGCTTCCGCAACCGCAGGTTCTGGTTTCCATGCAAGTCCTTCTCACTCAACGCCACCACTCTCACCTTCCTCGCCGTCTGCGTCAAACTCTCAGTGGATCTCAACACTTGCATGCCTAGTCGCCAGGACCAGCTCTCTAAGCTCAGCAGCAACGTATTCGTCTGCACCGTGATGGCCAACTCCATGCCTTCCTTGGGTTTCATGGTCACTCAAGACCTCCTGATGAACCTCGTTGCTCTTGGGATTCTCGTCGTCGTCGTCACCGACGTTGTCAACATCTGTATCCAGCTGGGGACAGGTGCCATCTACGTCTTCCCTCAAGAACACGCGTTGGTCATCGTCCTCACGCTTCTAATGTTTGTGATCTTGACCTTCTCTGCTATCACAGTCCCAGCCACAAAGCGTTTCTTGGAGCTCAAGTATAAGAAGAGTTACGAGTTGGCTTTGAAGCAGTGTCCTTTGTATCAGACGGAGAGAAGAGGAGGGTTCTGTGAGTTAAAGGAAGATCTGATGAAGTTCTGGATGATGGCTCACACTTGTAGCCCTCAGTTTGTCATGGCTCGCTCTGTCACCTGCACCACCTCTGGTTTCCTCTGTTTCTTGAGTGCAGTCACCTTGTCTGAAGCCATTCTCCGATCTTACTTTATACAACCAAGTTCTCTCGGGTTCTGCGGTGGAGACTCTGATTACAAATGGTCAACCACTTTGGTTTTACTCTCGCAGGCGGCTGCTGTGGCCATAGGAACCGTTGCTCCAGCGAGCAGATGGTTTACTGCAGTGAACTTACAGTGCTCATCAGGAGCAAGCAAATCCTTGAGAGATGAGTTGAGAGTAGAGAGTTATTGGGTAGAGAGTCTCTCCGAGAAGAAAGAACATCCCTTGAACTTTTGGATGCTCCATGGTCGCCGCAGTAGGAAGCTTGCACACGACGTAAACCGATGCATACTTGATCTCTGCATTGCGATACAGTACGGGATGGTGTTTGCTAGCAAGTTCCTCCGGTTCATCGCCGTCTACTGTGTGAGTAGGATCTTGCTATGTTGTCATTTCACCTTCAGAACACACCCTGACTCATCCTCCGGATCAAACCCATCAGCGAGACAGTTTGTTCTTCATCTTGAAGGAGAGGAGGAGCTAATGGACTATATGGCACGGAGCAACCGCGACGCCACAAACCACTTGATACAAAAGGGCCGGAAGAAACAGCCACAAAACTTGATCGACCTTTTGGAGGCAACAGATCCCATCTCAAAAGGATTTGAAGGGATATTAGAGTTTGATAGCGACGAGGTCGCTTCTCTGGCGGGCTCGGCCTCCGGAGAGCCACCTAATTGCTGGGCTCTTCCTTTAGTAACACTGACTAGTATAGCTGCTTCACTTCCAAACATCAACCCTTGCTTGCTGAAGAAGTTAGTGAAGGCTGTAAACGAGGCGTTGGTCTATGTCAAGAAGTTTGAAGACGTCTTAGACATTGAAGGAGAGTTAGCTAACAGCAGGAAAGCTGCTGAAGTAGTTTGGTTAGGAGTTGACCTCTACCATAAGTGGCTCAAAGTGGATCTACAGAAACTATCTAAGAAACAGAGAGCAAGACCACAAGAAGTTTTTAAAGAGCTTGAGGATATAGCGAAGAAAGAGTTCAGCGAATCGTGGGAGAAGAACATGTTGCTGAAGCCCTCGCGCTGGCCCATCAAGATCTTAGCAGCAAACTCCATGTACCGAATCAGCCAAACCCTTTCGAAGAAATACGAATCGAGAAACATTGGAACAGAGGATACTCTGTTCAGAGAGGTGGAGAGGATGGTGTCGGACATAGTAGCAGGTTGCTTTTGCAACACGGCAAGAGTGGTGGGAATGCAGTGTTTGGTAACGGCGGTTGAAGTGAGGGAAGCGTCGGTGAGAGAAGCGGCAATGCATCTGGGGAGAACAGAGAAGATACTTGAGATTGTGGACAGGAGATGCATCCCTGCTCTGTCTCATCACAAAGTGGCCAAGATCGATGGATGGAGAGAGTTTTATAAGACCAATAAATGTACCCCTTCTTCCACTACTCATCCTTCGACTCAGTGTACAACTCGTCAACTCATTCTCACCATAGAGAAGTAACTACACTTAGCGTCAAGTTAAGTTAATAAGGACTGTTCTGTACACTTGAACTTGGCAGTAATAAAGCTTTCTTTGTCGGTTTATGTATAATAATAACTAACACTATGAATCGGTGAACTTGTTCTACTGAATCTTTAACCTCTGTAATCTATACTAGTAAGTTTCTTTTATCCTTCTGTATCCAAGAGTTTCTACAAATGGTTATAAAACATTTAAAAGCTGAGAGTAGACCACAAGTAACCAAACAATGTGGTGGGCTTTTAGTAGAGTAGTTGTGCGTCAAACTCGAGCATAAGTTCGTAGAGACATTAAATGCTTAGCACTATGGGAAAATTAGAGATATTAGATTGCAAAATTCATAAAAAAGCAAATATATTTCTTGAAATACAATGAAGAAATCTTGGTTCTGGTGATATAAAAAGTATTATATTAATTGTAGTTGAACTCTAACCAAAGACGTCAAGATGGCCGAGTTGGTCTAAGGCGCCCGCTTCAGGTGCGGGTCCGAAAGGGCGTGGGTTCAAAGCCCACTCTTGACAATTTATTTTGTCCTTTCTTCTGTGCTATTTATTTAATCCTTGTTGATGACCTTAGCACTGATGAAAGAACTATTCCATCTAATTTTTTTAAAAAAAGGTAAAATGTAAAATAAAATAAAATCACGCACTCATAATCGAACATCTAGGCTCGAGGCGGTGTGGTTGCTTGCTTGTGCATTCACTCCTCTTAGCCTCCAACGTCCTTTGCTTTTCTTATTATACTCATCCTACTATATAAAAGGGACTAAATTCAAGGCTTTTGGGACTATCCACCTCAGCTAAAATATTCTCATCCAAAAAAAATTAGAAATAAATGTCATTTAGAAGATAATTAACTAATATACGACATTTTATATTTCTAGAAATTTCAAATTTGTAACTGCTAATTTATTAATAGAATCATATATCTATATTGAATTATGTTCTATTTTTAATCGTTAGACTTCAAAGGTAAATAAATTATTAATTTATAATATATATAGTTTATAACTTTATATTGTAGTTATAAATAAAGAGAAAATAACCAGGGAGGGTGAAGAAGCTCATGTAAAATTATGTAATTAAAATGGTAAAATAGTGAGTATGATGAGGTGAATCTAAGAAAAATTGTTGTACAAATTATGGTGCTTTATTTGTCCATTATATATTTACATAAATAAGTCAATATTTGTTGTTTTTTTTTTTGTGGTAAGATGTTAAGATTATCATTTTCTGAAAGGTTACACTATTGTTTTTAAACAACTTATTACATCAAAGAAACAAAAACAACCAACAACAACTCAAAGTAAAAAAAATCTTATGGAGGTCTTATACAAGAAAGATAAAAAGAAGTAGAGAAGAAGAGAAAGAAGAACTTGCCGGGTAAGAGAGGAGACTGTCACACATCATACGGTCGAGAGAGGCAAGGATGACTGATGAAGGTGAGGAGACAGCTGTGAACACACGAGCATTACGCTCTTTCCACAGCAGGTAGATGGCTGAATGAAAGTAGAGCTTGATGACTGGAGTAGCATGCGCATCTGCGTTGACGCGAGGTTGATTGATCCATGCTGCAACAGAGTCTAGATCAGCCTGAGGAGAAATCCAAACTTCAGCAGCAAAAGGCTCCTATATCAAGCGAGAGAAAGAGCACTCAAAGAAGAGATGATGGTGAGTCTCTATTTCCAGATTACAAAGGACGCACGTTCCGAAGACATTTAACCCCCAACGCCTCAAGCGATCCTTGGTTGGCAGTCCTCTCCGCAAAGCCAGCCATGATATAAACGCATTACGTGGAATATGTTCCTTGAACCAAATAGTCTTGTGCCAATATTTATTGTTGATAGTGTTTATATTCTTTTCTGACATTAGTATCCATATTTTTTTAGTAAACTGATCCAAAGAGATTAGTTTGTGGAGCTAACCAAACGAGGATTATAGTGTTTACTTTGGAAAAAGTAATAGGTTGAATGATAGATGGTGTGCATGCTTTTTCACATGGAAATCTGCACATATATTAAAATTGTAAGATTTGAATCATAGAGAAAATATAGTGTATATGACTGAAGTTGGTCCATTCCGAAACTAAAGATGGCTAAAATTCTTCTTTGTCAAAATGCGTAGATGTGAATCTTATATGAATAGAGTTCTCCATTTCTTATAGCATTGTAATAAACTCCGTGTGTAAAGGAGAAAAAATGTTATATAAGTGAAAACAAAAATTATGATTTTTTTTCTTGTGCCTATAGGCTCTTCGCAATTTGAAGAAGAAAGAACATATTGTGTAAAAATCTTTGGCTCGGTCAAATTTTATCCAGTTGTTTATTAAAACTGTTGTTATCTGATTCATGTAATTTTTCAGTGTTGATTTAAAAGCTCAAAAAACCCATCTATACTGACTTTTTGATATTTTTTTCTGTGATTTGAATTTAAAAAGAGATAAAACTTTCGATAAGTTATGTAAACTCAGAACAAGTATTTAGCTTTAGAAAGCATTTACATGTTTCAAACTTATAATATATACATATATAATGTTTAAAATTATGCATATAAAACCTGTGTAAAATGTGCCTGAATATGTTTCTCTTCTTTAATGTGTTAATCGTACTATATATAACATTATTTTAAAATTTCAAAAAGTTTATGTCACATACAAAAAACCATCAATAAAAATATAATTCTCCATCTACAACAAGAAAAATGAAAAATTATAAACATATAAATTTAAATTAAGAAAAACTAACATTGGAAAAAACAAGAAGTTAATGTAAAAGAAAAAAACCGAAAAATAATATTATAAATAAAATAAATTTATAAGACACGATCCGCGCGAAGCGCGGAAAAAATCTCTAGTATCTATAATATGGTTCCACGTATTATTATTAGTGCATGCGAGTAAGAGAATAAATCAAAATCAATTATTTTACTTACTTTTAGGTTGAAGATGCATTAAACCAATAGCAGTTGTGATATATATACGTAGACAGATAGAGAAACAGAAGTGATGGGAAAGAAGTTGGTAGAAACATAGGCAAGTGAGATAGGTGTGAACCGGTTATATATTGATGAAATCCAGTGAAGACCTTTGCACTTGCACACACTTGGAATTATTCTCCTAGTGCCAGATTCATATCATGCCAATGTAGTAATGTGAGTCATTCACTTTTGTCTTTGCTCCCCCTCAGTATTCATTATCTTATCCAGTAACACCTCATAATTCTTTCTTATCCAACAGGTGGAAAGTTAATACCTTTCACACCTTGAACTCCAACATTGAATAAAGCCTTTGGCCCCTCTATGTTTTGAGGTAATGTTATGCTTTGCTTCGTTATCGTCTTTGTTTGTTTTGCGTATAGTACAGTTTGGTTCACGAAAGTGACTTTATATCGGTTTCTCTTTTGTGTGTTTATGATTTCATGGAACATAAAACAACAAAAGGTAACAAATAAACTAGCTTGGAAAAACATGATAGAGGTGTGAGTTGTTTGGGAAAGAAAATAAAAAGGAAAACGTAGTCAAAACCAGGAAGCTGTATTGACCATGAGGGCATCTGACTAAGGAGTTCCGGTTGGTGAGAAGATGTCTGTACGGCAAGTGGGACAAGAACGGTTGGAGGAGAACCACTGCTGGATACAGTGAACGTGGAACCCATGTTTGCATCTATCCAACACGCGGAGGGTGTCACCGTCCTTGAATTCAGACAAGCAAATGATACACTCTGCTTCAGTGCCTGCCAGGTTCAGCCCAGGGGAGTAAACAAGTACCGGGAAAGCTTCTGAACGAGAGACCTCAGGGTCAGGGTCGGGTTTAGGGTTATGCTGGATGACTGGACGGAGGCAACAACGTAAGGCAGCCTGGAGAGAGAGGACGCAGATGAGAGATGAGAAGATGATGATGAGAAGGATAGAGGCGTTGGCAGCAAAGTCATTGGGATGGGAGTAAGGCTTCCAGCTGCAGCTTTGGGACTTACATGTAGAGTTAAGTTGAGGTTCAGATGATAGCAGCCGCATTGAAAGTTGGGAACTCAGACAAGTTCTCCCAAAACCATCATGTTTTGGTTGTGTGTTTATAGAGAAAGAAGGAAAAGAGGGCATTTAAGAGAAGAGGACGCACCAGAGTGTGGCGTTGGGTTCTTATTTACGTGGATGAGTCTTGACTCATGAGGGAGGGACCACTGAGTTTGTAGACTCACCATAATGCTTTCCCCTCCTGCAAAGGCAACTCTACAGTTCCATATTCTCTTAATCTTAAATGCTCATCTTGTTTAATGGTCCAGTTACGTGTTCTACTCACATTACAACTCCTAACCAATTCCTCATTATTTATTACTCTTCCATTTCATTATGTATCTATCACCATTCAACATCTTCTGTCATTCTTTTATATCTTCCATTTTCCTCTCATTCACTCAAAAAAAGACAAAGAGACAACAGTAGCAGGACTGCAGAAAAGACAGCGTTATGTATGTAAGGACTTATGCTGAATTCTGGCCTAAGCAAGTGCATCAATAGGACTTTTAGAATGGTCCTTAAAGTATTTAATTAGTTTATGTAGTTTAGGACTTTGGTTAAGGACTTTTGTTAAAATGTTGATTATGGGTGAGACTTTTGATAGGTCCTTAGGTTTATAATTTTTTTTTAAACTAGTTTTTAAAATTACAAACATTTTATTAGTGGAAAAAAAATACAAAGTTCAGAAATTAAAACACACACAATTTATTCATAGAAACTTAAAATTACATATTATTCGGAAGATGTTCAAATTTAGCCCATATATTTTCAATCAAATCGTCTTTTAAGTTTTCATGGATTTGTCTATTCCGAAGCCTCGTTCGACGATCCATTGTAGTGCCGACATTTTCACCGATATTCGAAGGCATGTTGACGGTAAATGTATCCGGAACTTCTCTTGGTTGAAACTCAAATTTGTTATACTGAGTGAATGATGCCCGTTCATCTTCGAAAATCATATTATGGAGTATGATACATGCTCTCATAACATTTCCTATTTTCTCTTTATCCCATAACTTTGACGGATTTTTGACAAAGACAAATCTAGCCTGAAGGACTCCGAAGGCACGTTCGACATCTTTTCGAACTGATTCTTGGGTTTGAGCAAATAATGAATGCTTCTGATTTTGTGGTAGTCGGATATATTGAGTAAAAGTCGTCCATTTCGGATAAATACCATCAGTGAGATAATATCCGAAATGGTACCGATTATCATTAACATAGAAGTTTACTTGTGGCGCGATGTCATTAATAATGTCGTCAAAAACAGGTGATCGATCAAGAATATTTAGATCGTTCATAGTACCTGGTGCTCCAAAAAACGCGTGCCATATCCAGAGGTCATACGAAGCTACCGCCTCCAACACAATTGTCGGTTTTCCGGTTCCTCGTGAGTACATTCCTTTCCAAGCCGTGGGGCAATTCTTCCACTCCCAATACATACAGTCGATGCTCCCAAACATCCCCGGAAATCCACGTTGTTCTCCGATATGTAGTAGTCTTTGCAGATCCTCTTGCGTTGGACGTCGTAGATATTCATCGCCAAACAAGGTTATTATTCCGGCGGCAAATTTGTGCAAACATTTTCGAGCTGTTGATTCACCTAGACGGATATATTCGTCCACCGAGTCCGCCGCAGCACTGTATGCCAATTGTCGAATTGTTGCAGTACATTTTTGTAGAGGTGTGAGACTTGTCCGTCCGGTACAATCTTCTGATAGTCGAAAATACGGAATCTCTGTGGAGAAACGATTCACAATACGCAGGAACAAATTTTTGTTCATTCGAAACCGTCGGCGGAAAAGAGCGGGAGAGTAAGTTGGATTGTCGGCAAAATAATCATTCCAAAGCAAGGTGTGACCTTCTTCCCGGTGTCTCTCATGAACATTACGGCGTTGTCTATCTTCTGGTTCTTGTACGAGAGCACAATTGTTATAAAATTCTTCATAAGGAGTATCAAGATCGATCTCATCATCATCATCTTTATGATAATGATAATGGGATGAAGAAGCCATTATAAATTATTGAGAAGTGGTTGTGATTGTTTTAGAAGTGAATCGACAATGAAAAGTTGTGACTCTGTAATTGAAAGACATGTTATATTTATAGCTATACAATATGTGAACCAAACACGTTTTCTCATATTACAACCAATTTTAGTTATTTGAATAGGTATATGTAAAAACACGTTTTCTCAATATTACAACTACTTTGTAGTTGGGAGAGTAGGTACAAGTCTTTGACAGGGTGAGATGATTTGTATTCTCCTAACAGTTAACAGGGTGAGATGATTTGTATTCTTTCTACAAGTTCTTTAAATGAAAATTGACACTTTCGATTACATGAATCAACACAACCAACTTACCACAAGTTCTTTCGATTACCACAACACCTGATAGATAGATAGGGTTACATAATCCGAGTTGAACAAGATTTAACAAAACACAAGGATAATCATACATTTTTGATAAACACAAGACATATAAACCTACATACGAGCAGCTACTCCGAAGGCTATTATCACTAACACAACAACCAGAACACCTACAACTAGTTCAAACCCATTACCAAATCTAGATTTCTTTCTACCTAAGTCACAGACAATGCTCTCCAACCTAACCAATTTCTGCTCCATATCAAATTGAACTTCCTTTAACTCCCGCAGCTCGGTCTCCTCGTAACCGACGAATGAAAGAGAATCTAACTTATCAGTGAGGAGGGTCACTTGTGCACCAATGGCTTTGATCTCCTCTGTAGCCGCGACGTCCCACCACTTGTAGACATGGCAGTCTCCGTCCTGTTTGTTCTTGCAGGTGTAGAACCTTCTCCCCGGGTCAGTTCTTGTGTAAGAAGTGGCTACAAGTGGCTCTCCACCACAGTAGCACTCCTTGGGGAAGCCAAACTCCACTTCAGGCTGCGGAGGGTACTGATGGTGCGCGACTTCGATCTGAGCTTGGTCCAGCTGGATATACATCTCTGTAAAGCTGTTTCCACTGTCTGCTGAACCTCCTAAACCATAATCCTCCGACTCAGACGGCTGCGTGTACGAATAATCCAATCCCATGGCCTGAGAATAATCAAAACAGAACACATTAGACAGATAATATAATTTAAAAACAGAACATACACTACAAGAAAACAACAAGGATACTGAGGGAAAAAATCGTCGGAATTTCGTCGGAATAACGTTATTCCAACGACATACCGACGAAACAAGTCTTCGGAAATAATTCCTCGGAATTTCTTCTTTCCTTGGAAATCCCTCGGAATTTTCCGACGGAATTCTGAGGAAACAAATTTCCGAGGAAATTCCGAGGATCACTAGTTTATCGGAAATCTCCTCGGAATATACTTAGGGAGAACTTCGTCGGGATATTTCCTCGGAAGTTCATCGATCGATGCGTTTCCGAGGAACATGTCCCTCGGTATATTCTGAACGTTTTTTTATAAACAGATCGATCGATAGATATATGTCCAAAAACGCATCGATCGATCGAGTAAAAAATATAATTAATTTCTTCGGAATGTAAAAAATATTAATTTTTTTTAAAAAATAAAATTTTTGAAATTTAAATTCGAAAATATAAAATTAAAATTAAAATTGAAATCATATTAATTAATATTCAAAGTTTCACAAATAAAAATAAAATATTTCGAGTTTTTGGAAAAAAAAAACTACGGGTCTGGCACGTCCGGGAACACCTCGTTCGGGTACATCCTCTGCATCATCTCCATCATTTGCTGGTTCAGCCTCCTTTGTGCCTCATAGCCCGCCTGTTGAGCCGCCATCTGGGTCTCCAACAAAGATATGCGATCATCCTTGTCCTTCAACTGAGCCGTAAGTACTTCTGGATCAACAAAGGGCGGTGGTGCAGAAGAAGGAGGAACCGACCGGGTGCGATGACCCAAACCGACCAAACGTCCCTTCTTCTTTGGAACCGACTGAATAGAAAATAGCCAAATTTACAAATTTAAACCAAGAAATAAATGAATTGAACTTTAAAAAAAAAAACTTACGGATTCAACGATTTCGTTGATTCGAAACCGGGACAAGTTGGTCGAAGCCGTCGAAGCATCATCCTCGGTTTGAAGCTGAGACACTTCGTCTACCACCTGAGTTTGGACCAGGTCGACCACGTCCCCCACAAGACCGTCATCAATCTGGACAGTCTTCTTGTTGGTATACGCCCTCCTCATTAGGGCGAGATCATCAACCGGCTCGCCATCATTTTCTTCCGCCTTGAAAAAAAAACATAAATTAAAGAAATATTAGAAATTAGAAGAAATGCACAATAATTTAAAATTCTGAAACTCAAATAATTGAAGAAAAAGCGGTTGAACTTACCATGCGATCTCCCAGAGTGGCAATAGATTGAGCATTCAAGTTATGCTTGTAGATGCCCTTCCCTTTATGGTCGCTCCTGCGGTTGGTGGAGTTGGTGGAAGAAGTTTCTTTTGTCTCTTCCTTATCCCAATGCGCACACAACTCCTTCCAGACCGTGTCGTTCATCGACTTTGGGACCTTTTAATAAAAAAAAATAAAATAGTTTAATAAATTAAAAAATAGTTTAATAAATTAAAAAATTGTTTAATAAATTAAATCGAACCTTATTGATTTCCCACTTCTTCTTCCACTCGTGGATCTGCTTCCCATAGTTGTCCATAACTTTATGGACGAAGTGGTGATAGATACAGAGCGTCTCATCGGAATTCCAGTTGAACTCTTGCTGAAAAAAAAACACAATTAGTAGAAAATTTATATTAAAGATTAAAAATATAAGTAAAAAATTAGAATACTTACCGCAAACTGACGAAACCACAGAACCTGCTTGTCGGTAGGAAAGTGAGTGAAAGTCGGATGTCCCCTGTTGAGGGCCGAGTACATCATACAGTTGATCCATGCGCTGATCCCGTTCCTGGATCGGTTGAACCTAATAAAAAGAACAGAAGATTTTGTAAAATCCAAAAAATCGAATTTATATAGAAAAATCGTTTTGTAAAATATAAAAATCGATTTTATATACAAAAATCGATTTTATAAATACAAAAAAAATAAAAAAATTATAAAAAAATTATAAAAAAATTCTAAATCAATTCAGCAAAACAAATTTTTCAACCAAATCACAATTCTAAACCTATTATACAACCAAATCACAATCCTAACCAATCACCCTAACAAAAATCTATCAATACTACACAAAAACCTAACAAATAGAACCTAAGAGAGTGGGATAGGGTCTTTACATGATTTGTGTAAGAGAAGGGGGAGATCGCCGGAGATATCGTCGGATTTCAGGGGGAAATCGCCGGAGAGAAGAGAGGAGTCGCGTAGAGGAAGAAGAAAGAAATGGGGAAGACGAAGAAGGGGCTCGTGGTTATAAAACCTAGGGTCCGACGGACATTATCCGTCGGAATTTCGTCGGAATTCTAATTTCAATTTTCGCGAAATATTTGCCTGGTAAAATGAAAATATTCCTAGGACATTCCGACGGATAGTAAAATATTCGTCGGAGTTTCCTCGGAATATTCCGAGGAAATACCGAGGAACTAGTGTTTGGGGTTTCAAAACATCAATTTTTTTTGCCGTATTTCATTTCTTATACAATTGTAATGCATACCATTAAGGATTTTTTATATAGATGAGCATAAACCATGAAATAACAAATTTCAAAACTAATTGAAAGTATTCCCTTTACCGTTCATTAAAAGGTATAAGTGTTTCTCTTATGTTGTGGGATTTCGTTCATACAATCGGAAAAGTGTTAATTATACGGTAAGGAACAAATTTTTGACTTCATACTGAACGTAGGACACTTAATATGGGTTATATAGGTGTTATTCAAACCGCAAAACGTTGTTTTCGGTTTAAAAACCCTATTTCCTCGGAATTTCCTCGGATTATTCCGAGGGAATTCCGAGGAAACCCTTTTCTTCCTCGGAATTCCGTCGGAATATTCCAAGAAAATTCCGAGGAACTAGTGTCTGGGGTTTCAATACGTCAATTTTTTTTTTCTAAACGGATCGATCGATGTATATATATCCAAAAACGCATCGATCGATCACTAAGATGGACCAAAGCGTAACAATGTGATCGATCGATTAGATTATCCCATCGATCGATCGAGAATCTCAAGCGTTCCTCGGAATGTCCTCGGAAAATCTCGTACATTTTTTTATAAACGGATCGATCGATGTATATATATCCAAAAACGCATCGATCGATCACTAAGATGGACCAAAGCGTAACAATGTGATCGATCGATTAGATTACCCCATCGATCGATCGAGAATCTCAAGCGTTCCTCGGAATGTCCTCGGAAAATCTCGTACGTTTTTTTATAAACGGATCGATCGATGTATATATATCCAAAAACGCATCGATCGATCACTAAGATGGACCAAAGCGTAACAATGTGTTCGATCGATTAGATTATCCCATCGATTGATCGAACAAAATCTCAAGCGTTCCTCGGAATGTCCTCGGAAAATCTCGTACGTTTTTTTATAAAAGGATCGATCGCATTCACACAGTCTTCAGCCAAATTATAATCTGTTTTAATGCACATCAATCTTGTAGCAGATGATAAAGCTGAATGACCATCTCTGCAACCTTCGTACAATGGTTGCTTTCCAGCATCCAACATATCATAAAATCTCCTAGCTTGTGCATTGGGTAAATCTTCCCCTCTAAAATGATCATTTACCATCTGCTCAGTACCTACACCATAATTTACATCCGTTCTAATTGGTTCTTCTAATCTAACCGTTGGCTGAGGTTCGCTAGTACTACCATGTTCATAATCAGTTTCCCCATGATGATACCAAATTTTGTAACTTCGTGTAAACCCACTCAAATATAGATGAGTCCAAACATCCCACTCTTTAATAATCTTTCTATTTTTACAATTATAGCAAAGACATCTTAACATACCTGTTTTTGCTTCCGGTTGTCGGTGAACTAACCCCATGAATTCGGTTATACCTCGTTGGTATTCTTCCGTAAGCAATCTCGTGTTCGGATCCAAATGAGGTCGATCGATCCAAGAACGAAAATAATTTGAAGAAGACATATTTTTTATGAATCAAATTCGTGTGTAAATAGAGTAAGAGGGAGGGTGAAGATATGGAGTGAATGAAGAGGAAGAGGAGTGCTTGTATTTATAGTTTAAATCCTGCCGACAGACCGAGGAAATTCCGACGAAATTCCGATGCCAACGGCTAGTTCGTCGGAATTTCCTCGGAATTTTGTAAAATCCCCCAACGGCTCTCCAACGGCTATAATATTTCCTCGGAATTCATTGGTTTTTTCCGAGGAACACATATTTCTTCGGAATTTTCTCGGAATATTCCGACGGATTGATATTTCCTTGGAATTCCGTCGGTATATTCCGAGGAAATTCCAAGGAAACCAAATTTTGTGTTTCCTCGGAATTTCCTCGGAAATTTCTCGGGATATTCCGAGGATTTCATTTTCCGTCGGAATGTCCGTCAGAATATCGCTGTTTTCTTGTAGTGATAGAACACAGGTCACAACACATATTAAACCGAAAATAATTCTTATAATTAAACACAAACGATAACTTGAAAGACCAACAATGATAATTTCTAAACAGAACATAGAACACAAGTCACAGCTTCTCCTCCAACACTAGACGCATGACACAAACATAATAGATATTACACAACATAGACTCTTAGGATTTAAAAACTAGAATAATTCGGCCAACAGCATGTTCTTGACATTTTCTTCACTCTCGCTTGGCTCCTTCTTAGCAAGGAGAGTGTCTAAAATGGCCAGCTTCGAGAGCCTCTCCTTCTTCGCCAAATCCTCCATCTTGAGCTCATGGACGCTCTTAAAGTCCTTGACAGCCATCCCCTTCCTAGAATTCCTTCTTGCTTTCGCAGCTTTGATACCTTCAGGACGGGGCTCTTCCTCACCAACGTTACTGCTTGATGCTTGGAAACCAACCTCACCAGTCTTTCTCTTCTCACCGCCAGACTTTGGAGTGTTCAGGCTCAGCCACTTCTGTTCGTATCTCAGAAGACACCATGCATGGTCCAAGGTGAACTTGGAGCCGTGATCCGCAAAGTAGATCTCATGAGCTTTCTTCACTAAGTCGTTGTCATTCTGACCGCTACTTTGAAGCCTCTCCGCAGCTGCGTATGCTGCACAATACTTGTTTGTATCCCCATTGATTTTAGGCCATCTCTGCTTACAATGCTCTCCATCTCTCTTCTCATGATGAGCTGCTGAAAAGTAATGTCCTACGCGTTTCCAGAAATTCCGTAACTTCTGTTCAGTGCCGACAACAGCATCTTTTGATGTGTTTAGCCAGGCACTGATCAGGACCTCGTCATCAACAAGATTCCATTTCTTTCTCACCATCCGCTCCACTGGTGTCTCCACTGGTGGGTTATCAGGCTGGGATGGAGCTTCAGTCTGTTGTGAACTGAAAGGGGGAATTTGAGAGGCTCCAAGGTTGAGACTATAAGGAAAACTTTCATAAGGAAAGTTTCCCTGAGCATTATTTCCTGAAACGCTATGAAGGTAATCTACATAACCAGGGTACTGGCTACCTGGATTCATGGCAACAAGGACAGAGAAGAGATTGATACTACCACAGAGATTTTTTTTCGGAAAAAATTAAGAAAGAAGATTTGGAGATACTAAAGCTCAACCATATTCTATCTGATTAAATAGGACAAACATAACCAGGTAATAACTCCATAACACCTAACCATTATCTACCTAAGTCTAATCAACACTTATTACAAAACTACAAGTACATAGCTATTAACTCTAGTTTACAATGTCAAAATCAAGTTTCGTTAACTACACTACAAGCAGACCACGATATTTTAAAAGTTACTTCCTAATAGAACTACAAAACTATCAAGTTTCGTTAATGTTTTTATCAGAAATATAATACATACTTCCTAACTGACCTAGAATATTGTTTTGAGACAAGTACAACCTATCAAGTTTGATGAGAAGCAACAAGAGTAGGCAATAAATGATAGCATCGTTCTCTAATGGCACACAAGAAACCATAGCATCACAATTTATCAACGAAACTATAGCAAGTAAAACAATGCAAAGGAACATTCAACTTAACCTACATTCGATACTTCATATTGACGATTCTTTGTTTCTCAAGAAACTATAGCAACTAAACACACATTCGATACTATATTGACGATTCTTTGTTCACAACACAGATTCAGAGGAGATACAACACGAAAACAAAACCCAATCATCCAAACAACAGACGGTTAGGTTCAGAGGAGGTACTAAACGAAATCAGGACTGATTTAATCTAACATGCAGATTCGATTGTTGGTCTAAACTAAACCCAGATTTCGATTCAGATATAAACTATAAACAGATTCGATTTAAGGATTAAACACAACACAAATTCGAATTCGGGATCCTAACGAAGAAGAAACATACCTTCTTCAAATGAATCTACAAAGAATCCGATGATATCGAAGCTGGACAGAGATTGGGGAGAGACTGGAGAGATATTATGGAGAGATTTTGAGAGAAGTCGCCGTGATTGGAGAGAGATGTGCGACGAACCCTATCGCCAAATCAATCGCCGTCGAGAGAGGATCGGGAGAGGAAGAGTTCAGGTGTGTTGAAGAATGTCGTGTTTTGCCCTAACCGTCTCCGACCCTTCTCAAACCGCGACACGTGCCACTAAGGACGCCCATCGAACAGATCTAAGTTAACCTCCGTTGTTTTGATTTTTGGGCTTTTTGATTTATTTTTTAAGCTCAAAACACTAAGGACGTCTACTAAAGACGTCGATGCTGATGCTCTAAAAGCAACATTATTGGTGGGATGAAGAGAGAGAGAAAGAGAGTCCCTTATTTTGCTTTTTTTTTTCTTTTTTTTTTTTTGGTCGTTGGAGAGTAAGGAACAGCCTTTAACTAAGGGCTTTTCCCTTCTCTTTCTTCCTCGGTTCCCACCCCTCTCCTCTAAGGGATGCCTTAAGAGACTCTCAATAATGTTGCTCTAAGAGCATCTCCAAAAGTATTATCTATTTTAGAGTTTACAAAACTCTATATTTGAAGTTTCAAGTTGTTTTTTTTCAAAAACAAAACTTCAAATTTAACTTCAAAATTATTTGTAATTTACACTATGGTCTTTATATTTGTCATAATTAATGTAATTTCATACAACTTTTATTAATAACTAGCACATATATAAAAATATTACAGTAATATTAATTAATAAAATATTATACTAAAATATAAAATTATAAATAGAAGTACATAATTAAATATTAAATTACAAGCAAAATACCACATTATTGTATAAAATTATTTCTGTAATTCTCTATCTTTGGTTACACAAAATTTGTTTGGACAATATTTTAAAGGTTCGAAGAAAATTTACTAGACTATTAGTGTTATTATAATATTTAAATTTGTGTAATAATTATGTCTTCATGTTTTTTTTTTTTTTTAAAAATATTAAGTTTCTTTTGTAATATTCTTGTTGTCTAATTCTAGTTTTAAATATTATAAATCTCATTTTTATAAAAAAAAAATATTTAATTTACGTGTAAAATTTGAATTTATTAAAATAAATTTGAAATATTTATGTTATATAAAAGTTTTATAGAATAAAACGATAAATGTGAAAATACTTAAGAATCATAAATGTGATGTGTAATTAATTATAAGAACCAAAATGCAAATAAAAAGATGAAACTTCAAATTTGGAGTTTTGAGTAGTGAAACTCCAAATATGAAGTTTTGCTCCAAAAGACTCTAAATTTGAAGTTCCTTTTTGGAGAGCAGAAAACTTTATCTCTGAAGTTATAGAATTTCTTATGGAGATGCTCTAAATGTCTACCAAACACCTTCACTCATTCCATATTTACTCTAATTCTTTGAAATTAACAAAATGCTTTAGATGTCCAAAAAGTGACATGAAACTCTCTATATTTCTTGTTTTCCTCCACTTGTATTTGTCATTTTACAGCAAACAAAACAAGGATTAAAAAAAAAAAGTAAATTCCAAATTAAAACAAAAAAGAAGCAAAGAAACTCAAAATTTGAAAATTTATGGGACTCTGATAATTTGCTCTCTAAAAACTCACTCCAAAATCATCTCATCTCCCTAAAGTGTAGATATGTCATGTCTCTAAGCTAGCAGCAATTCCTGCAAAAGTACCATTCATTAGTAATAAATCCATCACGTTGGCTCAATCATCAAGAGCAAAAGTCTATCTTAGTTCTTACCTCTGTGTTGTTCATGTACCCAAAACCGCGCATCCCTCCTCCTTCGCTAGACATTCCCCAATCCGAGCTGCTCATATGAACTCCTCCTCCTCCTCCTCTAGATCCTAAACCCATTCCATTGCTTATACCATAACTAATACGCCCTTCACCAACTGTTCCCCACTTCTCTCCTATGCTTCCTACTCCATAGTTCCCATTGAACCCTCCACTTAACTCAACGTTTGACATGTAACTCAAACCACCATTATTCCCCCATAGTTGATTTCGGTTAACAGAACCATTCCCTTGGCCACCATACCTGCTAAGACTTGCATTATATCCAGGGCTAAACAGCCTTCTACTAACATTACTCTGATTATGGTTTCTCTCAATAAAATCCAGATCAATCTCGAATCCGTGGCCAAACGGAGAGAAGCTGCGTTGGTTACTCAACGCTGGACTGTACCTAACTTCAGGGTTTGCTGAGGTTGGACTCAGGTTGAACTCTTGTGTGTAATCGTTGAGCAACAAACTCATCCCGCTACTTCCAAAACTATTGAAGCTGCTAATGTTCCTGTTTGGGATGGGAGATGTTTCCTTGGGGACGGCCACTTTGACCTCAACCATCTTACCATCGAGTTCATGGAACTTTCTCCGCAAAACTTTGTCTACAGCCTCTTCTGAGTCGTATGTAACGAAGCCAAAGCCTCTCGGGCGCTGAGTTTTGTGGTCATACATCACCACGAGATCGATGATAGTCCCAAACTGAGAAAAGTACTTCTTGAACTCTGACTCCGTTACTGAAGATGCCAACCCTCCCACGAATATCTTTTTAGAGTGTGCTGGACCAGGGGACCCCTGGAGGCTACTGTTGCTTTTGTTCAGTGGTACGTGATCATCTCTTGGAACTGCCTTCTTCGCCTCCACCTGTCGCACACCAACAAGATTAACAACATTATAAATTTAAGATGGTTATACCGTTCTTACATAACAAATCTGAAATTATGAATGGGAGAAATGTAGCATTACAAACTATTGGCATCAATGATGGGATGATACTACAAATTAGCAGCTGCAAGTGCCAAGTGATATAAAAGCAAACAACTTCAAGCAACATATATATATATACATTTTCAGACAGACATGCTCTTTCTCTTCAGTCTTTACACAGAAACCAAACTGAATTCACACTTTCAAAAAGCAACAATCAATGATTTGTGAAACTTACAGATTTGCCATCAATCATGTGTTTCTGGAGAAGGACTCTCTGAGCGACACTGGAGTCTTTAAAGACGATGAAACCAAAGCCACGGGCACGACCAGTGAGACGATCCTTGATGACAAGAGCCTCTAGAACCTCACCAAAGGTCTGAAAATACTGAAGGAGACTATCTTCAGTGGTTTCCCAAGAGATCCCACCGATAAACAGCTTACATGAAGAATCAAACTCCATTCTCTAAATGATGATTCACTGACACAAGCAGAAGCCTATCAAAACCAACAAAAAAAGAAAAAAAAAAACTCAATTTACAAAAATAAAATAAAAAAAACTTCAATATGAACAGGAAACAAAGAGGATGAAAAGAACAAACCTTGTTGTTGGAAGCCTAAGAAAAAAGCTGGACTTGGGTCGTGATCGGATAACAGAAATCGATGGAGCCAAAAGGGGAGGAAAGATGAAGATGTGTCGATCAGAAGCGAAACGTAACCAGTAGTACCCACCAAAGGAAGCTGCAATAGAAGAGAGAATCTATACCCGAGTTAGAAAGATAAAACGGAGAATGAAATCTAATAAGAGAGAGAGAGAGAGAGATGCCCTTCCTTGCCCTTTACCTCTAATCTTTTCTTTTTTTATAAATTCGAAAATTTCCCAAATCAGAAATACTATTTTTAAAAAAAAGATGGATGGAGTTCGTGTGTAGCAGAGAAGTGAGGGAGTAGCCAGACGATGTTTTATTGTTTTTTTTTCTTTTTGTATTTGTTTTATATGGAAGCATGCACGGATATTGTTTGGCTATTCGCTGTTCCTTTTTGAACAGACGATGGCATTTTCGTCATTTTCCCCACTTCTCTCTTTAATTGGTAATAGCACATATTGCTGTTTTTATCTTATTAAATTACATATTTACTTTTAACATTCGTTTTTATTAGGAAAGAATATATACTGTTTCTAGTATTCTATTAACAACAAGAGGTGAGTTAAATTAGCTATGATTTTCTCTCAAAAATTTATTGATTATTAAAAAGTGCAGCTATTAGCAAAATAAAAGTTATTTAGATTTTATTGGTTGAGGTGGTAATTTTAGATTTTTGCCTAAAAATTAAGATGTAGCTTTTAATTTTGTAACTGTGTAATTATTTCTCAAACCATTCAAGAAATTAAATATTAAAATATGGAAAAAATAATTTTCACAGCTGATATATATTTTTGTTTTATTTTAAAGATAAAACATGATTGGTTCACATTTAGGTTATAATTTTGGTTTGTTTATCTACAAAATGAAAACTTCAAAAGCCAGGGCAATCAAAGTGGAGTGGAACATGGGAATGGTTGATAATGACAAGATTGACACCTAACAATTTTATATATTTGCTGACAATTAAAACTTTGTAATAAACTTTAAAATAATTTAATACTAAGTGGAATATCTCTGAATGGCAAAAGGCCAGAAGGATGCATCAACATTATACCAACACTACAATTCATATTTTATAGCCATTACACCTTTTTTTTTGGAACTCATAGCCATTACACTTAGTTACTGTTTTCATATATATTTTGTAATCCGTTTAACTACAAAATTTTGCAGCTTCTAAGAAAATGTCTTCAGCAATTTGATTAAGAACTAAAATACCTGTATGTATATGAATATGTGTGTATACAGCCTCAGTTAAAATGGATACAAAACTAAACTCTGTTAAATAATATGTCTGTAAAGTACAACGTCAAACATGTTGAAAATATACGGAATTTGATTACTAATTTACTTGAATAACCAGGAGCAAAATTCATAAAAATACCAAAAGTTGATTTTTCTTCAAAAAAAGAAAATAAATACCAAAGGTTTGTGAAGTGTGTAAGGAAGTTGGGCATGCTACGAAGCGGTGTCTGACAGTACCGAAGGCCTGCTCCCTTTGCAATTCCAAGACACATGCTCTAGCAAACTTTCCGCAGAAGCAAAGGCAGGAACCATCCGGGAAAAAAACAAGAAGAGGTAGATCTAAAGAGAAGCAAAAGTGGAGAGTTGGGGAGACTACTCCAGAGGTCAGCACAACACCCTCTTCTCCTCCTCTTCATACTCAAAGTGTGATTGTCCAAGCCGTATCGGGCCAGGATTCAAAACTGGGCACGGGAAAGGATAAGGTGATAGGAGAATCGAGCGGTGCCACTCCCTCTTATCTCCAGTCTATGCGTTCTAGAAGCGGTTCTAGTGCCTCTAGAACTTCTAACTCCGACCTTCAGCATGATTCCTCTGATGTGGAGTCATCCGACTCTGATCTTGAGGAAGGGGAGTTCACCACGCATGAGTCAGATTTCACGCTAGTTAATTATAAAAAGAAATTCTCGGGCCAGAAAGGAAACAGGGGCAGGGGTCCCAAAACCAATTAATTTTTTTATGTCGACAGACCTTCAGATGGATGGTTTGGGAAAATCTGGATGGTTTGGCATCCCTCGCTTTTTGTCACTATTATATCCAAGTCTCTTCAGATGATCACAGCAGAAGTCGCTTGGCCTACTACTCCTCAGACTAAGGTGTTTATCTAAGTTGTTTACGCCTCCAACGGCCCTGCAGAGCGGTCTGTTCTATGGTCTGAAATTGCCTCCCTTGCAGCTTCTCATGATTTAGACACGAAACCATGGTTGATCGTTTGGGACTTCAACCAAATCCGCGACCCTTCCGAACACTCTCTTCCACCTTCGCTGAACATGGACAAGAGGATTCGGGAGTTTAATCTTTGTCTCTCTGAAATAAATGTTGAGGATCTAAACTTCAGAGGGACTACTTTCACCTGGTGGAAAAAGCGCAAGCTATCCCCACTTGCTAAAAAAACTTGATAGATGTCTGGTAACCAGTGAGTGGTACACAGCGTTTCCCTCCTCGGTGGCTTTCTTCGGAAGTCCGGATTTCTCTGATCATGCAGTCATCGCAATCTCCCTGCAACCGGATATGATAATATACAAGAAGCAGTTTAAATTCTATAATTTTCTCCTTGAGAACCAATATTTCATTGACACTATCTGTGCTAGTTGGTTCTCTTTTAATGTTACAGGTTATTCCATGTTCAGAGTTGCTCAGAAGTTAAAGCTGCTCAAGAAGGTTATCAGAGATTTTAGCAAGCAGAATTATTCAGGGATCGAAAAGAAAACTGCTCAGGCGCATGAGAGACTGCTCCAAGCTCAAGCTGCGATGCTATCCTCCCCATCGCGTGTCAATGCCTCCTCTGAACTAAGAGCTCTTCACGAGTGGGAGGAAATATCAACTGCTGAAGCCGCGTTCTTCTATCAACGATCCCGCAGAAATTGGCTCGCTTTTGGAGATGGCAACACCACCCTTTTCCACAGATACGCAGCAACTAGACAGGCTTTGAATCACATTCATTTCCTCTTCTCTGAGTCTGGGGAGAGAGTGAAATCACAATCTGGGATCCAGGAACTGTGTGTCGACTACTTTTCAGACCTCCTCGGGAGCCCGGTTTCAACACCCATGTTCATCCAAAGTGACTTGGATCTTCTCTTTGATTTTAAATGTATGTCTGCGCAGGCCGCTGGATTTGATAAAGCTTTCTCGGCGGCTGACATTAAGGAAGCTTTCTTCTCGCTACCTAGAAACAAAACGGGAGGCCCGGACGGTTACTCCACTGAGTTCTTCATAGCTTCATGGTCTGTTGTTGGACCTGAGGTCACTGAAGCTGTCTTGGAATTCTTTACGTCAGGAAAGCTTTTGAAGCAATGGAACTCCGCAAATCTGGTTCTGATACCGAAGAAGACCAACGCCTCATTAACAACGGACTTCAGACCTATCTCTTGCCTTAATACTGTGTACAAAGTCATCTCCAATCTTTTGGCATCTCGTCTGAAAGAGATTCTCCCTCTCATGATATCCAAGTCACAGTCAGCGTTCCTGCCAGGACGCCTATTAGCGGAGAATGTGTTGCTTGCTACTGACCTTGTTAATGGCTACAACACCCAGTCGCTATCTCCAAGAGGCATGTTGAAAGTGGATCTTCGGAAAGCAATCGACTGTGTGCGCTGGGACTTTATTTTAGCCTCTCTTAAGGCTCTTGCGATACCGGACAGTTACATAAGACTCACATCAGAATGCTTATCAACAGCATCTTTCTCTGTCTCGTTTAACGGTGGGTCTGGCGGGTTCTTCAAGAGTACCAAGGGGATCCGACAAGGCGATCCCCTATCACCGTATCTATTTGTGCTAGCAATGGAATGTCTATCTCGACTGCTCTTCTCGCAGTATGAAGCAGGCACCATCGGCTACCACCCTAGAACGGCAGAGTTGGAGATCTCACACCTCATGTTCGCAGACGACGTCATGGTCTTCTTCGACGGAACTAGCAACAGTCTGCATGGAATCTCTGAATGTCTAGACGACTTCGCTTCCTGGTCTGGTCTCCACATGAACACAGCAAAAACGGAGCTATTCACCTCAGGAGTTGACCAGAGTGAAACCGCTGCTATCACTAGCTATGGTTTTCCATCTGGTCAGTTCCCGATCAGGTACCTAGGCCTTCCTCTAATGAGCCGGAAGCTAAAAATATCGGAGTATGCTCCTCTAATGACCAAGATTAATCAGAGAATCCAGTCCTGGTCAGCGAAACTACTTTCTTTTGCGGGGAGACTTCATCTTCTCAAGACGGTTATCCTTGGAACGGTTGATTTTTGGATCTCCGCCTTCGTGCTGCCTAAGGGTTGTATCGGGAACATTGAATCTCTCTGCTCCCGGTTTCTGTGGTCTGGTAACATAGAGAAGCGAAGCATAGCGAAAGTAGCCTGGAAAACTGTCTGTCTCCTTAAAGAAGAAGGCGGTCTAGGCCTTAGAAGCTTCTCCACCTGGAACCAGGTGCTATGCCTCAAGTTCATCTGGATTTTACTCTCTAGAGCTCCCTCTCTGTGGGCGGATTGGCACTGCATGGAGAAAGCTACTCGCCCTGAGACCCCTTGCGCTTCAGTTTTGTAAAACGAGACTGGGTAACGGCCGCAAAGAAAGCTTCTGGTATGATCAGTGGACTCCTATGGGCCAACTGATTGATCACATTGGTCCGACGGGGCCTAGAGCCTCGCGTGCTATGAGCAATGCCGTTGTCGCCGATGCTATAGCAGGATCTTCCTGATCCCTTCCTCACCCACGATCTCAAGAGGAAGTTGATTTACATGCTCACCTTACAACTATTGATTTGCCTTTAAATGTTGATGATTGTGATGAATATGAATGGGTGGCTGGTGATTCTTCTTTGCGTGTTTTCAGGTCTTCGACAACTTGGGAAATGCTCATGGCGCGACAACAGATCAAGAACTGGGTTGATGTGGTCTGGTTCAAAGGAGCCATCCCGAAACATAGCTTCACCATGTGGATCGCAAACTACGATAGGTTGCCTACACGATCAAGGCTTGCAGCATGGGGACTACTGGTCTCTGCCTCCTGCCCGTTCTGTTCCAACTATGAAGAGACTAGGGACCACCTCATGCTTTCATGCGAATACAGTCGAGACATGTGGTCTGGTTCAACTGCATCGTCGTCTTCATCGAAGATGATTCCAAACACATAGCCTGGGCCTCCTCTCAACTCATATACTCTCGTCAACTACAAAGTTTCTGAGCTGTGTTTCTTTTAAAAACACTGGGTCGAGCCCAATTCTAAACTTAGTCTCTTTAGGCTTGGAAGAGCAAGTCTATTGGTTAGAGACTATGGGCTCAAATAAATAAATTAATAGTTAATTTTGTGATTTGAAAAGTTTAGAACCATTTTCTCATCGTCCAATGGGAGAAAAAGTTCTTAATTTTTTTTTTTTTTGTAAGTTGAATTATTGAATTTCATATCATGAAAGAAAATCATACATAAAAATTCAAATAAAAATGACATAAAAGCATATTAAAAATACAAATACAAATCGTAAACGAGAAAAATCCGATTAGTTGAAATCTTGATTTGTTCCAAATTTTTGCCATATATTCTCAACCAAATCATCTTTCAATTGTTGATGTATTGTTTTATCACAAACTCGATTCCGAATGCTCATCATATTGCCGAAATTTGAAGGCATATCTGTAGAATACGTGAAATCCACTTGTGAACTTTGGTTTGATTCCAGTTGTGCGAAAATTGATACATCAATCTGAGTGTACCCATCTCGTTCGTCTTCTACTATCATATTATGCATAATGTTACATGCTCTCATTATCTTTCCAATTTTTATTTTATCCCATAAAAGAGCTGGATATTTTACTATGGCAAATCAAGCTTGCAAGACCCCAAAAGCACACTCGACATCTTTACGTACAACTTCTAACTTCTTGATATGTAGCGAATAAGGATGCTTTCGGATCTTGTGGAAGTGGAATAGATTGGACAAAAGTAGCCCATTTTGGTTAGCTACCATCCGTGAGATAGTAAGCCAAATGGTACTCGTGTCCGTTGACAATGTAATTCACTTTTAGAGCTCGACCTTGTAATATATCATCAAGGCGGAGTAATGGTTATAGCTAAAAAGAACTCAGATTTTGAATTTTGCTTTACATAGGTAAAATATTGTACATAGGGGAATATATAAACGTCCAAACTTGGCTCTTCGTGGAGATATTAAAGCTTTTTTTTTCTTAACTTTTCAAGGGATTACTTAATGTATTTGCATGCTGGGTTTTTGCCAAAGAATCAGTCTCTTTGGTAGTGACTGAAACAGAAAAAAAAAAAGATTAAAGAGCGCTAGAAAAACGAGAAACACCTCTAATGTAAAAAAAGACCGGCCTCTCTTTGCCTATACTAGAAAATAACCCGCGCTCCGCCGCGGGATGTTTTGGTTCTTTCAATTGTTTAAAAATATATATTATATCTTTGATAAAAGAAAAATAGATAAAATATATATTTAAATAAGATATAAATATAGTCAATTTGGTATTAAATATTAAAATAAATATTTAAAATGGATATCATCAAAGCTTAAATATATAGTTTATATGCTTCCATAACATCAAAATACATTTTTAATTATTTTGCATATGGTCTTAGCTTTTGTGTATATTTCTCTTTTATGTTTTCAAATTGAAAATACCACTTTACTTTTAAATTTATCTCATATATATTATATTATGTTTTATATTTATTATAAAGAACAGATATACACCCGACTTATTATAGTATTGATGTATGTTTTATATTTATTCTACTCTTTTGCTCGCTACTTTTTTTTTGTAACACCTAATTTTTTTTTGTGATCACTACCATTTTCCAACGTTTTGTCAGACCAATGGGAAATATTTGTTCCTTCGGATCCATTATTATTTTTGGCTGGGGGTTTTACCATTTTGTTAAAACTAAATGCTGAGTTTATATATATTTATATAAACTCAAACTTGTGTTCCAAAAAAAAACTTGTTATTAGTGGAAAAATAACAAAAGCCACACCGCTCCTTCTTGCTCTAGGTCTGCCACCTCTCTTTTCTAATCCTTATACCTTTGTAAGGTAACCATAGTTTGAAAAATTGTTGATAGTTTCATTTAAACCATTAAGTAATTTATTTATCTTGGGCTGACATTGAATGCAAAGTAAGTTTGAATAAATTATCCCCTCTCAACTTTTAATTTTAACCTAAGACACAATAATTCCAGCATATGCATTTTACATTGTTTGATCGGTTTAAAGCTTGACTAAGACACAAAAGGGGAGAAAGAAGAGCATGTGTGATGTATCTAACTATAACTAATGTTATTAGAGTTATTAACACTGCAAGGCAGTTTCCATGTTTTAATTAGACAGTGGGGCAGTTGTGGCTACTGAGGCAGTTTATGTGTGAAAAGTCTCAACTTGCCCCCGATAAAGTATAACTGATGGGGTAGTTTGGTAAAGGCGTTTTTTATTTCTGGTTACGCTTTTGAAAATTAAAATTCGGAGTGGCCCCTACAACATTTTTAGAGATTGTGTTAATTAACCGGAGGTAAAAAAATTATATTTCTTACTTTTTGTTGCTTTTACCGAGGTGAGAAAGGGAAACCCGAGAGGCGACGGAGAAGACGATAGCGACGAAGGCACGATTTCAAAAAAAGATGGCGAAGAAGTGCAACAGCCGTGGAAAAGATATATCAGACGGTGAGTTTTGATTTGAGGTGATAGACGATTGGCTGTTGTTGTTGTTTGTGGACTTATTTTCTTGGTTTTTTTATTGGGTTTTCAGAACAGCAGAGGTGGAGGATGTTAAAGCAGCGCTATCGGAGAGGCTTTTCGCGACTGACCGGTATCCATGCGAGAGGGTGAATATGTACTCGACCATTGACAATCTGTTGTGGGTGAGGAACAAACTTGATGGCACGCCGGAGATGGAGAAGTTAATGGGGTCCTGCTTTGGTAGTCTCTTCAAGATTCCGGTACGAAGACTTTTGATGGGAAAAGTTGTGTACATATTGTGTACATGTACATGTGTACATATTGTATGTGTACATGTACATGTGTTAAAAATTGTTTAAATGTTTCAGTATCATATTACAATGAGATATTTCAAATGGTTTCTATACTGATGGTGACGATGAAAAACACTTGTGATAGTTGTTGTATGTGAGAAATGAAACACATCGTGTTTGTGGTGAGGTTGTAAGCATGTGGGTGAATTAGCGGTTGTTAGATTAAAAGGGTATATGTTGGAAGTCATGTGTCTTTATCGTTGACATCAATAAGGTTTATGAGGGTAAGGGGATGGTTAGGAGAGCGAGGATTGTGTTTTAGTAATGTTGTACATCGAATATAGTGTACACGTGGATGGAGAAGTCTGTACACACAGGGGCGTATACATAGTAAAACACATTCTATACTTTTTAAACGTAAACATGTTTAAAAAAATAAAATTAAATTACATACTTGATTACATTAATGTAGATTTCTTCAGCTTAAAAAGTATTTTGATTTTCTACAAATTTCAATTATTCAATAGAAATAAGCATGAAAACATTTTGAGATGTTCTTCGGCATATGGAGTTGCTTCACAACTAGTTGAATGCATGTAATAAAAAATTTGACGTATACAATGGTTATTAAAATATCCAAAAATAGAATTGACATGTACACCTATTTCCTATGTTTAAAGGTAAATGTTTTAACGATGTCCACATGTACACCGTTGTAACGATAGCCATGTGTACACTATATCTGGGAATCTCCTCATGTCACAATTATTTTTGGTAAAGGTATGTTACTATACCAAGCAGCCGAACAAACTTTTTTTAAACTTGATTCAAGATCGAAACTTTACGAGAAGTATAAAGAGTTTTCAAGTATAAACTCAAAAGATGTGACAAACATCAATAGTATCATCTATCATATAAAAGAGGAATAACTTGATTACAATATCAAAATTTGTACACTTGTTTATGAATATTGACATGTACATTTTACCATGGTGTAACATTCAATTAGACATTTACGAATTTGTAACATGGATTTACAATTTTCAAAATTGTATAATTAATTGGTGAATATATGTACACAAAATTTATGCTACATAATAATTCAAAGCAAAGTCTAAATTATTTTAATTATGTAAATTTTGATTTTTTCAGATTGAGTTAGAGATGTATCATGTTCATGTTAAATTTTGATTCTTTCGGATAAAGTAAACAAACTCCATGTAGCATTTTTTGTTTTTATGTACATCAGGTTCTTGTACACGAGTATATTGAGTAACCATGTGGATATGTACGTCATGTACACTGCACACCAATTGTACACAGTTTTTAAACAACCATGTACTCTAACACACCCAAACTTGTACACAAATTAATGAACATCGTCAGTTAATATTATCTTTACTAATATGTCCCCATAATTTATGTACACAGCTCAGAAATACACATCGGTTATATTGTACACCGTTTAACACATAACCATGTACACCGATACACAAAATACATGTACACAGTTATGTATACTACACAACAAATGTACACCATTTCCCACGAAACCACTCTTCGGTTCTATTACATGTTCATTACATAGGCCATCACACCCCTTGTCATTTGTTAAACGATACATGTACCCATGGACGTCTTCATTAGTAGGTGTCATGTACACTGGATCACAACCTGCTTTTACGCACCCTGCCTACTAATTGTATACAATTTCTAATCAACCATGTACTCGCGTTCTCCCAAACTTGTCCACAATTTAATTAACATCATCGGTTAATAACGTTTTCACTAATGTGTACACGAGGATATTGAGTAACCACGTGGATATGTAGATGATCTTGGTTCGACATGTCCAGGTGTACACAATCTTGGTTTGACATGTACATCGGTTTTAAAAAAAATGTGTACACCGATTGCAAAACATCTACTTGGAAACTTCTTACAAACATTTTTATGAATACTTTTTACTAACGTCCAATTTACAAATCACATTCCAACCAAATCAACGATTTGTGTAATTCACAAAGACATATATCTATATTCAAAAATTACAAATTTTTACACTTTCATCATGAGACCTAACGCAAGAACAACCAAAGTCATTGTTCCATCACCAGCTATGTTATTAGTTTGAAAGCAGCTGGTCTCACTATCTTCTCTCCAATGTTCTCAATTGAATTCTCAACCTCAATCTAAACAAAGGACACAACAAATTCTTAAAATCTACTAAAGCAAAAAGAAATTAAAAAAAGAAGAAGAAAAAGGCTACCACAAAGACTACCACCATTACCTCTCTAAAATAATACACCGGCATGTCGCCATTTGCACCGCCGCACGGTTCCTTGTTATTCTATTAGGCTCCGTTGATATCTCAGGAGCTATACAAATTTTTGTGCTGTCTTATAATCAAACATTCATACCTCATCTTCGATGTCTTCATCCTCGTCGCCATCGTCTCTGTAATATCAGTGGCAATGCTTGAATTTGAAAAAAAAACTCAGCTAAGAAGAAAAAGATGATGAAATAGAAAAGAATAAGAAAATTAATAAAATTTTCTCAATCTGGAACGTTAAGCAGCAGTAATCCGAGAGAGATGAAGTTAAGAATGATTAGAATTTTTTAAAGTTTCGATTTCAGAACTCTTTCAGAACAACCGAGTAAAAACACAAAAAAATGAAATGATGAATTTGGCTTTATCCAATAGAGTAGATCTGGACCGTTAAAATAAAAAGTGTAAAAGCAAATCTAATGGGTAGGAAAAGAGACATATATAAGTCTTGTCAAGAGAGCCAAATTTAATCTGAGCCGTCAATTTAGATAAGGGATGTGTGGTGGAAGTTTATTCCCGCTTAAATAATGGTTTGGTTGGTCAGCTACTTAGTTACATGTCGACTAATTCATTATGAAAAAGGGAAGTTGTTGACAGAAAGTGTCTTAGTAGAAGAAAGTGATCTATCTTTATATATAAAGTTGAGTTTGATTCCCTCCTAGGCTGTCCACATAGGCGGACACGTCACTAATTCGAATCTTGAGAAGCCAACACGTGTCCGCATTTAAAACGAGGCGTTTCATTAACTTGGAGTTAAAGATCGTGTGGGCTTTTGGTGTAACTCATAAACATGCGGAAATATTATCGTGTGGGTCTAGATCAAATTAAAAATAATACTTTTAACAATATACTTTTATATTTTAGTAAACAAATAATGTCTTGTTCTTAGTCTTATGAATACATCATAAAAACAGCTCTTATGATATTGTTGATATTCAGTCCGATCATACCAGTATGACAAATTAATGTAAATCAACAGAACCGAGTACAATGATTTTAATTTGATTTACATGTGTCGAAAATACAATAAAATGTTTTTATTTATTTTAATGTGTAAAATAGCCCATAAAAACCAAAAAAACTAGATGAACCAATAGGTTTATAGTATATTAGTGAGCGTACATATAAAATGTATAATATTATATAGTGAATGCAAAATTGAATTTACTAATTTGATATACATATACTAAGCATTTAACATATGAATAATGTTTTAGCAAAAAAAACATATGAATAATTATTTTCTTTACCCATTTATATCAATTTATTTTTTAAAGTCCATAATTTCACGATAAATAGTGCTCCTATAATTATTTGCTTTACCCATTTACATCAATTTATTTTTTAAGGTCCATGATTTCACGATAAATAGTGCTCCTAACTTCTTCTTCTTTTTTCATACAATAGCGCAAACATATTATTATATATTACTCCTACTTAGCTATTTGAATAAACGAGCACTCTGATATTTGAAAATTTTGAATGATTCCTTTTGTACGGAAAACAGTTTTATTTCAAAGTATTAATACATCAATGCAAAAATATATTTTGCAAGATAATTACACGCATCTTCAGCATAAACTATTTATTACATACGAGCATGAAATCTATAAAAAAAGGTCCATGCAATATTATCATTTAATTTGAATATATTTTTAATTCATAGCGCAAGTTTCCACAACATTAATAACTTCTAAATTAATAGTAAAACCTATCTAATAAATTCTAAACTTATTTAATAACGATATACCATATTTAATTTAAAGAGTAACAAGGAAGTTGAAGTATGATTTTCATTAATAGAAAACTATCACATTTTAATTAAAACATATACATACCAAGCTACTCACATTAACAAAAGGTTGTTTTGGTTTAGATAATATAAGTTTTTCCTTAACATATTTCTTTGGGATGATCATTGCATAATTGTACGTGGACATCATTAATTTATTATATTAGTTTTTTCTTTATAGAATAATGAAAGTTACTGTCATTATAATTCAGTCCAAAATATTTATTAAAAAGAAGAACATGATCTCTGAATTCTATTTATTTATTTTTGTTTATAATATCGTTTTCAATCTACAATTTTTTTCAAAAATGCTTTATAAAATTAATGTAAATTCATATAAAATAGTTTTTTTAACTCCCGTCCGTAGGGCGGGCCGACCCTAGTTGTGTTATATATAAACATAAAACTGTTTTTCAGTGTAATTGTTTCTTATTACGACCAAATTTTTTCTTTAAAAACAATATGTGACGCGATACACTTTCTGTCTAGGAAAAGTTCTAACAGCAATGTGACGTGATACATCTTGTTAACTGCAAAAATAACTCGTTTTTTTTTCTTTATGCCATATGTGTAGAACCAAACTAGAAAATACATTTGTTGACTGCAAAAACAATTCATTATTTTTTCTTTATGCCAACTGTGTAGAACCAAGCTAGAATAATAATCCATGAAATCTCGAGAATCAGTAGATACACAACTGAACAACAACACCCAACCTTAAGTAACCTCTCAACTTTGATTCAAAAATCAAGCTTACGAAACTTGGATGTGTTTTCCTTCTCGTAGTTGATGATGAGACCACTAATATGGTAAGACCAAGTAGTAAAGATAGAACTCGATAAGTCATATTCATGGCTGATGAGTTATTTGTGACTTCAAGAACAGAAGTTGTTGGAGAATTAAACTCAGACGCAGTAGACGAAACAACCAATTGTTGAAAATGACGTGTAAGATGATATGTAAATTTAAAATGTTTTGATTGGTTTTTCTAACTTTTTTCATTTATTGACATGGCACTCTGTAGTCATCTAAAAATCTGATGTTTCAATCCGCGAAAATAACTTTGTGTTATTATTGTGTTGACTAGGGCCGGTCCGCCCTACGGACGGGATGAAGATTTGAAAATTATTTAAATAGTTAAAATAATTTTTCTAATATAAATTTTTATGAATTAAATATACATATTAGTTTATTTTGGAAGGGTTTTTTTTAAGACTAAAATAATCATGCAATCTTGATAATTAGTTTTTTTTCCTGGGGTGGCATTATTAGCATTTTAGATTAGGTAAATATATCTGAGAAAAGTTAGTATTTGGACGGTTTATTATTAGTCATATGTGAATAAGTTTGTACGATATATTCCATAGATATTTTTAACCGGTGGAACACATAATATACATATTTGAGTCTCTGTATTTGAAACCAATAATTTGACTTAAGTGTAAGTTTTACTATGATGTTTCTACGGGGAATATAAATCTCTAAGACAATGCTCTAAGATAAGATAGAGTAGTATGCTGACAAAATTTAAAATAAAACAGAATCAAGCGCCTTAAACTAATTAGCATTTGTAGTTTTGAAAACGATGTTTTCGTCGAAGCTTAAAGCAAATATTGGCTTGTTGATTTTTTTACGTTAATGTAAAGTGTTTTGTTTTTTTAAGTGAATAAATTAATTCCGTATTGGTAATATATACGAAGAAGACCGGTTTTATTGGTTCACAGACTAACCCATGACTTCTACATTTATATTCTACAATCGTGTTTTGCGTGTGTATGACGTAACCGACCCTAGACAAATTAAAATTAGCAAATAGCAACTTTATAAGCTTAAAACATTATTTAAACTTTAAAATAAAGTAATAAATTTTAAACTTTATAAGTTAACATAAAACTCACCAAATTCAATTGTCAAAACATAATTTTTAAAAATTTGACCAATACCAAAAATAATCTCACCGTTAATATCCCAAACACAAAGTGACTTGGTTGTTTAAGTAAGAAATGGTAGTCTTTAAATATGGTCAGTCAAATTATAACAGAATTTCACCTTCGTCGATAAGATCTGTATTAAGAACAATTTATACTGGAATGCTAAATAGACTTCATAATATAAAAGTGAATAAAGACTGAAACAAACTTAAAGTACCCATATAATTGGAAATATCTAAAACATAAATATACAAATACTTGAAATTAAACAAAGATGCGTAAGCATTATAAAAACTGAGATTCTGATCAAAAATTTGTTACTGCTACATCCTAAGCAACACGCGCCTTCTTGACCACCTTAGAGGATGAGACGTCCGGATTCTTACGCGCAGTACCGTATAGACCCATCTGATCCATTACCAGTGGCCCTTCCAGATGCAAACCCAACAGGAGCTGGCTTGCCATTAGGCATGTTGTCATCATCATCCTCGTTACCTCCCTGATCCATTGAGATTATTATACATATACGTATTTGTAAACATCGATAAGACAATGAGATAACGTATTACACATTATACTTACATTGTCATCCACGTCATCGTCTCGCACACGACCAAGCTCATCAACAATGCTGAATATCAATCTAAAGAAGTATACAAAACGTTAGTGGAATGCCGTCAATAAACTAACACTATTACACATTATACTTACATTGTTGTTTCTTTCTGAAACGTTGCTTCATATATAATGTTATGGTGAACGTCTTATGATTGCTGGTGAAGTTATAAGCAGTGACCCTCACCTGGAAAGTGTATGACTTTCCTTCCATATCTGCAATGAACGGAGGTATCCTAGAGTCGTCAGGGTTCACTCCATCTTCAGCCTAATTGACAGGAAACCAAATACAAATTAAGCTTTTACTTAATAGGCGATAAAAACGCAAGTAGACAGAGGTGTTTTTTACCAGCATCTGAACAGCCTCACTTGCTCTGAGATTATGTAGTTTCGTCATCACACCATCAAACCAAACAAATGTTCCTTCAGCAGTATCATCAGCAATAGCCATCTCAACACGATAGCTGAAAGGAGATGGTAATGAGGAAGCCAAATTATTACACTTGTATACGTCTAGATGTATTACATACATAGATATAGTAGGGACGTAACTCACCGAAGTTTGAAATATACGTCATAGATATATATATGGGTCACCTGAAACATAGTTTGAAATAGATCAGTGTTGATTAACAGAGGAAAGTTAACTGGAAATAAATATCAATGTTAATTAACAGAAAATCAAAATCAATGATAACAATCAGGATAAGTTTTACCAGAAAATAACTATCGGTGCTAATAAACAGGAAGAGGAACTATCAAAATCTGGAAAAAGGAACTTACATTCACGTCAACCATTAACATATCGACCCACACCAGTTCACCACCACGCTTAACATTTCTGGCCTCCCCAGAATCGAAACCGCCAGGGGCGGACGGAGGTGACGACCAACGGGGTCACGTGCCCCCTACTAAAACTTAATTTTTCATAGGTAATTAGCTCAGAATCTTAATTTTCTGTAAGAAATGAGTTCAAATTTTACACATGTGCTCCCAATTAATTTAAAATTTATGAAAGTGCCCCCGACAAAAAGTTATTCTAGATCCGCCCCTGGAAACCGCAGGAGCCTCGCCTCGACGACGGAGGAGCACTTGTCGAACTTCAGATCAGAGAAAAAAACCCTTGAGTTAGCCATAACACGATCTATTAGTATGAGATTTAAGAGACACGAAGATATGATGAGATCAACGAAAGGAAATCTCACACGTATTTATACCGAAACCACAACATCTCAGATCGTAAAGCATTGAAGAAGACGGAGTGGGGGTGTGAATCAATGGGACGGAGTGGGGGTGTGAATCAATGGGAGTAATCAAGTAGCCTTTACTCAGACCGTTTCAGATGGTGAGAAATCCCAAACATCGCCGCAGCACCGTCGCACGTAGAGGCTAGACAGACTTCGTTTCATCACTGCAGCGGATTAGGGTTAGAGGGTCTCCTTCACGCCGGGCCCGGATTATTTCCAATTTAAAGCCCAATTACACAATATTTACGAACTAAACCCAAGACGACAGATCTTTAAAGAACTGATGCGTTTACAAACGAACCTTTAATGAACCGCTGCGTTTTTGTTAAAGCAGCCACGTGTCGGCTCGACAGCATCTGAATTAGTGACATGGCATCATAGCTGGACATTGTGGGAGAGATTCAAGGTATACTTTATATATAAAGATTTACATTAAAAAAACTTCTAGAATCTGTACACAACAGCCAAAATCTTCTCTCATCTAAAACCGGTGATTCAGTACTTCGGTAGAGTATCATCTTCCCTGTTTTAAAAATGATAGTAAGAGTGAGAGAAGAAGCAAGAACAAGGGATTTGGATGTTGTATGGTTCAGAGAATATACCAAAACTCATGTTCGAAATGATCAGATGAATCATATTCCTCCTCTTCACGATCGTAGAACTGTGTGAAGTAGTAGCAAGATTTGTGAGTATTTACGCAAAAAGTGGAATACAAGGTTAAAAACAAGACACTGACCTTGTCAACATCATTTGAATCTGCCTCATCATCTGCCTGAAATTGGTTAATCACACAGATACGTGTTAAACAACCTCAGCAAGTTTTAAACTTTTGCAAAGGGTCGAGCTCATGATTCCCGAGAAGCTGGACACGAGGGTTCTGCGAAGCGAGAGGGAGCTACCGAGCATGAATAAGGACCAGCCAGGGAGGTTAAGGCACAAGGGTCTGGTCTAGGATCATTTGGGTTTGGGGATTAATAAAAGAGAATTGATGTATCATATAGCCTCTGGGACTTGGATCTCTGACTGAGTTTTAACTTTTTTAAGTAATTAAGGTCATTGCCGCAGCAACAATTCAGTATTCTGTATAACCCCTGAGTAGCCATATTATATATAATGAGAATCTGAAAGCACTCTTTCTTATCAGGTGAAGGCGAACAAACTGTAGGAACCGAAATTCGCACTGTCAATTTCCGTTTAAATAAGAAAATTAGGAAAACCCTAATTTCTCAGAGGTCCCGGATATTTGCTAATACCACACGCCAAGATATCAGAACACAATAATGACAACGATAAAGTATAAGAAATCGAAAAGAGAGCAAAGTAGATCTTATTCCGAATTCGCGTTTGAGCGTTACAACAAGGTAAGAGCCTGGGCTACGAGAGCTGTCGGCGAGATTCCTAGTTCTAAAACACTAAGACGGCAATAACCTAGTTGAGTCGCAGCTCGAATAACAAAAACGGAAATATGCCTAATTGCTCTAAGTGCTAAGTTTGCTCTGAAAAAAAGTCCTCCTCATGCCTCTCGCCTAGGACTCCTTATATACTGGCTCCTAGGTTGGTGTACGCTTTTCCTCTTCTGTCCTTAAGCCGCCATAGCATAAAAATGGAGATATTCCATTTTTTCTGATCTTCGTAATTATCTTCAAAATTTCGTATTTATCCGCGGAGACTTGAAATTTATCTTTCCTTGCGAACCAAGCGTAAACCGTCATGCGGCTTACGGGCTGTTGGTTTAGAAATCGTAAGTTGGACCTCGAGTCATGACTTAGGTCCCTTTGGGCCGTCTTCTGACTCGAAGCGTTTATTACGGCTTCTTTCGATAAAGAGTGAACTTTCCGCGGTTTTTACCGTAAAGTTTGATCGATGACTTAGAATGGCGGGAAACATGAAATGGGTTAGCTACGGTCTTCGGGAGATAGCATCGAAAGATAGACGAGAATGCATGGACTAATGTCGTGTCGACGTTTCGGAAGAGCTTGGTCGCTACATAGCGACCGAGCGGAATGGACGCTCGGTCGCTACGTAGCGACCGAGCGGAATTGACGCTTGGTCGCTACGTAGCGACCGAGCTTTTGCTCGAGCTCGGTCGCTACGTAGAAACCGAGCGGAACACGCGTTTGGTCGCTGTGTAGCGACCATTTTCGAGCTCTTGTCAGATGTCAAGTGTTTCCTCCGCAAAGCTTTTTGTAAGGAAAAATCTATTTAGAAAAAGTATTTGACGAAGAAGGTTTTTTGTTTTCATCTTCGGGGATTTGGACGTTAACTTCGTCGTAACCGTTTTCGACCCCAATAGTTAGCCCCCCAGCTCGTTAGGATCGGGGATCGTGGATTTGGACGTTAACTTCGTCTTAACCGTTTTCGATCCCAACTTGCGGTATGGCGAGTTCGGACGAGATTGGTGTATTTGGGCGAAGTTTGTGTCCGAAAATTCGCAAGTAAATAGTAATTTCTCATGCCTATAAGAAGGGACGTAATTTCTTCACAATCTTTACACTTACTCATTCTCATAGAGAGGTTTCTTGAAAAATTCTTTCTTCTTCTCTTTCTCTCTATCATTTCCTTCTTGATAAAAAAAAAAGAAAAACACGAGATGTCGAGTAAGAAGAGGAGTTCGAAGAAAGGGTCCTTGCCCGTGAACATTTCTGAAGAGCTCCGTGTGCCAAAGATGGAATTCGTTCCTCATTCGGTAGACCCGGCCGAGAACGAGGCATGGTAGGTGGCGTGTTATGGTTCGATCACGCTTCCCAAAGAGAAATCGTTCCCGATCATGAACCGTCGCCCGGTGGAGGAAGGTGCACCAAGTAGGAGTACTAGCGAATTCCTCGAGGTCATGCGGTTGTTCTACCATATTTTGGATGCAGTAGACTTCAGGGTTCCTCGTCAAGGAGAGCGCGCTAGTAGTCCCCCGGAGGGTTACTTTACTTGTTATGAAGCATTCGTAGTGCGCTGTCGTTTGTGGTTCCCGATTCCCAAAATTATCGTCCGTGTGTTGGATTGTTTCGGGGTGACGATAAGCCAACTGAATCCTCTTGGCATCCAGCACCTCATTGGAGTCCTGATCCTGAGCTACGAGCATGGTCTCTCCCTCACCGTCGATCACTTCGAAGCGCTTCTTCGGTTACAGATCATCAAGGATACGAACACGTACAGGCTGGTTCCTTGGAACTTCATGTCAGTGGTAAAGGGGTTTACTTCTAACTTCAACTCGTAGAAGAAGTTTTTCTTCTTCGTTCGTGCAGACGCCGCGTCCGTTGAGGAGAGTTGTATCCCATTGTTCTGGAGGTTGCCGAACGATCGTCCCTTCATCAATCCTCTTGCTCCGTTTCCTGAGGACATTATTGCGGTGAGGGATCTGCTCAATAATGGTCCTTTTTTCTGGACTTCCTTTACACCGAAGAGAGTTCGAAAGGCGCTGAGATTTGTGCATCCTAGTCCTGCTTTGGGCGGAGAAACAAGGAGTGATTCTGAGCCTTATGACCAGGGTCCCGACGCTGCTCCCACGATTGCGACGGGGCTGAACTCTTCGAAGGGGAACGATATTGACCTCGGTGACCTGGAGTTTTTGGTGGACGATTGCATGCATCCAGGATGGGATCCGGACCTTGCTTTCGGCGATGGAAGCGGTACGAGCGAGGTCCCTATTTTGGACTTCGATGATTTCTTCGCTGGTCTTCCGTCGGGCCTTGATGCTCCTCCAGCCACGAACGAGTCGGGGAGGCCGAAAGTCGTCGCGGAAGTATCTCGTATCATCAACGGGGTATAAGCTTTAAGAATTTTGACAATCGTTATTATTATTATTATTTTTTTTTTGCTTATAACGTGTCAATCGGTTTTACATGGCTTGAACTTGCTTGGAGCGGCCATTGAGGCGACCAAAGAGAGGCCATGATCTATCGCTTTAAAGCGGAGAAGGCGGAGAAGGATCTTGCTCGCATGCGAGACGAGATGCTGGCGCGAGATGCTCAACTCGCTCGTGATCATGCCAGGGCTGTTCGTAGGGCGGAACGGAAGGGCAAGAGGGAAATTGTCGAGGTGATGAAGACTCGCGCTTCTCAATTCCAGGTTGAGTATGGGAACCTCAAGGACGCTTTCAACTCGCTGGGCGACTTCCGTGAGTATCGCGGCTCAGTCGGGAGCCTTTGGAGTTAATGAAGGGTGGCATGAAGGATCATGCTCACGCTGAGATGCTCATTTCTCCGATCGATGGGAAGATTCAGGGATTTTGGGATCCCATCCCGGTTTCTCCTGATACCGTAGAAACTACGACTGATTTTGCCGGTGACGATGAGGAAGTGAACTATCCCGCGGATGCATTCAGAGCTTCCTTGTCCGAGAATTTTAACTTTGATTTGTGAGTGTTTGACGGGAAAAAGTTTTTCCTTTATCTAGTATTTTGCGGCCAAGTGTTGCCTTTGTTCATATATGTCCGGCCGAGTGTGGCCTTCGAACTTTGTATGGGCTTGTTTTGGCCGTTTTTATTTTTATCGGGACTGGCCGTTGGTAGCTTTGAACCCCTACCGCTATGCGGTTTATATAATGGATGTTTGTTTGAGTTACTTTGTTTCGAGTGGGTTTTGAAGTAAACATGAGTTGTCTTTTCATATTTAACTTCGTTGAGGCGTTCAATCTGTTAGGTTGTTCAAGAGTTTTTTCGCAAAAATTATTTATTCTTACGGACTTTCGGAAACGTCAAGATATAAACGGAGATACATGTTTTAAGATCTCTTATCGTTTAGATATCATGTCTTGAGATGTCTGAGACCAATGCGATGGGTTTAGGGCAAGACCTAGGTTTACTCTCGGTTTTAAGGTTTGTACGGTGACTAGCCGGCTATCGATTTTCCTGTTGCGATTTCTACCTGATTCGTACCGTTTTAAAGTCCGCAATAGGTTCTCGGCTTATATGACTTGTATGGCATGAACCGAGCATCTTTCGAGAGACAATTTTTAAGCCAACTGGAAGTGCTAGACCAAAATTTCAGATTTTTTTTTGTAGCGCGCTTTCGTCCTTGTGTTGGACGTTCGAAGATCAAAAGAGTGATCAAGTTGCGTTTATTTAAGATGGCTCATGTGTTCGTCGGGGCCAATCGACGAACGGAGTGTAAGGTTTTTGTGGTTGCGTTCGGACAATTTGTTCGTATCGTCTCGACTTTTAACTTGGTGACGTCTTGCAGTTATTTCGAAGACTATACGTATATTTTCAGTGCTGAAGAGAGATTCTTTTGCGATTTTGGGCCGTACGAGGCTGCTGACAAGAGTATTAACGTTTTTAGATTTTCTAAGCGTGTTCTGAGACTTTTGCGTTAATTGAAGCGCAAGTGTCTTAAAAAAGAGCGACGCATATTGTAGTAAAATTTTTCGAAATCTCTAAAAAACTCGATTACAATAACGCATCTTTTCCAATGTGGGAGTATACGAGTATACGCACCCACTCCCCCCCCCCCCTTTTGAGAGGGGAATAGCTGAACTCGTCTTTCGACGAGCTGCCTACGTACCTCTTTCGAGGATCAAGCCATCTCGTAGTTCTATTTTGTCGGGAGCGTTTTCACTCGGCGATGGTCGCCGTGCTGACCGTCTTGATCGTGATGACCGTGGCTGGGTCAGTGTTCTTTTCCGGATGTTCCGGTTGAGTCGTAGTGTCGGCATCGAACGCGTTCTGAGTTTCGACACCCGAAGTGTTTGCGTCAGCAGACGACGTTAAATCGCCTTTTCTTGAAACGTTTTTGGTCGAAGATTTATCTATCTTCGTGCATTTTCGATTTGCCGTTGCAGAGGTCGTCATCTGCCTTAACTTGTGCTCTGCGAGAAAGCACAGTCGCGACTGTTTCTGACATCCCCAGATAGCTGCGACTCCGTTTGGGGTCGGGAATTTGATACCCAGGTGATACGTTGATGGAATGGCATGCATGGAGTTGAGCCATGGGGTTCCCATGATCACGTTGTAGATGGCAGGATGATCGACTACCGCAAATTCGACGATTTTTGTGATCTCCTTGGCTATGACTGATAGCTGAATCTACCCGAGGGTCATCGATACTTCGCCTGAAAAGCCTGTGAGCGGTTTCGGCGTTGGAGTTACTTCTCCGAGTTTGATGCTCATCCGATTGAGAGTGTCGCGGAAGATTACATTGACCGTGCTACCCGTGTCAATGAGTACTCTTCCAACTTCCAGATCTCGTATGACGAGGTCTATGACGAGCGGATCGCAGTGAGGTTGATCGATCCCGCCGGCTTCCTCCTTCGTGAAGGTGATTGAGAAATTCTGATCATCTCGGGTAGGATTGCGCTCGACTCCGCCTTCCGCTGGTAAGCAATGATGGCCGAAACCGTATCGTTGCAGAATTGCGATCCTCCAATGATCATGTTGACTCTGCGACGATTGTTATCGTTCCCCTTGTCGTCTGGCCCCCTGCCGCGTTTATCCCCAGATTGGTTTCTTTGAGGAGATATCTCCGCGAGAGGATTTCTGTCCGGCTTCGAGGGGCGATCGGTTTCCAGGATGAGATCTTTCACGCTGGTCACTTCCGAGAGCTCTCCAGCTAGTAGCTTCGCGGCTAGCCTTGCTCCCAAGACTTTGCAGTTAGTCGTGGAGTGTCCTCGGGACTGGTGGAACTCGCAGAAGGTGTTTTCATCATATCCTTGGTTGTGAGTCCACGTATTACCCGTGGTTCGGCCCTGGTCCGAGCCGATCGCGTAATTGTACGCTCCTTGGAGATCTTCCCCCTCGTGATGGACGTACTTGTCGTTACGAGGGTTCTTCTTCTTTGTTTTTTGATCTACATCTTTCGAGGATGGCCTTGACGACATATGTTTTTGCGATAAGAGTTTCGTTTCTTCCTCGATCATGATGTAGTCCGTCGCCTTGTGGAGGGCGACCTGGATCGTCCGCAGTTTGTCGAGGGATATCCATTTTCTGAATTTCGACTTGTACCAGAGTGCCTTTCTGAGCGCATCGATGGCCACCTTGTCGCTTATCCTGCTGACCCTGGACATTACCAACTTGAATCGGCTGATGAACTCGCGGAGGGGTTCGTCTTCCCTCTGGGACAGACTCCAGAGATCGACATCGGAAGTTTCTCTATCTATGAACATAGAGTATTGCTTGAAAAATTCCGATGCGAGCTGTCGGAAACTTTCGATAGAGTTTCGCTTAAGGCGTGCGAACCATTTGAGGGCTGCTCCTTCTAGATTCTCGACGAACAGGCGGCAGTAGCCGGCGTCTTTTTCGCCGTCCTTCAGCTTCGCTCTTCCCATCGTGCTGTGGAAAGCCTGAAGGTGCGCTCTCGGATCGGTTGTACCATCATACTTTGGTACTTTGATTTTTCCTGGATCGGATACCCTCATATCTGAGATGCGAGTGGTGAAGGGGGTCTTCCGAGCCCCTTCCAGCAGCCTGTCGATCTCGGTGGCCGCGCTGGTAGCGTGATGGATTTGGGATTTTACGGCTCTTACTTCTGCCGCAGTCTTGGTGATATAGTCGCGAAGATCGCGGATATCCGACGTCTCGCCAGCAGATTTTCGTGCTTGTCGGCGTTTACTGCGAGTGAGCTCGGTTTGCTTTTCAGCCATCTCTTCTTGTTCGTTCCAATAGAGGATTTCCTCCTCTTCTGTCATTGGTTTGTCGAACGGAGAGCTTTCCCGAGCAAATCGGCTTCTGGTCCTCCTTGGATGTCTGTCGACGTCCTCATCAGTATCGTTGGAGACATCGCTAGGATCCAGGTCGACTTGCTCGACTCCGTTGCCTCCGAAGCCTTCATGGGAGGCGGAGGACTTTCAGGGTTTCCCTTTTCGTTAGGAAATTTCTCGCTAGGGTTTTGACCCGAAAGTCGTTCCTGCGCGGCTCCAGGCCTGTCGAGTGGGGTTGCGAAGTCGAGTCTTTTCCCGTGGACTTTGGTGGTTCCGCGGGGGGCGGATTGCTCGAGTCCTTGCTGTTAAAGTTTCAACTTGTTTGGTCAAGGTGCTCACGAGCTTATCCTGTTCTTCCGACCTTTTTTCGTAGGTGGCGAACATCTTTTTAAACTCCTCGAGCGCCGCGGCGTTGGCTGGTGCGTTGGCCGCGGATACGTCCGCTGCGGGAGTGTGGAGGTCAGTGCCACTGCTTCCGTTAAGAGGAGTTTGCACGTTATCCGCGTCGTCAGTTGACATGTCTGGTTGAGCGTGATGTGGTTGAGAGTTAGATTGATCCGTACCCCCCTCCTTCTAGCGCCAAACTGTGGGAACCGAAATTTGCACTGTCAATTTCCGTTTAAATAAGGAAATTAGGAAAACCCTAATTTTCCAGAGGTCCCGGATATCTGCTAATACCACACGCCAAGCAATCAGAACACAATAACGACAACGATAAAGTATAAGAAATCGAAAAGAGAGCAAAGTAGATCTTATTCCGAATTCGCATTTGAGCGTTACAACAAGGTAAGAGCCTAGGCTACGAGAGCTGTCGGCGAGATTCCTAGTTCTAAAACCCTAAGACGGCAATAACCTAGTTGAGTCGCAGCTCGAATAACAAAAATGAAAATATGCCTAATTGCTCTAAGTGCTAAGTTTGCTCTGAAAAAAATTCCTCCTCATGCCTCTCGCCTAGGACTCCTTATATTCTGGCTCCTAGGTCGGTTTACGCTTTTCCTCTTTTGTCCTTAAGCCGCCATAGCATAAAAAATGGAGATATTCCATTTTTTCCGATCTTCGTAATTATCTTCAAAATTTTGTATTTATCTGCGGAAACTTGAAATTTATCTTTCCTTACGAACCAAGCGTAAACCGTCATGCGGCTTACGAGCTGTTGGTTAAGAAATCGTAAGTTGGGCCTCGAGTCATGTCTTAGGTCCACTTGGGCCGTCTTCTGACTCGAAGCGTTTATTACGGCTTCTTTCGATAAAGAGTGAACTTTCCGCAGTTTTTACCGTAAAGTTTGATCGATGACTTAGAATGGCGGGAAACATGAAATGGGTTCGCTACGGTCTTCGGGAGATAGCATCGAAGGGTAGATGAGAATGCATGGACTAATGTCGTGTCGACGTTTCGGAAGAGCTCGGTCGCTACGTAGCAACCGAGCGGACGAACGCTCGGTCGCTACGTATTTCTTCAAACCAACTCAAATCAATTTCTTCAATGGTTTAATGTAAACCGTGTAGTTTACATATTATTAATACAGTACGCAACTTCCTCTTCTAAACCTAAGAACGTGTGCCATCAATGGAGACGCAGCCGTTATTCACCATCGTCTTCTACCTCTCCACCACGCCTTCAGACCCACCATGATCATCGCCAACCACCACGGCTCAAAGCCTTGAGTCATCTCAGTCCACCGGAGATCCATGCCTTGATCATCGCCGGTTCTTCACCACCGTCATGATCATCTCACCGGAGGAGGGTCTGAGATCCTTACCGCGCCAGAGCCGTCACGTTCATCACAACTAGCCACATATTTGCACCGCCATGATCCGCTTGCTGCCGTAGTTATCATAAACCACCGTCAGGATCCAAGCTAGAGAGATCGTGATCTCACACCTGCTTGCACCACTGTCGCTACTCACACCCGATCACCAACCGTTACCATCAGATACATGGCTAAAGAGTGGTTTTGCGAGAGGTTTCTAGTACGATCCAGAGGATTCTAGGGTGCGAGCCATGTCTCTTGGGATAGATCTGACTTCCAGGAATATGTATCAGCAAACGGAATCGAGATCAGAGTTGTGCAGCAAAAGTTATTGCTGTTGCTTCTTGTGCAAGAATAAGCTTAAGATGTTGCACTGCAGAGACAGTTCCGACCAGTCTCAGCGTAAAGGTGAAATGGTCGACCTAATCAAAATATTTCAGTCTGGAATTTTGTCAGTAAGTAGTTAACTCTTTTATCTATCATCTCCGAGTTATATTCTGAGTGTTTTGCTTGTTTTCGCGAGGGGATCTGCTGCAGTCTTTCTTTACGACCAGCCTGGACCTGCAGCCATTTTGGCAGATCAAATGACGTCCGATCAGAGTAAACTCAGTGGCTACGGACAGTGGACATATAGGACTACTTTCTGACCTGAAAATTTAAACGGTCGGTTCTTGAGTTATTCATCTGCTTTCTCTAGGGTTTAGTTTTGCCAGAATAATCATATTTATTTATTTTCAGAGAGTTCTGGAGTTGCTCTATTTTAGAGCCGTCAAGATCAATTAGGTGTTTTGTCAAATTATCTTCAGAACCCGTGACAAAGGTGAGGGTCTATTCCGTAAATCTCGTACCAGTGTAGAATTCTCTCTATCGTAGTTTAGATTTCGAATCATGATCCGTCTGTTTGAATTGAGTTTTGATTGTTAGTTAGTTCATTCATTGTAAACTGGAACTAGGGGTCTAGAGGATTCAACCTTTTATTGGATTGTGTGATGTTAAGAGATGTGATATATATATATATATATATATATATATATATATATATGTATGTATACATAGTTATTAGTAGGGACTATGCGCACGGGCGGGGGCTCAGAGATGTCTAGGCTAGCGACGCTACTTTGATTGTGCAGGCAGGGGTTCAGAGACGTCTGGACTTGCGATGCTACTTGTGTGGGCGTGTGGTGCAGAGACGTTTGTACCATAGACGCTACTTGAGAGGGCGGAGTACAGAGACAGAATGTACTAGCGATGCTACGTATTATATATCCATATGAGGAGATGCGGGGTGTATGGACTAACTATATGCTATCATTGCATTGTTTGGTTTGTGTGATGCGCTAGGCGTCGTGTGTGTTCATATTAAAGCTAAACTTCCATAGTGGGAGTTCTATTTACTCAAGCCAGTGGTTTGCGTGTTTAGCATCCCATACCTCACGGAGTAACTCCCCTGTTTATCACCCCTCCTATTCCTTCCTCTTTCAGATGAGAGTGACGAGCAGGAGTGATTGTTATCGGGCTGGTTCTTTGGGAGTTTTATTTCCTTTCTTTTTCAGACTTACGGTTTTTATGCTTTTACCGATATTTTCGAGACTTATTATGCTATTTGGAATTATGCCTATTTATTGGATTTACGACTTTGGAGTTGACTTTTGAGAAGTAATAAATGGAGATTTTATATTTTTTATTTATTTAAGTTATTTTGGAAAATACCGGTGTTACAGGCATATGGGTGGGAGAATTTTTTTTTAAGACAAAACAAAAGTTCATCAAAATGTAAGCTTTCACCTTTTTCTGTCCACTTGATATGTGTCTTCTCTCATGCTCTCGATCTCAGAGGGTAGTATGGTTTTCTGTCTAACCGTGTGGAGCCACATGATCGAAGACTGAGATGAACAAATTAGAAAAGTGTTGTGTAAAATAGTCAAGTAAATGGTATAGTATATGGCAGATACGTTTCCTTCACATCCCTCGCTTTTTTTCTTACTTGATGTATCAATGACCTCATGATCAAATCATCATTAGTACTGTTTTTATTGTAGATGCATGATGTGTTGCACCATATAGAAATGCGTGATGATACTTAAACATATTATATAGATATCGTATCATCAAAGAGACAAAGACACTGCACAAAACAATTTTTTTACAAGTTTGACTATAGGAAAAAATTGCAAACGCGCACGACAAGTTTTTTTTTAACCGAGCAAGTTATTTTTCTACTAACAATATGGAAAATATTGCAGTTTACCTTGATAACAACTTCTCCACTAACAATGCAAGTTTGAATATGATGAGTATATAACAAAGGGAAGAGTAATGGTGTTGGACCGTTGGTAATAAAGAACATAAAGAAAAGAGAGTAACCGTGTTTGGTGGGCCTCCATGATTATTGGTTATACATACTACGTCTCCTGCTCTTACGTAAGCGTTTCTTTTTGTGGGCCAGTGGCATCTCTACAAAGAAAAGGAACGACAATTGGTTTTCTTTCCATCGCATCGCATCATCATCTCCTTTACCCTTTTTACTTATTTTGAAAACGCAAGAAAGCAGGAGAAAAGGTTTTAAAAGGATTTGTTTCTATATTTATAGTTTGTTTCCTCACCTTTTATATGCCAAAACACAATCTGTTGGCATACTGATTTCCATGCAAATCACATAGATTTGTATCCATATCTCTTTTACTTTTTTTTTAACACTCATATCTCTCTTTCTATTTCTTTTTTTACATTAAGTGACTTAAACAAAACAAAATAAAAAAGTTAAAAGAGAAAAAGAAATGTGTCGGAGAGTGAGAGGAGATTGGGATGTTCCAGGAACTCCCTTGATCCCCTCGACCTTTTTCCTACGCATTGCGTGTGATGTGACGCAAACGCGTTCTCTTTTGCCCTTCACATTCGTCTTTTTTTGCTATTTTGCCATCACACCTCCGTACAAAGGATAAAATCCATTCGATCTGAATAATATTTTAAGAATTTTCTTACAAGTTGTGTAAAAACATCTAAGGAGATGTAACAAAAGTCCGCATGTTGAATATTAGTATGTAGTAGACGAATATGTATATTTACAAGACGAGTGAGTAGAAAAGCCAGTGCTACAAAAAAAAATGAGTAGAAAAGCCACCGCGAATCTCAATAAGAATGGCAAAAAGAATCAATGGTTTTGCTGTAGACTTGTAGTACACACTTTATTCTCTAAGGGCCAATGTCAACTATAAACCTAGATTTGATGCACATTCTATTTTGTTGCTCCCTTTTTTTCTCTTGGAAAGCTTGTTTCTCCCTTTTGCTTGCATTGCTGGTTACTCTTCATCCGTGTGATTTTTTTTTTTTTTTTAGGTTTTTAATATGTTTATGAAGATTTTCAAGCATTTTCCTTGCTATGCGACTTTACTTATGCATACATCTAACCTCTAACCGTCCATAGTTTATGGATTTTATGTCCGCTCTTTCGGCATGTAGATTTCATCTTGTGTAACGGGTAGAATATTAAGTTCGAGAAGTTCAAAAGATTTATTTACTTATACTACAATCACCCAGTGTTTTTTTTTTGTATTTTAGTCTGGAAAAACATTGAAAATGATTTTCCAATAAATCATCTATCTTTCTATTATTTCAGATTAATTAATCATGCTTAATTAATTCTAAATTTTTATGGAAAAATATTCAGAAAATAAATACATTAATAATATAAATAATCAAATAATTCTGGTAAAAACATTTTCAAGTACATAAAAACTCGGAATGTCACAAAATCTTGTCGAAGATCTCCAAAAATTTTTTATTTCTTTTGATATTTTTGTTTATTAAATTAGAGATATTTCAAATTTATAGAAAAATCCAAATTAATATCCATAATGAAGTATAATAAATAGATTCTTTCTCTAGATATTTGATGAGATTTATGGCTATAAGGGGTCAACTTTTCAACATTGTTTCCTTTTTTACTTACTCTTTCACGTCGTTTTGAGAAAAAATGCCTCTCCGATGGTGAAACAGCCATCTTGCGATGTAGCAGCCAAAGTCAAAGTTTCACTCTAGCGATGTTGCTTTCTTCTGCAGTTTCATATCAGCTTGTAGTAGTCAGTTTGGATAGATCCGGTTAACTTGGGTTTAGAGCTATGCTTGTATCAATTTTTTTAAAAATCGTGTATTCTTTATATATCATACATTTTAAATTAATAAGATCAGATTCTATAATTTGGCTATTTTCTTATCAATCATGAAACATACTTATTAGAAATTAATAAATTTACAATGGCAAAAGTGACAGATAGTAGATAAATAACATCAAAAGAGTAATAAAAAAAGACAGTGGTAAGTGCTAGCTACTACTGCCGTCCAAAAGTCAATGGTCAGAGTGGCATATTAAGTGAATAAAAGGAATAAAAGGGACATTTAATAGGTCCAAGAGGGTCATGACATTTTGCACTTTTTATATCCTCTTCTTCCTCATCAAGCCTTTGATTCTTGAGTATGCAATCAAACCTTCTGCTTCCTCTCTGTTCCCTTCCAGCAATATCCACCCCAATCCCTCCAGGGTCTCTCCTTAAGGTTAGCTTTTGTGGTAATCTATGCACAACCCCCTTTCTCCTTTATTTGTCATGCCAACACTTTTCAGTTCCATTTACTCTTTTTTTCTTCCTTATACCATGAAACTATTTTCTTCTTATCTATTTTAACTCTGTTTTAGGCCTTTGATCATAGGGTTTTTGAATCCTAGGTGTTATGTGCCTTTTGGTTGTTTTAGGTGTGAAGGATATGAGATTATATAAGTAGCCAAAATCAATTTGTCTATGTCTTGTCTTGTGTTATCAAAAGTGCAGAATGTATAAAAATCATGACTTTTAGCGTCAAATTTAATATTTTCAATCCAATAGTTGAATCCCTGATTTTAGGGTTTGACTCTTAACCTTCGAACTGATTTAATTTTTGTAGAGAGAGATTAGGCTTCTATTTTTGGTAATAGGGATCTTGAGGCAGTACCAAAAACCGAACTTTGTATTCCTGAAAGATGATAGATCTCTTTTTTTTTTTTTTTTATGACCCCTTTGATTGATTGATTTTGCAAATGGGTTTTTGACTTTTGACTACATTCTTGTCGGATACGTCTGGAAAAATTGTTCACAAGAACTGGACTCTTTATTTTCTTCTGTCACAAATAATATTGTCTGTATTTAAGTTGCTTGTACGCTGCTGTAGCCTCACTTGTCCTTCTCTTCCTTTCCATGGAGACAGGTCGGTTCAGTCAAACAAAAGAGACAGACTTAAAAGACTATCTACTAGAGGGTTATAATGCAAACATCTCAGAAACATCACAGTGCAGCTGGACTTCACATGCTGTATCCTCAACCACACTGTTCACCTCAGTTTCAAATGATAGACAACAACAACAACAATGGCTCCTCCAAAGAAAGCTTCTTCACCCTCGAATCATCAACTGCTTCCGGTACTACTCTTCCTTCCTATGACTCACCTTCTTCTGTGAGCATCACATCTGGTAGGAGCCCGTTTTCTCCTCAGGGCTCTCACTCATGCATCTCTGATCCACATCCTTCCCCTGAAAACGTCTATGAATCACCCTTGAGCGCAGCGTCTTCCTATGTCTACGACGAAGCCGGGGTCAAGAGCAAGATCCGTGAACTCGAGGAGACGCTGCTGAGTTCTGACCCCAAAGTTGAAGAATACTCAGGCTTCAGCCCAGCTGCTGGGAAGTCATGGAACTGGGACGAGCTCTTGGCGTTGACTCCACAGCTAGACTTGAAAGAGGTGCTACTAGAGGGAGCTCGTGCGGTCGCTGACGGGGACTTCGCTACAGCGTGTGGGTTCATCGACGTCTTGGAACAGATGGTGTCGGTCTCAGGAAGTCCTATCCAACGTCTTGGCGCTTACATGGCGGAAGGGCTTAGAGCGAGGCTTGAAGGCTCTGGAGGGAATATATACAGAGCCTTGAAGTGCAACGAGCCAACGGGAAGGGAGCTCATGTCTTACATGGGAGTTCTCTATGAGATCTGCCCTTATTGGAAGTTCGCGTACATGTCTGCAAACGCTGCTATCTTGGAAGCAACGGCTGGTGATAACAGAATCCACGTCATCGATTTCCAGATCGCGCAGGGATCGCAGTACATGTTCCTCATCCACGAGCTTGCTAAACGACCCGGTGGGCCCCCTTTGCTGCGTGTCACAGGCGTGGACGATTCGCAGTCTTACTACGCCCGTGGGGGAGGACTCACCTTGGTAGGTGAGAAGCTCGCCAACATGGCGAAGTCGTGCGGCGTGCCGTTTGAGTTTCACGACGCGATCATGTCCGGGTGCGAGGTCCACAGGGAACACTTAGGGGTGGAGCCTGGGTTCGCCGTCGTGGTGAACTTCCCTTTCGTGTTGCACCACATGCCCGACGAGAGCGTGAGCGTCGAGAATCATAGAGACAGGCTGCTCCATCTGATCAAGAGCCTCGGACCGAGGCTCGTGACGCTTGTGGAGCAAGAATCCAACACGAACACCTCGCCTTTCCTGTCGAGGTTTGTGCAGACGCTTGATTACTACACGGCGATGTTTGAGTCGATCGATGCGGCGAGGCCGAGGGATGAGAAGCAGAGGATCAGCGCGGAGCAGCACTGCGTGGCGAGGGATATAGTGAACATGATAGCGTGCGAGGAGAGGGAGAGGGTTGAGAGGCACGAGGTGCTGGGGAAGTGGAGGGTGAGAATGATGATGGCAGGGTTCGTGGGATGGCCGGTTGGCGGATCCGCGGCGTTTGCGGCGAGTGAGATGCTTAAAGGTTACGACAAAAACTATAAACTAGGAGGGAGTGAAGGAGCGTTGTATCTGTTCTGGAAGAGGAGACCCATGGCTACATGTTCCGCTTGGAAACCAAACCCAAATCAGATTGTGTAGGACATGGTGGTGAACTGAGAGTGGATGAAGCAGAAGAAGATGAGCACACAACACACATCTGCCAGCCTGTAAATTTTTGAGGATGTGTAATGATGTTTTAAGTTGTAACACATACTATAAGTCAACTAGTTTATATATTGTGTATTTGTATACAAAGCAAACCTGGTGGTGGTTGTTTTTTTTCCCTGTAATTTTGCTGTTGTTGTGGGGGTGGGTGCTACTGATGAAATATAACCAAAGCATTATTAGGTTATTGCTCTATAATCTTGTATAATAACTGTATGAGTCAACTGGCGGCTGAGCCAAAAGGTTTGAAGTAAAAGTATTAAGACCAAATCTACAGGTCAGATTGTGGTTGTGTCTGATAATCCTTAAAAGAAGTAACCAACCAACCCACAAAACCAAGTTATATCACCTTCACTTTATTTTTTTACTTTTATAAGGGTTCAAGATTTCCTTTGCCTTTTAAGTCTCCATAAAATAAAAATGTAGAACTCTTGCCAACTGTTGTTTGTTTGTCTAATGCTCTTGTCACTCTTTCTTGTTTCATCGAATAAGTTTATAAGAAGGCAAAAGGAAACATGAGGGAGATGGAAATGTAGATTCTGAAGAGGAGGTTTCAGGGTTTTTGTATGGACAGGCTTCAGAAGGAAGTAATTGCTCTAAGGAAGATTTGTGAGAGTGAAGACGGTATTATAATGCCAAAAAATGACGAAAGCAACGTAAGCTTCATCTCTTCAACTATAAAAAAACCTTACTTAATAAGTTAATATGACTATGTACACAGATGTTGTTGAAGAAAGTGGATAACGAAGGCCATTAAAGTGAAACAAGAATGCAAAGAGGGAAGCTGCAGCGAGAGAAAAGGAAAAAACGTGTTGGCAGTGTTGAACAAAGAGTCAAAAACGATGTAGAAAGGCAAACTTTCCGAGAAGGTTTGGTCATCGTTTCCTTTATTGTTTGTCTATGTCTTTTGAGAAAAATAATCAGTCAAACTTGAAGACAAATCTGCTATTTATATGTCTACTAATTCTATGATGTGCAGCCGCCTACATATTCACGTTGAAAATCCTGTCTAATAGAGGAAGAAGAAGAAGCTTATTAGAATGAAGATATTCAAGAACATTGGTCTTCGTTTAGGTGTACATATTGAGTAGGTGGGGGATTACAAGAACCTCGAACTCAAGAAGACGTCTGCGTGTGTTTATACCGTCTGGATTGCAAAATGTGTTTTAAATGTTGAAATAAAACTTGCATCTCTTAGCCTATCTTTTAGTTGAGATACTAGCAATTATCATGAGAATCTAAAGGTAAGTCAGAATCTGGTCAACACAAAAAAAAAAAAAACAGGGGAATACTAATGTTCTCTGTAGTAAGCAAAAAAGATATGAGCATGAAGTTAACATTTAAATACAAAAAGACTATCTCTCTCTTTCTCTCAGGAAGTGAGAAGGAACCGAACCATATAGCAAAATGAAAGGCATGGTTGATCTTCGTAGCAAGATCAATTTAAAGAGGGAGGATCTCCATGGTGCTCTATGTAAGATGATGTTTCCTGCTGTGTAGACGTGCAAGCGTTGGAGGAGGAAATGAGTTGAATACCTCTGTGAATGTTGGGAGAGCAATGATACGTATACATACCAAAAGGTAATATTAATTTTGCTATCTATCAATATTACTTTTCCTGTCAGTTTCAAAAAAAAAAAAATGTATTGCTTTTGGTGTATTCAAAAAAATAATATTATTTATAAATACTTTTAAGGTTTCTCATATCAGGATTTGATGTCTAAAGATAGAAGAATGGATTTAGAGTTGACAAAAGACAAGAGAGCGCAAAACATGGCGACCCTCTGGTCCATTATTTGGAAGACCAAAGATCCACAGGATCAACATCAAACCCTCTCTATCTGCTTAATCACGTAAAACAAGACAAAAACATATGGCGAAGAACCGAGCGGATGCTCCGGTGGAGACTCCTCCTCGGATGAGTGAGGTGGTGGGAGAGATTGACACTCGTTCTCCCTTCCAATCCGTTAGAGACGCCGTTAGTTTATTCCGTCAAGCTAGCTTCTCTAAGCAACAACAACAACCGCGTCTCTCCTCTCCATCCTCCTCACAGGTACATTCATTCATTCTTCTCTCATTCCCAACTCTTCATTTCTCTGAAATAGCTTCCCTTTCTTAAGGACGCAACGGATGTGTCGGAGAAAGAGACGCAGCTTCTGTTAGCAGAACAAGAAATGGACAGAGTCCAGCTCTGTCTCGATACCTCTGTCAAAGCCAAAGCAAGAGCTCTCTCTGATCTCGACTCTGCTCAGCGAAAGGCCTTTGACTTGAGGGCTAAACTAGAAGCCACCAAACATTCCAAAAAATCTGCCATCCTAACCAAACACACAATGAACCAACGGTTAGAAAAACTCCAATCTCGAAGCCAAGAAACAGAGCGCGCAAGAGAGAACTACATTTTAGCTACCGCGGGGCTACTCATGGCGAGGCAAAAGCTCGCGGAGATAAAACAAGAATTCAGCATTTCCGTGGAAGAGAGGCTATCAGAGCTTCATAGAGCAGAGGAAGCAGAGTGCGCAACAGTGGTTAACTCCCAAAAGATCAGAGACATGACACATGAGATATCCGAGATGCGTGACGCTGCTGAGAGGCTGAAGTCAGGTGCTGATAGGATAAAAAAAGAAGAGGAAAAGATCAACGAGGAGAGAGTGGACATGGGAGAAACTTACGGGGATATGAAACAAGAGGCTGAGCTGAGGCTGGAGGATCTGAGACGAGGTTGTGACCCTGAGCTGAGGAAAGATATAGATGAGCTGGAGGAGATATCTGCAGAGAACGAGCTTTTACAAGAGGAGATCAAACTTGCTAGGGAGCTCAAAGAGGCCAAGAGCGCGATGCGTGAGATTTTTGATGAAGAAAGATCATACAAAAGCTTGGTGGGATCTCTCACGGTGGAGTTGGACGGTGTGCAGAGAGAGAACAGAGATCTGAAGGGAAAGGAAAACGAGAGAAAAGCTTTTGAAGAAGTAGAATGGGTTGAAGTGAGTCGAAAGGTCGATGAAATCATCAGTGAAGCTGAGAGGACAAGACAAGAAGCGGAAGAGATGAGGATGCAGGTGGATGAACTCAGGAGAGAAGCAGCAGGCAGGCGTACAGTGATGGGTGAAGCAGTGAAGCAGCTAGAGATAGTTGGAAGAGCTGTGGTGAAGGCGAAAACCGCAGAGAGGAGAGCTGTAGAAGACATGAGAGTACTTACTGATAAGAAGGAGAGTTTGACTCACGATGAGCCTGATAAGAAGATTAGAATATCATTGAAAGAGTACGAGGAGTTGAGAGGGAAGCATGAAGAGTCAGAGAGAATGGTTCAGTACAAGGCCAAAACGGTTGCTGTTCAGCTGGAAGAGATCAAGGAGAGCAGAGTAGAAGGGGAGATAATGCTGGAGGAGAAGATGAAAGAGATGGAAGAAGTAGAGGAGGCTATTGATTCTGCGTTGAGAAACGCAGAGATCGCAGAGGAAGCACACTGCATCGTCGATGCTGAACTTAGAAAATGGAAACCACAAGAGTTGTAGCATATGCTATTGATGTTTAGGTATTTAGAGAAGTACTAGAATATGTCCATATATGTTTTTTTGGATAAATTGATAATTACTCAGAGTTGTTCATTAGTGCTATAACACTGGAACAAAGACTTGAAAGATAGATTTTCAAGGGCATCTTTGTTTTCTTCATGTCAGAATGTGAAACTGGACACCATACCATAGTGGACAACCACATGCATACATGATACAACCGTCATTTCTAGGTTAATTTTTTTTTTTCATATGTTCATTTCTAATTTTTCAGATTCCATTTTGCATGGTTTGAACGTAAACATTTAGAAAAATGTTTAGATGGGATTTAAACCATTACATCACAACTAACATCTAAAACTTGATATAGCTAATTTTATTATAAAGTATATTTAGCACATTGAACAATTGTTTATGGAATTTAAATTGGTCCTAGTCGTGTAACATTAAAATCATATCCTCAAAATCTTGCAAAAATTGGTCTCTTAATCTTTTACAAATGTAAATAATACGTTTATATTGATGTAGCTCTCTTTGTTCTCAAATGTAACAACAATTTGTGTATTATTTACGTATAAAGGAAGTTTAATTAGCGGTGAAAATTACAAAACTTTGATCTAGTATAGTGTGAGAGCTTTAAACCTTACACACTGATGAAGGTAATGTGACGTTCACAAAAAGATGACTTCTCGGATGCAAGATTGTATATATGAAAGATGTTTTTAACTTGCTAACGGTAAGATATACTGACACAATTAACCAAAAGAAAATAGAAAACATGATTGTGTATTATATCACAATAGAGATGTACATGCATTGCACACTTAAGGAACATGATTGTGGGCTTGGATGAGCATGATAATGACTAGATGTTAAGGCTTAAACGTGAAGCAAGGTTGATGAAGATTGCAGCTAAGTAGCTGGCTATGCTGATGACTCGGAGAGTAGTCAGAGCAATGAAGAAATTAAGCCAAAGAGGTGAATGGTTAGTATTTACACTGGTTAGTTCTTATGTAATGCTTCTTTTATGTTCTTTTTAGATATGACAAGGTTGAATTAAGAAGTTTTAGGCTGACTTCGATAAATAAGATTTGGTTGGCAACTTGTTTACTTCAACATTTCTTTAACTAAAGAGCTTACTATGTGTTGAAAAAATGGTTTATAAAATAATTTAAAAGAGTATAAAAGTTTAAATAATTTTAGCAATAACCATTTCATTCTCCAATACAAAACCATGATGAAGCTGAAGCCTTTGTGTAATCATTATTATGGTGGCCGCGGGATATCTTATATATTAAAACAGAAGTCACAACTTTGATTCATGTGTGATTTTTTTTAAAAATAGACTCTCACTAGAAATCAGTTATCATTCATTTATTACTAATAATATGGATTAATAATATATCATTCATAATATAACATCGACTCCTAAAAATCCGGATTGGTTAACAAACTCACTTTGATTCATGTGTGATATTTTTATTTGGATCATCATTTAAATTTTTTATTAAATGTATTTCCTTAATGCTAATATATAATTTTTTAACTACTTAAATCATAATATAATTTGATATCTTTTAATTTAAAATATAAATATATATATTTAATTTTCTTAACAAATGTGTTGAAAAACATTATAACAATATCTTAATTATCAAAAATTGTATATAAATATTTTCACTAATTTTGTAATTAGTAATGAAATTAATGTTATTATACATTAATATATATATATACTCAATTATCTTTTATAAACATTATATTTAACTAATTTTACTATTTTATAGTTATATCTATCATTTTAAAATAAAACATTGTATTTAACTAAATATGATAAAATTATTTAAACTGATAAATTAATATATTTTATTTTCACAAACATTAAAATTTATGCTAGAAATATAATACATTAGTAAATTAGATAATTTATGCATAAAATTAACTTATCTTAAATTTTTTTATATATATAGTTATCTTAAATGAATAAACATAAAAAATATTGATAAAAAATAATCTAGCGCTTTGAATTGCGGATCAGGATCATAATAATTGAATAAAAAATAATTTTAAAATATATATAATAAAAATACCAAATATATGTGATGATTTGAAATAATCAATTAATTGAAAACTATTAAATTGTTATATTTAAAATAATTATATATAAGCATTTAAATATGTAAGTAACTTAAAAAATATATTCTAATTATGTAAAATATATATAAACATAAAAATTAATACCCGCACGGTTGTGCGAATCCAAATCTAGTGTCTATTATTACAGTAAAGGATATGTCTAAAGGGAGACTTATTTGATTTTAGTCACAATGAATATCTCTTTCGCAGCCGGGAAAACGAAGCATGTAATACCGATCTCTTCATGTCTTCTGTGGGTGGTGACGCAGGCTTGTAGAGCTTTCAAGAGCACTATGTCGGAGTACCGTCGCAGGAGAATCACGGTGCATTCTCAAAAAAAATGCACAGCTTAGGTAAGGATGAGCATAGAAAATCTCAAACAATTCAGAATTAATATCTTCATCAAAGTCGGAGTTCAAGCGCTTAATTCCATGTAGTGTCTTCACATGTATCAATAGAAAATAATTAAAATATATATCTTATATACTAAAACAGAAGTAACAACATTGATTTGTGTGATTTTTTAAAAAATAGATCTAATGGACATATTCCTAAAAAATCATGTTACATTTAATCTCTAATCTTATCATTTAAATTTTGGGTCTACCAGAAATTTTTATGGGCTTTTTGCAAAATTAACCTACAACTTAAAGTCAAACACAAAACTAACCTCCTTTTTTTTTGAAAATTGGTTTTGCCCTATTCACTCCACAAGTTCATATAATTTACGAAAATGTCATTAATTTTTTTTATTTTTTTTTTTCGAAAATGACATTTTTACTCTCTCACCCTCATCATCTTCAAGTAATTACAAGATTGTCATTGTCATCAATACCACAACCACCATGAACAACCAATTTGAAGCTCTTAATGCTCCCAAAATCGATTCCTCATCATCTTCAAGTAATTACAAGATTGTCATTGTCATCAATACCACAACCACCATGAACAACCAATTTGAAGCTCTTAATGCTCCCAAAATCGATTTACCCTTCTTCTTTTTCCATTCTTGTGAACTAAACACAACATATCTCTCACTTTCTCTCCACAATGAGCTAAAAAAATCCAAGATTTTGATTCTAAAATTTTTATGGTTCATAGAGTCATAGAAGCTAACGATTCTAGGTGGGTGACTTTCGTTTGTGATTCTGTGTGCTTGGAGAAGCCTTATGTATGCTAAGGAACTTATCTCACCAATTTAAGGTATGACATCGAGTTTTTTTCCAGATCTGTTCATCAGACGACTTACTTGGGAAGTCGTCTGGCTGTAGACGACTTACCTGGAAGTCGTCTGGCTGTAGACGACTTACCTGGAAGTCGTCTGGTCAACGCAAAGGTTATTTTTGCAATTGACTTTGAAATCTGTAACCTGAGACGACTGAAAGTTAAGTCGTCTACTATTGTTTGGTTTCAAAAAAAATTCCAAAGAACCTAGACGACTTACATTTCAGTCGTCATAGGTTAGTTTTGCATTTGACTGGATAATTACAGAAGTTTGACTTCCCCAGACGACTTACATTTCAGTCGTCTGTCAAAAATTAAAATAATAATATTTTTTTAAAAGTAAACGACTTACAATTAAGTAGTCATAGGTTAGTTTTGCAATTGAAAAAAAAAACTTCAAGATTTAATTATACACAAACGACTTATAATTCAGTCGTCCACCAGACGACTTACTTGTAAGTCGTCGAGGATTTTTTTCCGAGATTCTAGTCAAACCTCGTAAATCCTGGACGACTTACATTTCAGTCGTCTCGTGGACGACTGAATTATAAGTCGTCTGTATATAATTAAATCTTGAAGTTTTTTTTTTCAATTGCAAAACCAACCTATGACAACTTAACTGTAAGTCGTCTACTTTTAAAAAAATATTATTATTTTAATTTTCACTAGACGACTGAAATGTAAGTCGTCCAGAAAAGTCAAACTTCTGAAATAATCCAGTCAAATGCAAAACTAACCTATGACGACTGAAATGTAAGTCGTCTAGCTTTTTTGGAGTTTTTTTTTAACCAAACAATTGTAGACGACTTATTTTTCAGTCGTCCGAAATAACAGATTTCAAAGTCAATTGCAAAAATAACCTCTGCGTTGACCAGACGACGTATAGTTTAGTCGTCTCGACAACTTAGATTGAAGTCGTCCGCGTCTTCTCCGCTAGTTTTTAAGTCTTCTACATTAGTTTTTGAATAACTTGTATTTTTAAGAGTGATAAGTAACTTCAAGATATGTAAAACTCATATTTACAAAATATGTTCTCTCCCTTAGTTTTACTAAATTTGACTAAGTTTTTCAACACAAACTTATAAAAAATATGATATGCTTTGACTAGTTACTATTGTTTGTTTCCATCTCTTAAGTATTATTGTTATAGACAATAATGATAACTATTGTTATGAGTTGGAAGAAGGGTTAAATGCTTCTTAAAATGTTGTATCAATATGAAGCTACCAACATTCTTGTTTATTAAGATGAGAAAAGGCCACTGGAGTTTATTATTGCATATGAGAGATCCAAAGATAAGAAAAAGGCTACTGAAGTCTATTATTTCATTGATTTGTAAATATGTAAACACATTGTTAGCACATTTAATACATCTTGGAAAACATTATTACTGATTTTACAAAAAATTCACAACTAAAAGAGTAGACATGCAATTCACAAAACAGACCACAAACAAAACTATTATAGATCATTCCTCTACAAAGACAAGCTTGGATTCCACTTGAGTAGACAAGACCAGACGACTTTTAAGAAGTCCAGACGACTTCTAAGAAGTCCAGACGACTTCCAGGAAGTTCAGACGACTTTGTCAGAAGACTTTTAGGAAGTTCAGACGACTTCCAGACGACTTTACAGGAAGTCCAGACGACTTTTAGGAAGTCCAGACGACTTTCAGACGACTTCCAGAAGACTTCCAGACGACTAACAAGTAAGTCGTCCCAGAAGTCTTCCAGATCTGAAAAACCTGCATATTAAATCCAGATCTGAAAAACCTGCATATTCAAAAACGTTCAAATGGCTTAAAAACAGAAAAAATGAGTGGAAGATTAGATAAATCTACCTTTACAGAACACACAAAAATACATATCTAAAAATAATAGATCTACCTTTAAATTAGTGGAAGATGAGTACCATCTAATTAAAAACCTGCAAAAAAGATAGATTAGTAAGAAATACATGAGACAAAACTGAAAAATTCATATAAAGTTTGGTGTTTTCAAGTCAAAGAGATTAGAGTGGGTTTGGAGAGTTTTAGTTTGGGAAAAAAGTAAGAACTTTATACAACAAGAAGTTACCAAATGAAGAAAAATCAGACATAAGAACTTACCAAAACGCTCAGAAAAATCCAGACGACTTCCTGGAAGTCCAGACGACTTCCTGGAAGTCCAGACGACTTCCTGGAAGTCCAGACGACTTCCTGGAAGTCCAGACGACTTTGTCATAAGACTTCCAAGAAGTCCAGACGACTTCCAGACGACTAACAAGTAAGTCGTCTCAGAAGTCTTCCAGATCTGAAAAACCTGCATATCAAATCCAGATCTGAAAAACCTGCATATCCAAAAACATTCAAATGACTTAAAAATAGAGAAAATGAGTGGAAGATTAGATAAATCTACATTTATAGAACACACAAAAATACATATCTAAAATTAATAGATCTACCTTTAAATTAGTGGAAGATGAGTAACATTTGATTAAAAACCTGCAAAAGAGATATATTAGTAAGAAATACATGAGACAAAACTGAAAAATTCATATAAAGTTTAGTGTTTTCAAGTCAAAGAGATTAGAGAGAGGTTGGAGAGTTTTAGAATGATGAACATTACATTTTTGTTGCAGCCATTTGAGAGGAGGAGAGAGAATGTGTAAATTTTTCTTTATATAGGGAGACAAAAAATCCAATTAGGTTAAATATTTTTGACTCAGACGACTTACATTTCACTCGTCTGTTGAAGAAATTAAAACAGACGACTTACATGTAAGTCGTCCAGAAGAGTTTAATATTTTTAGTGGGAAATTAAATATTTTTAGCGGGAAACTAAAATAGAAGTGGTTTAAATTATTTAAGCGGGAAAATAATTTTTTTAAAAAAAATTAGGCGGGAATATTTGGACTACTTACATGTAAGTCGTCTGTTTTAATTTCTTCACCAGACGACTGAAATGTAAGTCGTCCGAGTAAAATGATCCGGTTAGGTTAAAACGTACATTGGTAAAATTAAAGGTTCGGTACGATGTGGACGACTGAAATATACGTCGTCCGGGTAAATTATTCAACAGACGACTGAAATATAAGTCGTCCACACCCTAAACATAACCCCTAAACTTAATTATCTAATTAAATACTTCATAAAACCAAATCAAACTTGAAAAGTGTTTACTATACACAGAAATAAACACATATAGTTGAAAACTAATTTTTGAAAAAAACATTTTAGTTTTCCAAAATCTAACCCTAACAATACATACAATACTACAACATATGTTTGTCAAACTCCTAAACCAAAGTATTTCATGATTCACTACTTCCACTCATCTATCTTCAAAACAAATCAATTTTATCATATCTTAATTTATATCACTTAAAACTGTTTATAATTACTTGATTTTTATTTTTCACGCATCAAAATATTTTTTTAAAAGATTTATAAATTATTTTTAAAATAAACTGGTACCAGACGACTTACACTTCAGTCGTCCAGACGACTTCCAACATCTCAGACGACTCAGACGATTTACTGGGGCTATATTCGTAAAAATGGCTTCTGTTTTTTTGTTTGGTCACAAGGGGTTGAGCTGTAATTTCACTAGGCTTTTAGGTTAGTTTTGCATTTGATTCAAGTTTGGGTATAGGTTTGGGATTAAAATCAAGTTGTGGGTTAGTTTTGGCAAAAACCTCAATTTTTATTGGGCTATCAATAATTAGATTTAAAGATTAAATGATCCATTAGATTTATAGATAGTATAAAATAAATATATATAATTTAATATTGTAATACTATACCACCATATTTTAAATATTTAAATATTGTTGATGTTAACTTTCAAAATTATAAAGATTTTTTTTTAAATAGCAAAAATAATATTATCTAACAATGATTAATCTTTACTACCTTAAACCAATGAAAACAAATTTTAAACTATATATTTTGTTTTAAAAAATTAACAAAAACTAAATGTTTACTTATTTACTCGATAATATAAATCTATGAAGCGAAAAGTTTATTTTTTTAAAAACTTTCTAAATTTGTGAAATGTTACAGTATCTTTGAATATGACAATAAAACAATATTTTACTAATCTTTATATATATAGTTACGATTTTAATAATTAAATAATAATCTGAAAATATATATATAGAAGATGATACAACTACATGTGAAAGTTTAAGACAATCTATTCAATGAAGAAAATATACCGTAAACTTATTATGTTTTAAAATTGATAGACACATATATTATAATATATACTAATTTAGAATTGAAAACAAAATATTTATATAAAAATAAATGAAAACAAAAATCTGCGCGGTTGCGCGGTTCGAGATATAGTTTATATTAATAAGAAAAGAATAGAAAACATATTGTACTGAGATGTGTCCGCATCATCTCGCAACTGGAATGACCATGTTTCATTAATATTTGGACCCATTCTTCTAGTTGTATATTATATCTCAAATAGAGAAGTACAAGCATTACACACTTCATATTTTCAAAGTCCGGAACATTATTATCGGATTAGATGAGCATGATAATGAGGAGATGTTGAGGCTTAAACGTGAAGCGAGGCTTAGGAAGATTGCAACTAAGCAGTTGGTTATACTGTATTGAGATGTGTTCGCATCATTTCGCAACTGGAATGACCATGTTTCATTAATACTTGGACTCATTCTTCTAGTTGTATATTATTATCAAAGTATACAAGCATTGCACACTTCATATTTTCAAATTAAGTTAGGAACATTATATCGGTTTAGGTGAGCATGATAAGGAGGAGATGTTGAGGCTTAAACGTGAAGTGAGGCTGAGGAAGATTGCAACTAAGCAGTTGGTCATACTGTATTGAGATGTGTCCGCATCATCTCGCAACTGGAATGACCATGTTTCATTAATATCTGGACCCATACTTCTAGTTGTATATTATATCTCAAATAGAGAAGTACAAGCATTACACACTTCATATTTTCAAAGCCAGGAACATTATTATCGGCTTAAGTGAGCATGATAAGGAGGAGATGTTGAGGCTTAAACGTGAGAGAGGTTGAGGAAGATTGCAACTAAGCGGTTGGTTATGCCGATAACTCACTTGGAGGGAAGTCAGAGCAATGAAGAAGGGTAAGCCAAAGGAGGTGAGCGATTAGTTTATTGTGTGTTAAAAAAAATGGTTTATAAAACAATTAAAAAGAGTATAGATAAATTCATATATGTTATTTTTTCTATTTTTTTTAAAAGGGTGCACTACACTATTCACTTATAATATGATTGCACCAAGTTACCAATTACAATTTCTATGAACCCACATCAATCGACTTGAGCTCACTGCATTATGCACCAATGAAAAATCCAATTCTACAATCTGAATTCTTAAAAGATAACTGCATAAAGCTTCAACGCAAACAATTCACCATTTTACGTGCATCTAATCTATTAATTTAGGGATCTATTTTTATCTACTACTTGAAGTTGTCATTTAAGTTTTGGTCTCTTTCATAAATGTTACTAGAATATATCACACTACTTTATAAATGAAACATACCTACTTAAACTTAACTGAAATAATCAGTATCATATTTAAAAAAGTTATTCTTAGGTTCACCCCCTAGGGTAAACCTAGAGGTTCACCAACCAATAGGATTTCATTATTTTAAATTCGATATCTTTTAAAAAAGAAAACAAAATATTGTCAAGTTATATTATGTTTTTAAAATAAAAAAATAAAAAAATGGTAGTTACAGAAAAAAAAATTAAAAAAAAATTTTTTAACGTCGTCAGCGAAACACTAAACCCTAAATCCTAATTCCTAAACCCTAAACCCTTGGATAAACCCTAAATCCTTGGGTAAACTCTAAACCCTTGGGTAAACCCTAAATCCTTGGATAAATCTTAAACTCTAAATAAAAACACTAAACCCTAAAACTCTAAACCCTAAACCTCTAAACCCTAAATCCTAAACGCTAAACCCTGAGTGTTTTAATGTTTAGTGATTTTTATTTAGAGTTTAAGATTTACCCTAGAATTTAGGGTTTACCCAATGATTTAGGGTTTAGGATTTAGGGTTTTAGGGATTAGGATTTAGGGTTTAATGTTTTGCTGACGACGTTAAAAATATTTTTTTTTGTAATTACTACTATTTTTATTTATTTTTACCTTTTAATTTTAAAAAGATAATATAATTTGACAATATTTTGTTTTTTTTTTAAAAGATATCGAATATGAAATAACATAATATTGGTTGGTGAACCGAGAAGTTCACCCTAGGGGGTGAACCCAAAAATAAGTCTATTTAAAATAACTTTGGTTCTCTTAATAACAATTAGGGCTGAGCAAAAAACTCGGATCCGAAAAACCGAACCGAATCTAATCTCAAAAAGTAGTATCGAACCCGAACCGAAATTGATTAAATATCCGAATGAGTTCAAAATTTTGGTATTTAGAGAACTGAAACCGAACCCGATCCGAACCGAAATATTTCGGGTACCCGATTATATCTGAAATTGATTTATATACCTATATATATTAATTATTTTTAGGCTTAATATATATTAAAAACATCAAAATATATAAAATACTTTTAAGTTGTCCAAAATACTTATAAATATATACAAATAGTCAAAAGTACATGTCTAAAATAGTTAAAGTATACTCAAAACACCAACAATACTTAAAATATCTATTGATTCGCAATCCAAATATTCAAACCAAACCAATTTATATGTTAGTTTTAGGTACTTTGACATATGCTGTTCAAATTTATATGTATGATATTGTTTTGTTTATAGATTTTGAAAAAAATAAATTATATAATGAATTTTAGAAATTTTAAAATAATTTAAATGGGTTATCCGAACCCAAACCGAATCCGAAAAGATCCGAACCGAACCCGAACCGAAATTTAGAAATACCCGAATGAGACTGAAATCTTTGAACCCGAAAATCCGAAACCCGAATAGACCCGAACCGAACCCGAATGCCCACCCTAATAGAGGGATATCATACAAAACAGAACCACCCTTATACTAATCAATACACGACTAATTTATAATTGTGTCTTCAGTACAAAACCGTGTATGCTTATGTTCATATCACTAATTTCACCTGCATCTAGCCTTTAGTCATATATATTAGATGTTTTTTCAATACTCATTCTATATGGACGTCATGTTTGTAGACAAAACTGTGTTTGCTTCTATTCATATCATATCACTAACTTCACTTTCATCTAAAATTGAATCATTAATACTCTTCACATGCATCATATCACAGAATACGATTCATACATGTATACAATTCATACATGTTTCTCCAAGATTACGTGTCTTGCAAACAAGAAATCCACCAAGAACAACATATTTTTTGTTACTTTTCCTTAATCTATTTTTTTTAATAGATGATATTCTCTAACAAATATCATGTTATTTCGACCTTAATATCTATCAACTTCCCAACCACATTCAGATTCCATATCTATTATTCAAATCATATATAGATTAGATTTAATCAAATCTATATGTATATGTTAATATTCTTAACAAACTAATTATGATTAGTATAAGCATATCGTATAAAGTTGTTAAAATTATATATAATTTTTTTAAAAAAAAAAATTGAATATTTTAAATTTAACAAATGTAAGTTTAAAGTGATCCAAGTCAAACTATTATACTAAAAATGACACAAGATTCAATACAAGCTAACAACATGTACAACACAAATTATAACACCATTAAGAAATTAGATATACTATATATATAAACATTGCACAAAAAAAATATATATATAAATTATATACACATATATGTACAAAAAAATAAAAATAAAAATTTTACAAATCAATTTCCGCGCTTTAGCGCATGTTAGAATCTAGACTTAGTTTAAACTACGCTTTTTCCTTGAGAGTTTTATATTTTTGACCTGTGAGTGTTTGACCCCTCACAGCTTCTATTCAACCCTCAAAATTCTTTTCTTTTCTTTTTTTTGGTGAAGAGACTGCATGATGTCTTTCATTCAAAATAACGTCACGCAGTGCGATTACTAAATTCGGAAACGCTATAAAGTTTGTATAGAGCGGGTAATACACAGGTTGATGCTTCGTTGGATTTGCTGGAAATTTAACAAATTCCCGTCTGTACAGAGAGAGAAGAAAGAGATTCTCTACAACTCTCGTCTTCATCGGGATCTTAGGGGTTTCGATTTATTGAGCTCCAATGTCTTACGCTTATCTCTTCAAGTATATCATCATCGGCGATACTGGTAACGTAACTCCTTCGTCTTCCTTTCGTTTCAAATCCATTGAGATGACTGTGACCTATTCAATGATTGATCTGAATCTAGTTGAATAGGAATTGAGATGAAGAGTGATTGATTGATTTTTGATTTTAAAAAACAAAATATCAGGAGTAGGGAAATCATGCCTTCTGCTTCAGTTCACGGACAAGAGGTTTCAGCCGGTGCATGATCTCACCATCGGTGTTGAGTTTGGGGCTAGGATGATCACCATCGACAACAAGCCCCTCAAACTCCAGATCTGGGACACGGTCTCTCTCTCCTCTTTAAGCCTTGAATCTCGTTTTCATGAAATATCATTGGTGTTTGATTTGTTCCCATCATCTAATATCGCTATTGCAGGCTGGTCAAGAATCCTTTAGGTCTATTACAAGGTCCTACTACAGAGGTGCTGCAGGGGCATTGCTTGTCTACGATATCACTAGGTCAGTTTTTAATCTTCTTCTTATCATGAACTGACTTGATTATGAAAGCATTTTTGTACTAACTACAAGTTGAGCATGATCTCTTGACATAATAATGACTTCAGCTGTATTTTTTGGAACCTATTATAACTTCTCTGTAACGCCTAAAGATAGGAACTAGATTTGTGTTTTGTCTAGTGTGTGACAAAATACAATATTGTTCTTCGTTTGTTTTGCAGGAGGGAGACATTTAACCATCTAGCCAGCTGGCTAGAGGATGCAAGGCAGCATGCTAACGCTAATATGACCATTATGCTCATTGGGAATAAGTGTGATCTTTCCAGCCGAAGGGCAGTCACCACAGAGGAAGGTGAGCAGTTTGCAAAGGAGCACGGTCTTATTTTCATGGAGGCCTCTGCCAAGACTGCTCAGAACGTCGAAGAGGTAAACATATACGAGCGTTTTGTGACCCACATGCTTTCTCTAGTGTCCAATGTAACCTTCTCATATATGAGAAATATCAACTGGGTTACAAATTGAACATTTAATACCAGAATTAGATTTAGGCATAACTTATAGAATAACGCTCCCTACTTGTCCTACTATTCACACACGAGTAGAACTACTAATCATGATTTGTTGTGCTTTTAAAATTTTGCCAGGCATTTATTAAGACAGCGGCAACAATATACAAGAAGATTGAAGATGGTGTGTTTGATGTGTCAAATGAGTCGTATGGAATAAAAGTGGGATACGGAGGAATCCCTGGGCCATCAGGTGGTAGAGACGGTTCCACACCGCAAGGAGGTTGCTGCGGCTAATATATTAATAATGGTGTCTATATCATCACGTAAAAAACAATCATCACATGATGATTTAAGCAAAAACTTCTCTGATTCTTTTTTCTACAGTTGTAAATCCATTTTGATGTTTGATTTGGTGACTTGTGTTCTGGTGAATCTCGGAACGGATTATTAATTTATCTAAAAGAAGTGTGTTTGATTATCTAAGGATATGATTAGGAATGTAGTCCATTTGCATTGACAATCGATACAGTAGTACAGATATGATTTGCTGCATGTGTACATGGCAAGATGCAGAGAACATATACAACAAAATTATTGTATTTTCTTGAACTTTGTTGTTAAGGTTGCGAAGAACGGTGTCTTCCATGGTTTACTCGCTTTATGATGCCAAGCCTGAGTCTTTTGCTGAAAGCCTCTAACCTTTCCAGTTTCTCTCGTTTAGGCTTCTTTGCATCTGTTTCAACTCCTTTCTTCATTTTCTTCTCCTTCCTCTCTTCTTTTTCTTCTTGTTGTTGTCTAGTGGACTCTATTGGCTTATGTTCTGTGTCTCCAATATCAGCTTTCTCGACCTGGAAGGCATGAATCAGAAACTATCCAAACATCTAACAGTTTCGTATAAGATTCAAAGAACATTAACCTGATCACCCTCGCCGACAGTCAAGCTCTCATCTTCTTCAGAGCCTCCTAGTGAAGAGCATCTACCCCAGCTTTCCCGGTTAGAGCTTGTAAATGAACATCCTTCTTCAAACTGATCAATAGGCATCCCCTGCCAAATAACAACAGTCGAAACCTATAATGTCAGCAAGGCTCATAAAGGCTAACACTTGAGGGACTCCATTTAAATGGAGCTCAAAGTCATCATATATATTTAATGTATGTTTCCACATGCTCCAGTTACCTCAGGTTCATCAATGCTCTGATCATTGTCTGCTACAAGCAAGTCATCCTGTTTCATTAATGATTTGATTTATCAAAAGGAACAATCCAAGAAACAGAAAATAAAAATTCATGCGAGGAGATATACAGTATCCATAATGGGCATGGCTTCTGAAATGAGCTCATTAGTTGGCTTTGTGGTTAGAGAGGCGGGAGGTGCAGAAGAAGAAGAACTTGCAACATCTATACATGCCGAACGAAGCCCAGAGATGATCTCATACAGAAAATTCTGGCAGTACAAAGGAAAAACCCAAGCAGTTAGATTCGTGTGCATCATATTTCACCATGCTAACTGTAATTGAGACTAATCCATAATGCCGTGTGACCACAAGTTCTTAACCCTCATCTATTTTGAGCTACCTTGTAAGTGACTCGAGTAGAATGTCTAGGTAAGATCTTTATGTTTATATACTATCTAAGTGTAGACACATAAACAGACATGATATTTGGATTACTTGATCCAGGGGAGTGCAAACTACCTCGTCCAAACCAGCACCGCTATAACTTTCAAGTTTAGATGAGCAAGCTGAAGAAACTTGAGGCGGGCGAAGAACATTGTAGAAGAATATTAACACTGAATCATAATAAAACTGCGGCCGTGAGGAGTTGTGATCACCATCAAACTTGATGATGTTTTTGTCTCCCTGCATTATAAGATTACTACATAACATTAAAAACAACACTGACATGAATGCAAAAAAGATAGCAACTTTGTTCTAACCGCATAGCACTTGAGAATGTGGTCAGAGTGATGAGGTTGGATGAATTTGTCTCCGCTTGCATGCCCAAACAAAGCTGGAATAAAAGTCTTTGGTGAAACCTGGGGGAACAAAAATCGAAAGGCTCATGCTAAGATTATTTGGAGGAATAAGAATATAGAAAGAGGTAACTAAATAACACCTTGAGACAATTGAGATCCATGATATTAAACTTGGCCTTTTTCTGAATTACTCGCCGCATGTACTGTACAGCCACTTTAACCTGATTGAAAAGTGAGATTAGAGTTTCAGAATGTCTACAGTATGCTATCATCATTGGAAGGGATAAGAGAGGGAACTATCTTCTTGGACTCTTGTAGCCATGTGAAGATATAAGCAATGAAGAATATGACAGACTTGGGGGAAAAAGAGAGCATACTGTGAATTTAGGAAGTCGGATCTTGTAGACATCCACTAGTTCCATCATGAGATCAAATAAGTTTGAGAATGCACTGTCTAAGACCATTCCAGCAATTGAAGGATCTTCTGCTCCATAAAGAAGGCTGCACATTGTATTAACCACTTCGTTAAATGACAAAAGAGAACAACATGAAGAATGTGGGAGAGGTGACACACATTCCAGATCACAGACATTAAGAGCTAGTTCAAGAAGTAACCTGGTAACTGCGCCCATAGATCGTCCCCAAAGTCCAATACGAGACACCTGATTGCTGCTTCTCAGGTAAGAAACCACAGTCTTGAGATCATCTTTCTAGCTTAAGTTTAACACGCAAAAGGTTAGTGTAACTATTTGGAAGAGAAATAGAAGGCTATGAAAGTAAGTAAGAACAAGGAAAACACACCTCATGCCAGCCAAGGCTAACATAATCCCCATCAGATAAGCCAGAGCCGGAGAAGTCAAGTGTGAAAACAGTAATGTTAGATGGAAGAAGAACCATAGCTGCCTCATTTGCGTCTGCCCTACATCCACTGATTCAGATGGAAGTTCTTATTCATCAAATATTAATTCATTTCCAAGAAGAGGAGTGTGCAAAGTCTGTAGTTATGTACCTATTACCATGGCAGTATATAACACAAGGAAGAGGAGTAGTATTCTCCAAAGAAGATGAAGGAATGTAGTGACTGCAACGCAAGGTGTGACCCCTTGAATTTGTAAGCTACTTCAGAGAAAAACATAAGACCCTGTAAGATTAGCCACATGAGGAAACCACTAATTGAAGAGGACAGTAACTGGTTTTGCCCATCATACTTGCCTCCAAGTCTTGTCTTTTACACTTAGTGCCACCGATGCTAAACTCCTTCTCCCACAAATACTGATCAGGATCATACTCAGCCCTGTTCCAACAGCTATCAATCAGTTGAATGCAAGAAAAGGTTGAGACTTTAGAGAAGTAAAAGGTACCTGGGAGGGCGAATAACAAAGTTGATGAACTGATCAATCATCTTGAGTCCTCCAAGTACCAATGAACTCATGAGCTACCTAACTATGACTACTCTGCATCCTACCTACACATTGATTCGTCTTCAGCGAAATCACTAAGAGATTACAAGTGGCAGCGAAAGCATCATGCTTTCGAGAAACCCATTTCCTATATAAGCTTCTGAGATGCTCAGATCCCCAAAGACAAGAAGAAAGTTGACAGCTTTTTTTGCTGAAAAGCAAGTAAGACCACCCAAAAGTTACCTACTACGGTAGTACTAGCTGGAAGGGATTAAAAAAGAAAGAAAGAAGAAAGCTTTATAAAGGGAATGACATCATAAGCCAGATCTTGAAATGAGTCAACATTTGAGAGAGGAACACTATTCAAAGGCCGCGACTTTTGAGAAGGGGAAATAAAAAAGGTAAATAAAGGATCAGGTTTCAGATCTCGAGATGTTGTCGAGAAAGTAACAAAGAAACGATGTTTATTTTGAGGGATTTCGAACACGGGTCCTTCTGGTCACTGCCACTAATGCGTGCCTTTCGTCTCCAGCTCATCATAAGTGATGTGTGGATCTGTAAAGCTTAGATTATGTGTTTAGGAAAAGTCGTCGTGAGGTTGCTGCTCCTTTCCTCCCCAGCTCACTAAGTGACAGTGATATATGGACATGTCTCTTGCTCTATAAATGTTTAATCAAATTAAGAAAGTATCTAATTTTTTTTTAAGTTTAGGGGTGATATTAATGTGACGACGTCTAACAATCAAATATACATCATTTTAAGCCTCATGTAATAATCATCTATATTTGAGTTCTGAGATAACCATCTAAATCGTATTTCACAGTTACTAAATATATAGCTCCAAAATAATTCTTCTTGTAGATAAATAGTGGCGGAGCCATAATGTTTTCGTACAGGGGTCGGTCATAAACCTATATATATATAATTATTTATAAATAGCTAAAATAATATTACAAAAATTATTTTCTATAGCTTAAAATATTTTTGTTATGATTTAATTTTAAATCTTTAAATATTTTTTAACCAAAAAAATGAGAGAATCATTTAAAAAATAGTCACCGACATAATTTTGTAATACTATTTTCATAATTTTATTTCTATCAAATTTTCACAGTTATTTAATAAAATTTTAAATTAAAACTCTCCAAAATCTTTAAAAAATAAATAATTTACAAAAGCTTGTGAATACATTAGTAGCTTTCATGTTTTATCAAATTCTAAATAAAATCCAAAGCAAAATATACAAAATTAAATTAATGTAAAAGAAAATAACTTGAACATACATGATGTTTTATATTTTCTACCTCACAAAAAGCAGAGATGAAACAGTAGGCTAAGGAAGAGTTTTTGCCTATTTCAAAATCTGATTTTTATGTTTTGCTAAAAATAACTAATAATTATATAACTTTTTAAAATTGTAATTATTACTTGCTTAATTAAATTAAGCTTTCCTTTTCATTGTTTTCATTTTTGTGGGGTCAACCCATAAAATTTGGTGGGATCATTATATTTTTTCTTGAAAAACAAAACTTGTATTTTATAAATAAGGTGGGGTCAGCTGACCCCCCTCCAACCTCTATGGCTCCGCTCCTGTAGATAAATCAGCTGACCCTAAACTAAACTCATGAACACCGGATTTATGCGTCAACATTTATAAAATAATATTAAAAATATAAAAACATCAAAATCTATTTGAGTAGTTCATGAGCAATTTTTTGTTTTTGTGTATGCGATCAAAACACAAGACTGGATCATAAATGAAAGAGATTATTATTATTATTTCACTAAAGGATTTTATTCTAAAAAACGTAGAATTAGTATATAATTTGGTGAATCTACACCTTGTCATTTTAACTCTAAAAATCTACTATTTAATTAATTAATTAATTAATAGAATCATTATTTTATCTATTGTTGACAAATTATAAATGAAAGAGATATTATTATTATTTCACTAAAATAGAATCGCTATTTTTATCTATTGTTGACAAGTCACAGTAGAACTATTTAATTAATTAATCAATATGACATATTTGATTGTTTATATTAATCAATCAAATATATAATCATTTTAAAAAATATTAATAATCAAAAAGATATTAATATCAAATCAATTTTAATTATAGATTTGAATTTCATTTTTAGTTATAACAAAACTTGTGCATTCTTGAGCACTATCTTTGACTACCTCAGCATGAGAATCACTGTGCATTCTTTCTTGACTTTGACTTTGGAAGATAATTTGTGCATTCTTGAGCATTATCTCCGACTACCTCCGCATGAGAATCACAGTGGATTATTTCTTGACTTTGGCAGATGCAGCCCAACTCAGTCATCTTACCCACCGTAGCTAACAATTTTAAATCGAAATACCCTCACAGTTTTTGTGAGCTCTCTTTTGCCATTGAGCGATCTGAAAAAAAAAACAGAAGCAGATATTCAAGCAAGAAAAAAGCCTAACGATAATTTTCAAATTTGTATGTGTTCATTGTTTAGATAACCAAAACATTAAAGGAGAATGCTCCAGGAATTTGCTGAAAGTCCTAACGATAATTTTCAAATTTGTATGTGTTCATTGTTTAGATAGCCAGAACATTAAAGGAGAATGCTCCAGGAATTTGCTGAAAGTCGATACCACTTCAGAGACCACAAAGTACACTGGTAACTTCAAATCCGATTTGTATGTGTTTATCATGGGTTCAATGTTAACTCGGCCAGAACATTAACATTTATCCTATCTCAGAGGAAGGAGATTGTGATTGCTCCAAAAATCTGCTGAAAGGAGAATATAAAATTATTAAAAACATCAAAATTTATTCGAATAGCTTATGAGCAATTTTTTGTTTTTGTGTATGCGATCAAATACACAAGACTAGATCATAAAAAAGATTATTATTATTATTTCACTAAACAAGTTTATTCTAAAAAATGTAAAATTGATATTATATAATTTCGCAAATCCACGCCTCTTTTCCGCAACTTGTCATTTTAACTGTAAAGAATAACATTGTTAAATCACCAACTTAGACAAAATGATGGCATAGTGATTCCCACTCGAAGATATACCGAAGTTATGACATGTGAAGCTGATATTGGTGCACGAGAGGCTGCATACGTCATTAATATCCTTCATGTTACAGAGGAAAGGAAATTGGATTATATATATTTTCTTAAAAAGATCTTGGTATTATTATTCTAGCTGGAGAAAATTTTAGGAGAAGAGACGAAGAGAACGATGTATATGTAAGATTTGCAATGTATAAAAAGAAGATTTTGAAGAGAAATCAAACGAAAAAATCTACTGCAAACAAGACTAATAAAAAGAATGCAAATAGGAAGTAAACTTGCAAAGTAATTAGTAATCAGCCACAACAAACTCTGAATCTAAAAAAACTAAGGCGAGCAACCAAGAGCATTAATAGTCTTTGAGCTGAGTCTAAAATCAGCTATAAAGTGGAATCATATCCTAGAAAAATTCTCTTCCTAAAGAGGAAACATTGCACACATACCTGTCATATGTGGAATATCTGTAGTTCCATATCATGGAGTTGAAAGACACTCTTGTACTTCGGCAAGTACATTTATCCATGATATTTTGGTTCAGAATTTATTTTGTTAAAAAAATAATCTTTTAAAACAGATTATATGTATTTTAATAAGACTAATAATATATAGAATCTTTGAACTACTTTAATTATAATATCTGTTGATATCTTTTCATTTAATAATATCTTAAAATTTTGAAAAAATTGCTTAAGAAGATTTTTAAAAAATCTTAATTTTCAAAATTATATGTAAATATTCTCACTAATTTTGTAATTAGTTTTGAAATATTATTATACATTAATATATTCAGTTATCGTTTATAAAATAAAAATAAAATTATATCATATTCTTATCTATTATATAATCACAATCAATCATATTAAAAAAAATATTATTATGTTGATCTAAATATTTTAACAATATCTTAATTTTCAAAAAATTTATATAAATATTTTCATTAATTTCATAATTAGCAATGAACTATTATTATGCATTAATATGTATTCAGTTATTGTTTATAAAATTAAAGATAAAATTATATCTTACTTTTATCTATTCTATAATGATAATCAATCATGTTAAATTATTATATTGAACTAAATATGATAAATTATATTAAATTGATAAATTTTATTTTCATATTTATGTTAAAAATCTAATATGATGACAAAACGACTTAGCATTAGCATAATATATAATATATGTATAAAAATTAACATATATTAGATGTTAGTATATACAATAATATATTATGTAAAATGAATAAACGTAAGAAATATTGCTAAAAAGAAATCCATTTTGAAGGGGGGGGGGGTAAAAATAAAACATAAATTAAATAAAAAATAATTTTCAAATATGATTTTTTCAGGCACATATTATTTTGTTTAATAACTTAATGCAAATACAATACGATAAATATATAATAAAAACAACAATTACATGTGAAGATTTTAAACAATCAGTTATTTACAACATGTAAACTATAAATTATTGTATTTGAAATAGTTTTAAAAACATTTAAGTATATGATTAAAATTAAAAATGTATACCACTAATTATCTAAAATAAATAAATATATATATATATATATATATGCATATAAAACTTACAATAACACCCGTGTGGTTGCGCGGGTCAAGATCTAGTAACACTGTTAAATCACCAACTTAGACAAAAATGATGGCATAGTGGTTCCCACTCGAAGATATACCGAAGTTATGACCTGTGAAGCTGATATTGGTGCACGAGGGGCTGCATACGTCGTCATTAATATCCTTCATGTTATAGAGGAACGGACATTGGATTATATATGTTTTTTTTTAAGATCCTGGTATTATCATTCTAGCTGGAGAAAATTTTAGGAGAAGAGACGAAGAAAACGATGCATATGTAAGATTTGCAGTGTATAAAAAGAAGATTTTGAAGATAAATCAAACGGAAAAACCTACTGCAAACCAGACTAATAAAAAGAATGCAAATAGGAAGTGAACTTGCAAAGTAAGGAAAACAACCAAGAACGTTAATAGTCTTTGAGCTAAGTCTAAAATCAGCTAAGTGGGATCATACTTTGGAAAAACTCTTTTCCTAAAGAGCAAACATTGCACACACATATGTCATATGTGGAGTATTTGTAGTTCCATATCATGGAGTTGGAAAGACACTCTTGTACTTCAGCAAGTATATTTATCCAACAAGTAAGAACCACTTAGTTAGTGTACACTAAAACTAAGATAGTACAAAGATTTTTTTTTTTGTTTTTTGAAACACAAAAGAGTTTAAACTACAATGCTCGTTAGAAAATGTGACAAAAGTTAGATATTTATGTTAGGATAAATAAACAATGCAAGTTTCACATCTCTTATTGAAACATAAACATTCCTTTGTACCTAACGTTTTTGGCAAATATGACCCATAGCTTGATTTTAAACACAAAAGTATATCCCAATTTGAATCGAATGCAAAACTAACCCAAAAGACTAGTGAAATTAAAAATAGCTCCTTATGACAAAAAAAAACAGAATGTACTTTTACGAATATAACCCATGTAAGTTTTATGGGGCTTTGTAAGTCTTTTGGGAGAAGACTTCCACGAAGTTGAAATGACTAAAAATTCAATCAATAATTTATACAAAATAACTTCAATCAGTATCAAATCAATGAAATTGATGGATTATTTTATTCATATTTTCATAAATAAATAATTACATTCATATAAATTTAAATAAACTTTTATATGAAATTAAATCTATATAAATAAGATGCAATACATTGACATAAAATAAGTGTTAGAATCATTTTTCATATTTATCATACAATTAATCAAATAAATTACAGAGGTTTTATTAAATATTCATAACAAAACGAGTTGAAATGACTAAAAATTAAATTAAATGATATCTCATACAATTTAATATTTAACAAAAACAAAATAATATAATTATATATATATATCTTTAAATACACTAAAATAAAATGTTTAAACATTTTGATTTCGTAAATCATATTTTGTTAAAAGATATTTTAGCGCTTTAAAAGTTTATCAAAACAGTTTATGATTGTAACAACAAATATTCAAATGGTCGTGCGGATCCGACATAAACAAAAATAACACAAAAGAATTATACGAACGTTTATTTGTTGTTCCAGGTTAAAAATTTGTTAGACGTTGGGTTTCAATTTAGAAATGAATAATTAACAAAACCCATTGAGCCAAATATCTACTTATGTTCATATATGTTTTTTTGGGTCAGTTCTTTAAAATAAATCAGAAAGATTTTTTAAAACAAAATTGTATACGAAAATAAAGCTATAAAATATTATATAGCTAACTGAACAAAATTTACATACATTTTAATCAATTAAAAATCTTAATTTTGAGATTTAATTGAAAAATATATAGAGCATCATAGTATCTATATGAAGTGTAATTAATATGATATATATGAACACAAAAATGTATTCATATTCATATTTTTCATAAAAAAAAAAGTATTCATATTTGTATATGTTAGCAACATCAGTTATTTTTGTATACACTAATCTACAATCTAATAAAACATTATATAATTTATTTAAGTAACATAATTATTCCATAATATCCATTACATAAAAATATAAATATATACAAAACATTATACGCTGAAAATAACTACACTGTATAGTAAATATAAGAACAAAAATAATTATGAAAATGTTCAAAATATATATTATTTGAAGATAAATGCTTAACACTAATTATAAACAACAAATTTAAACAGATTATAATATGAACCAAATTATCACTAAGATAAAAATTACACAAATAAAAATTATACAACTAAAATCTCCTGACTGTAGACAATATTTAATTAATTTATAAAATTTTTTTGATCAATTTAAAATAAAGTCTGCGTTTTTGCGCGGATCATGATCTAGTTAGTTTTTAGAAAAAAATTAATATTTAAGGTCTCAGCTTCATTTTATATGAAATATTTTGGAGAATAACCGACCCAAAAATAAATCCGTGAGTGATTAGGTCCACAAAAAATAATATCATATTGTGTGAGGAGATGGATATATCTGCTGATGTCCAACTCCATTTAGAATAATTTTTTTTGGGAAGCAACCAACCCAAAAACATATTTACGAAGACTTAGTTCCAAAGCAAATCTATATATATAAAAATATGTTCGCCTCCCTCCCTTATGGGAGTGACACGTATCCCATTTTATATTTGGGGCTAAAATAAAACAAAAAGCTGTCAGGGGTAATTGAACCCAGCACCTCCACCACTGGTAATTTTTCTTAGAACAACTAGACTAAAGTCACTTTTTATAAATATGTGGCCGCAAAAATACTTATTATCGTGTTGGCTGGAAGTCCATGCTTCTTCTGTTTGTGGGCAGGGCCGGCACTGAACTGACGTCAAGATGAAGATTATGAAGTTAAAAGCTTTGCTCCAAACAGTTTTGCAATGTTTCCAGCCTTTATAACTTGATGCATATAATATATATCAAAATACATTTGTTGTACACGCTTTTATTAGTTTTGCTTTTAAAAGAAGGTATTTGCAGTTATAAATATTTTGTGTCAGTGAAGTAATGGTTGAAAAACCTCTATACATATGTCATTTTAAAATAACACTCAACTTCTATATATAGTCAATACATATATCCATGTTATATTCTAGACTAAATATTTTCTCTTTTAAAAATATAGAAAATAATTTTTTTAGTCTACAAACAAATGTTGTAGAGCAAGTATGCATTATACAAAATAATAAATATATATATTTATAATTCATACGCAAAAACATAAAAGTTGATATTGACCTCTTTCTTACACATGCACACTCCACTATGAATAAGAATTAAAAAAAACAGTATTGTCATCAAACTTTATCACAAATCCACATTTGTACATCTATAATTATGAGTTGGACAATTAGTTAATTTGATACAATACCAAAGCAAGAATAATCGAAAAACAACTATACCACCGCATACTAATAAGTAACACATAACAGATAACTAAATTCTTGAATCTTAAAACAAATTTCAACTCAAGCATTTAGTGAATATCAAATTAACTAATATCCCGCCTGTAGAGCGGACCGACCCTAGTAATAATATAATAAATACAGGATTGGACATCTGTTCTAGTAGAGCGTTTGACCCGAAAGGGCATTTGGTCTATCACAACAACAAGGCATCTAAGGTGCAAATGTGAACATCATGCCACACAAACACATCTACGATGAGTCTCCGAAGGCTACAACAAGAGCCATCATAGACAGGCGAACGCGCACGATGTAAATTGGGTGGGACCATACATGCAAGACATTCCATGTGGCATGTACCCAAGAACAAGTTAATGAAACCACACTGTACACAGGCCCGCAACAATTGGATCTGAAGCGTTACAGCGTGCAGTTATACACGTGCAAATGTGTGCGTTTCCTCTTCATCGTTAATATAAGGCATTGACTTATGGACTATGGTTTTCAGTCTTGGTCTGAACCATAAGAATATTTTATTTTGTTTGGGTTCAGATATAAATAAAATAACATAATAAAGTTAAAAATAATTTGAAAATAATTTTAGCTTAGAAATTTGATTAGTTATTAAAAGTTAGTCTATATAAAGTAATTTGAAATTCGAATCATAGATTTTTTTCCATCTAACATTTATTTTGTTTTTTTGGGTGTAAAACATTTATTTTGTTGTTTAAAAGAATTTTATATAAATGTATTATATAACCATAATGGAAGATACAATTTCGAAGAATGAAAACTTACAGTTTGATCATTTTACTTAGCTTAATATACTGGAGAACCGTGAAGTAACTCTTTACTCTCCACACATAGATTAATGAAAAAGTTTTATAACTTTTAACATCATATGAATAAAATTATCGGACATATATTTTTAATTTTTGTGACACACATAAAGTTATTGATTGAAAATTCATCGAAATATTATTTTTATAATCTATACTATTATTTGAGAATTGAATTTTCTTTTTGCTTATTTTTCATGTACTCCATAATTTTAGTCTGAGTCATTAGTTTTAATAATAAATTTAATTAGACTGATTAAAGTCTTAGTACATGATTATATAATTTATTATTTGACTGATTAAAAATTAATATTATAAAAATTATCTCAGAAAATAAATGGAGAACATGTTTGAAAAAAGAAAAGATAATTCCATGTATTTATTTTGTGTTTTTATACATATTTATTTCTTATATATTAATTTTTATAATTAGGTAGTACAGTATATATACATATAATAATTTGATTTATCATTATATTAAAATAATAAAAAATAGTTTTATGAAGAAAAAAATATTTATATTTGTTTGTAAATGTAATATGTCATGTCATATATTTTTTTAAATATTAAAATTTATTTTAGTACTAAAATAGGTATGTAACCAATAACAATAAATTTGATTTATATTTGTTTGTTAACGTGATTTTTGTGGTATTTTTATTTTTATTCTTATTATTCAGTTGCAAGAATAACATTTATTTGTTATTTAAGTTGAAAAAACTAATATTTATTTGTTTTTGTTGTTCTAAATATTTTTTTTATTGGGAATGGAATTATCATTTTTAAATAGTTCCAAATATCTGCTTCCAAAAGTGAATATTTTCAAAATATTAATTTTATATTACAACAAGTATCTTATATTTATAATTTTTTTTAAATTAACTCTGTTTACTTTTAATTTTTTCAAGAGTTTCAGAGAATTATAACTTTTTAAATTAAAATTTGTTTAAAAGACTATAAAGTAAAAAAAAAATGTGATTTTTATATTATCAAAACTGTATTTTCTAAAATGATATGTCTTATTTATAATTATTAAAGTTTGAAAGTTAAAAGACGATTTGAAAATAACAAATTATAATTTTATAATAAGAGGAATACTATTTTATAGAGAAATAGCAATATCTACTTCAAAGTAAAAAAATATAGATCGACTATAGCTTATTTTTTCTCTATTATAATATTTAGAAATGAAGATAAAAATAGATTGGAAATGTTTTTGTCTTATACATTATTAATATTTTGTTTGACAACATCATTGATATGTTTGAATGTTTATTTAGTTATTATGGAAGATACTTTACAATATAACTATACATATATCCATAGTTTTATTTACTTTGATTAATATAATATTTAATTAATATAATATGTAAAGTTGAGTTCAGTTTAACATTCTTGTGCTTTTGATTTATTTTGAGATTTTGTAGGTTTTGGTAATTTCAAAAATTTAGTTTAACAATATCACTTTATATTAACAATTATGTATTTGTTTATTTAATTAGATCATTGTGTATAAATTAATATAATAAAAACTGGTTAAAAATAACAACATATTTTAAAATAAAATATTAATGTTGTTATCTAAAATAATGTTTTAAATCAATAAAAATTAAAATTAAGAAATTGAAAGATTCATAAAATAATATAAATATAATGTTTACCCCTTTATTTTATTTTTTTGATCTTTAAACTAATAATACACTTATTAATAATTATCTATAAAAGAATTATGTCCACATGTGCAGACAAAACACCTAGTTTATATTAATTTAAGGGCAATTCTCTCAAATATTCATTTTTAAGTTTTTATCACAAAAAGCCTTAAAAAATGACCAAAATAGCCATTTTTGTTTTGAAAATTTTAATTTTTAATTTTTTGAAATTTGAAACGCATCCCCAAAATCCACCATTTAACTCTAAACCCTAAGTCAAGATTAGTTAACCCAAGGAGTATAAATGCATATTTTACCTTTTTTGTTCACTTTTCTCCTTGATAGGCTATTTTTGTGAAAATAAACTAAAAATGGTTATCCATTGGAATTTCTCCTAATTTAATGTTCATAACTAGATCTCGACCCGCGCAACCGCGCAAATTTTTGTTTTCATTTATTTTTATATAAATATTTTATTTTCAATTCTAAATTTGTATATATTATAATATATATGTGTCTATCAATTTTTAAAACATAATAAGTTTACGGTATATTTTTTCATTGAATAGATTGTTTCAAAATTTCACATGTATTTGTATCTTCTTCTATATATATATTTCTGGATTATTATTCCTTTGTTAAAATCGTAACTATATATATAAAGAATAGTAAAATATTGTGTTATTGTCATATTCAAAGATATTGTAACATTTCACAAATTTAGAAAGTTTTTAAAAAGTTAAACTTTTCGCTTCATAGATTTATATTATCGAGTAAATAATTAAACATTTAGTTTTTGTTTAATTTTTAAAATAAACTATATAGTTTAAAATTTGTTTTCATTGGTTTAAAGTAGTAAAGATTAATCATTGTTAGATAATATAATTTTTGTTATTTAAAAAAAATTCTTTATAATTTTAAAAGTTAACATCGATAAATATTTAACATAAGGAGGTATTACAACATTAAATTATATATATTTAATTTATACTATCTATAAATCCAATGGATCATCTATTGTTTAAATCCAATTATTGATAGCCCAATAAAAATTTTTGGTAGGCCCAAAATTTAAATGATAAGATTAAATATTAAATGTAACATAATTTTCTAAGAATAGATCCATTAGGTATTTTTAAAAAAAATCACACATAAATCAAAGTTGTGACTTCTGTTTTAATATATAAAGATATTAAAGAAAATATTCAGAATATTGTTTTTGTAAATTTGAATGTATGATGACAAAAATATATTTGGTACATATATCGAATTAAAAATGTTTTAATTTTCTTGTTTAGGCAACAATTGATAAGCAGCACCGCCAAGAATCGGAGAGGATATTTTTAATACTCCATTTAACGGAGCCGTAACTCCTCTCCAAGTCATGACTAATTCACAATTCCAACTCCTCCTTGCGTGTTCTTGAGGAAAAGATCATCTTCCTCCTCATGTGCCTCCTCCTCTTTTCAATCCGCTCTCTACTCCGATCCAAATCGAACCCACTCCACGCGTTTTCTTCTCTATTCACGCATCGTCTCCGATAGATTGCTTGATTTTGTTTTTTTCCCAGTTTTTGATTTGTAGGATACGAAGATGTTGGAAGATCAAGTAGCCTACTTGTTGCAGCGGTACTTGGGGAACTACGTTAGGGGATTGAGTAAGGAAGCCCTTAAGATCAGTGTCTGGCAAGGTCAGATTGGTTTCTTAAACTTTCTCGTTTAATTTGTGTTAGTCTCAACTGTGTAGCGAATTTGATTGATTGAGCTGGTTAGGTTTTGTGTTGTGTTGTAGTTGGATAAACATAGTTTCGACTATTCGAAGAGCTTTAATATTCGTATAGCTCTATTAAACGGCAAAGTCAATACCCAATAGTCATGCTTCTTTGATTTTGGAACACGGGTGGGAGTATTTTTTTACTTGGTTGGAACTCTTCAAAGATGATCGAGAATATCGGCTTGCTTGCATTCTTCATCGTTTACATTGATTGTTCACTTCGTAAATGCTTAGTTGGTTTTCCCATTTGCCACTAAGAACAGATCGAGTGAATAAAAGGAAGGATTTTTAGTTTTCTCATTTGTTAATTAGCTCTTGGCTCTACTTAATTTCGCAGGAGATGTGGAGCTGAAGAATATGCAACTAAAGCCAGAAGCGCTTAATGCTTTGAAATTACCTGTCAAGGTTAAAGCTGGATTTCTTGGATCAGTCAAACTCAAGGTGTGTTGTGTTTTTTCTTCTGTCTATTGTATCTAAGCTAAAGTATGTCTGCTTGAGTGCGTTAATCTTCTTCCCGTTTTTCTACACATTTGCTCACAAATTGTATTTCAACTGCTGTGGTAGTCTCTGTAAGTGACGCAATATCATACATTAGTATATATTTTTTTTCGGGGTGATATCGATTTTTTTTTTCTGGGCATGGATCTTCTCAGTGAATTTACCTTCCTGTTTACAGATTTTTCTACACTCGGTTACACCCATTTACTGATACGTTTCAAATCATTTTAGGTACCATGGAGCAGGCTTGGCCAGGAACCTGTAGTGGTTTATCTTGACCGAATTTTTTTATTAGCCGAACCCGCAACTGATGTTGAAGGATGTAGTGAGGATTCTATCCAAGAGAAAAAAAGAAAGCTAATACTGGTGAGATAGGTCGCTCATGTTATGATTATTTTCATTATCTGATTTGAGTCATTGAATCACTTTTATGTTTGCAATATACAGGAAATGGAAACGAAACTAGTAGAAAGAGCTCGTCGACTACATACGGAAATGGTGTGGCTAGTGCTACTCATCAAAGTAGATAGTGTGTGTTCAGAAATTGTATTAAACTAACTACCATATTTTTCGTGTTCTCTTATAAGAACAAATCATGGGTAGGATCATTGGTCGACACAGTCATGGGAAACTTGAAGCTGTCAATATCAAATATTCACATAAGATACGAGGATCTAGAGAGGTAAATAGAATATGACAATTTTGTTCTTCTTGTTTTTGATTGTCTTCCCATTGTGATTAAAGCTTACATTATAAGTGCAGCAATCCCGGCCACCCATTTTCAGCTGGTTTTACACTAGAAAAACTCTTAGCTGTAACAGTTGATGAGAATGGGAAGGAGACCTTTATTACTGGCGGCACTCTGGCTTCCATCCAAAAGGTATAAATTTGTTCATTAATATCTTTCTGGCACAAGCTTTTCTGGTCTTATGGAAAACATTGTATAAAGGTCTCTGTCCCTCGGTTTTATACTTTTGGGAAGGTGTTTTGTTAAGATCTTTGCGCTTATGCTTGCTTGTAGTAAGTAGCTAGGTAGTTTGTTTTTAATAATCTAGTTCAAATAGTTATGTGGGTATTGTAAGAAGCACCCGAGGAAGATTGACTTAGGGTGCTCTCCAGAAGGGTTAGTGATATAGAGCAAAACTTTATGTGGAATTCATATATGGATTAATTGCATGGTGAAAGGAACACCCCTGCCAAGAAAGAAAACAAAGGCACTTTACATTCCTGTTATAATTATGTTTGCCTTTTTGCAGTCTGTTGAACTTGATCGGCTTGCATTCTATCTTGATTCTGACATGTCTCCGTGGTATATTGACAAACCATGGGAGGATTTACTTCCTTCTGAGTGGGATCAGGTATTCATAAGCAAAGTTATGTATATAGTGGAACATAATTTGTCTCTTACCCCAAAATCTAATTTTTTGGTGCATGCATATTTCTAGATTTTTAGATTCGGAACCAAAGATGGTAAGCCAGCTGAAGACCTCACGAGAAAACATTTCTATATTCTGCAACCTGTCTCAGGGAATGCAAAGTACATTAAGTCCCAAGCAAATGGTTCTTCCAATACTGATCAACCTTTGCAGAAGGCATATGTTAACTTGGACGATGTGACACTTTGTTTATCAAAGGTTAAGCCAAAATTTGAGGCTCCTGCTCTTTCTTTTTTTATTTGGATGTCTGCGGAGGTCTTGATTGTGTGTGTGTGTTTTTTTTTGTCTCAGGGAGGATACAGGGATGTCATGAAACTTGCTGATAATTTTTCTGCTTTTAATCAGCGTTTGAAATATGCACATTACCGTCCATCTGTTTCAGTTAAAAGTGACGCACGGTCTTGGTGGAATTATGCTTTCAGAGTTGTTTCAGAACAAATTAAGATAGCAAGGTATCGAATTAGAAATATTCGTTTCTGTCGTCTTGCTACTGCCGTATTTCTCTATAATTTGCATTCGTTTTGGAAACCGTTTCCTTGCGGTTCCTAACTTCACTTCTCTTCTGTTTACGTTTTCTGAGATTGTTACCTTTATGACAGCGGGAGAATGTCATGGGAGCACGTTTTAAAGTACACTAGTTTACGCAAGAGATACATTACGCGTTATGCTTCGTTGCTGAAATCTGATGTCAGTAAGACAGTGGTTGATGATGATGAAGAAATCAAGGCCCTTGATCGGGGACTTGATACCGAAGTCATTTTGCAATGGAGGTAAAATATTATTGTTTAGTTGCATCTTAGCAGATCAATTAGCTTTCTCAAACGTTTGGTCTTGTGTAGTTCTATAAATTTTCATTAGGACTAATTCGTTATTTCTTTCTCTATTTGTATCTATGATGCTTCTCTGTTTTCTTTTCATTTGTCGATACATGAGTAGGATGTCGAAAGTAAGGGTAATTTACAAACCATTTCTAATTGTGAATATTATCCTTGATTTTATTATGAAGGATGTTGGCCCACAAGTTTGTTGAGAGATCGGTGCAAGCAGAAAATTACTCGAAGGCACAACAGGCTAAAAGTTCATGGTGGCCGTTTGGAGGGTGAATGCTCCCCTGGTTGCTTCCAAATTCCCAACTCCTTTTCCCAATTTTTTTCTAAAGTATTTTGTATGTATGCCTTCAGGAAGAGTCAAGTGTCTGAAGGTGAAGGAGAATCTGTTCAATTCACTGATGAAGATTGGGAACGGTTAAATAAAGTCATAGGGTACAAAGAAGGTGATGAGCAGTCAATTATCAACAATGCAAAACCTGATGCTCTCCATACATTCTTGGATGTACACATGAGGCGTAATGCTTCAAAACTTTATGATGGGGATAAGGAATGCCTTGCTGAGTTATCATGTGAAGATCTTAATTGCTCCATTAAGCTTTTCCCCGAGACAAAGATTGCCGACATTAAATTGGGAAGATATCGCTTGTCATCGCCAAGTGGTCCGCTTGCTGAGGTTTGTTGGTGGAATTTGTTTTTTCAGGCTACAAAACATTGTCAGTGATTTCTTAAAATCCCTTAAAAATGTCTCTTCTCTTGCAGAGTGCCCCTGCCTCTCACTCTGTACTTGCGTCCTTCTGTTATAAGCCTTTTGATGCTAAAGTTGACTGGAGTCTTGTTGCAAAAGCTTCTCCGTGTTATATGACTGTGCGTGCCCTCTCTCTAAGAAAATTTTGTATAAGCAGTTCTTTCTAAAAATTATGTGGCTTATTGCGGTGCCGCCTGCAGTATCTGAAGGACTCTATTGATGGAATTGTCAACTTCTTCGAAAGCAGTACTGCTGTGAGCCAGACAATAGCTTTAGAGACTGCAGCTGCTGTACAGGTGTGTCTAATATTTGCTGTGGTGTGAAAAGTTGACAAAAATGAGTGCATATTGAGTTTATATAGCCTGGTAATGGTATCTCATTATTAACTGTATATCTAATCTAAGGAATGGTAATATGGGATCTAATAAGTATGCATTTCTGTTTGTTGTCAGTATTTCTGTTCGAACTTTCCAATTTGTAGAGCTTGATCCTTGCAGTGTATTCAAAAATTGTTCGAATTAGGTTTCTGTTCCTTACTTATATTCAACTGCCCGTGGGAACCACTTTAATCATTATAATTCACTTGCTTACCGTCTCAGTCAACTATTAATGAAGTTAGACGCACTGCTCAACAAGGAATGAATAGAGCATTGAAAGATCATGCAAGGTCTGTTCGTACTCTCATGAGCTCGTGGTCAAATTTATGCCCATGCTTGTTTTAGTAAATGACGTTTTACAAAACAACCAGGTTTCTGCTCGACTTAGACCTTGCAGCACCCAAAATCACAATTCCAACCGAATTTCGTCCTGATAACCATCGTTGTACAAAGCTTCTTCTGGACTTGGGTAACCTGGTCATCCGTTCCCAGGTAAATAGAAAAGTGTCAGCTGTCAACTTTTTTAACAATATGATTTGAATTTTCTAAATGCACATTCCCTAAATTCTATGCATGCAAATTTTGCAGGACGACTATAAGCGTGAACTGTCAGAGGAAATGGATATGTATCTACAGTTTGATTTAGTTTTGAGTGATGTGTCTGCATTACTTGTTGATGGTGACTACTCCTGGAAACAGTTATCCTCGAAAAGATCTTCTGGTAAGGAAAGCAGTGTTACTTTCTTGCCAGTTATTGACAAGTGTGGGGTACTCTTAAAACTACAACAGGTAAAATTCTGGACATCTGGCATTTACATTTTGGTAAAAGAGTTATGCTTCAAACTATAGATATTTAGCACTATTGTTTCCTGTTTTGGTTTGTAGATTCGTCGGCCAAACCCATCGTACCCGTCAACCAGACTTGCCGTGCGGCTACCGTCACTAGGTTTTCACTTCTCACCAGCTCGATATCATAGGTTGATGCAAGTTGCACAGATCTTTCAAACTAAGGATGATGAGGGCTCTCACATTCTTCGTCCATGGGAAGAAGCTGATTTTGAGGGTTGGTTGTCTTTACTTAGCTGGAAGGTCAGTACCGTTCTACGTACCATAATCACTTTTGTGGTTGCAAGCTCTCTTATCTTCTTGGACACTAGTTATTTATTCGATTGTCAAATCCATGAATAGGGCAGAGAAGCTACATGGCAGCGGCGGTACTTATGTTTAGTTGGTCCTTTTATATACGTGCTGGAAAGTCCTAACTCAAAATCTTATAAGCAGTATACCAGGTATGATTCGAACTCTTGCAATTTCGTTATAGTAGTGATAGGCTTTATAGATTAGACTTTAGATAAAATGGATGAGGCTTTATGGATTAGACTTTAGATAAAATGGATGGTCTGTACAAACTCGATGAAGTGCAGTACTCTTATATGTAATGTTTGCGTGTGTTTACAATGAATAAGATACGAGGATTGACATGTGGAAAGACTTTGGCAAGACTGCCTTTTTTGCTCAATGTTTATGTTATCGTAGCCATTTGTAAATTAAACCAATGCTATGCATTGTATTATATAACTAGTGAAGTCACGGTGAAAAAGACACGGAAGAAATGAATTTCTCTCGGTTGTGCTATTTAAGGGGCTTATTAAGTTTCATTGTCTAACTAAAGACCCACTAAAAGTCCAGTTATCTAGGTTCATAAATCTAGTGTAAGAATTCATTACCTAAAATTTTATGCTGTTTCGCCCAGTAGTTAAAGTTACTAGTTGTTTTGATATTTTCCTATATCTGTTCGTTCTAGTTGGTATTTGTCATATATCTAAGGATTTGTATCTTTTGTAGCTTACGTGGGAAGCATATATACAAAGTCCCTGTAGAACTCGCGGGAGGAGTAGAGCACGTCTTGTCCATTCGCAATGCTTCTCGAATCAATGAGAAGGTTTACATCTCATTTAGTTGAATTAATAAATGTAGGCGGAGTTTGGTCGTGACTTTTATGTTTTTATTGTGTGTTCATCAATGAGGGTTCAAGGATCTTGATTGTAAACTTCAATGAATTTTGGCGCTGAATATTTTAATTTTATGGTCTCTAGGTTATGGAGGATGTGAATGCACTCATATTAATGTTTGATTCTGAAGAGTCCAGAAAGACTTGGCACAGCCGTTTGCAGAGCGCTGTCTACCGGGCCTCGGTAAATTTAATTTTGAACCTTGCTTCCAGTTATTAATAGGACGTCTTACCGTGAGACAGTTCCATTGATGATCTACCTGTTTATATAGATGATTTAAGTTTAAATTTCACTTTAATGTACAGGGTTCTGCTCCCATAGCCGGTCTTTCTGATACGTCATCTGACAGTGAGGAATCAGAAACAGAACATAAAGACGATATTTGGGATTTGTCTAAGTTGGAGAGTTTATATGTAACCGGTGTGCTTGATGAACTCAAAATATGTTTCAGCTATGGTCAACAGGTAAATATAGATTATTTCTGCGTGTGAAATTCCACTGCTTGTTGTTATTTTGGGACATGCTTTGACTGAGTATATTTTAATATAGCACGATGCTTCCTTCATGGCGGTGCTTCTTGCAAGAGAGAGTAAACTGTTTGAATTTAGGGCCATAGGTGGGAAGGTAAATGATCTGCTTCTTAATTATCTTTGTCATTTCTTATTCCTTTTTATGAATGTCTGTTTGTCTTTGTCGAACCAGGTTGAAGTCTCGGTGAGAGGGAGTGATATGTTTATTGGGACTGTTCTAAAATCTTTGGAAATAGAAGATTTGGTGAGCCGTTCTGGTTCAAATGAATCTTGTTATTTAGCAAGATCTTTTATTCAGTCTTCTGTGGTGCTTCCATCCTTTAAAGATGCTGAGATTAAGAACCCTGAAGGAAATGATCTTTCTTCTAGCGAAGGGGAGGAAAAATTTTATGAAGCACCAGAGATCTTGGTTGACTCCGTTGACTATACATCTCTTAGGACCCCCAGTTTTAGTCGAATGGATGGATTGCTCCCTGTCGACAACAGGAATATCACTATGCCAAGCAGTGAGAGAATTGAGTCTCTGGATAGTTTTGTTAAGGCTCAAATAGTCATATACCATCAGACGTCACCTCAATATAATAATATTGATAATCAGGTCAAGAGATTTCTGTTTATACATCTTTCAGTCCGGAGATGTTAGTTTTTTTCGTTGTTTTAAAGTCAAGGCTTACTATCTTTTGTGGCTGATGTTTCACACATTGTAGGTGACCGTAAGCCTAGCCACATTATCATTTTACTGCCGGAGGCCAACAATTCTTGCTATTTTGGAGTTTGTAAATGCTATCAATGTTGAAGATCCAAGCTGTGAATCTTTTGAGGACAGCTCTCCTGTCGCTGGAGAGCAAAGTTCACCGAAAAGAAATGGATTTGAAGATTCCAGGGATGCAGCTGTTAAGGGTTTGTTAGGGAAGGGGAAATCTAGAATCATTTTCAACTTGGCATTGAACATGGCTCGGGCGCAGATATTCCTAATGAATGAGAATGGAACTAAGTTTGCGACATTGTCACAAGACAATTTGCTAACAGATATTAAGGTTAGATTATACTTTTTGAATTGCATTCCAAACTTTATTTATGATTCTCTTTGCTTCAGAACTATCAATATCCAAGGTATTCCGTACTGATTCCCATTTGTTTGAAGGTCTTCCCGAACTCGTTCAGTATTACAGCAAGTCTTGGAAATTTACGAATCAGTGATGACAGCCTCCCAGACAACCATATGTACTTTTGGATCTGTGATATGCGAGACCCTGGAGGAACTTCTTTTGTTGAGGTATTCGTTGTTTGTTTCTTTTTTTCGTTGAATATGAATTGATGTGTAGATGAGATGCATGAGTTTTTTTCCGTATTAATTTAATTTCTTTGATTCCGTTCCTAGTTGGCATTCACATCATTCAGTGTCATTGATGAAGACCATGAGGGTTTTGACTACTGCCTCTCTGGACAACTTTCTGAAGTGCGCATTGTTTATCTGAATCGCTTTATTCAAGAGGTAGTTCATTCTCTCTGCATAGATGCGAGTAAATTTGTCTTGCTTCCTACAATCAGTCTCTGCAATGTAGGTTGCTGAATACTTTATGGGGCTTGTGCCAAGCGATTCAAAAGGGGTTGTCAAGATGAAGGATCAAATTACGGACTCCGAGAAGTGGTTTACGACTAGCGAAATTGAAGGATCTCCTGCTCTTAAGTTGGATCTATCTCTTAAGAAGCCTATAATTGTTATGCCTCGACATACTGAGAGCCCTGAGTAAGTTCATGCTTGGATTTTGATTTCGCCCTCCCCACCCATTTTTTTTCTCCATGACACATTTTTGTTATATTAGTTACTGGTCCCATGAATTCTCTGGACTTATCAGAGTAGTTGATTTACCCTTCTCTACTTTTCGGGTTTTCTTTTCTTTGCAGTTACCTGAAGCTTGATGTTGTGCATATAACTGTGAACAATACCTTTCAGTGGTTTGCTGGAGATAAAAACGAGCTGAATGCAGTTCACATGGAGACTATGAAAGTGATGGTGAGAACTCTCGTTGTTTGGCTGTTGGGTTGAGCATATTTCATTCTGGTTGATATCACTTTAAATTCATACTACCTTATCGTACAATTAGTTTTTTTCTACGACCTTTTGACGAAAACAACCTTAACTTAGGTCATGGATATCAACCTTAATGTTGGTTCTGGAGCTGAAATAGGTGAAAGCATAATTCAAGATGTGAATGGGGTTTCTGTAACCATTAACAGGTCTCTGCGAGACTTGTTGCATCAGATACCGAGCATTGAAGCCTCTGTAGAGGTAAAGGATAATGTCTTATATCCAGTCTGTAGCATGATACTTTCTTACTCATACGTTCTTTAAATTTCTGCTTTATCAGATAGACGAACTAAGAGCAGCCCTCTCGAATAGGGAATACCAGATCTTGACAGAGTGTGCACAGTCTAATATTTCTGAGATTCCGCATACCGTGCCACCATTGAGTGGTGATATTGTGGCATCGTCAAGAAACTTACCTGAAACTCTTACTTCTGAGGATCCTAATGCTGCTCAAACTGAAAAAAGTGATGCTTGGATATCAATGAAGGTTTCTGTTGTCATCAATCTGGTTGAGTTGTGTTTGTATGCTGGGACAGCAAGAGATGCGCCGTTGGCTGCTGTACAGGTCCGCTTTCCATGTACCATTCATTTCAATTGTCATGGACTCATATTTATCTAGGAGTATATAGTATTCTTATGTCCCTTGGACCTGTCATAACTGATAGATTTTGGGGATAAAAGTGATTGACCAAATATTGTTTGATGTCAAACTTCTGACTAAGAATTTGGGCCTATGCATTTGTGAAGTTTAATCTTGAATAAGACTTTGACTCAGTCCGGAATTGGTTCTCCAGAAAGACTTCAGTAATTTGATTTCTGCTTTATTGTAATTTCTCTTTAACATTATCAAATCAGGCTTCTGTTTAAATTCCTTTCTAGTTCTGTGGATCAGCAATTTTATTGTTCTTATAGGACTCTACTCTTCCCCCTCTTTGTTCCCACTTTTTCTTCTCATGTTTGTTGCTTCGTAGAGATTTTATGTTACAATCTCAATGGGAATTTTACAGCAGAGTTAACATCTTAAATTTATGTTAACAATCTCATGGCACATTGAGTTAACATCTCTTAAATTTATGTTAACAATCTCATGGCACATTGAGTTAACATCTTAAACCTATCGTGTTTGGTTTACAGATCTCTGGTGGCTGGCTTCTCTACAAATCCAATACACACGATGAGGGTTTCCTTACAGCAACGTTGAAGGGATTTAGTGTTATTGACAACCGTGAAGGAACTGAAAAAGAGTTTAGACTTGCTGTAGGAAGACCTGCAGACTTAGATTTTGGTGACTCACATTCTCTGACTGATGGAGATCAGGGATTAACTCACTCCCGTGTAACCAAAGGGAGTGATGTTAGGCCGCTTCCTTCGATGCTCACTCTTGATGCACAATTCGGTCAGTCGTCAACTTTTATTTCCGTCTGTATCCAAAGGCCACAGCTGCTTGTAGCTTTGGATTTTCTACTGGCCGTAGTAGAGTTTTTTGTCCCTACTATTGGAAGTGTCCTATCAAGTGAAGAGGATAAAAACCTTAATATGGTCGACGCAATCATCATGGATCAGTCTATCTACAAGCAACAAACTGCTGAAGCGTTTCTTTCTCCTCTGGGTCCTTTAATTGTTGAAGATGAGAAATTTGATGATTTTGTTTATGATGGTAATGGTGGAACGTTGTACCTGAAAGATAGACATGGAGGCATCCTTTCTTCTCCCAGTAAAGAGCCTGTTATATATGTGGGAAGTGGAAAAAAGTTGCATTTCAGAAATGTAATCTTCAAGGTACAACAGAAGTCCTTACATTATTTCTTTGTCAAATCTGAACTTTATTATTTCTGTCGTCCTTATAATTTCTCACTTTTCTTTCTATTATGATCAAGAATGGCCAATTTTTGGATTCCTGTATCTCTTTGGGAGCCTACAGCAGCTATTCTGTTTCGAGAGAGGAAGGGGTTGTGTTGGAAGTATATCATAAAGCCCCCAAACAAGACTCTGAGAGCAAGGAAGATCCGGTTTCCCAATCTCCTAGCATCACAACGGAGAAGTCCACGGAAATGATCATTGAGTTTCAGGTTCTTATTGTTGCTAACATTCTTCTTTGTATGGGCATGATAAGCCAAGAAAAGTTCCATTTTAAATGTTCGAAGCTCGTTTCCGCTGCTGCAGGCTATCGGCCCAGAACTTACATTCTACAACACATCAAAAGACGTTGTTAAAACGCCACTACTCTCCAACAAACTTTTGCATGCTCAGCTGGATGCTTATGGCAGGTCAATGGCTTCTCCGTGATATTACTGTTAGAGCTGAAATTTAAGCATATGATTCGTTGCTTAAAGCTTGATGAAGTTTTTGCACATCTGTTGTTCATAGTTTTATCGTCTTTCCTTCTGTTTTTTTTTTTCTGGTGCAGGGTAATCATAAAGAATGATGAAATTGAAATGAGTGCTCATACATTGGGTCTGACCATGGAGAGTAATGGAGTGAAAATTCTGGAACCGTTCGACACCTCTGTAAAGTATTCAAGTGTTTCTGGGACGACTAACATAGAGCTTTCAGTTTCAAACATATTTATGAACTTCTCATTCAGCATCTTGAGATTGTTTATAGCTGTTGAAGAAGACATTTTATCATTTCTAAGGATGACATCCAGAAAAATGACTGTCGTCTGCACAGAGTTTGATAAAGTCGGGATCATCAGAAGTATGTCCAATTATTGCTGAAATTTATCGGTTCATTTAAGGTTTGTTACGTGGTACTTACTTACATTTCATGCAGATCCCTGTACAGATCAAAAATATGCATTCTGGAGACCCCATCCGCCTCCTGGTTTTGCAAGTCTTGGCGACTATTTGACACCATTGTTAGTCATCCATCCTAAATTATACTTTTAAATAGGTTGCGCAAGAGCCTTTGTGAATCAACTAATTTATTTTGACATGGCAGGGACAAACCACCTACTAAAGGGGTTCTTGTTGTCAACACCAATTTGATGAGAGTGAAGAGGCCTTTATCTTTCAGATTGATTTGGTCACCTTTAGCTTCCAACGGGTTAGGTGATCCTTCAACGGATGACAAAGATGAAAGAGACAATTTGTGTTCCATTTGGTTCCCTGAAGCACCAAAGGGTTATGTGGCGTTAAGCTGTGTTGTATCCAGTGGATGTACACCGCCTCCACTGGCCTCTGTCTTCTGCATTCTAGCTTCTTCCGTCTCCCCTTGTTCTCTCAGAGATTGTGTAGCAATCAGCTCAACAGATATGTATGCTGCAACGAACCTCTCACTTTTAGTAGTTGCTCACTTTCTGAATACATGGATACAATGCTGCATGTTCCCTTGTGTAGAGATGTGCCAACATGCTTAATGTCTTTTTTCCTGACATTTCGTATGTGTTTTGCCATGTGTCTATGTGATTTATATTGGTTTCATGCGCTTGTTTCAAACGAACTGGAATTTAGTTGGTAGTATCCGTTTTTGCAGATGCAGAAATTTGTTTTTTTTTTGTCAGATTTTGGTTAATATTAATAAATGATTCCATTTTAGTACTTCAGTGTACGTCTGTGCTGGTCACCTCAGTGTGGTTTATCTTCCTTCATTGATGATTTGACATTTTAGGCTTGCTTTTGTATTCAATGCAGTTCTCAATCAAGTTTAGCATTCTGGCGGGTGGATAATTCTGTTGGCAGTTTCTTACCTGCGGATCCGTCTTCTCTCAGCTTATCAGGAAGACCATACGAGCTACGTCATATATTATTTGGATCCACTGGAGTCTTGCCAAAAGAATCCAGCTACGTGGATGTTCGTACTACTGATAATATTCAGCCTATACAGCGACAGTCACAGCCACTGAGTTCTGTTAGATCTGGTCAGCGATTTGAAGCTGTTGCTTCCTTTCAGTTGATATGGTGGAATAGGGGCTCAGGCTCGCAGAAGAAAGTTTCAGTATGGAGACCAATCATTACTGAGGGGATGGCGTATTTCGGAGACATTGCTGTTAGTGGGTAAGTCATAATGATGTACTATATCATTTTAGTATATTCTATTCTGGTGGCAAGGCGCATGTTAATTACTTTCGGGGGTTAATTTGTAGGTATGAACCTCCAAACTCTTGTGTGGTTCTTCGTGATGATGGTGAGCAAGATATCCTTAAAGCCGCTGTTGATTTCCAACTTGTTGGACGTGTCAAGAAACACAGAGGAGTAGAAAGTATATCTTTCTGGATGCCTCAAGCTCCACCGGGTTTTGTTTCCTTGGGTTGTGTTGCATCTAAAGGCTCAGCAAAACCATACGAATTAACCAAATTGAAATGCGCTCGTAGCGATATGGTAGCTGGTGATCGTTTTGCTGAAGATAGTTTGTGGGATACCTCTGATGTGTGGCAGAGGGTAGAACCGTTTAGTATATGGGGCATAGGCAATGAGTTGAAGACCTTTATCGTCCGTAGTGGTTTGAAAAAACCACCAAGGAGATTTGCTTTAAAGCTAGCAGACCAGGATTTGCCTGGGGGAATTGATAACATGGTCATTCGTGCAGAAATTGGGACATTTTCTGCTGCGCTTTTTGATGACTACGGGGGACTGGTAAGAAAAAACAAATAAACGTATGTGGCGTACTTATCTGCGTGAAAATAATGGCGTATCTATGTACTTTGCAGATGGTTCCATTGGTTAATGTATCTTTGAGTAATATATGTTTTGGATTACTTGGCAAAACCAACTACACAAAGTCAACCATCAACTTCTCCTTAGCGGCAAGGTCATACAATGATAAGTATGAAGCGTGGGAGCCTCTCATCGAGCCTGCAGATGGATTCTTAAGGTATTTTTTTTGTTCTAATTTTGTGTTACTTTAAAGCTCATTATTACAGAAATGTGTAGGTCTAAACACCTGTGGCTGCGGGTGATTTGCTCTGTTTATTTTGTTTGTTATTTACTCCAACTAATGTCGAGCATATTCTATATAATGGCTACGCTCCATTGGGCTGTAGGTACCAGTTCAACCCTAGATCCTTTGGTGCGGTTTCTGAGTTACGCTTGACATCTACAACGGACTTGAATGTGAATTTCTCAGTTTCAAATGCTAATACAATTATCCAGGCGTACTCTAGTTGGAACAACCTTAGCAACGTCCATGAATACCATAAAGAGAGAGTGAGAACTTCTCCTTTGGTTCCTATGTGCCACATGGTGACGCAGTCTTCTTTCTCTCTTGATTTATGTTTGCTACGTCTTACAGGGCGCATTTCCTCTAGTTGACAATGGAAAATCTGTCATTGAGGTGCATCAGAAGAAAACCTATTTCATAATTCCACAAAACAAGCTTGGGCAGGATATATATATTAGACCCACCGAAATCAAAGGATTTAAAGATATTGTAAAGATGCCATCTGGGGACATGAGACCTGTAAAAGTTCCCGTCTTGACCAATATGTTGGATTCTCACCTCAGAGGAGAACTATGCAGTAACCCTAGAATAATGGTTACAGTTATTGTGGTGGATGCACAGGTACCTTTCTGCCTAAAACAAAGGTCACATTTTTCGTGATGCCTTTTCTTTCATATACTTCTACCGCTCAGGCTCTCATGCATCTCCTTTTATTTCCTTTTTTTTTTAACTTTTCTATGGTAATAAAGCAAGGAAGTGATTTCATTTGATGCCATGCGACTCTTTCTACTAAGTTTATGATATTCGTTTTTCATAGACTCTTTGGAGAATGTATTATATGGAATAACCTTTTTTTGTAGCTTCCAAGAATTTCTGGATTGTCTTCTCATCAATACACTGGAGTTATACGTCTCTCTCCCAAACAGACCTCCCGAACGGAGCCAGTGCTTTGCCAGCAATGTGCACGTACTTGTGGAAGTGTTTCAAATATGTTTTCCTCTGAGCTGGAAGTCGTTGACTGGAGTGAAATATTTTTCTTCAAAATTGACTCGCTGGTATTCTCTCTTTTCCACTATGTCTAACATTCTTTTGTTGGCCTAACGTTTATTTTATCCCCTGAATACTGCTGGCAGTTCTGTTTCTTTTCAAACGAGCGTGTTCCTAGTCTCTGTGGATTCTTATGTCCATCACCATTTTATTTGTATCTCTACTACTTAAGTTCTTCAGATTGATTCAGAAACAGTTTATGCATTGCTATAACTTTGGCAAATCTTAGTTACTAATCTTGGTGCATGTACCTCTCTTGCACAAGAACTTAAGAATAAATTGTATTAAGAGCATTTCTTTCTCTTTGTTATTTTTTGGTCTTCAAGATCAAGGTTGCTGCGGCTTTGATATTTTATTGTTTTTTTATTTTTCCAGGATGACTATCTCTTGGAATTAATAGTGTCGGACGTCGGAAATGGTTTGTTTCCTTCATTCTTTCGTCCTATCTCAAGCACTAATAAATCTGAGTTAAGTGTTTCTTTCATTTTTGGTATATAAATTAGGTGCACCTGTTGGCGCATTTTCAGCTCCATTGAAGCAGGTAGCACGATATATGAAGGACAACCAATACGAGCACAATTATGCCAATGACCTTGTCTGGTTAGACTTGTCTACCATGGTAAAAAACCTCAACTTGAATGCCTTTCGCCTATGTAGACTTCATTGTCCAAATATGATATTAAAAATGCAAATGTCACGGCTTTTTGGGTTCAAAGATTGCAAAAGATAAATGCAATAGTTTTCTTACCTTTTTCAGTTTTCTTACCTTTTTCATGTTTTCTGCAGAGCATGAACCAAGGGGATCAAAGAAAGAACTGTGGAAAAATAAGATGTGCTGTGCTGTTGCCAGCTAAATCGAAAATGGTGGAGCAAGGAAAATCCTCAAGTGAAAAGAAATCTGGATTTATTCAAGTAAGTCCTAGTATTGAGGGTCCTTGGACGACGGTGAGGCTGAATTACGCTTCACCTGCTGCTTGCTGGCGGTTGGGAAATGATGTTGTTGCTAGTGAAGTTAGTATGGAGGATGGAAACAGATACGTAAATGTCAGGTCTCTAGTTTCGGTGGAAAACAATACTGAGTACCTTCTTGACCTCTGCCTGGAGGCTAAAGTACACTCGTTTCCAAATATATCAATTGGGTTGCTGAAGCCTGGCGATATATTACCGGTTCCCTTGGCAGGATTGACACAGTCTGCATCGTATGTCCTGAAGCTGAAGTGTGTAATGATTGATGGTTCTGAATATTCTTGGAGTTGTGTGGTGTCAAGGCCTGGGGAACCAGAGGTTGCTTGTGAATCAGAGTCTGAAATATGTATATCGTCTCTTACTGAATCTGAGCACTTGCTATGCTGTACTCAGATAAGCAGTACTTCTCCCGGACATAATAAAATTTATTGGTTCTGTTTGAAAACCCAAGCAACAGAGATCGCTAAAGATATACGTTCGGACCCTATTCAGGATTGGACTCTTGTGGTCAAATCACCGTTTTCTATAGCAAATTATCTTCCATTTGGAGCTGAGTACTCAGTGCTAGAGAAGCAAGACAATGGTGATTTGATTTGTCATTCTCAGAGCAGAGAATTCATTGGTTCTGGAGAAACTGTGAAGGTGCATACTGTCGATATAAGGAAGCCTTTATACTTTTCCTTGCTGCCGCAAAGAGTATGGCTACCAATGCGTGTAAGTTTGGAAATCGAACCTAGATTCACATCAGCTAGGAACACATTTTGTTCCATTTCTTTTATTCTCCCTTGTTTAGTTATTTGGTTTATCGAATTTGGCAGGAAGCTGTCCTTGTATCTCACCCAAATGGTGTCCCTGCGAAGACAATTGATCTGAGAAGTTCTGCCACTGGAAGGTCTTCTTCTTTCTGCTAAAGTGTTACAATTTTTTAGCTGTTCTGGTTTATTTGGTCTCATACTGTTGAATGTATGCGAACAGGGTTGCTCAAATAACACTGGAGCAAACTTATGATGACCAGCAGAAAGTTTTGACGAAGATGATCAGAATCTATGCTCCGTTCTGGTTTTCGATTGCAAGATGTCCCTCGCTTACACTTAGACTTTTAGATCTGCCAGGGAATAAGAAAACAAAAAAGTTTGGTCTTCCATTTCGAAATAAGAAAAATGACGAAGTAGTCCGGGAGATAACTGAAGAAGATATATATGAAGGTCATACAATTGCTTCTACTTTGAATTTCAAACTTATGGGCATGTCAGTGTCTATATCTCAGTTTGGCAATCAGCAACATGGTCCTGCAAAAGATCTTTCTGCCCTTGGTGACATGGTCAGTTGTATGCTATTTTATTTGTTCGATAGACTAGTTTCCTCTAAAATTGAGCTTTGCTTACCCTATCATTCATATGATTCGTACTTATTTTGATAGGATGGATCTTTGGATGTTGATGCGTATGATCCCGATGGAAAATGCATGCGGCTATTTCTGTCTACAAAACCTTGCGGTTATCAGTCAGTTCCTACAAAGGTAATAAGCAGTTTATTTTCTACACCTTCTCTATTATTACTTGCTGACTCGAATTTACTTCGCAGATCATATCTGTTCGACCATTCATGACTTTCACCAACAGGATCGGTGAAGATATATATATTAAATTTAACAGTGACGATGAACCAAAAGTACTCAATGCATATGATTCGCGGGTCTCCTTTGTTTTCCAACCAAGTGGGAGAGATGAACTCCAGGTGAGCTGTTAATGTTGCAGATTTTTTTTAATTTTTATTCCTATTATCTTTGCTTTAGTCAATGAGTTGCAAAACTGCGAGAGAAAAAAATGAATAAGGCTGTTGTTTAGGATGTCCACTGGAAGCATGTAGTATGATATGTTCTCAGTCAAACCAGTGACACTTCTTGAAGTGAGCAGTGAATTAAAGTTTGAATGCAAATCGATTATGTTTTATATTGTTAAATTGTTTGGCATGTGGATGCTTCCCCCTGGCCACCACGTATGTTTTCATTTGAGAGGTAAGAGCATCTCTGTTATTATCTAATGATGTATAATTTTTATTCCCTGGCCTATTTTCAGGTTCGGTTAAGAGAAACAGAGTGGTCATTTCCTGTTCAAGTTGCTCGAGAAGACACAATTGTTCTTGTATTAAGGAGTCAAAATGGTGCTCGTAGATTTTTGAAAGCAGAGATACGGGGATTTGAAGAAGGGTCACGCTTTATTGTTGTATTTCGACTTGGACCAAGCAATGGTCCTATGAGGTATCTTCTCTAGAATTTATAAATACATATTTGTGAAACCATCATTAATTTCCTTATTTCTTTCTTTTCTGTTTTAAACTTCTTAAACAAGGGTTGAGAATAGAACAGCTGTCAAAAGAATCAGTGTCCGCCAATCTGGTTTTGGTGAAGATTCGTGGGTTTTGTTGGAACCTCTTACGACAGTAAATTTTGCTTGGGAAGATCCTTATGGTCAGAAATTCTTGGATGCTAAGGTTGAAAATGATCACCGCTCTGGGGTTTTCAGACTAGACATGGAAAATGGTGTTGTGGATTCTGAATTGTGTAGGGACTTAGAGGTGAACTTTCATGTTAAAGAAATTGGTGACATCAAGATTGCTAGATTCACTGATGATGACAGTACTTCACAGAGTCCTCATGAAATCATATCTTTAACATCGGTTGGGAATAATAGATATTCTACTCGTCAGACACCTTCAGAACAAAAGACCACCACTCTGGAGTTCATAATTGAAATGGGACTAGTGGGGATCTCTCTTGTAGATCACGTGCCAAAAGAGTTATCATATTTTTACCTTGAGAAAGTTTTCGTATCTTACTCCACTGGGTATGATGAGGGAAGAACTAGCAGGTAAACTCAAATATTGCAGTATTGTTTTGTTTTTTTTTATGTCTGTTTTCACGTATAAATGGGTTACAATATGAATATACTTCATGTTCTTTCCTATGCTTGGAAAATACGAATCAAAATGTGCTAATTTTAGGCAACATGTTGTTATCAACAAACATGGTGTTATCAACAAACTTGTGGTCTTTAGGTTGCACATTCGTGTAAATTTCTCGTATTAGGAGGCGATGCAACCGCATGAAATACCTCCGGAAATCTGAACAAGCAATTCTTTTCTATGGTTTACAGGTTCAAAGTCATTCTGGGCAATTTACAGATTGATAACCAGCTACCTCTAACTCTAATGCCAGTTCTACTGGCACCAGATAACACTGGAGACAGTCATCAACCAGTGCTGAAGATGACAATTACTATGTGTAATGAAGAAACTGATGGCATTCAAGTGTATCCATATGTATATGTACGGGTATGTATTCTAGTCAGGTTTATCTTTAATGTACTCAAACATATAAGATACTATTTGAAGTGCATGATGGATTTGCTATTTGATTGATAGGTGACAGATAATACTTGGCGAGTAAACATTCACGAGCCTATCATTTGGGCTTCGGCTGACTTCTGCAATAAGCTCCAGATGGATCGTCTCCCGAAAAGTACTAGTGTCGCGCAAGTTGATCCTGAGATACATATAAAGTATTCTTGCCTTTTATAAAATTTTACCATTTTTCGGGGATTAAATTTAATAGTATCTGGCCATTTTGGCATGCAAATCGAGCAAATTTTAAATCTAATTTTGTTTTTGATTTTCAGCCTCATAGATGTTTCAGAGGTAAGGCTAAAGGTCTCACTGGAAACAGCGCCAGCTCAGAGGCCTCATGGAATTCTTGGTGTTTGGAGCCCGATATTGTCTGCTGTTGGAAATGCATTCAAAATTCAGGTAATTGATTTTCTTTGAAGTTATTACCATAAATGAAATGAAATAGTGAACTACAATCATTCTCTTAGCGTTACATCCTGCACGGTCTATTAATAGAACTAACTATGGATACGTGGTTCCGTTTCATGGTAGATTAGCTGGCTATATATTGTGCGAACTGAAAACTAGTTGTAAATTAAGAACTGTTGAAGCATGAGCTGGTTTCAGTCATGTTCCTTTTTGACTCCTAACATGGGATAAGTAGCTCAGAAGATCTTACGACATCATAGGAGAGTTTTTTTTACTTGGATTGTCATGGAACAACATGTGGCTAGAAAGCCTTTCTACTTCCTGGCACCACAAGCTAATTCATCATTTTGCTATACTCGGAATATTTACTGCTGAAAAAAGAGAGCGAGAATGTTGCTAATGTTTCAAAAAAATATCTACGTTTAGGTCCATCTAAGGAGAGTAATGCACAGAGATCGGTTCATACGGAAAAGTTCAATACTTCCAGCCATCGGAAATCGCATATGGAGAGATCTGATCCACAATCCCTTACATTTGATTTTCTCAGTGGATGTTTTGGGTATGACTAGCTCAACATTGGCTTCTCTTAGTAGAGGATTTGCGGCGCTTTCAACTGATGGTCAATTCCTACATCTGAGGGAAAGACAGGTACATATTTCTTGCAACAAAATTAAGTTGATTACTTTGGCAGTTTGCCTAATAGAGGGCTCAAAAATTGATCAGGTTTGGTCGAGGCGGATCACTGGTGTAGGTGATGCTTTTGTTCAAGGAACTGAAGCCCTAGCACAGGGTGTTGCCTTCGGGGTATCAGGAGTTGTTACGAAGCCTGTAGAGAGTGCCCGACAAAATGGTATCTTAGGGTTTGCCCATGGGGTAGGACGGGCTTTCCTAGGATTTTTCGTACAACCAATGAGTGGTGCATTAGATTTTTTCTCATTGACTGTTGATGGAATTGGAGCAAGTTGCACCCGTTGTTTGGAGGTTTTGAGCAACAGGACCGCTTTGGAGAGAATTAGAAATCCCCGTGCAGTTCATGCTGATGGTATACTCAGGGAATATGATGAGAAGGAAGCTATAGGCCAGGTACTTCCTCACTTTCTTTTTATTGTCTATTAGTGAGACTGCATATTGAGAAATTTTGGAAGCTTTAGTCTACGACCAAATCCAAAATTTCTAACTACAAGTCGGCTATTCTAGCATGCATTAGTTAAATATAATTGTTGTTAATGTTACCAGAAAGCTATTAATTTGCATTCTTCTAGTCAAGCTTACCATTCATGCTCAAACTTCCAAGCTGGTTCTGATTTCTGTTTGTTATCTGTTTTTGCAGATGCTCCTGCACCTAGCGGAAGCAAGTCGGCATTTTGGCTGTACAGAGATATTCAGGGAACCCTCAAAATTCGCTTTATCTGATTGCTATGAAGAACATTTCCTTGTTCCATACAAACGCATTGTCATTGTGACCAACAAGAGAGTTGTGTTATTACAGGTCAGACCGACTACCATACCATTTCGCCAGGAGATTTTTCATTTGCATCTTAAAATTATTTTATTTGCTGAGTTGTTGCCTTCCATTTAGTGCTCTGATCTGGATAAGATGGATAAGAAACCCAGCAAGATTATGTGGGATGTGCCTTGGGAGGAACTTATGGCGTTGGAATTGGCAAAGGCAGGTGGCCAAAGGCCCTCGCATCTCATACTGCATCTGAAGACCTTTCAGAAGTCAGAGAGCTTTGCTCAGGTTATTAAGTGCAGCGTGTCGGAAGAATCAGATGTACTAGAACCCCAAGCTGTTCGAATTTGTTCAGCAGTGCGCAAAATGTGGAAAGCATATCAGTCTAACATGAAAAATCATGTTCTCAAGGTCATTGCTATTCCTTATCTCATCATAGTTATTACTTATTAGATTAATATTTGAAACAGATGAATTGATTTTGAATAAAAGGAGATCTTCATTCGAAATGACCATTCTCAAGATGTTTTGGTCTTCTGTGTTATAATAATATCGACTTGACCATAAACGATGTTTTACATTGGCAAGCCTAGAAGCTCGTGCGAATGCAACGCACCTAATAGACTTTATATCTTCTTGTCGCAGGTTCCTTCAAGCCAGCGACATGTGTATTTTGCTTGGAACGAGGCTGATGGAAGAGACTCGAAATCGTACAGCAACAAGGCTATTATAAAATCAAGAGACCTTTCTTCTTCCTCAAGTTCTGTCTCAGATGATAGAAAGTTTGTCAAACATAGTATCAATTTCTCAAAAATCTGGAGTAGTGAGCGAGAATCCAAAGGTCGATGTACTCTGTGCAAAAAGCAGGTAATTTTCGAATTTCTTCCATGGACCTCACACCCTTGTCATCAATAGATGTCAAATAAGAATCCTTATGAGACGAAACCTTAGGAATTCACCTAAAGATCAACCGTTTCGAAGTTTGCCTTACAATAATTATGTTTTTCTTTGCTTTCAGGTTTCTGAAGATGGAGGAGTGTGCACTATCTGGAGACCCAGTTGTCCAGAGGGGTAAGTATTATTTGTTGCGATAATGATGATACTGTAGTTGCGCTGGATTGTTCTTGAAACTCAAGCAGTTTTGTCATTCTTTTTTTCCCAGATTTGTGTCAGTGGGTGATGTAGCTCATGTTGGTAGCCATCCGCCAAATGTTGCTGCTGTTTACAATAACACTGAGGGAGTGTTTGCACTTCCAGTGGGTTATGACCTCGTAAGTATCTCTCATCAATTAGTTTGACCCCTTAATCCATTGAATTTTTCTCAACCGTGAACTTGTAGCGATGCAAATAAGTGTGTCTTTTGACTAGTGATACATGCTGTTATTCACTCGTCAGGTGTGGAGGAACTGCTTAGATGATTACGTAAGTCCTGTATCGATCTGGCATCCGCGGGCTCCTGAAGGATTCGTATCTCCTGGATGCGTTGCAGTTGCTAGTTTCAAGGAGCCAGAGCCCAACACAGTGTATTGCATGCCGACGTCTCTGGCTGAGCAGACAGAGTTTGAGGAACAGAAGGTTTGGTCGTCACCTGACTCGTATCCGTGGGCATGCCACATATACCAGGTTAGAAGTGACGCACTGCACTTCATGGCTCTGAGGCAGACCAAAGAAGAGTCTGACTGGAGAGCCATTAGAGTTCGAGATGATTACAGATCCATGGAATCTGAATCTGCAAGGAATTTGCGTATAGAATGATCTTTTCTTCTTATTTTTTGCTTTTGGGAAGATATTACATTATTGTAAAGAACTAGACTTTGCAAAGAGTGAGTTTTTTTATGTGTTTTTTGGTTTTCCCAAAGAGAGCTTTTAAGTTGATCTGTGTAACATTTGTGTATAACAGAGTTAGGCATTCTGGGAGGATACTTTGCTTGGTTACAAAACCCAAATGTTTAGTTTCTTCTCAAACATAAATGTTTTTATCTTTTACAATTGAGTTTCTTTCAATAAAATTGTAAAAGAATCCTTTATTATTGTCCTTGTTTTTACCAAATAACACAAGAGACTTTTTCTATCTTTCTTTTTATCACCAATATTTGTTTATAGGTTTAACGATCTTCTTCATGAAAACTTTCGTATAGCATCAAGTCCACACGAAGTTAAGGTTTGATTCTATGTACCCATCAAATGAATGTCAAATCACTACAAGAAAACATGAGCTTAACGACGGCGGTATTCCTCGTGAGTTCGTCGTAAAAGAGGCTTTACGAAGGATTAGCGAGGAAACACGTTTCGTCGTTACTCGTTCGTCGTAACGCATATTTCCTCGCCAATTCGTCGTAACTTAGCGAGGAAAACATTTCGTCGTAAAGACTACGTAATCATTCCATGTAAGGAGGTCACTATATTTCTTCGTAAATACTTCGAAAGGAGTTCCTCATAAATTACACGTAAATATTTCGAAAGTATTTCCTCGTAAAATTCACGTAAATAGCTCGAAAGTATTTCCTCGTAAAATACTCGTTTAACCTTCCTCGTCATTTCCTCGTAAATTTTCCACGTAAATAAGTCGTAATTTAGCTACGAATTTACTTCGTTTTTTTTATTTTACAGAATTTAAAAATATAATTAAAAAAATAATTAAAATTATTTAATTTATTAATAAAATTATAATTTAAAGTAAAAATCAATACGAAAATATTTTATATATAAATAAGTTTTGAATTTATAATACAACCGGAAAAAAAAGAATTAAGGGTCGTTCATCGCCTGGTAGAAATCCTCACTCCTCCTCGCAACATCCGCCTCGTTATGTGTGTCGGATGACTCGCCTGGAATGGGATGTTGTCGCATGTTCCTCAACATGGACTCCCATTCCGGATTTGTGGCCGCTATAACGTCCAAGAAGCCCTCGACTCCACCCATACGAGCTTTTGTCGAGGCCAACTCGTTACGCAGCTGAGTGACTTCATCATCCCGTCGCTGACCATAAGACGATGTTGCTCTCGGAACATCGTTGACGGAACCAATCTCCAACGTCCGTCCCTTTTTTTTAGGGACAACCTTAAAAACAAAAAATAAATATTGTTAGTAAAAATTGAAAGTTAAATTAAATGAATAATAAAAAATTAAAATTTTAGAAAATTTACTTCCTCGTAAATCTTATCCACTTCAAGTGTGGATAAGATGACAGGTAATCCGTCGGTAGACTGTTGGGTCAGCTGGGTCTGGCGGTCTTCAACCCGAGCAACCACGTCGTTTTAGATTTGCTCGGACTTGCCATCTACAAATACGTCCGCCTTGTTCTTGTGGGTCCTCTCGTAAAGTTCCATAAGAGACGGGAGATGTCCCGTGTCTTTGGCCTAAAAAACATTTAAGAAAGTTATAATAAAAATATATATATTAAAAAATTTATTTAATATTTAATTACCATTTCCATAAGGACACCGGCGTGGGGTTTTTGGCCCGTAGTGTGAAGCATCGGCCCGTTCCCGTGCTCATCGACCGTGTTACGGGAGTTAGAGCAAGACTGGGCAATTCTAATGGAATCAGGAAGACGCCAATAACGGATGAGGCCATCCCACACATCCGTGGTGAGCTCAGCGGGTTTGCCACGCTCATACCCTTTCACGATCCAGTCACCCTTCCAGTTGGAGACCGTGTCCAACAAGCGAACTTTCGCCTTCGCGTTAAACGCTTTCCTCACCCTCTCAGTGACCCCCAAGGTCCAATGATATTTTTGCTGTGGAAAAAATTAAATAAATAATTAGTTTATTTAAAAGAAATATATATAAATCATGAAAAAATTAAAGTATATATAACTAATTAATAGAAACTTACCGCATAAATTTTGAACCACGTCTTTTTGACGTAGTGAGGCGTCTTACTCTAGTTCGGATGTGGCATGGAGAAGTAACATTTGATCGTGTCGGTTACGTCCGATGCAAGACATCCGTCAACCCCAAACCTGAAAAAAAAACAAATTTAAAATATAAATTATTTTTTAATGTTATAAAAGAATTTTAAACGAATGAAAAAAAAATTAATGTAGCATACCACAAAGTTCCGTCCGGTCGGTCGGGGTCGATGACTGGTAAACCTTCTCTGCCTGGTAGACTAAGAATGTCCTCGACAGTGTACTGCGAGTAAGGAGCACGGAGGCACCATCAAATCGGGATGAACATCGGCGGGCATCGGAGGAGCCATCGGAGGAGGCACAGGAGGAGGCATCATCGGAGGAGGCACAGGAGGAACCGATGGTGCACTAGAAGAAGGCGACTGAGAGACTCTCTGAGAAGGCTGAGTCTCGGGGACAATCTCCGGACCCGAAGAACCGGGAGCTGAAGAAGAACCGGGAGCTGAAGAAGACGACGGGTCTAAACGACTACCAGGCTCACCGAACATCTGTCTGTAATGGGGAGTAAGTCTGTTCTTTCGAATCGTCTGGAAAAAAAAATTAATTTTTAAAATTAACATCAACAGTATAATTTCCTACATTATCCACCTAATCAACACTAATTAACATAAAACCCGTAAACCTTTCTAAATTCCCTATACTAACCACCTAATCTATCCTAAACTAATCAAATTATAGAGGAATTAGAGAGACTTACCATTGCTACGAAATAGAAAGGAAGTGGAGAGGAAGTGGAGAGGAAAGAAAGAGTGAGCGCTCGGGAGTATATATAAGATTACTTATCCGCGTTATTTCCTCGTAAAGTTACGAGGAATTACAAAGGCCCGTGTTTAGCTTTACGAGAAATTACAAAGGCCCGTGTTTTATTGTGCGAGGAAGTAGCGAGGAATTACAAAGGCCCGCGTTTAGGTTTACGAGTTTTTTACGGCGATTAAGCTTACGTGGAATTACGAGTCAACCTTTTACGAGGAATTAGCGAGCCCCGCTTTTCTATAAATACCCGCAACTTTCCTTCTCAAACCACACACAAACTCACAAATCACACCCTATCTCAAATCACACAACTCAGCAAAATGCTTTTCAAATTAGAAATATTTGAAAAAAAAAAGAAGAGAAGAAAGATATTGGAACACATGTGGGCTAGACTTAAGTAAGTCTCGCCACATGTGATTCCAGTATCTTTCTTCTCTTCTCTTCTTTTTTTTCTAGTTTTTATTCTACGAGGAATTAGCAAGGCCAGCTTTCTTTTTTTTGGTTACGAGGTATTTACGACGATTTGCGCTTATGTGTAATTAACGAGCCCTGCTTTCTTTCTTTTTTCGTCGTTATTTCCTCGTTGGCTTACGAGGGCTTTACGACGATTTCTTCTTACGTGGAATTAACGAGCCCCGCGTTCTTTATTTTTATATTTCGTCATAATTTCCACGTTTATTTACGAGGAATTAACGAGTATTATGTTTAAATCCCTAAAATCCGAAACCCCAAACCCCATATTCCTTATCTTCTACTTCATATATTCCAAACCCCAAACCCATCTACCCTTTAAACTCAATATATTCTTTCACCTCAATCTATTCTTTCCATTCAAAACCCCATTCCTTAACTTAGTATCTCAATATCTTATTTATAAAACAAACTCCCACATTACCTTACACAAAATCAAATACATCAATCCGATACATCAACATTCTCGTCATCACTAGAAACATCATCATTTTCATTAAACTCGTCTTCAACAGCTTCCTCTGTGGCATCGTCGGTAAGATCTTCGTACTCATGATTATGCGGATCAATGAGAAGGATGTCATCAATTTCTTGTTCAGGTTCCTCGACTTCATTTATCTGTTCTTCTTGCAAAGGTGGTTCTTCTCCGCTGATGATTCGTCCTCGAGGTGTAACTTTGATCACGGCTAACCAATTTATACCCGAATCTCTTATCCGTGGGTATGGAAGGAAACTAACTTGGTCTGCTTGTGAAGCTAAGATGAAAGGCTCGAATTTGTTGTACCTTCGTCCACTGTTGACATCAACTACACCGAATTTGTTAAACCGAACACCTCTGTTGATGACGGGGTCGAACCATTCACATTTGAAGAGGACGCATATCAGCTTCAATATCCCTGAAAATTCGACTTCAATAATCTCCGTCAAGATCCCGTAGAAATATGTTTCCCCTTTCACACATATTCCATAGTTATTGGTCGCCCGCTGTCTGCCATACTCATATGTGTGAAAAGTATAGCCTCGTGTGAAATACATCTGTGATGTGGTGACCTTTACAAGTGGAGATTGAATTACTTCGTGTAACCACTTAGGATAGTCTGCATCGTCGTCATAATCAACCTGCAAAAATAAAGAGAACGTTGAAATACAGATAATGTATGAAAAAAGAGTTTGAGTTAATTAATATCTGATTCCTCAACCACTTAATAAAGTGTTGATGTTTCCTTTTGTCGACGTCACTTGTGGATATACCAGGAAATGTTTCTTCGACTTGAGAAACAAATAGGCTGTAAAATCACATTTTATATGAATGAATCTCTCGCAATTATATAATTTATACTTATATGTGTTTAGAAGTGTCCATATATGTTACCTTTCAAAATAACGTATCAATGGATCCTCGCAATTGAGTAGAATATAAGTGTGTGCACTATGAGCGTCTTTTTCACTCGACCACCAAACCTCTTTTGACTTCCCTCCGAGTCGCCCAATCTGGCTAAAGAGATCTGGAACACCAGCAACTGCATATGTTGACGCAACACCACCATCATCATATCTTTTTGGAGCTCTTCTCCGGGTACGTACTTTTGACGCAAAGTAGTACGATGTGAAGTGAGAAACTTCTTCCGTCAAACTTCCAGCAATTATAGAACCTTCAACTTTCGCGAGGTTCTTTGCTTTTCTCTTCAAATATTTCATGGCTCGCTCATACTGATACATCCATCCGTAATGTACAGGTGCACGAAGCAACGCCTCATATGGGAGGTGGACAGCTAGATGCTCCATGACGTCAAAAAATCTGGGAGGAAATATCTTCTCCAAGTTGCATAATAAGATGGGAATGTTCTCCTGAAGCTATTCCACAACTTCTTCTTTAAGAGTGTGTGTGCCCAGATCCCTGAAAAATGCTACAATGCCTTTTATATTCCAAAAACAATTAAACACATTGTTAGTCATATATTATTTTGCAAACTAAACCGTTATAAAATTATTGCGCTATAAAACACTACCTGCAAGTACTTCATGTACGTTTGTTGGAAGTAGCTCCGCAAATGCAAAGGGCAGTAGTCGTTGCATAAAGACATGACAATCATGACTCTTCATCCCAGAGAACTTTTGACCCTTTTCAACACATCTAGAGAGATTTGAAACATACCCATCGGGGAACTTCACTTCTGATGCCACCCAGTTGAACAACACCGACTTTTTTTCGAAGACAATCTGAATATCGGAACTGGAACTTGTCCATTGCTTTTTACATGTAACTCGCTTCTTGAACAAATATCCGGCAAGTCCAACCTTGATTTTATGTTGTCTTTTGTCTTCCCTGGACATTCAAAATTGTATTCATGATGTTCTCAAAGACATTATTCTCTATATGCATCACATCGAGGTTGTGGTGCAGAAGAAGATCCTTCCAATAAAATATACTTTTCTTATGCCAGTTGTGATGAACACCGTAAGAATCAGGCATATTGCGAGGGACATGCCAATTACCACCCCAACGAACTGTTTCGTTAGCTCCGTAGTAGTCGATTTGCGCTTCAATTTGTTCTCCAGTTAGATATGGAGGAGGAGTGTCTCTCACAACCCTTTTGTGCCTAAAAAATTCTTGTTTCTTCGGTACGGATGGCCAATGGGAAGAAATCGACGGTGACAATCAAACCAACTTGTCTTCCTACCATTCTTCAGTTGAAACACATCAGTCGTTCTATTACAATATGGACAAGCTAATCTCCCATGTGTAGTCCATCCAGACAACATCCCATAGGCAGGAAAGTCACTTATGGTCCATAAAAGCATCGCTCGCATCGTAAAATTTGTCTTCGTTGAATAGTCATACGTCCTCACCCCTATTGACCACAAATCCTTCAACTCTTTTATCAGTGGTTGTAGGAAAACATCCAGGGACCTTTTTGGATGGTTCGGACCAGGTATTAATATGGTCAAGAATAGCAACTCCCGTTGCATGCACATCTCTGGTGGCATGTTGTATGGCGTAAGAAAGACTGGCCACAATGAATATTGTCTCCCAGACATTCCGAACGGACTAAATCCATCTGTGCATAATCCGAGATACACATTTCGGCTATTGCTAGCGAAATCCGGATGTACTTTGTTAAAATGTTTCCAGGCTCTTGCATTCTATGGATGAGTCATCTCACCATCCGTCTGAGTATGCTCGGCATGCCATCTCATCTTTCCAGCTGTCTGCTCTGATTGGTACAATATTTTCAATCTGTCTGTAATTAGTAGGTACCACATCCTTTGGTACGGTACCCTATTACGTCCCCGTCCTTGCGGTTTGAATCATGGCTTCTTGCAGAATCGACATTCTTCTAACTTCTCATCGTCTTCCGAGTAGATCATGCAGTTGTCGATGCAAATATCTATCATATCTGAAGGCAACCCAAGACTATAAACCAGTTTCTGAATCTCATAATAAGAATCAGCAGACACATTGTCTTCCGGCAAATACTCTTTAAACAAGTCTGCCCATTCGTTCATGCAACTTTCAGATAGATTGTGATCAGTTTTAATATTCATCATTCTAGCAGCCAACGACAAATTAGAGAGACCTTCTCTACAACCACTGTAAAGTGGTTGATTTGCCGCGTTTAACATGTCGTAAAACTTTTTTGCATCTATATTAGGTTCTTCGTCTTCATCATGAGCTACGAATGCATCAACTACCATATCATGAACTCTATCATAACCTACCATCTCCTCCTGATGGTAACTATGTTCATTATGCAAATGATGATCAACCGGTTCTTCCTGAAAATTGCTATTACTACTACTAGCTTCATTCTGATCATAATTATAACCTTCTCCATGTTGAAACCAGATATAGTAATTTGGCGTGAAACCTCTATTTATTAAATGCTTCCAAACATTTTCACGGTTTGCCAATTTCGAATTGTTTCATTTCTGACAAGGACAGAACATCTTACCACTTTTTTGGGCGAGCGGTGTTGAATCTGCTTGATGCATAAATGTCTCCAGCCCCGCAAGGTATTCTTTCGTCACTCTTCCGTTAGCATCTCTATGCATATACATCCACTTCCGCAACTCGAAAATATTCTCGGAGCCAGCCATTTTTTTTTCTTTCACGTTTTTTTTGTTGGTGTGTTTAGAATGATGTTCAAACGTCCCTATTTATAGAAAATTTTCGAATCTAGTAATTGTATTTTTCCTACGAATTTACGACGAAAATTAGTTAGGTGGCTAAAAAAAAAACGTGTAACAAACAAAGTTGGTGGATTCAAAATTTCGTCGCTAAGTAGACGTAAATTATTTCCTCGTAAAGACCACGCTAAGTTTACGTGGAATGTACGAGGAAATACGATTTCCTCATAAAAGTCACGTCACTTTACATCGACTTTACGACGAAACTGTTTTGTCGTTACTTTACGAGGAAATAACGCTGATTTTATTTTTCCGCGTAATTTTCTCGTAAAGTCGACGTAAATTAACGAGGAAAAATATTCCTCGTTAATTTTCTTCGTTAATCTTGTGTTTTCTTGTAGTGAATACATGTTTTTCATGAATTCAAAGTTTAAAATTTATTCACCTTTAAACCATGATTTAAATTTGGTTTAATGTGTACCAATTATATTCTTAACCAAGAAAATTCCTTATTAAAGCGATTAATCTCACACTCACCAGAAATAAAACCCAAGACTTAAAAGGTAAAAATCCCCAAATCATTAAAACCAGTAGGGATAAAATAATCCGATTCTTCTCGATTTTGACGATTTGGGAATTTTGATTCTTTGATTTTCAAATTTTTGGTTTTTTCGGATGAGTGTAAAATTAATAACTTTTCTAGAGTATTTTCTTGGTTTAATTTGAGTTTGGCCAGGTGATTGGTGTTTAATGGTTAAACATATGTTGGTACACATTAAGCCAAGCTTAATCATGGTTTATGGTGAATAGATTTCGAATTTTTAATTCGGAGGTAAATAAGATTCTAACTTTGAATTTTCCAAAGTGGTATTTAATATTCTTTTGATGGGTATATAGAATGAAGCATTAACTTTGTGTGGACATAGTACTATATAATAGTTACGAGAGAGAAATAGATCGTAACAAAATTGTTTTATGGTTTTCATGATTTAGGCGTCCAACTACATAGGATTATGATTGATTATTATGAGCATTGTTTATCTGCATACGAAGAGTGTAGAGACGACTAGTGAAATATTCCTTAGATATCAAATATCTTACGATACATACTACACAAATCATATCTTACATTATATATCAGAGTTAGGCCATGATTGGTAGAACATTAGCATTAGCATTATGCTCTACATTATCCGATCAACAATTGTTAGAAAAACATTTAGAGAAACATTTACTAAATGCAAATGCTCTCCAAATGCTCTTTGGCCAATGCTTTCACATGAAGCTTTTAGAAGAGCATTAGCATACATAATTTATAAAATTAAGGAAAATATATAATTAATTCTTTTATTTTATTTTATAATATCAAAAAATTATTTTTATATCCCAAAAATAAAATTTTGATTTCTAAAATTAATTTATAATAAAAATATTTTTTAAATAGTTTTTCACATTTAAAATATATAATTTAATTTATATATTTAATTTATTTTAAAAGTGAAAATATTATTTTAAAATATAGATATTTTAATTAAAAATTTTATTTTTAAATAATATTTTCGATATAAACATAATTTTTAAATTTTTAAATAAAATAAATTAATTTTATATCTTTTTAATTTTATATGTTAATATATATATATATATATTCATTAAAAATAATATATTAATATATTAATAAAAATAAAATATATTATATATTAATTTTTATAATAATTTTAAATAGCATATTCATACTGCTCTACCAATCATCCTATTAAACAGTTTAGCAAAAGCATACAGCTCCTGCAGCATACTGCTTCTATAGCATACTGCTACTATAGCATACTGCTACTGCTAATGCTAATGCTCTGACAATTACGTGTGGTGTGTAATGTAAGATATAACTTGTGTTGTATGTATTGTAAGATATTAAAGTTCTAAAGGATATTGCAAGAAATATTCTTTAGACAGTAGACTATAAATAAAGGTTTGGAATGTGTTGTAATACAAGTGAGTTGAGTGATCTAAATCATAAAGAATCTCTAGAGCTCTTTGTACTGAGTGTTCTTAATAAAGTAAAGATCCTTTGTAATATTTTAAAACATTTTATCAATATAATTTTAATTCTAAACACTTCTTTTGTGATTGCACCTACTATATATATATTCGTAAATTTGCATGCTATGAGTCAACTATCTCGTTCCGGTAGAAAATAGGAACATATTTTTGATATTTCTACCAATTACAATACCTCCACAAATACTTAACATTTGTTACTTTAATTACGAAATTTACTGAAAAAGAACACATTTTATGGCACTATCGTATATAAGCCATTATCTTTTTCTTTTCATTTGTACTTGTAAAATTAAAATCAACTAACTGTGGGCGGCAAGTACAAATTAAACGAGCGTTATTAATTATAAATGTCCCACGTAAAAATACGAGGTGAAAGTCCTCTTGTTTATATATTATATGTTGAAGTAATAAAATGGTTCATCACCATATAAATATACTATTGTATATTAGTAAAAAGATATAGTCCATTAAAATGTGTTCGCACATTAAACCGAGTTAACCAAATTAAATTTGGAATAGACTGGTTTGGAATTAAAAATTAATTTGATAAATAGACAACTAGTCTAATACCCTAGTAATGCTTTGGGTCAAAATCAAATTAATTTTATGATTCAGAAATATCTTTGCTATTGATTGTAAAAGACGTTGCCATTGACTCTCATAATGATCGGTTGAAATTTAATTATTTGAGTTAATGTGTACGTTTTATTTTCAAGTTATTGCTTTTGGAATAAAGCATTTCTCCTATATATACAGAGATTCATACGATCAAAATCATGGTGGAGAAAACCCACTTAGAATAGTTATGCTAGTATTTTTTTTATTTTAAGTCTGAGAGTACATAACAAAATTAGGTTCGATAGATTCTGTTTTTCGGTGATGGTAAACAGAAACAATGCTGCAATTGTATCCTGGGAATCTGAGCATTATGAAACCGTCACACTACAGGGCGTTTAAAGATTTAAGGAAATAGATTAATCATCTCGACTCTGCAATTCTTCTATTACTTTATTTCGGTATTGTAATTTTGATTTATGTTCTTATTATTCTTTACAAATATCAGCTGTCTTATGGTAGTGAAATAAGGTTCTTACACTTTTAAGTTTCGCTTTTCACTCAGAACCTAAAGGAGTTTCGGGAGATTTAGCTGAAAAGAACACAATACGTAGAAGCTTTTTTTTTGCTTAAACTTTGCTAATAAACTAATACGTAGAATTTAGAAAGCTTTTTATTGTCAGTTAAAATTCAAGTGACATCATCACCGGTGCCCATAACGGTCAAGCTTTATATATAATGTCACCACAGGAGAATCAGTGGGGGAACCAAAAGAAAGAATGTCCATAAGGCATTCACACATGGTTTGGGATCTAAAACATTTCAACATTTGAGTTTGGTACCTCTGGCATGTCTTTGTAGGTGAGATCAAACAATCTGGTGCGGAACAAGTTTCTGGCTTCAGGTACAACCCTTTTTCTTTCTTTCTTGCCAAATAAAATCATTAAAATCTTCAAATCCTTAAATGTAGTTTTACCTGGAGGAAGCCAAAGGAACATTAGATTATCAAGGCTATATAGATTTCCCCGGTGAAATTGTTAAAGTAACATACTTTTCATTCAACACATAATGTTTCCTCCAATATACATACTAGGAAACATGCAGGTGTTTAACTGAGATATCACACTTATGATTCCGTTACAGCCTGATTCATGAGCATCAGCTGCTAACGATCCAGAGTTCGAGTTGGCTCTCTACACAATGTGTTTTATTCGTGTGAAGTCTTCACAGTGAAGAGAAGAAAGCCATATTCAGCTGGGTCCATACAATGTTAATGTCAAATGTTACCTACTTGGCAACAACCGTATAGGCTCAGTTTTCCCCATTGCAGAATCTTGAAAACCTCTCTCTTGATGACTCCTAATCAAAATATCTTTGCATTGCGCAGAGCTGTGTATTGAATTATGAGAAACTATGTCTTGTCATGCTTCAAACATAAAAGGAGAGTGGGAGAGTATATCTTGTGCTAATGCGAAAAGATATTTATTTGATTTTGGGAAAATACAAACTCGTTAACTTTCTCGCATATCTATTGTATGAACACTTATCACATTTCACAAAGCAGAAAAATATCGAAGCAAGACAATGACACTATAAAGCTTAATTGTCAAGGGTTCTATTTTTTGATAACCCAGGATAAACCCCAAGGCTTGATTAATTCCCAGGGCCGGTCCACCGACGACAGGCAAACCCAGTTGCTCTACATGGGAGTTAAATACATATGCTATCTGGCCACGCAAATAGGCAAGTAAATTTAAGTGGTAGGTTTCGAACTCGGGGCGCTTAACAACTTTCTGAACCCGATGCACCACCCGATGTTAAGGTTCTGACTTGTTTAGTTTAACAACTTAAGCCTATGATGAATTGGTGACAAAACTATATGACCAAACCATATAGTCTGCTTTAGCCACTATATGCTTCTGTCTACGAAGATTAGCGACATTCACTCAAGCTCAGCCCCAGCAAATACACACATGAATGAATTTACCATTATTTCAACTGTATCAAACTCCCTAAAGTCAATAAAACAAGTCACCATCCCACGATTTTTAACTCACACACTAGATTTTTCTAACCAATGTCAAGACACAAAGCACTAATCAGATGTAGACCAAATTAGATCAAGCAATGAAGATCAAAGTCAGAAACTATGTATGTGGGGAGGCTAAGCAAGTAGGTGTATGTGGAAAGAAGATATCAACTCATTTTACTCATTATTTTTTTTATTGATTCTTGCAGATGCATGTATGAACAGATCCATAACCTCGACCATCGGTCCATAATAAAGCTCAAAACTTTGCATGTACATAATATTACTCGTCACAATCATGTTTGTCCTACAATGCTGCGTACCGTAGACTTCCGATACAAAGAGTCACACTAAAGCGTCCGTAGAGGTCATAAGACTCACAACATGCATATTATCATTGTTAACCGAACAAAACCAGAAACTGAGCTCATGTATGTATATACTTGGCAAGAATACATCACTATTGTCTTTAAATTAACATAAGGAATCATGATAGAGAATGGGGGATGTATGTTCTATAGTTTATACTATCAGTTCTTGTAACAAATTTGTTTCTTAACTACGAAATGAGGGTTCGAAGAGTGTACCTGTTTGAGGCAGTAGTGTAATGGTTTATGCTTGGTGGGGATTGATTGAGAAAGATGGACCTATGAAGTATAACTTGAAGGCTATGCTGAGCTTATACAGATGGTTCAGAAAGATGGACCTATGAAGTATAATGTGGAAGAAACGTTGGAGACTCTTGCAGGTAATGAAAGCAACTTTAGTTTCTCCCTTTTGAACAAGATCTCTGTCTCTCACTTCTAGCCTAGCTAATGTTTGTCTCTTTTTACAATCTAGTATTCCCTTGCCACCATGGGTGCTTGAAGAAATAGCAAGAACCCTGATCTTGTCTACACAGACAAATCTGTGAGAAGGAATCCAGAGTATATATCCTTGGGATGTGATTAATGTGCATGTCCTTAAGAGGAAGAACACCTATCCAGGTCAATTCAGATTTTATAAGGAGTTTCCGTGAAAGATTCAGTAATTACATAGAAGTTGTCATTTGCGGTAAGCAAGCATCTAGACTCTTTTAAAGAAAAAAAGAATCAACTTCATATAAGACATGGGCAGTATATATACAGTGACCTAATCACATCATTTCTTCATGTATTGCAGGAAATTCAAGTAGGAATGGGACCTTGTGGAGAGTTGAGATACCCATCATACCCTGAGAGCAATGGGACCCGGAAGTTCTCGGGAATTGGAGAGTTTCAGTGCTATGAAAAGGTATGTTAAGCTAGTGACATATTGTATAGTGTACAGTTAACTGCACCAATATTCTACATAACTATACACTTCTTGATTTGCAGTATTTGAGATCGTCGCTTCAAGCATATGCTGAATCAGTCGAGAAGACTAACTGGGGAACAAGTGGGCCTCATGATGCTGGCGAGTACAAGAACCTACCAGAAGATACTGAGTTTTTTCAGGAGAGATGGAACAGTAAATATATATGGAAAGTTTTTCATGGATTGGTATTCAGGGAAGCTACTGGAACACGGACACAAACTTCTAACTTTGGCGAAAGCAATCTTTCAAGGAACCGGGGCAAAGCTATCAGGAAAAATAGCCGGAATATACTGGCACTACAACACCAGGTCAAACGCTGCTGAGCTAACCGCTGGGTATTACAAATTTACAACACAATCCAATAGTAAGCTGTTCAACACACATGGTATTGTGTTCAGCTTCACTGGCATGGAGAACAACCTGAGTACGCAAACTGCTCGCCGGAAGGCTGGTTAAACAAGTCCAGAGCGCAACGAGGCAGGCTAGCAGGGGAGAATGCATTAGAGAGATGACTTGACCTGAGACAAGTGGTTGCAGACATCATTTACTTACCTAAGAATGAACAAGAGGTGGTTTGAGGGACAAAACTGGCAGCAGTTAGTGGAGAGTTTGTTAAGAACATGAAGGAAGGTGGTCATGGCAGGAGGAGACGACTCTCTGAAGAAGACACAAACAGGAAGTGAGATTTCTGTGGGATTTGTCAGAGGCAGGAGGATCGTTGAGATGGTTGAAGAGACTTCTCTAGTTTAATTTCTCACATATGTTGTATACATGGCCGATGTTGAACATAATGAAATAACACATATGTATTGATCATTTAGACTCAAATAACCAACGCTGCCCTGATTGTAAAGTTCATGTTCTTGATGTCTGATACATAATAAACATTGGAGATGAAAGAGTAGAGTGTTACAATCCTTATGATCTTAATCAATGTGGTTTACACTGATAGTAAATGTCTAGTGATTTTTCATATAACTCCAAGGATCTGAGATTACATCAGTTTATACAATAATAATTGCTCAAACAAGAGTGCAAAAAGAGCTATCGTCACCTAACTCAAGAAAGGGGGAGGAGAACCAGAGTCCGAACCTCCGCGACGGAGATCTTCGATCAAACCGCCCAGCTCTTTTCTCGCCGATTCTCTACCGAACATGAATCCATACCTTGAAAATTAACACACGACTTATTATTATGAACCCTAAATTGAAGAAATGGAAACGAGAAATCAGAGTTAAGGGGGCGGGAGGAGAATAATTACTCACCAGCAAGAGACGGCGGAGAATACGCCGGAGATTGCCACCGTTTGGATCAACGAGAACGATTTCTGCATCTCTTCTCTTATTCTAGTTTTTTTTGGGGAGTTCTCCGGTCATGTTAGACTAAAACGGGGACCTGAGAGCGGGCGAGAATCGTCTCATGGGCCTGGGCCCATTTAACTATGTGACACAAGCTCTGTTTTTCACTTTTTTTGTAAAGCTCGGGTTATGCTATGCCACCTACAAGAAACCAGTTGCTTAATTCTTCTAATTTGTGGTTAGTTTTTTCATAGTTCTGGTTCATTAATTTTGTCTGAATGGTTATGACTTATGACAGCACTGATCGTACCATCAAGAGGCTGGGAGCTGGATGAAGACCATAACCATTTACAAGATCAGATGAATCTGTTGGCACTTGTCATTGGCCATTATATATGTAATCTTCTGTCAATTCATTATACATTATCTTGATTGATCGTGTCAAGTTGATTATAACTTGTCGTTTTCTGTTGAAAAGAAATCTAGTAGGAAGAGATGTTTGTTATTCACACGTTGAAAACGTAAAAGACAATGTTTTGTTGCTTCTCTACATGGGTTACGCTTGTTACAAAGATCTTTTGTTAACACACATTGCTTACTCTTCAACAACCTATGTACAGCTTATAAACCAGCCTGCTCATAACAAAGAAAAGAGCTGGGAGAAAAGAAGAAAAATGTAAACCTGCATTGCTTGCTCCATAGCCAGATCTCTTATTTAATACTTATATGAGATCTCGACATTGGTTCCAAGTGGTTCCACCTTCAAGATAATCTCATCGGAGATGCAAATTTTGACTGCCATTCTCTAGATGTCTCTATTTTTCTCTCTCATGTCACCGAAGAAGTTCGAGGTGAGATTCATGACTGTGACTATATCAAAAGCTTTGACACACGAACTCATAAGGGATCATCGCCGCCACTACTGTAATATGTTTTGGTTTGAACAGCCTTTGTTGCAGCAACTCTAGCAGAATTTGCTGCTCGGTTTGCTACCATCACTGCTCTGTTCACTCTCTCTTCCACTTTCACAACTTCATGTGCTTTCTCGGCTGCTTCCCTAGCTTGCTGTTGATTGAAGAAAGAAAAAGATAAGGACCAAACCTAATGTGGGTATTCCATTTGTACCAATCACACACATGTGAAAATTAAAACTATTTTTACAAATTGGTCTCTTAACTCCTCGAGAGATGAACAAAATTCAAAGTACCTAAACTTGTATGTATTAGTAGGAGTACGATAAGCTTATAAGTTACCTGGACAGTGTCGAGAACCTTGGAATGACTGATGGAAAAGGATGAACCAGGACGGGTGGTCTGCTCGGTAGGACAGCTGAGAACACCGTCATCCCAATGGCCTGCCTGTGTCTCACCATTCCTGAATGTGTACATACCAAGCCCTTGCCTTCTCCCCTCATGCCAGGCTCCTTCATACCGATGCCCGTTTCCAAATTGGTAAACTCCAAAACCATGCATCCTGTCTGCAAAATACTCTCCAGCATATGTATCACCATTTCTGCAACAGAGGTATCGTTTCAAGTTAGTTAGGCAGGTATCACTAGACAAGAAAACACGGTAACTGATTCGAATTATTTTAAGGTAAGTAACGCCACAAAAAAAGCGTATATGCAGCCTAACACAGACATAGGCCTAACTCAGCATCCTAAGTCAAAACACAACTAGAGGCTTAACTAGAAAGTTCAGATGGGAAGCCAGAAACTATCAGAAACCACATTAATTTCAGTTCCACACTGGTTAATAGTTGGCCCTTATACAGAAACTTCACCATTTCTACAAAAGTTAAACGACTCTTCAGTGTTCAAACCCACACCACCTCACCTTGGCATGTTAATTAATGAGAACGCACAAAGTTAACAAACGACTTTTTTACCTGAAATGGTAATGACCAAGGCCATGTTTGACACCCCATTTAAACTCTCCAACAAAACGACTACCATCCTCAGAGGTATACACACCACATCCATGGCTCTGTCCATTAGACCACTCACCAGCATACACATCCCCTGTATAAAACCTGTAGATCCCAGCTCCATGTCTCATCCCTTGCCTGTACTGACCTCTGTACCTGCTTCCTTTAGCCCACGTCTCTACTCCATATCCATCATACTTCCCATCAACCCAATCCCCTTCGTATTTACCCTTCATCGAATAGTAATAAACCCCACTCCCTGAACACTTCCCTATATGAAACTCTCCCTCGTACACATCCCCAGAGCTGTACTTCTGAACCCAAGACCCTGAACTGGTCTTCTTCTCTGTAACAGGCTTTGACCCGATTGACCAAACAACCTGGGAGGAGGAAGAGGGAGATGATCTCGCAGGGGTGAGCTTGAGGGATAGCAAGCGAGCGATGATCAGGCGAATCGATGGAAGGTGAGGAAGAGCGAGTTTGAGAGAGATGGAAAGGATGAAGGAGAAGGTGAGAATCGAGAAGACGAAGAGAAGGAAGAAGCGGAAACTGATCAAGAGGAAGAAGACGTAGAGAGGAGGGACGGAGAGGAGAAGCAGGAAACGGAGGTGGAAGCATATCAAACGGACTCGAAGGACTTGGCGGAGGAGCTTCTGATTCGTCGCGGAGGGGATCGACGGAAGAGATGATGACAGAAACGACAAAATCGAGCCCAGGCTTGCGCGGCTGCTTCCTCCTCCCCCTCGGCGGAGATCAAACGGGTGAGAAGACTGAGGCGGAGACGATGAATCAGCAATTTCAACGGTCAGATGGCTCTGAGATTGCGCAGTTTCGGGCACCTGAAGAGGACGATGATGTTTGATCTTAGGTTTGGGATCTGAATCGGAGGAAGGTAAACAAGCGGCGGCTTCTTTTCCGATGAACCGCCGTTCTGCTACAGATGAAGTCTTCAGATGCATTTACATACAGAAATTTTGAGATTAGGGTTCTTCGCGAATTAGGGTTTCTGTTGCTTTTTTTTGTTCTTCCTTTAAAACTGTGTTCGTTCCGAGATGATACAAGAGGAAGGAGCTGAGTTTTGAAGCTAAAAGGTAAAGAGGATTAGTTAAATTAAGGCCCCTGTATTTCGTTTTATTTACCTGTATACAGTGTTTTTAAAACCGGACCGGAAGCTGAACCGGAAATATTTTGGGTCACGGTTCAATATGGTTCGACCGGGTCAAACCTTATTCAATAATATGGTTTAATATTTTTTTAGCATGTAAATATAAAAGTAATATTAGTAAACATGATGCATAGTTAAAATATAAATCAATTTTGAACATAAAATATTATAAATATAAATTAGTTTTTTGTTTATATGGATGATTTACAGATTTTCGATAGTTTTAGTGGTTTTTATTGGTTTAATAATTTTGAAATATAATCAGGCTATGTAGCCGGTTCATGGTCGAACCAATTACTAGACCAACCCGGCTATATAACCGGTTCATGGTCGAACCCGGTCCAACCATCGGGTCGGTCCGGTTTTAAAAACACTGCCTGTATGCCATTGATCATTGGCTTTTGTTTAATGTGATTAGTTAAAAACCTCACGTCATTAATCATACAGAGCACGAGTAATTAAATGCTTAGCGATTTATTCTTCAAACATTAATGCCGTACATACCATACCATTTTAGAATTCGGGTTGGTGAATTAACTCTCTCCTATTAAAGACTATTTTAGGTAATAGTTGTGTCAATAACTTGTAAAAGTGGCAAGAAAAATGAAATTTTCCTTTTATCGTGGATGGTTTTGTTGAATTGTGTGACTTAATACAATGATTTTGACTTGTACGGTCTTTACGTGTCTGCCATTAGCGTAACAAACATGATCATTTTCATTTTTTTAGTTATTCTAAATTATGTTGCTAACCAAATAAGTATAACACATAATCTATTAATAACGGGACTTATAAAAATGATGTTGATCAAATTGGTTAAATCCGATTGTAGGGTATTAATGCAACTTCCAATATAGTTTAATGAATAATATTCGTATAATAATAAAAGTGTTCTTAAACATATAATTTAACAGCTAAAATGAAAATCATTACTCATAGACTCATCCCTAAACTAAAAAGTCCAATAATGATTTAAATGAAATTTCAACTCCTAATATTTATAATCATTATATTGTGTTGAAATTAATATTTCTTCTATTAAAAAAATGTTTGAACTTTTATTTGTTGTAAGGTTGCGTTTTACATTTATATGTAAATTTTATCAGTTAAGAATGATAAATTTTAAATTTTAAAAAATTAAGTTACACTTATTCAAGTACTATTTGTTAAATTTCAGAAAATAGTTAGTTATATAAAATGATATATTTATAATCAGTTTTTAATATGTATTAAATACAAAAATATGCAATTTAAAAAACACAGAGAATCTAAACACTTACAAATAACAAGAATACTTTTCAAAGAATAGAATAATTATCAATCTAGTCATAAATATTGAACTTTGTGTCTTGTGTTATTTAGATTCATCATAGATTAGCGGTTAGGTATGATAATTACTTTTTTCTTCCAGTGCAAGTAAAGGAAGATTAGCAACATGGGCAGTATTGTATGTAACAAGATGATAGAGGAAATATGCTAATCTACTACCACGTGTCAGATATAAAGCGGCTATCGACAATGCCTCGAGGTGATAGGAATGACACCATTCGATACCGATCGAGTGGAGGGATGGATAGGTTTAGCGACTTGGCGCTCTAGTTTCTATATTCAGCTATCATCCAAAAGTGCATGTCTCTCTATCCTTTATTATGGGCTCCCAAACGCATCTGTCCACTGCAGATAAATATCTATATTCGGACAAAGTCTTGTAAATAAATATAAAATGTGATTGGAAAGGTAATAAGAGCACAGCAAATACAAGGTGACATATGCTTTCAAAGCAAATGGGGTAGTATAGTAAGTCCGTAAAAAATATCCCACTCAAAACTTATTTAGAAAGCATTTTAAAATATGTTGCTCAACGGTTTGTTCCATATTTCATTTTCAATACAAAAAATATTACACCTAATTGAAAAAGTTGATCAAAGGTTTTCCTTGAAGGCTTGAACCTAGCTTATATAGTGGTGAGTTCTTTTAGGCAGATGGCTCTTCAACTATGCTTATTTATGGTTCCACTAGTGCTTCCTTCGTTGATGGTGCTACTAGAGATTAATGTTCCTCTTCAAGATTTTTTCTGGTGGAGTTTTGTTTTGATTTCTTTTTTCTGATGCTCTCGTTGGTTGGTTCAACTTCGGTTTTAATTTTCCATTTCTATGGTACCCACGTGGAAACACTACAATGTGTAGTTTTGTTATATTATTTTCAGAGTATTTGCACATTGACGTATCTAGGTGGAAGAAGAAGGGTGCAGCCGCCCCCTGTAAAAATTACAACTAAAATTAAATACACCAGAATTTATATATATCTTGCAATTTAGTTGGTTAAATTCTTTTATTTGCACCCACTAAAACCAATGTTCGAACAATCATATATCTTTTTTCACTGTTTTTGCCTCCATTCATTATATTTTCTAGATTCGCTATGTATTTGCATCTCATACCTTAATATTATCCCATAATTAGCTATATACCTAAAGACACTATTATTCACTCTTTTCAGAGTATTTGCATCTCATACCTTAATATTATCTCATAATTAGCTATATACCTAAAGACACTATTATTCACTGTTCGACAGAGATAATTTGTAGTATGACATGTATACTGTGCATCTACTAGTTTCAATGTATTGGACATTTTCCTAATTTCACACTTTATTTTGGTTTTCTAACAAATTCACTAGTTTATTACGATACTGCAAATTATTATAAATATTATATAACATGTTTTATGATAATTTACATTTAACTATACCGTTTTATCCATGTTATGAAAATATACGATTTGACGGTTATACAAGAAAGCACGCCTGTTGCAAGGGAAATTTGCGGGGGAAATATTTCCTCGCAAATTCGCAACGGATCCGTAAGGGAATTGCGACAAAAAAAAATTTCCTCGCAAAACGCTCGTAAATTTGCGTCAAAATATTTTCCTCGCAAAATTGCAACCAATTTGCGAGACTTTTCCGCAAACTCACGCAAAACCGTCGCAAATTTGCGATAGAATCTGTAGTCGCAAATCCGTTACAAATTTGCAAGGAATTTGCGTGTGAATTGCAATACCATATACGTTCGTTGCAATTCCGTCACAAAAAAACATATAGGTTGGTGATACACGTATTTAATTTTGTGTAACTATTTTATGAAAGACATTTAATATCGGAAAAAAACGGATAGTTTGGTGATACACGTTTTTTCTAAGTGTAACTAATATTTTCAAGGGACAAATCTCTCTCGCTAATCCCTTGTAAAGGGGAATGGCATCGCAATTCCGTTGCAATTCCGTTGCAATATTCGTCGCAATTCCCTTGCAAGTGTCTTGCAAATATTTTTCATATGTCTATATATAGCAGCTGTGAGAAGTGAGCGACCATTGAAAAAAAAACGAAAGAAAAAAGAAAAAAAATGATAAAAAAAGAAAAATAAAATAACAAAAAGTTGAGATAAATATATTGCCGTGAGTTGTGAGTAAGAAAAAAATAGAAAGTTGAGAGAAAAATGGCGGCGTCCGGACATGAAATATACGCGCTACGGGCGTGGATGTACAATCATAAAGATCCGGAGACTGGTGAAGTAACGAAAGAGTATCGTGCTGGACTACGAGGATTCTTACAACAGGCAACTAACCAACCATTCGCAAGGGAACATGGTAAAATCTTTTGTCCCTGTAGAAAATGCAAGAACGAGCCATATTTAGAAATAGATACTGTGAAGAGGCATTTATATAATAGAGGATTTAGACCAAACTACTACATATGGTTTTTGCATGGGGAAGGTGCATCAAGTAGTAGTACGGGTTAGGGATTTGAACTGCCAAATTATAATGCGGGTGATGGATGTGAGCAAAATATGTTTGGAAATAATGCGGGGGATATGTATGAGCAAAATATGTTTGGAAACAATGTGGGGGATGGGTATGAGCAACAGGGAAATAGGTATCATGATATGGTTACAGATGCATTGCATGAAGCTGCTATTCCTGATAGTAGTAGGGAAGAACCTAACATAGACGCACAACGATTTTATAATATGTTAGACGCTGCCAATGAACCCATCTACGAAGGATGTAGAGAAGGGCTTTCTAGATTATCACTAGCATCTAGGATGATGACCATTAAAAGTGATCATAATCTAAATGAGAAGTGCATGGATTCGTGGGCTCAACTCATTAATGAGTATTTACCAGAAGGTAATCTTGCTGCGGATAATTTCTATGAAATTCAGAAGCTAGTTGCCGGTCTTGGTCTATCATCTGAAATGATTGATGTATGCGTTGACAACTGCATGATTTACTGGAAAGATGATGAAAAACTGACGGAGTGTCGATTTTGTCAAAAGCCAAGATATCAAGAAACCACAGGAAGGAATCCTGTGCCGTAAAAACGTATGTGGTACTTACCGATCACAGATAGATTGAAGCGTTTATACCACTCAGAAAGGACAGCCGCGTCGATGAGATGGCATGCCCAACATTCGGTGAAAGATGGCGAGATTACACATCCCTCAGATGCAAAGGCATGGAAACACTTTCAAACCGTATATTCCGACTTTGCGAGTGAGTTTAGAAACGTTTATCTTGGCTTATGCACGGATGGATTTAGTCTATTTGGTATGTCTGGAAGGCAATGCTCTTTATGGCCTGTCATCTTGACGCCATACAATCTCCCTCCGGAGATGTGCATGCAAAGAGAATTTTTGTTCTTGAGTATTCTAGTGCCTGGTCCAAAACATCCAAAGCGAGCACTTGATGTTTTTTTGCAACCTTTGATCCATGAGCTGAAGATGTTGTGGCATTATGGCGTGCAGACATGGGATTACTCGCCGCAACAGAACTTTAATATGCGTGCAGTGCTTATGTGGACCATTAGTGACTTCCCCGCATATGGAATGTTATCGGGTTGGACCACACATGGAAGATTATCATGTCCATATTGTATGGATAGGACAGATGCTTTTCAGCTGAAAAATGGGAGGAAGTCATGTTGGTTTGATTGCCACCGTAGGTTTCTTCCGCCGCATCATACATATCGTAAGAACAAGAAATTGTTTAGGAAAAACAAGGTAGTGCATGTTCCTCCCCCAGTAATGCAATCAGGAGCATCTTTGTTAGAGCAGATTGATTATTACGATGCTAAGGAAACATGTAAAGTTGGAGGAAATTGGCACACTCCACCTAACATGCCAGACGGGTATACGGCATCTCATAATTGGCATAAGAAGAGCATATTTTGGGAACTTCCATATTGGAAGGATTATCTCTTAAGGCACAACCTTGATGTGATGCACATAGAGAAAAATGTTTTTGAGAATATCATGAACACTCTTTTGGATGTGAAGGGAAAGAGTAAAGATAATTTGAAATCGAGGTTGGATTTGCCAGAGTTATGTGCAAGACCAGAGCTGCATGTGACAAGAGAAGGAAAATTACCAGTTCCGAATTTTAGATTGCCTGGGGTGGCGAAGCAAAAGTTGTTTGACTGGGTAAATTCTGATGTAATGTTTCCAGATGGATATGTGTCAAAATTCTCAAGATGCATCGAGCAAGGAAAAAAAATTTCTGGTATGAAGAGTCACGACTGTCACGTTTTCATGCAGCGGCTCCTACCGTTCGCAATGACGGAGATATTAGCAAAACATGTCCATGAAGCAATAGCCGGTAATAAAAGTGACTTTTAAAATTATATATAAATTTATTGTCTTTGTTAATTGTAATAATATTTTTGTTTGATGATGAATTTGTAGGAGTTGGAGCATTTTTTAGGGATTTATGCACTCGGACATTGACTGAGGATGGGATCGAGTTGTTAGCCAAGAATATTCCGGTTTTGCTTTGCAATCTGGAAAAAGTCTTCCCCCCCATCTTTTTTTGACGTAATGGAACATCTCATGATTCATCTACCTCTTGAAGCAGCTCTTGGGGGCCCTGTGCAATTTCGATGGATGTATGTATTTGAGAGATTCATGGGATATCTCAAAAAGTTTGCCAAAAATCTGGCCAAAGTCGAGGGCTCGATAGTTGCAGAAAGTTTGACGGTGGAAACTTCGCACTTTACATCCTACTACTTTAGCCCAACCGTTAGAACGAAGAAGACCGCTCCTAGACGATATGACGACGGAGGAGTTGCGCCTTCATATCTTGTTACAGACGTTCCTGACATATTTTGTCAGATTGGAAGACTTGCTGGCAAAGTGAGAGAAGTTTGGTGGGAAGATCATGCACATGCTCATGCGGCTCACATTTATATTATGCGAAACATTGACTACTTGCAGGAATTTGAAAGGTACTCATACAAATTGAACATATATAAATTTTATTGATTACTTTGGTTTTATATTTACATATATGCCTAACAAATAACATTTCTTATATGCAGCATATTCAACTTACAAATTCGAGAACACTATCCTAATTTAGAAGAAAAGGATTATGAGCAGTTGAACGAACGAGATTATCCTGGGTGGTTAGAATACTATGTACGTACAATCTTTAGACTTTTAAAAATTAAAATGAGTACTTATTTTAATATTTATATATTTTGAGCAGGTGAAAAATGGATGTCATGACAAACCAATTCCGCGATGGTTGTATGAATTTGTTGACAAACCGGTTGCTAAGATCACTACTGCTCCAATGTACTTCACTCGTGGATACGCTTTTCATACGTACACACACGGTTCGAAGAGATCAACCGCAAATTTTGGAATCCAACTCCAAGGTGAAACTGACTTCTACGGTGTATTGCAACAGATCATAGAAGTCACTTACCCGGGAACCATCAACGTAAAATGCGTATTATTTAAGTGTGATTGGTATGATCCAACGAGTGGCCGTGGGGTCCGAAAAAATAACCTTGGGGTCATTGATGTTAATGCAAATAGACGTTATACAAAATTCGAACCATATTGCCTTGCATCACAAGCAGATCAAGTGTGTTTTCTTCCATATCCAAGGATTAGAGAAAGGCGTGAAAGGTGGTTATCAGTGATTAAAGTGAATCCGCGAGGGCGTATAATCATCGGAGAAATTGCCGATGTCGCTATGCAGGCCGAAAGAGTTGCTGAAATGTCTGTCCCAACCGAATCGACTGAGAATATCGTACACATCGATCCAGATAACCAAGAAGCAGAAGTCATTGTTGATGATTCCACCGAAGGGTCTATTTCAGAAGAAGACAAGTTTGATGCTGAAACTGACGAAGATGAAATCACAAATGATGAGGCTGAAAATAGAGACAATGAAAATGTATCTGAAAATGAGTCTTATTAGACAAAATTTCACATTTATGCTGTATTGTCTTGTATTTGAATTTTTTTTTTTAAAAAAATAAAACAAAATGCGACGGAATTGCGACGGATTTGCATGATTCGCTCGCAACTCCCTCACAAATTTGCGACGGATTTGCAAGGCGATCCTCGCAATTCCGTCGCAACTCTTCGACCACTAGCCAAAACCCTAAATGAATCCCTAAAACACATTCGTTGCAATTCGCTCGCAAATTTGCAAGGGATTTGCGTCGGAGATTAGGTTAATATATAAGGACAGTTAACCCTTCTTCTCCATTAATCTCTGCCGTCAAAGGAAAAAAAAGAATCGAAAGCTCTCTGATCTCTCCTCTCTGCGTCTCCTCTCCGCGTCTCCTCTTCGTGCTCTCTCTCCCCGCAGCCTGACGTCTCCTGTCAAGTCTCGCCGGATTCTCCCGCCTCTCCTCTCCGCCGTATCTCTCTCTTTGTGCCTCTCTTTACGTAGCCGACGTCTCAGTCTTGCCGGACTCTCCCGCCTCTCCTCTCCGCCGTATCTCCCTCTCTGTGCCTCTCCTCTCCGATGTCTCAGTCTCGCCAGATCTCATTCTCTCCACTCTCTCCTCGCTGATCCACTTCGATCTAGGTCTCCTCGCCGGATCTCCTTCTCTCAACCCGTCCCTCGTCGGATCTCTCTCCTCACGGTCGCCCTCATCTGCCGTCATACTCGCCGGACTTCCTGTCATGTCCCCGATCCTGGATAGGATCGTCCGGACGGACTGCGGTGCGAGGAAACGCACCAGTCAGGTCATATGACCTAAAGACAAGTATATCATGGCCTGAAGGTAAGGTTAAGGGCATCAGGAAGCTAAGGCATAGCTAATCCAAGAAGGAGACAAGCTCAAAGGAGCTGGACAAGCGAGCTGGTAGCTGGACAAGATCTAGGTGAACCTCGATGAAGTGAGTGATCAGAATGGATCATGGGAAAACTAAGTCTAGGTCTGGAAATTGACCAAGGGACTTAGAAGGATTGAAGAAGATAAAGGAAGCAAGCTGGACACAGTGTATAACAGCTGGGCGATGCAGTAAGCAAGCTCGACCAGTTAGATGAAGTGTAGTGCAGCTCGGTATAGCTCACTGAAGTATAGGTCAGCTCCCTGAGCTGGATATACTAGCTCACTCAGCTGGGTCAGCTGGGGATCAGCTCAACTCAGCTGGACTGAGTGTTCAGGTCTCGGGCAGTTGGGCCGGGTCTGGACAGTGGCCGGGCCATATGGGTGACCCGTGTGTGTCGATGGGCTGGTGAACTCTTGGGATTGAGCCAGGAGCATGGGAAATCCATGTGGGCTTGCTTTGGACATGTCCAGGAGTGGTTTGACAGTTCCAGGACGTCTGGTAACTGCCAGAGGCGAAAGGGTGTGATCTGGACCATTGATTAAATCAATGGCCAGGATTGAAACCGAAGGGATGCAATGGTTAAAAAGTAACCACCCCTTCTTCTATAAAAGGCAGGCAAGTAAAGGCACGCCAGAGCTTCCTCCTACATCCTGAAACACAAAGAAACACAGAGAAAAGATAGAGAGTTGGTCGGATTCCCAATCCAAGACCCATGGTTGTGTGAAGGCCATAAAGAGGCAGTTTTGGGAGAGATCAAGGGGGGGAAGTTATGAACGACTTTCTGGTGGCTTTGATCCGTGATGTTATCACCTAAAGCATCCTACAGGGCCTGAGAACACACGTAAATGGTGAGGAAAGAAGGTAGATGACCGGAACTCATTCCCAAAGGCCAAGACAGCCTTAAGGGCAGATGTGTGTAGAAAGGCAGTTTCATGGGCACTGAAGGGGGAAGTGATGGACGACCCTGTGATGATGTTTGATCATGGATGATCACATCCTGGGCTTCTTCTGTGTCTTGGGAACACACGCAGATAACCAGGAGAGAAGGGAGAAGGCCAGACTCCACTCTTACAGGCCAAGACAGCCTTGAAGGTAGATTTAGTGTAGAAAGTGGTTTCATGGGAGTTCCATGGAAGGGAGGATGGGTGCGACCCATGAATGGAACTTATCAATACTGGAAGTATATGATAAGGATTGATAGAGGCGTGCACTGGAGGAGCATGGCCGAACATAATAAGGAATGACACATGATCTAATCAGATCATGTATAAGGTAACCGGTTTTATGATTACCTTTTGAATTACAATTCTGTTTACTGTGGAATTGATCATGGCCAAGTATGGCACGTCCTTGAGGAATATATATATTATGAATGATTATGGTGTAGTCTGTTGGATCAGACTTGATGACATTAAACCATGGCTTTGGCCGGTTCAGGAATGGTGCCCATGGCCTTGGCCGGGCTGTTCTTGATCAAGATCTATATGGTCTGGTTTGATTCTTTGGAATCTGATTATGGGATTCTCTTAGTTGGGAATTATCATGAATTTACATGAATTTTATTTAGTTTTTGGATCACATTTGAAATCGGCCAGATTTGGGTTTAATGAGAAAATGATCGATTAGTTATGGAACCAGCCATGCAATGATAGATCCTTGTGTTAGGTTGTCGGATCATATGCTTGTGTATTGTGAAATGTTTGTCACTTATGATTATTGATCATAAGGAATGTTAGTTATCAACCTTGGGTTGGTAAGCTATGTGCAAAGCATTGGCTATGAGCCATAAGGAAGAGTCTAGCTTGTACTTGGTGGCGTGGACCATAAGTACTGAGCTTGGTGTTATTACTCAAGGAAGGCCGTGTGTGATCTGATCATGGGTAAGGATGGACGACCTGATCCATAGATGATGGATCAAGGTGTCTGATCTGATTGATCAAAAGATGCACCGGTTGTAAGAGCAGGACTGATCGGCTTCGTTGGGGCATGGTTCCATGGCCGGTTAGGTATGTGTGAAGACTCATCAGTTCTGGGTCATGTGGGGGGGAGGGGGGGTGGTTGGTTGATTGACTTAGGATCTGATGGGCATTACTAGTCCATGAGAGGACTTGACATTGTTAATCCATGAGCTGGACTTGGTGTCATAAGCTGATAAGCTAAAGGATGTTGAATGAAGCATGAGCCGGGAAGGGCCAAATGCATGTCCTTAGCTGTTTGAAGACTTCTCAAGGGTTACTTAAGTAAGTGGGGATGGTTGGCTGAATGACTAAGTACCTAGGGGAGTTGTTTTATGTGTAAAGGAGCTGGACGCAGTATATGGCAGCTGGCCATAGCTCGGTCTTAGCTCAGTTCGAGTGTGACAGCTCGATCAGCTGGTTTACGAGTTCATTCAGCTAGAGCAGCTGGGCCGATGAGCTAACAAGCTCCGTAGATGTGGCTAAGGTATGATCTAGTAACTCTTGCTTAGTTCTAGATAGAATGGACTAGGGGAATGGAACCTCTGATTGTATGACTTGGTCTAGGTTCAGGATCGACCTTGGAGCTAGCTGGCAGTTGTGTTTACTGACCAGTAGCTGAGGTGATCTGACCAGACAGGTGTTAGATTGGATGTAGTCCAATGGATGATAGATGTTATTCCGCTGTGCATAAGGTGAAATGATCTAAGCTAGGGAATGACTAAGGTAGTCTTGAGCTAAGATCTGAGTTAGCCCTCGCTTATGGGAGATATTTTTAAATAAAGGGCAAAATTTTTAGAGGTTCGGTCAGCGTATAGACCGAGCGACGTAAGGCATCGACCGCGGCCTAGTTGGTCGGGATCGTGTCTTACAAGTTGGTATCAGAGCATGCTTGATCCTGTTACGGACAGTGCTCAAAGATGTTGAGTTCCAAACCGAAATTATTTCTGAAAACTGAGATGACTTGGAACCTTAGTTGTGGTGAGCCAAGTGAGAGTTAAGGTAAGTTTGGGTTTCATGCTTGTGAACGGGGAAGTTCCAAGATGAGCCGGCTTAGCCAAGATACACTCTTCCACGGCAAGACCCTGAAAACATAAAGATTAGTTTATCTAGTTATTTGGGAATAATGGACGGATTGGATGATGCACGCAATGCAAGATCTTTGTATGGACGACCTGGACAAGGGAAGTAACATGGACCAGAGAGTGGCTTAGGTTGAAAGAAACGTGCAGCACTCTCTTGGAGGTAAATGTTATCCCTTGGTGGCCGTTCAAAACAAGTGAGCATATGCAATGTTCATGTTAGTCTAAGGGAGACGCTACATGGCTAGTACATGAGTGGGCTTGTGATCAGATGGATCAGCTTGGACTCAGTGTAAGTCAAGGTAGGATTCCTTAAGATTGAGTGAATGGAATGGATCAATTCCAAGAGGAATTGGAAACACGATGTTAAGTATCTTAGTATGATGAGGATTGAGGTATACTATAAACACTTTTGTGAATGGTATGGGACGTTCACAGATGTGTGATGCTTTGGAGAATGGTATGGGACATTTTCCAAATGTGTGATCAAACCGAGATCCTACTCATCTAAGTACTTAATGATCGGTGGTGTGGAAACACATTATTTGATACTGGAGCTACACATAGTTTTGTGAGTCCAAGTATGATTGGAAAAGGTTTGTTCCAGTATGGAACATGGGATGGTCCTGAACGAGTGAGTGCGGCCGGAGAGCAAGTTAGGAACTCACTCGGTCTGGTTAAGGACATCCCTGTGGTGATCTTGGATAGGCCGATGCCTATAGATCCGATTGTGGTCCCCCTCAAGCATCATGAAGTGATCTTGGGCATGGACTGGTTGGGAAAGTATCGGGCAACTCTAGATTGTCACCGGGGAAGGGTGCAACTTGAGAACGAGTTTGGACCCCCGATTAAGTACCAAGGAATCAAGCCAACCTCTTGTAGTTTTGTGGTTTCAGCAGTCCAAGTAGAACGGATGCTTGGAAATGGTTGTGAGGCCTTTTTGGCTACCATTTACACTGATGAGGTTGTAGGGGCCTGTGACCCAGAGGGTATACCGTTGGTTCGGGAATTTCAGGATGTGTTTGGGGCACTACAGGGCATTCCCCCTGATAGGACTGACCCATTCATCATTGAATTGGAACATGGAACGGCCCCATTATCTAAAAGTCCATATAGAATGGCACCAGCTCAGATGGCAGAGCTGAAGAAGCAACTTGAGGAGTTGCTTGAGAAGGGGTTCATACGCCCTAGTGTATTGCCTTGGGGAGCACCAGTTCTTTTTGTGAAACAGAAAGATGGTAGCTTCAGGCTGTGTATTGATTGAGACGGTTGAGTCCCTGAGTGGACCAGAACCGTAATATGATCAAGTCCGGTAAGGGACGAGGATCAGGACACGACCTACTCGGAGATGGACCTATGGTCGGAATGCACGGTCGAGTCCTTGAGTGGACCAGGACCGGAATATGATCACGTCCTAAATGGACCAGGATCGAAATATGACAAAGTCCAGTGATGGACAGAAGTAAAGATAAGGCGGTTTAGTCTAGTAGGGACTAAGATCGCAATATGGCCAAGATGGAAAAGGTTGTGGCTGGTTAAGGAATGATCCAATAATTTCTGGCTGGAATCATAAACCTTAGTGTCCGGGAAAGACTTAAGGAAACAGAACAATCTGTTAGGACTCATGGTAGAGTGAGCAGCCTAAAGATTGGGACATGTTCGCTAGGACTTGGCTGGTGCATCGAGTGGCTTGGAGATTGGTTAAATCTACTAAGACTTGAGTACGCAGTATGTTCCTAGGGACTGAATTTGATCTAGTCATGGACTAAGATCTGAAAAAGAATCAAGTCTAGAGTAGACGACATTCTAAAGAAAGACACGGACTTGGTGTCTACTAAAACCGTAACCTGGAGAGTTGGGTCAGTGACACAAGTCATGTCTTTGTATGAGTGCTTGACGGACCCTCGACTGTGGTCGAAGTAGCCAAGTAAGGGTGCCATAAGCAAAACCAGATGGACCCCTTGATAAGATTTTGGGTTAAATCTCTATCAAGTGGGGGACACTTTTATATATGATGATCAAGACGTGATCATTCAGAAGGAACAAGGAGGGAGATGCAATAATAAATTGGTTAGGAAGAACCAAACGAGCATGCTCCATGTTCTGGGTACAAAGGAGTTCGGATTGAACCTTTGTCATGAGACAAGAGGTTAACACCACTGGATTCGAGGAAGAATCCTTCGTAAGTGGGGGAGACTTGTCATGTCCCTGATCCTGGATAGGATCGTCCGGATGGACTGCGGTGCGAGGAAACGCACCAGTCAGGTCATATGACCTAAAGACAAGTATATCATGGCCTGAAGGTAAGGTTAAGGGTATCAGGAAGCTAAGGCATAGCTAATCCAAGAAGGAGACAAGCTCAAAGGAGCTGGACAAGCGAGCTGGTAGCTGGACAAGATCCAGGTGAAGCTCGATGAAGTGAGTGATCAGAATGTATCATGGGAAAACTAAGTCTAGGTCTGGAAATTGACCAAGGGACTTAGAAGGATTGAAGAAGATAAAGGAAGCAAGCTGGACACAGTGTATAACAGCTGGGCGATGCAGTAAGCAAGCTCGACCAGCTAGGTGAAGTGTAGTGCAGCTCGGTGTAGCTCACTGAAGTATAGGTCAGCTCCCTGAGATGGATGGTCTAGCTCACTCAGCTGGGGATCAGCTCAACTCAGCTGGACTGAGTGTTCAGGTCTCGGGCAGTTGGGCCGGGTCTGGACAGTGGCCGGGCCATATGGGTAACCCGTGTGTGCCGATGGGCTGGTGGGCTCTTGGGATTGAGCCAGGAGCATGGGCAATCCGTGTGGGCTTGCTTTGGACATGTCCAGGAGTGGTTTGACAGTTCCAGGACGTCTGGTAACTACCAGAGGCGAAAGGGTGTGATCTGGACCATTGATTAAATCAATGGCCAGGATTGAAACCGAAGGGATGCAATGGTTAAAAAGTAACCACCCCTTCTTCTATAAAAGGCAGGCAAGTCCGTGCCTTTGCAGGCACGCCAGAGCTTACAACTACATCCTGAAACACAAAGAAACACAGAGAAAAGATAGAGAGTTGGTCGGATTCCTAATCCAAGACCCATGGTTGTGTGAAGGCCATAAAGAGGCGGTTTTGGGAGAGATCAAGGGGGGGAAGTTATGAACGACTCTCTGGTGGCTTTGATCCGTGATGTTATTACCCAAAGCATCCTCCAGGGCCTGAGAACACACGCAAATGGTGAGGAAAGAAGGTAGATGACCGGAACTCATTCCCAAAGGCCAAGACAGCCTTAAGGGCAGATGTGTGTAGAAAGGCAGTTTCATGGGCACTGAAGGGGGAAGTGATGGACGACCCTGTGATGATGTTTGATCATGGATGATCACATCCTGGGCTTCTTCTGTGTCTTGGGAACACACGCAGATAACCAGGAGAGAAGGGAGAAGGCCAGACTCCACTCTTACAGGCCAAGACAGCCTTGAAGGTAGATGCAGTGTAGAAAGTGGTTTCATGGGAGTTCCATGGAAGGGAGGATGGGTGCGACCCATGAATGGAACTTATCAATACTGGAAGTATATGATAAGGATTGATAGAGGCGTGCACTAGAGGAGCATGGCCGAACATAATAAGGAATGGCACATGATCTAATTAGATCATGTATAAGGTAACCGGTTTTATGATTACCTTTTGAATTACAATTCTGTTTACTGTGGAATTGATCATGGCCAAGTATGGCACGTCCTTGAGGAATATATATATTATGAATGATTATGGTGTAGTCTGTTGGATCAGACTTGATGACATTAAACCATGGCTTTGGCCGGTTCAGGAATGGTGCCCATGGCCTTGGCCGGGCTGTTCTTGATCAAGATCTATATGGTCTGGTTTGATTCTTTGGAATCTGATTATGGGATTCTCTTAGTTGGGAATTATCATGAATTTACATGAATTTTATTTAGTTTTTGGATCACATTTGAAATCGGCCAGATTTGGGTTTAATGAGAAAATGATCGATTAGTTATGGAACCAGCCATGCAATGATAGATCCTTGTGTTAGGTTGTCGGATCATATGCTTGTGTATTGTGAAATGTTTGTCACTTATGATTATTGATCATAAGGAATGTTAGTTATCAACCTTGGGTTGGTAAGCTATGTGCAAAGCATTGGCTATGAGCCATAAGAAAGAGTCTAGCTTGTACTTGGTGGCGTGGACCATAAGTACTGATCTTGGTGTTATTACTCAAGGAAGGCCGTGTGTGATCTGATCATGGGTAAGGATGGACGGCCTGATCCATAGATGATGGATCAAGGTGTCTGATCTGATTGATCAAAAGATGCACCGGTTGTAAGAGCAGGACTGATCGGCTTCGTTGGGGCATGGTTCCATGGCCGGTTAGGTATGTGTGAAGACTCATCAGTTCTGGGTCATGTGGGGGGTGGTTGGTTGATTGACTTAGGATCTGATGGGCATTACTAGTCCATGAGAGGACTTGACATTGTTAATCCATGAGCTGGACTTGGTGTCATAAGCTGATAAGCTAAAGGATGTTGAATGAAGCATGAGCCGGGAAGGGCCAAATGCATGTCCTTAGCTGTTTGAAGACTTCTCAAGGGTTACTTAAGTCAGTGGGGATGGTTGGCTGAATGACTAAGTACCTAGGGGAGTTGTTTTATGTGTAAAGGAGCTGAACGCAGTATATGGCAGCTGGCCATAGCTCGGTCTTAGCTCAGTTCGAGTGTGACAGCTCGATCAGCTGGTTTACGAGTTCATTCAGCTAGAGCAGCTGGGCCGATGAGCTAACAAGCTCTGTAGATGTGGCTAAGGTATGATCTAGTAACTCTTGCTTTGTTCTAGATAGAGTGGACTAGGGGAATGGAACCTCTGATTGTATGACTTGGTCTAGGTTCATGATCGACCTTGGAGCTAGCTGGCAGTTGTGTTTACTGACCAGTAGCTGAGGTGATCTGACCAAACAGGTGTTAGATTGGATGTAGTCCAATGGATGATAGATGTTATTCCGCTGTGCATAAGTTGAAATGATCTAAGCTAGGGAATGACTAAGGTAGTCTTGAGCTAAGATCTGAGTTAGCTCTCGCTTATGGGAGATATTTTTAAATAAAGGGCAAAATTTTTAGAGGTTCGGTCAGTGTATAGACCGAGCAACGTAAGGCATCGACCGCGGCCTAGTCGGCCGGGATCGGGTCTTACACTTCCACCCTCATTATCTCGAACCGGCTCTGTTTCTTTGAAAGGTTACAAATTTTGGTTTATGTTTAAGTTTAATTATCAGTTTAGGTTTTGATTATCGGTTTAGGTTTTGATTATCAGTTTAGGTTATCGATTTGTGATGATTCTGTGTTTGGTTAGGGTTTTAACTATTTAGGTTTGGTTAATTTCTTTGCAGATGTCAGGAAATGATTATAGCCGCTATCTATCTGCTGGTAGTAAGAAGAGTTCATCCCGTCATACCAATCCGGGTAGTTCTTCTAATTCCCAGATGGCCGAGTGTTTGGCTGTTCCTAATAGCCAGACGCAAGCTTCCCTTCCAGCTCCCACCCCAGCTCCTCCAGCTCCCGCCCCAGCTCCTGCAGCTCCCGCCCCAGCTCCTGCTGCTCCCGCCCCAGACCCGGCGGCAGATTTAATGTCAATCAATTTGATTTTGGCTAGTCCGGGACATGATCGTCTTCCTCACCTGCATCCAGATCGCCCTTCAAATACGCTTTGGTAAGCTTTTTAATTTTAATTCATTGTAACTAATTTTAATATTTTTATATTTTTATAATATAATTCTCTCAATTGCCTTGAATTTCATGTCATAGGTTTGATGACGATGTAAGCGTTGCTGCATCGGTCCGTCAAATCTTTGAAAGAGATTTCAAAGAACCGCATGCTAATTGGAAGCAAACCCCCGGGGATGTTGTGAGACGTTGGTTTGAATCCTTTGCGGTAATTCATTTAATTTTCTTGAATTTTAAAATTTGTAAAAAATTAATTTTATGTTCATGAATGTCTATTAATTTGCCTTTTTGTTGTGTCAGCAAATGTATCATTGGGATTCCGGTATAACAATCCTCGTTCGCAACTCTTTCGAGGCTAAATTGAAACTCCAGTTGACTCGCCAAGTTAGTCGGTGGAAGAGTAAATGGCGGAAAAAGGCGATGCAGCTATGCCTTTGTGGTTTGACCCAAATGTTTGGGGTGGTCTTGTTGCTTATTGGTTAGATCCAGAATCTGAAGTCCGGAGTTGTAACAGTCGGGCAGCTCGTTACTCTGACCCTGATGGACATGGACCATCTAAGCATCGTTCAGGTCAGACTTCCTTCAGGGCCCGTGCACGAGTGATTGTAAGTTCTTGTTTTTCTTATCTTAGTTAATTCAAGTTGTGATCTGAAATTGCCTATTTTATCTAAGTTGTGATATCATTTTTATGGTTTAACCTAATCTTTTAAATTGTAGGCTGAGCAAACTGGATGTTCTATTCCAGACTTGCTTGGGGTTCTCGAGATCACTAAACGAAACCCGGATGGTTCTTTTGTTGACGGCAAATCTCAGCAGTTCTACAATGATGTGACATCTAAACTTCAGGAGTTATCTCAGGCTTCTAGTAATGATCCCGAGAGCACTGGTTCTAGTGGCCTCTCTTCAGCGGAAAAGAACAAGATCTATTGTGAGGTAAATTATTACGGCTCTCAATCTCAAATTTTTTTAAGTCTTCTTTGATATTGATCCTTTTCTGATTTTTTATGCAGATCGCTCCCCGCAAAAAGGGACGACTGTATGGAGTGGGTTCTCTAAATACATCTTTAGGACCTGTTCCTGCTTCGTTTCCTTCTAGCAGTACTGAAGACCCATCTTTGAAGAAGATCATCTATGACCAAGCTCAAAAGATTGAGAGCCAGGGAAATGAAATTTCGAAGCTGTACAAGATTGTTCGTCATCTCGCTAGCAAAGACCCTACCGTGGCCGACATTCTCCAGTCTGAAGCGTCTTCTGGTTCTGGTGATGATGATGAATCTGATGCTATTTAGTTTGTTTTCTATCTCTTTCAAATGACTTGAAACTTCTTTGTATGTGTTTGTGTAATGACTCTTGAATTTCTTTCTATTTCAGTAATATTTTCGTTAACTATTTAATTTTCTTCAGAATTTTATAAATATATAACAATTTATAAAATTTCAAATTCTGCAAGAAAAAACAAGTACTCGCAAATGACTTGCAAACTTGCGACGGAACAAGCCTCGCAATTTTGCAACGAAATAACACCCTTGCAAAATTGCGACGGAACTCTTAATTGCAAATTTGTGAGGAAAACAATCCTTGCAAAATTGCGACGAAATAGTTAATTGCAAATTTGCGAGGAACAACTAAACCGTTGCAAATGTTTGCGAGGAAATCTGTTCCGTCGCAATTTTGCAAGAAACACATTTCCGTTGCAAATTTGCAAGGAATTTATCTCCATCGCAAATTTGTGAGCGTTTTGCGAGTGATTTTCATTTGCGACGAGCGATTTGCGAGGGAACGTGGTTTCTCGCAAAACCCTCGCAATAAGGGATTTGCAACGGAATTACGATGCAATTTTCCCTTGCAACTAACGTGTTTTCTTGTAGTGATACTTACACGATGCTGCAGATATTTGTACATTTTGTCTTCATTAATATTCATAAATTTCTTTCTCTTGAACTCGAAACTAATATATAAACATTGACGAACCCTCAAATTAAACCACTGAATTAAGAGAAATTCCACAAATACAGCATTCATCTATTATAAATAACAAATTAAAGTAAAACTATCTTATGTTTATGGTAACTCTTACACTAGTTTGGAACCGGCTGCTTCTTGCACTAATTCAAACTACCAACCATAGAGATGTCAAACAGGTTTACCCATCCTGTTCCGTCCCGTACCGCGGCGGGTTAGTCGTCGAGCGGGTCACAGAGGGCATGTCCGGCGTGGGCTGCGGTCTTCAAAATACCGGTCCAAACCCGTACCACAGAATATATAGGTCTTTACGGGCCGTCCCGCGGGACGCCTTCTTATCAAACCGCATGTTACATCTTCTTTCATGAATGTTCAAGTAGAAAAGTTGTGTAAGAGAGTTGAAGAGAGCTCATTAAGTTTCACTAAAGTCTTATCAAAATCAATGCCACAAAGCTCCGTTTGTGCTTGCGTTTTTGAGTTAAAAGCCTTCTTTTATTATCAGCATAAGCTTTTGTTAAGCTTGAATCTGATTGAGTTGTTGTCTTTGTAATAATTTGGGTCAAGTGTTATATGTCTACATCAAACCATCTCTCTTTTTAATTATTTGGATTGCAAAAAAAATTGTGAATCACTTTGCCAAATTATACAAGTGACGTGATATACAACTAACTTTTCTCCTAAACAACACCATTGTAACGAATTTTTTTTTTAATTTAAGAAAAATACCACTTCACAGTATTGATAACAAAACCAATCAACTTAAACAAGAAATATCACATTGTAATAAAGCAATTCATAGTTGTGTATAATAAAAAGAGAAAACCAAATCAAAACACCACAAGAACTCGAATCGTCATCGCTGGAGATGGAGTTGTCATCGCCGGAGCTCGAATCATCATCACCGGAGCTCGAATCGTCATCGCCGGAACTCCTTATGTTTTCTGGGGGAAAAGTCACAAGAATTGTTTTTTTCTCACTTTCTTTCTCGTTTTCTAGGTAAAATAAGAAATGAAAAAAAAAATATGCGGGTCCATGTAATCCCGCATGACCCGTTTCGGCCCATCCCGCAAAAGGCCCAGTCCCGCAAAGACCCGTCCCGTGAGGCCCCACAAATTTGCGGATCCAGAAAACCTCGTCCCAATATCGTCCGGCGACAGTCTTTTACGGGTCAGGTCCGTGGTGCAGACCCATAATTGACAGCAACCAATGATGATGGTACATATTTTATATGGTCAAACCAATGGTACATATATATATATATATATATATATATATATATATATATCAGTGGAATTTTCAACCCAAAAAGGAATTCTAAAACGACAGTGTTTTGATTACTTCAAACTGACGTAAGAGTTGGGGAAACTTCCGAAAGAAGACAAAAAGAAAACAAAAAAATGGAGATCACAATCTTCCATGATAGTTCAAAGGTTCCAGAGAGGCAGCCGCACGAGTTGACTCACCAACCAATCTCTTCATCATTATTGATTGATTCTCGTATTTTCAATCTCACATGAAACCTCACTTCTCTATCCTCTTCGCTTTCGCATCTTCCTCACAAAAGTCAACCAACCCTCGGGCTCTACTCCGGCCATGCCCCGTCGATTAAACGACGGAGATCCTGGCCGTTTTACCGCCGCCGCGCTCCTTTTCATCGGTCTGATCTCGTGTCTTGTCGTCTACGCTGTCTTCTCTACTCTTCTCCGTCCCCAAGACCACGCACTCGATTCTGCTGTCCGGTCGCAAGATCACTCCCGAGTAGATGGTGGCGGAGGGTGTTGCCGTGGAGTAGATAATCTGGAGCTGTGGGGTTCGGCGGTGAAGTGGGGGACGGATTTCAAGTTTAATTCGTCTGATGAGTGTTGCAAGGCGTGTAAAGTTATGTGCAGCGGCAACCACGGACCTTGTTTGTGCGATTCATGGGTCTTCTGCGGGGACAAAGAGGCTTGCGGGTTCAAGTTCGGAGAGGTGAGTCTGTGATCCCTTGTGATCGTATCCAACTGTGCTTTGTTTTAAGTGTTCTTGGATCATGCCGCCTAAGTGTTCGATAAAATGCTTACTTGAGCGTCAAGTTGTCTAAAGAAGAAGAAACTAGTGATTAGGAAATGCTCAAAAGACACTTGCCATAGGTTTAAGTTACAGAGATTGACTTTTAGTAAGTTTATTCCTTCTGTTTCTTCTTTGTGCAGTGTTGGTTGAAGAAGCAAAATGATGTTTTGGTCCCTGATCGACAGGAAGGTGGGCAGAAAGTGATGTGGACATCTGGGCTGATATTCGGACAAGGCCAGGTAGTATATATGTGTATCATGACTATAAAACTTACTTCCGTTGATACCCACATTCAAAGTTGATGCATCTTTTAAATGCTGGAAGCAATAAGTTTCATCAGATTTCACGACACTATACTTTAATTGTGTTCACAGTTTCCTCAAAGATTGACTACTCCACGAAGTTACTAAGCCTGTTTTGTTTTGTATTTTTGATTTGTCTACCTGATTAGATGCTAAAAACTGCTCTGTTCCTTCGATTTCATAAGATATACTTTCACTTTGTTCGCAATTTCCTTCTAATCTGTGAAATTAATGTGTCAGGTGATGATTTTCATGAAAACAAATAGTGTTCTCGGATTTTACTGATTAGCTACTTTGTTTCTGTCAGGGCATTGTTGGTTTTGAGACGGAACACGGTGTACTTCATGTCAAAGTAAGTGTTTTTGTTTAATGCCGTTTTACTTCAGGGAAAGGTTTCATTTTTTTTGTTTAGAGTTTCAAATTTGACGTGGAAGGTTAACTTTTGTTGCAGCTTCACCCTGAGTGCGCTCCTCACTCAGTATACTACATTCTTAGTTTGTTAACTATGCGCCACTGCGCCGGCTGCCAGTTTCAGCGGGCTGAGAATCGAGGATCATATTGGGACTCACAAGGCAATCATATTAACAACGTAAGAAACCTTTCACAAATTTGCCTGCTAAATATCAGTAAGGAGCTTAGGATCTGTTCTCACACTACGAATATTGATTCTTGTGTTATGATGTCATCTATTTGGTTCATTTTCCGGTTTAAACTTGTTCATACCTTATTGCTGCACACTTTTTATTCTCTATACGAACAGAGATATTTTGCTTGGTATGTATCATCCTTTCTTCATGTTCCTGCAGGCTCCCTATGGTCCACCATACGCCATGATTCAAGGAATACTCCAGCCAGAGGGAAACATGTTCACGCCGATCCCAACCGAGCATTGCCCAACCATAAGCCGTGGTTCTGTTGGGTGGGTCGGCTCGGGTCCAGAGTTCTTTATCAGTCTAGCAAACCACCACGAATGGAAGCAATCTTACACTGTGTTCGGCTCTGTTCTGCCAGAAGACATGGAGGTTGCTGAGAGGATTGCCGGTTTACCAACAAGAACCGATGTTTGGAACAGCGTTAATGTCTCTGTGCTGGAGAAACCGGTGTCGTTAACCGTACGGAGAATGAAATCTGGCCAAGAACAAGAAGAATCCGGTTCGTGAACGTGAAGAACCGAACAATGTTTTTCTTATTTGATTTGAAAGTTTATAATATCTCCTTTTTTATTGTGCATAAAAAAACTACGGTAGAATTTCTTTGATTTTTGGCCGTTTTAAATGAAAATATATATATGGCTTAGTATAATCTCAAAATCGAAGAAATTAAACCGGATCCAACCAAACTAATTTCATGTAACAAATTGAATGAATATACTAAGAAAAAAACCAAATGACTTAAACCAAACCGTTGGTATATACTGAACCGGTAGATATGGTCTGTTAAACGTATACGGCGGCGATGGAGGAGGTGCGTCGAGTGCGCACACGTCATCACTACGCGGTGCAATTTAGCACAATCTCAAACCGGCCACCTCCTCCCCCAATTTTTCTAACCTACGCCTCTCTTCCGCCTCTTTTATCATCCTTAACGCACCGCTCTTTCTCCTAACCCTAATTTCTTCTTTGCCACCGGCATGTCAACCCCCGATGACGAGTCCCCCGTCGCCACCGCCATCGATCCTTCCACACCACCACTACCAGGAGAGTCCCGCCTCCGTGCTGGACCGACGAGGAGACCGCCGCGCTCGTCAATGCCTACAAAGACAAGTGGTTCGCCCTCCGCCGTGGGAACCTCCGTGCGGCTGACTGGGACGACGTGGCCGCGTCGTTGCCTACCTTTGGAGGTCCGGCGAAAACAGCCACCCAATGCCGGCACAAGATCGAGAAGCTCCGGAAACGTTACCGCGGCGAGAAGCAGCGTAGTCTTACCAAACCAGGCAAGTTCTCTTCCTCGTGGGATCTGTTCCCTGTTTTGGATGCTATGGAGTTTGCGTCGGTGACTTCCACGGCCGTTGAACCGAACGATCAGGATGTGGATCGCGAGAACGAGAGTAACGGTGTGGATGGATTTAGGGTTAGATCGAAGAGATCCTTGGTGAGTACGCCTCGTGACGGGTTTGGGGTTAGATCTAGGGTTAAGAGTCAGATGAGAATGTACGGTGGTTTTAAACCTGAGTTTGATTCAGATCACGATTCAGGAGGTGGGTTTGGATCGAAAAGGAGATACAATGGACATCAAAAGTTCAATGCTGATTCTGATGATGAGATTTTGTTAGCCCCCAAGGCAACTAGGCTTAGGGGTTCTCATGGGAAGCTTTCTTCAGGCGAGTTTAGCAGCAGCGGTGGTGGATTTCCATTGAAGTCGTATGGTGATCGGAGTTTCGCTTCTCATGGGTTTAAAGCCAAGAACTTCAATAACAATTTCTCTCCAGAGATGGATTATGATGATGATGAGAGGGAACGATTCAACCCGAGAATCCAAAACTCTAGGAGGGTCAACGGTTATACCTGGAAGGACGGGAGCTATCCAGGTGTCTCCAATGGATATGGATCGTCTTCTAGGTTAAAGCACGAGCAGATGAATGAGTCTGACCCGATTAATGAAGTTGTGTCTTCGGTGAAGATGTTGACGGAGATGTTTGTGAGCGTGGAGGAGTCGAAGATGGAGATGGAGAAGACGAGAATGGAGATGGAGCTCAAGCATTGTCAGATGATGCTCGAGTCGCAGCAGCAGATCATAGGCGCGTTTGTTGAAGACTTGAAGCATTGAGCGAGAAAAAATGCGCAAACGCAAGGAGGCCGTGGTCGCAGTTTCTTATTAACGTGAACGTACCAAATATGGATGGTATAATTAATGGGGGATCACATGGCTTTTGAGTGTCCAGTGTGGCTCAAGCACATCTTCGACAGTGAGATAATCCCTCCCTCTTCAAGGGGTTACTATAAGAACTTTTACGAGTTGTTGAGTACGGATAGTGTGTAGTGCTCTGTTTTTGGCTAGTATTAGTTGTCGTGGGTTCTTTTTTTTTTTTTTTTTTTTGATAACCCAGGTGTCCTGCCACTCATCGACAGGGCGATAGCCAACAGGGCGATATAACCCGTACATTGGCACCCGTACATCGAGAGCGCAGACTAGCCGCGTGGGCGGCCAAACGGCTCTCCACGCGTTGGCTCCTGGAACGCTGCGGCCCGTATTTGAATACCGCAGTGGCCGGGGCTCGAACTCGAGATGGCGGGCACCCCAGTCGAGGTTCCTATACCACCTGAGCTAGAGGCTCCGGTTGTTGTCGTGGGTTCTGGATGCAGGTGGTCCAGTCCGTTTAGGCTAATTCATTTTGTGTAGTGCTGTTATGGCTTGTGTCGGAAGTTTGTAAAACTCTTGAACCTTTGGTTTCCTTAATGTTAATCAACAGATGACATAAAAAGCTTTTGAGTGTAGTACAGTAGGACCAAGTGTCCTCTTCCAGTTACTAAGAACAAAAACAGTAGTGAAATTTTATGCCAGTAATGACCATTTTTGTAATAATTTATGCTAAAAATAACATTTATGTTTGTTCATATGAATAACCAAATCGCCTTTGCTCTCACCTTAAAAATAAACGACGTTTGCTCTTCCGAAAAGTTGGACACCGCCTCCGGCAGTGGTGGAGCCAGTAATGTTTTATACCTGGGTCAGAAATGTTTTTCAAAAGCATAATTAACAAACCAACGAAAAACTATAACTGTACTTTACAATCACATATAGCCTGAAATTTGTTTAGCACAGTTTTATCTATTACATTTTCAAATATTTTTTTGATAGAACAAATAAGTAGGACAATTATTTAAAAACTGATTATTAATGTTTTAGAAACAAATATGATTTTGACGATTTTTATTCATGTTTTAGAAACTATCATCCGTTGATAGATTTTTCTTTTCAGACTTAAAAACTTATCCATAAGTTATCTGATAAATTTAAAAGACTATTCTTCTTCTAGATATAAAATTAATTGTTAAAGATATCCAGATGAACATAAACACTAAACGTTTTTATTGAATTGATGAATTATGATCATTTCTGATTCAGTAAAATAATATAAGCAAAAGTGGAGAGTATAACACAAAATGTGGAAAACTAACCTAAAATTTATCAAAAAAATTGCTGTGGAGCATGAGAGTTCTCGCCGTATTGTGAATTCGTCGATAAGAAGTACAACCTTTTTTTCAAAAAATTCACTCATTTATTATTTAATTTTTTTCTAATATTGATTATTTGGGCCTAATACAATGTAGGCTTAATACAAATATGTAATTAACATTTAAGATAAAACACATGTTTATTGGATTTTAGGTTAAAGTTAATATAAATCCAATGTTTAACAAATAAAATTTTTAAATATATTATTTATATAATTAAATTTTATCTTTAATTTGTTATGTTTTTTATTTATTTTTGTGGGGTTGTGTTTTTAGCGAGTCAAATTTTCTTTTTTTAGTGGAGTCGATACAATTTTAAAAATAACAATAAATTAAAAAATAGTGGAGTCTGCTAATCCTTCTACTTTTTTACTACCTCCGCCTCTGGCCTCTCGAATGTTAGAGAAATGCAAGAGGTAAACTTATAAATTTTCTATAACAAGGATACTCACGCAGTGTGGTCTAGAGTATAAGAGATTAACGGAGATTTCAAATTGACATTGGTTGGAAGAATTTTTACCAATACGCTTGTGATTTCAATGCATTTAGGTCAACTAATGCTACTAACTCTCTCTGCCTAATCTTTAATTCAAAAAGTTATCAATATTATTAAAACAGAAGCACAAAGTTGGACTCAACTTGCTTCTAGGTGAAAACATTTTAAAAACTATACACTATAATTAATACAATTACAATATTTTTAAGTCTAAAAAACTAATATTTATAAAAATAAATCTGGGGGAACTTATTTATGGTAATATGTTAAATATTATAATTATTCATGATTGATTTTATAAGGTAACAATTGTTATGGTAAGACTTTAAAATATCCTAAATTGATACCACATATATTTATATAGCAAAACATTAATACAACTTTCCTATGTTATTTTATAAATTTAATATTTGTCAACTAAAGTGTTTGTTTGAATCACTGTACATAACATAATATTTTCTACCACGGGTTAAAAAATATTATTAATAAATAATAAAACACTAAAATGACTTTTTTCACCAATGAGAAATAAGTTAAAAGATGGACTATTTTCTTTCATATTTACATCCTTTAAAAATAAACTATTTATTTTAATTTTCATATAAATAAAATTATGCATATATGTTTTTATAAAAAATATGAATTATTATAAATTAACATATATATTATACGATTATTTTTTTAAAAAATTGGTAAAATAATGATCTTGTGTTATAATACTGGTTATATAATTATAAATATATTTTGGAGTTTTTGCAAATATGACTCAAAATTTAAAATCAAACACAAAACTAATCCATGTTTTTTTTGGAACTTTGACTTGCATCTTTCATCCCCAAAGTTCAGATTATTCACAAAAATGCCATCACTTTTTTTTTTTTTTTTTTTTGAATTTTTTTTTTTTTTTTTTTTGAAAATGCATATTTTACTCTATCACCCTCATCTTCTTCAAGTATTCACAATATTGTCATTGTCATCAATACACCAACCACTATGAACAAACCAATTTGAAGCTCTTAATGCACCTAAAAATCGATTTACACTCTTTCTTTCTCAATTCTTATGAACTAAAAACAACACATCTTTACTTTCTCTCCATATTCATCGGAAAAAACCCAAGATTTTGATTCTAAATTTTTTATGGTTCATAAAGCCATTGAAGCTTACTATTCTTGGTGGATCACTTTTGTTTGAGATTCTCAGTGTTTGGAGAAGACTTTTGTGTGCTAAACAAGTTATCTCACTGGTTGAAACTATGAAATCAGCTTTTTTTCCCAGATCTGTTCAAGTAAGTCGTCTGGCTTTGTTTGTTAAAAAAAATTTGAGACGACTTCCATGTAAGTCGTATAGGGTAAACATGTTAGTTTTGCATTTAACCGGATTGTGTCATAAATTTGACTTTTCGTGGATGACTTACACGTAAGTCGTCCAGTAGAAAATTAAAAAATCAATATTTTGTTATACCTAGACAACTTACATGGAAGTCGTCTCAGATTAGTTTTGCAATTGAAAAATAAAACAAAAAAAACTATTTTTTTCTAGACGACTTACACGGAAATCGGAAATCGTCCGTCCGACGACTTACATTGAAGTCGTCCATGATTTTATTCCGAGATTCTGGTCAAACCTTGCTTATCTTGGACGACTTCCATGTAAGTCGTCGGACGGACGACTTTCGTATAAGTCGTCTAGAAAAAAAACATATTTTTGTTTTATTTTTCAACTGCAAAACTAACCTGAGACGACTTACATGGAAGTCGTCTAGGTATAACAAAATATTGATTTTTTAATTTTCTATTGGACGACTTACGTGTAAGTCGTCTAGAAAAAGTCAAATTTCTGACACAATCCGGTCAAATGCATAACTAACCTGTTTTCCCGAGACGACTTACATGTAAGTCGTCTCGAGTTTTTTTTTTAAAAACAAAGATGGACGACTTCCATGTAAGTCGTCTAGGTTAAAAATCAATTGCAAAACTAACCTTAATGGACGACTTCCTAGAAGTCTACCAGACGACCTCCGTGGAAGTCGTCTGCGTCAATGTTTAATAAACTTTCATTTTCTCTAAAACTATAAAGACTTTAAATTTTTTTTTTTGTTAATTCATGTATATTAGTCAATATTGGGGATACTGAATGAAATTTATAACTTAATTGGTGATATTTATGAGGTTACCAACATTCATGCTTAGTAAAGTTTCTAACTAATTGAGAAGACTTCCGTGGAAGTCTTCTACGTTAGTTTTTGTAAATTTGTTAATTAACTTTAAGATATGTTTATTTAATTTTCAAAATTGTTAAGTAACTTCAAGAATATCAACTAACATGGTTTAATGTGTCTTCTCAGATAATAAGATATACTTTTTACTTATGTATCTAATGAAAGTGTTCTACCTTTGAACTTATGTAATGTTTTATATTTTGTGAATTTGACTAAGTTTTCTTGAGAATTCTTCTCCCTTACTTGTAATAAATGTGACTGATTTTTTGTGTTTTTGTGTTTTGATATTGAAGTTGTATCAATAACTTCAATTATGTCAAGTAATTTTGGCAAGATAATATTGTGGAAAATGAACATATTTACCAAAATTTTTCATTAATATCTCTTCAAATCTATAAAAAAAAAATCACAACTAAAGGAGTACACATGCAAATCACAAAACAGGCCACAAACAAAACTATTATAGATCATTCCTCTACAAAGACAAGCTTAGCCTCCACTTGATATGGAAGAAGACCCCGCCAGAAGACTTCCTGGAAGTCGTCTAGAAGACTTCCTGGAAGTCGTCTAGAAGACTTCCTGGGAAGTCTTCTAGCGCATTATATTTTAGAAGACTTCCGAGAAGAATTTCCATAGGTCTTCCAAAGTCTGATCCAGATCTGAAAAACATGTATATCAAACTCAGATCTGAAAAACCTGCATATCATATAAAAAAATGTTCAAATGGCTTAAAAACAGAGAAAATGAGTGGAAAATTAGATAGACATACTTTTATAGAACACACAAAGTACATATTCAAGTGGAAGATGAGAACCATCTGATTAAAAACCTGCAACAAAAAGATAGATTAGTGAGAAAGACATGAGACAAAAATAAAAAATTCATATAATGTTTAGTGTTTTCAAGTCAAAGAGATTAGAGTGGGTTTGGAGAGTTTTAGTTTGGGAAAAAATGTATGAACTTTATGCAACAGGAGGTTACCAAATGAAGAAAAATCAGACATAAAAACTTACCAAAACGTTCAGATCTATTATGAAAGGGAGAATGGGAGAAGGCTCCGTCAGAAGACTTCCTGGAAGTCTTGAAGTCTTCCAGATCTGAAAAACCTGCATATCCAAATCTAGTTATGAAAAACATGTATCTCCAAAAACGTTCAAATGACTTAAAAACAGAGAAAATGAGTGGAAGATTAGATAGATCTACATTTATAGAACACAAAAAAATACATATCTAAAATTAATAAATATACCTTTAAATGAGTGAAAGATGAGATCCATGTGATGAAAAACCTGCAAAACAAGATAAACTAGTGAGAAAGACATGAGACAAAAACAATTAATTGATATAAAATTTGGTGTTTATAAGTTCAAAGAGATTAGATAGAGGTTAGAGAGTTTTAGAATGATGAACCTACCATTTTTGTTGCACCCATTTGAGAGGAGGAGAGAGAATGTGTAAATTTTTCTTTATATATGGAGACAAAATTTCAATAAGGTTAAATTTTTTCGATCAGAAGACTTACTTGAAGACTTACTTGTATGTCGCCCAGAAGACTTCAATATTTTTAGCGGAAAACTAAAATATTTTTAGCGGGAGTTAGAAGACTTTCAGAGAAGTCTTTTAATCGCCAGACGACTTACATGTTAGTCGTCTAGACCCTAAACATAACCCCTAAAGTAAATTAACTAACTAAACACTGCATAAAATCAAATTAAACTTAAAAAGTGTTTACTATACACAGAAATAATCACGGTAAAAAATTAATTTTTCAAAAAACCATTTAAGCTTTCCAAAATCTAACCCTAAGAATACATACAATACTACAACATATGTTGCCAAACCCTAGACCAAAGAATATCATGATTCACTACTTTCACTCATCTATGTTGAAAACAATTCAATTTTATTATATCTTAATTTATATCACTTAAAACTGTTTATAATTACATGATTTTAATTTTTCGCTTATCAAAATATTTTTTACAAAATTTATAAATTATTTTTACGATAAACTATACCAGACGACATCTGTGGACGTCGTCTAGAAGGCTTAACAGAATCTCATAAGACTCAGAAGATTTAGCGGGACTATATTCGTAAAAATGAGTTATGTTTTTTTGTTTGGTCACAATGGAGTGTTTGTAATTTCACAAGACTTTTGGGTTAATTTTGCATTTGATTCAAGTTTGGGTATAGTTTTGCAATCAAAATCAAGTTTTGAGTCATATTTGGCCCCCATATAATTTTATATATAGCTGGTCGAAATTCTCTACAAAAAAGATTATTTAAAACTAACTAAATATAACATGTACACAAATTAAATATAAATTACATATTTTAAAATTCGGTAGTTAATAAATCTTAATTATTTTGTTACCAACTCATGTATTTAAATAACTGTTTGAAATAGTAAATAAATATTTGTGAATATTCTTTATGCCCTATAATATTTGGTTTCTCTTGACCAAATATCCAATAATTATAAATATAAAATGATAATCATTCTAATAACCATTTAAAACCTTTTTAATTTTTTAAAACTTAGTTATGAGTTCCATAACAAAATCTCTAACCTAACCAACGTAAAATATAAAATCAAAAGGTTAAAATAACACGTGTTTTGAAATCACGGCTCAAAATAATATAAAATATAAAACCAAAGAACAATCCACGTTTTTAAAGAGCGTATCAAAATCTAGTTGGCCATTACAAGAGCTAAGATCCAAGCATAACTTTTCTCTTCTGCTATGGGATTGTTGGATAAGTAACTTGGTTATCTTATTTTTCTAAGGCTTTGTTTAATATTTAATTTATTTATGGAAAGTATATATGTGGTTCATTCGACCATTTGAGAAATTAGTAAGAAAGCCATTTATCTTTGCACCCTTCTCTATTACATCATCATCTTTCATCTACGGTTCTTTGAGACGATCCCTCTTATTTTTGCGGTTTTCAAGCTCTGATTTACTGTTCTTAGATTTTTTGGTGAATTTAAATCAGATCTACTGTCACTTGCAAAATATGTCTTCATCTTTCTTCTTTTTCATTTGACTTAATATTCATATAAGATTTTTTACCAATTCACTTGAAATTTTCAATCTTTCATCTTGAATCATACAATAACCATTTAAACCGCAACATCAGATTATTTAGTCTTATTTTCGTAAATTTTGCAATTGTATAAACCATATGTCTACTTTGTAAAACTCTTAGAGAAGATAAAAGTTGCAGATAGCAAGGATATTGATAATATGATCATGTACATAAAGAACCTATGTAAGCTTGTTGAAGACTGGATTCAAATCTGAACAAGAGCTAAGATCCAAGCATAAATTTTCTCTTCTGTCATAGGATTGTTGGATAAGTAACTTGGTTATCTTATTTTGTTTAATATTTGATTTATTTGTATAAAATACATATGTGGTTCATTCGACCATTTGAGAAATTAGTAAGAAAGCCATTTATCTTTTCACCCTTTTCTATTTCATCACCATCTTTTATCTACGGCTCTTTGAGATGATCCTTCTTATTTTTGCGGTTTTCAAGCTCTGATTTACTGTTCTTAGAGTTTTTGGTGAGTTTAAATCAGATCTACTGTTACTTGCAAAATATGTTTATATCTTTCTTCTTTTTCATTTGACTTAATATTCATATAAGAATTTTTACCAATTCACTTGGAATTTTCAATCTTTCATCTTGAATCATACAATAACCATTTAAACCGCAACATCAGATTATTTAGTCTTATTTTCGTAAATTTTGCAACTGTATAAACCATATGTCTTCTTTGTAAAACTATTAGACAAGATAAAAAGTTGCAGATATCAAGGATATTGATAATATGGTCATGTACACAAAGAACCTATGTAAGCTTGTTGAAGACTGGATTCAAATCTTAACAATGGAAGACTTCCAAGATTTATGGCTCAATGGGACATACAAAATAGGTTTGGAAGTTCTATAAATTTTATTTCTCCCATGTTGATGAATTTGGTGTTTGGAATGCCACAATAGGGACACTATTCTTCAGGAAAGATGATTAAGCCATAATAATGTTCTATAATATGCCTAAGCCATAATAATGTTCTATTATATGCCTATACATAGGTGGTATATTTGAATTTAATGGCTGGTTGTAGTCACGATGAGAGCCTGAATGTTCTATAATATGCCTAAGACACTATTCTTTACATATTTGTACAACATATATGGAGACTTAATCTTTCTGAATGCAGCATACCTGAAAAACACACAGTAGCTAAGAGTGTGTGGTCTAATGATCTTTCGAGTTATCAAGACACAGTTCCAAGAGAGTTTGATAGAAAGTAGAAATTCAAATTATTGGAAGTCCCTTACATTTAGGAACAAAAAGAGTAATCCATATAATATCATCAACATGAAATGGATACCTTCTTAAGAGAAAATCACATACCAGTTAATATCGTGGAAAATGTAGTTGTGGCTAGTTGGAGTTGTATTTTAGTAAAATTATTCTTTTCACATTACATGATCACTGCAAAAGAAAACGAAAAATGATTGTAAGGTACACGAATAAGACACCACCACATGGTTACACATTTGAAAAAACTAATGTATTGAAAACTACATGAACTATATGAATTACATGATATTTTTAACTAATATGTGTTATGTTGTTAACACAATAAATCATTTTGATATCGGAAAAACGATATGGAACTTGGCATCATCCAATAAAAATTTCTTTAAGAAATGGAACATAGCAAATATCCATATGAATACACACAGATCAATCATTCAAAATGAAACATATTAAAATATGTCAAAATGTTACCATCAAAATTAAGTTAATGGTGTTAGCAACATAACACACAATAGTTCAAGGATATTGGTGGTGATGGGTTCAACTGTGGCTGTAAAAAGTAAGATGTAAAAGTTTTGCTGTAGATAAGTCGATTGTAGCTGTAAAGTTGTTACTGTAAATTTCTTTTGCATATATTTTTTCTGTAGTTAAATTTGTTGTACTTGTAAGCTATACACTGTAGATATTTTAAAATAAAATATGTGAACTATGTGATGTATCTATGAAACAATTAATTTTATCAATTAAGATAATCATATTAATATTTTTTTTTATAAATTATCAAAGTTTGCTATTATTTAAAATGTGATATGAAAATAATATTTATGTTATTTAAATCTTTTATATACTAAAGCGCAAGTCGCATGACCAATCAAATTTTAACACTTGGCATTTTTTATATAATTTTTAAAAAAAAAATCAAATGCAGTAAATAAAATTAAATGAAAAGAATCGTTCCTTTTTAACTGATTCTATTACTTTTGATATAAACCAAAATCCTTAATATTTCTAACACTACCCCATGATCTCTTCACGATTTTCAAAACAATTAATCTTTTTTATAGCAAATTTACTCTAACAATTCTATAAAATTCAGATTCATCTCTACCTAAATTTGCCTAATTATTTGCAGTAGCTCCACTGATTCTCTCTATTTTGTTAAAGTGATGAAATTTCATTTTTTTTTTAATTTATACTAATGGTATCAACACTCTCGGGACTACAAATATCTTGCTAAACATTTGCACAACAAATAATGTTTGAGAAATAACAAGAAAAAACAAAAATTTCCATAGCAAAGCGTCCCGCAAGGTTGATAATTTCCTGGTAATAACTCCCAGACTCTTTATGAGTCGAATCAAATCATAGTTTTTCATGTTTCTTTTTTTTTTTATGAATCTTTTTCTTGGCTAACTTATTTATAATTATTTTATTTTCTTTTGTTTTGAAGAATTTTCGAAGGACTAAATTAGTTTTCAATTTGCTGGCACATGATTCTTCGTTGTGGTCGTGGTAATTCAAGGAAGGGAAGTACGAAGATCAACATAAGAAGCACCTCAAGAAATAACAATATGTTGTGATAACAAGAAGATAGAAAATAGGGATTAAGAAAATCAAGTGGTAGAAGAAACGAGGACTCATGTCTACCTCTGTATCAAGATCTAACTTCAGGTTGGTCTTCTTATTTTTGTATGGTGGTATTATTTTTTGGATCAACATACGTTTTTTGTATGTTTTTTTTGTAGATTTTCTCAGAAACAAAAAATTTGGGATAAATATAGCATTGACAATGAAAAACAAAATAAAAAAAAACAAGATAGAAAACAAAAATATATATATAAGAAAAGAGCAAAAATACGTCAATTATCTACAAATTAAAGTTAATATTTTAATTATTATTTTTAATATTTTAATTATATTTGTGCTAGATCTATACTTTCCCTTAGTTTTCATATTTAATGATTTTGGATTAAACAATCAATATTTTACATGCACTTTGGATCCGTATCAGGCTGTTATAAATATATTTTAGAAAAAAATTGTCTACCAATAACTTTCAAAATAACATTTATATTCACTAGAATTTTGTAATATATGTTATATAATAAAAAAAATAAAAAAGAATAATGTATGTGCGTACGCACGGGAGCTAATACTAGTATTTCAATAATTTAAAACCACCCAAAATTAAATTAAAATATTTATAAATGTTTTTATCATGATTATCTAATTTATTTGATATTATAGATAGTCTTTTTTGTTGAGTTATTTTCATGTATAGACACTTGTTGACATTTTATTACATGAAAGAGCAGTTATTGCTACCCACACACTTTGTAGTGGTGAAAGTCGTGCATGCCCTCCATAAAGCGAAACCAGGCGTGGGTAGTTTAGTAAAACAACAAATATATCTGGTTACACTGGTTTGCGGTTTCGAAATTCGAAATGAGGCGAAGGTGATTAGTGGATTTTAAGGTTGTCTTTGGTTAATTTTATTATGTTGGGCCCGTAAAAAGGTGAAACTGTAACCTTTTCCTTTTTTTTACGGAACTTAACTCGATCTTTGTAACCGGCGGCGAAAGCGACGACGGAAAAACGGTGGAGTGACGACGGCGAGACGGGACAAAGACTCTTGGCGATGTCAACAAAAAGAAAGAGAGCAGGCAAAGCAATCGACGACGGTGAGTTTAGAATCAAGGTTTATTGGCCTTTCTTAATGGTTCTTGATTTTATACGGTTTCATCCGTGTCTATGGGCTCAGGCACGGCACCGCCCGAGGTTGTTGGTCAATGAGAGGCTGCCACCTCGTCTCTTTGCAACCGACCGATACCCCAGTAATAGGAACAACTGCTATGCCTCGCTTGAGTTTCTGCTTCTGGTGAGGGATGTGCTTGAAGGTTCAGCAGAGATGGAGAGGCTGTTGTGTTCGTGCTTCGGGCCGCTGTTTAGGTTACCAGTGCGGAGGTGCGCCCTTTCAGCAAAATTGGTACATGGAATGCTCGCAGGGCAGTTGGTAACGAAGAAACAGTTTGAGATGTGGCCTGTTTTCGGTGGCGGTCCGACTAGGTTCTCGCTTGCTGAATTTGGCCATGTGACGGGCTTACCTTGTGGGAAGTTCGAACCAGGGTACGAGGTAGATGATAAAATGAAGCCGAAGAAAACAAACTATGTTTTCTGGGACAAGTTGTTTGGGGGGGAGGCGTAACTTGACTCTAGAAGATCTTGCTGCAATGGTTGTTGGTGACAAAACTCTGTCTCCGGGGAAGAAGCTAAGAATCTGTTTGATCATCATTGTTGACGGGGTGCTGATGCCGAAAACGCAGAAGCCAGAGCCGACCTTGAAGTATGTTAAATTGGTGGAGAAGCTAGACAAGTTCTTCTTCTTTCAGTGGGGGCGTGAGTCGTTTTGGTGGACAATTAGCACAATGATACCGCCTAAGAAGGTGTTGGGGAAGTGTGATGACCCAGAGGGTGTTTTCTGCGCCCAGCTGAGGCAGGAGAGTAAATTTCTATTGGGGTTCCCACTTGCACTGGAGCTGTGGGTGTTTGAAGCCATTTCTGTTCTGCTTAACCGGCTAGGAGGCGATGACAGTGTAACGCTCTTGAGCTATGTTGGGGACAATCTGCCTACACATACGGGGCTGGTGCTAACTGATGTGCTTTATGCGGAGCAAAGTCCTAAGGTTAGTAGTTTTAATCTGTGGATATGCCGAGACAAATGATTTTGTGTACAAGCCTGTCTTGGGTATAGTTGTTTAGTTGTGTTTGGGGAAATCTGGTGAAAGGTGTACATGTGGTTAACTGATGTAAAGTTATACACGTGGATAAACTTTAGTAAGTGTACGTGTGTACAACAAAAAGTTAGCCACATGTTTGCCTTTTCCTCAAGTATTGTGCACGTTTTTTGTTAGGTTCTCAATTGTTGTACTGTTTTGATGCAGTTGACGGTTCTCCCAATGATGGAGGTTGATGAGGATAGAGATGATGGTGGGGTGTGTTCGACTGCGAGATATTTGACAGGAAAGTGGCGTACATGGTGGACCTTTTGAAATCGGGGCACAAGTTCCAGAAAGGGGAGTGGGGTGGCGGTGATGCTTCAGAACCAGTCTATGTCCATGACCCAGTTGTGACCGAAGTGAAAAGAAAAATCAGGAAATTAACTCACAAGGAAGAGGCGGGGGCTTTGATGAAGCAGAGGAGGTTGAGCAGGTACTTCAGTCGGAAAGGCGATGGAGGGGGGGGATAAGTACGAGGCTCTGCTGGTGGTTGTTGAGCAGATTAAAAAAGAGCTCGGGAGACTAAACAAGGTTGTAGAGAAGCAAGGCAGTATGCTGAGGAAGTATAAGGGTAAAACGATAGGGAAGTTTTCAAGCAGTAAGTTGGGAGGGTTGGGGAGGAGAAAGAAGAGCGTTGTTTCTGTTGAGCCAGGGGCTCTGTTTGGGGGAAGCGACCCTGATGGTACCGATAACAGCATGGAGGAATTGGGTGCGGTCAAAGGGGGTGAGACCAGGACACAGACAGTTGCTGAACATGGTCTGAAAGAAGGAGATGGTGTTCCATTGCTCTATACGAAGAAGGGGGACAAAACTGATAAGGCCCATGTGGTACTATATGGTAGTGGGAGCAACACATTCTACGTAACTGAGGAAGAGGTAGGCAGAAAAACTAGGGGGGGGGGGGAGGTTGTTGTTGGCAATGCTTACCCGCTGTCTTATGTTGAGCAGGAGAGTGATGCGGGTGCTGATTTAGGGGTCCCGGCTGAAGTGGTAAGATCCGCCTTATATTTTGTCATTTCTTACATTGGTTGTTTGTAATAGCTTCACAAGTGTTTCACAGGATTTTGGAGACCTGAATAGGCTGGTGGGTGTTATCACGCGGGGGGTGACGGTTACGGTAGCTGAGAAAGAGGTTGGAAAGGGAACGGAAGCTGGTGCAGCTACAAAGGACACTGATGGCCAGGTAATAAGAATTTGTTGTACACATGTTTTATGTAACGAGCTTGTACATGTGTACAAGTTGAGCGGGCGTTAATATGTCTATGTGTGTGCCCAGAGCATGGAAGCTGAAGGTAATGCAATGGAACTGGGCGATCTGATGGAAGGCCCCAATGAAAAGGTAAAAGTGGTGCATATATTGCCTATAATAGTTGTCGTGATAAGTGAATATATAATATGTGGTTTTGGGCCTCTTGCGTAGAGTGGGGAAGCGTCAAAAATGGAAAAGGCAAAGGGGGGCAACGGGGGAAAGGACGTACTTGACGGCTCAGTGAAAGAGAACCTGGTAAATATCCCAACAGCTTAAGAGGTGGATTTTTTTTTTAACTTAATGACCATAAGTATTCTAAAGGTGTCCACATGGACTTCTGTTAATGTGTGTTTTTACGCTGGGTTGTGTAGAATGTGACGGCGATAGATGTAAAAGAGGCAAAGGGGGACGGCAAAAAGGGGGCATTGGGTGACGGCTTAGTGGCTGAAAAGGTCGTTGAAAATTTTCCCATTGCTGAACAGGTATGTACATGTGGATAATTGGCCGTAATGTACAGGGGTACACTCACTGATAATAAGTCCGGTCTGAGAAGTGTGTTTTGTTTGTCGTAATAGTTATGTTGTTTGTTGTTGGCAGGGGGCAGCTTCAGAAGGTGAGGGCTGTGACAGCGATGGCAATGGAGATAAGCAAGTGATGGAGCTAAGTGATTCCTCGTCGTGCCAGAGGAGCGAGAAATACAAACCAGTTGAGAGGGAAGCGGACTTGGCGGCCTTTTTGTTGGCGAAGGAGCCATTTACCATGGAAAAGCTTGTTCCAACGGTTGAAGATTCAGATTTTCGCTTTTTCGAGAATGTGTTGGTTGGGGATCCGAAAGTGTAAGTCTCCTTAAATTTGGTATGATGATGGTGAATTTGGATGTAAGCTTTCAACTATTTTTGCAGGTTGCATCTAAATGCTGGCAAAGATGATTTGGACAACCAATTCTTCCTTGATCTTGCCGCATCCCAGAAATGGGTGTCTACTCAAGTATTGGCTTTGGGTTGTTAATTCAGAAAAATATTGCTGGATTTTTGAGTGTGTGGGAAAGCTGATATTGTACATGTGGACACATCATATAGAAGCTTTGGTTGAGTACGTAGCTAACAGACATGAGGAGATACTCAAAGAAAGGCGAAGCATATTCCTCCCGCCTTGGTTTGTAGCACATTTGCAAGGGAAGGCAAGGGCTTTCAACGCAGCTAGGGGTAACAGGGGAAGGGTGTTGGGCGATGGGCGACTTTCAGGGTTTCTAACTAAGGAAGGGAGGAAGTGGGGAGCGGAGATCGACACGCTGTATGCGCCAATGATTTGGGATGGAAACCACTGGGTGGGACTGTGCATAAGTCTCAAAGATTGGCGTGTGCTGGTGCTAGACCCAAACCCAAGGCTGAAAGACATGGCAGCGGTGTGGGGTTTGTTGGAAGTTGTGTCGAAGATGCTGCCCTATTTGGTGGATAAGGTTTGTCCGCCCCCTGAAGATGGAGCGTATAGTTTGGAGCCCTTTACGGTTGAAAGAATGGGAGGTGCTTACGAGAACCGCCGTAGTGGAGATTGTTGGCCCGTGGCCGTCAAATTCATGGAGCTTCATGCTTTGGGGAACCCCCATCCTAGGATGGATGGTTTGACCGACGAGCTGGTGGACATAATGAGGAAGCAGTGGGCTATGGACTTGTACAAGGATTGGGTTGTGCCAGTTTATGTGGGATAGGAGATGCAGTGAAAGCTAGGGTTTATGTAGTGTTGTTGTATTTTGGATGTTGTCTTTATTTTGTTAAGCTTTGTTTGTGTTCAATGGACGAGAACTGGTAGGTGAGAATGATGGATTATTTTGGGATTGTATGATATGAACGTATTTAAGTGGATTTCCTTTTTTGGTTTGCGATGTTGGTGTGATATGTTTTTTGTTGCAGGTTTAATGTTGTAATGTATGATGTGGTTGTTATACATGTGGTGAGAAGAGGTTTAGGTGTACACATATACAGTATAGTAGAACTAGAAACAAAATTCGACTTTCCTGCCGATGTGAGTTTGGTTATACATGTGGATAGAAGAGGAATAGGTGTACATATGTACATAATGGGTGTCCATATGTACAGATCTATATCTGCTGTGTGCCACTGAATGATGAAGTACACATGGATAACATTTGATATAACATTTACTATAGAGATAGTTGACCATGGCAACAAATATATATTTTCCGTATTCTTTATAAAGTATATATTAAGAAAAATTGGCAGACAGGTGGGGTGACGTTGATATAAGATGTAAAGGTGTACTTAAGTATATCGTAGTAGAACCAGAATGAAAATGCGAGAGAATTGTGCATGTGAATTTTGGAAGCAATGAAATAGATGTGGAGTTTGAGCAAAGACATGGGTGAATTTGATGTGGAGTTTGAGCAATGAAATAGATGTCCAAGTCAATAAGGTTAATTAGTTGACTCTTTTATCTTAGTTGTTGATTGCAGTGCACTTGGGAGCAATGAAAAATGTTGTCCATGTGGACAACCTGTAGATTGCCATGTGACCGTTGAATGTGTAATACACATGGATTAAATTTCCTATAAAAGACAGTGGAGATCGAAGTAGAAGTTGAAAATTATCCCTAATCCGCGATTCAATAAAAGTTGGTAGGCAGACGCAGAAGCGTGAACATGTGCAAAAGTGATTACATGTTAATTTGCCCAAAATAGCCAAAAAAAAAGAGGGGTGATGACCGGTGAATTCGCTATCCAGCAGACAAGACCTGTGGATATAGGATTAACCGCATTCAGATTGGGACAACGCAATTGGTCCTGTTGTGACCTGTTCCGCCGCATCGGCCACATTTGTTAGGGACAAGTTTTTTCTTCTTGGGTGCCTGCAATCAAAAAGGGTTAGAGGTGTTACTAAAGACAGAGAGGAAGTTTACAGTGCAGAGTATAAGATTTTTACCGGGATTTCACCGGTTGATGCGACACGCTTGTCCTTTGGCCGTCCAGAGGATCGTCGAGTCTGAGGGGAGAACATGAGGACGGAAGTAATGGTTTCTGGAATGGGGAAGACTCCTAGGGGGGATTCAGGGTAAATGGCACCAGCGTATGTGTCAATCCATGTCTGAGTTTTGTAGCAATCACCAAAAAGCTGAACATATGGGAGACCTATGGAGTCAGCAGCTAAGAGAGCATGGCCGCAAGAGATCATGAGCTTCTGGAAGACCTGGCAGGTACACACTTTGTTCTCTAAGGAAACAGTGTTGGAATGGCCGAATAGGCCCCTTATCTTATAGCTTCAAGTGGTGATATTTGCTATCTTGCTGCCTTTGGTGAGCCTAATATGTGTCTGCATAACCTTCTCCACCTCTGGTGTTACAAAGCCCCGACACTTGGCTGATTTGGTCCTTTTAGCAGAGAACCAGCGAGTCAACATGCGTTGGATAAACCTGAATAGCTCAATGACTGGTGAAGACCTAGCTTTGGTAAAGGCATTGTTGAGCTGCTCTGCGGTGTTCCTGGTCAATAGGTTGTAACCATTCCCAAGGATGTAAGTCCTAGACCACTTTGAAGTCCCAATCCCCTCAAGGTAGTTGGCGCATTCTCCATTTGCTTGCCTGATTTTGGCGAAACAGAGATCAAAATCTTTGCGCCGGTAAGAGAATGCAGCCTCACACACCATTCTGGCTAGACCTTTGTTCTTGTAGCGTGAGACCACGTTACGCATTAAGTGGACTATGCAGGCTCCATGATGTGCATGTGGGAAGACAGCACACTTGGCTTTGATTATAGAAGAGTGACAATCTGAGATAATGGAGAGGGTATTTGAGTCAGGAATGATCCTTTCAAGCTTCGTGAGGAACCAGGTCCACGCTTCCTCAGTTTCGCCATCGACGACAGCAAAAGCCATAGGGAACACTTGAAAGTTTGCGTCTTGGCCACTAGCAGTCATTAGAACCCCCTTGTATTTTCACGATAGGTGCGTACCGTCAATAATGAGCACCTTGCATAGCCGGCGGAACCCCTGTATCGAAGCACCAAAAGCTAGGAAACCATAGAGGAAACGTGTGTTACCTTCTATGTCAAGCTCGGTTTCGATTGCAGTAACCGTGCCTGGGTTCGTAGCTTTGAGCCTCTCGAAATAGGAGGCGAGGTTTAGGAATGAATCCTCTGTGTTTCCAACAGTGTTGTTTACAGCTTGCTCTTTTGCCATGTGACATTTCATGTAGGACGCGGAGATGCGAAGGTCTTCCAATATCATCTGCTGAAGCTGTAGTGATTTAGGTCCGTTGGTGGGATCGCTGTAGCGAGAGCGATAGACAGGAGCAAGGACTTTGGATGTGGCCTTCTTCCTATACAGGTTGCGTGTCTCGATGGTGCAGGTGTGATCAAGCTGGGCCTTCTTGATGGTGTAGTAACCACAGTTGGTTAGCTCCTTCGCTAGTATGCGTCAATCGCAAGTAGTATCATGGCAACTAAGCATAAAGGAATGCCTAGTGGTTCGGGTTTGCCTGAAGTAGAACTGCTCCTTGATTGCGTAGATAGCAAGCCCAATTTGACAATCCTGCTTAGTTGCATACAGTTTCCCCACAAAGGGTTCCTCGCTGCTATCCTCCCAATGCAAGTCGGGCACATCCTCAGCTTCGTAGGAAAGATCGTCAAAGAGTGGTGGAACGTCAAATTCCTCATCGCTGATCTCTGAGAGTGCCCTGGTCTCGCGAAGTGGTGGAGTCGAAGGGGGGACTTGGGGGGATTTGTTGGAACGGGCTGGGGGTGCACGCGTGGACGGCGTGGAGTTTACATGTGGAGTACTGGACTTATGTACACCGTTGGGGGTGTAGGTAGGTTGTCCATGTGGATTATACTGGCGTTGTACTCCGGCTGAACATGTTGTGGGCTGTCCATGTGGATACTTCCGATGCTGTGTGGTAGTTGAGGGAACTGATTGAGGTGTGCGTGTGTCCATCGGATTAGGGTATACATGGGGGAAACTGTGATGATGTGAGGTAGGATCTTCTGGATCAGGCTTCCAGTTGGTTGGTTGCTCTCCGGGTGGTGTAACAGTGTGGTTAAACGCATCACCTTTGTGGATAATGTATGGAGCAGTTTAGGAACATCGATGCCATCAATCACCTGTTCCGCATCAGATCCGCCGAGATGTTTCGCAATCAAAGGGTCCCAAAAGTCGTGGTCATAACCGCGTGGTTGAACTTCTTCAAAACCGGGAGGAAGGGGACTGTCAGGGCCGATAACCTCCTCCTCCTCAGCTTCTGTCTGCCAACTACCGGGGATGTTGTCGGAGTCTGCTTTAAACATCTCTTCTAGCATATCGTCGCTACAAAGAACCGTTTCATCAATAAGTGAGAAACGTCGGATCTTGGAAGGAGCTGAGTGAGGGCTGGTGGTTGTGTTAGATGGCTTAGAAGGGCTGCCTCCAAGTAAATCATCATCAGGGAAAAGGGAAAATTCGGGGATTTTTGATGCGGCGATAGAAGGCGGGGAAAGTCCGGATGCAGGGGGACGGGGACCGGAATAACGGTTGAGGAGATAGGGGTTTGGTGATAGGCTGTTTGGGAGTGGTGAATGGGAAAAGATTTTCAGCTACTTGACTCGTATTGATTGGGTCCGACTGATGGTTGAACGTGACAAACAAGTTCATGCCCTTGTGTAACTCGAAATGACGGAAGAAGTAAGAAACATACCCATCGTGTGTGAGCATGACCGGTGGGGTTGAGATCCCCGTTGCCAGTTCTTTAGAGTTTGGAGGCCAGTAGCTCAAAGAGGCTGGTGGGCGTGCTTGGGTGTTAGCAAAGAACTCCTTGAACACATTGTTCTGCAGTTCTACCAACGTCATGGAGGGGCTAAGCGTCACGATCCTCGACATTTGGTGTTTGTCGATGGAGAAGTTTCAACTGCCGTCGTCGGAGGTCTTCCATTCTCCGGCAATGACCATACAGTGGTCGGCCATGGTGGTTGCCTGCAACAAATTAGCGAAATCTTTATTTAGTTGGATATAACGTGAAAGACATAGACAAAAGTAAGGTTTGATGTGCTGATTTCGCAGTTGATTATCTTGTTAATTTACAGGGTAATGAGGAATGAAGGAGTTAACTCACCGTAGAGAACAGAATGAGGGAAGATGGTGAAACTTTGGAAATGATCTAAGCCGTCGATAATAAAAGGATGATCTAACGGTCGATGTGCAAAGAAGGGTAAGTGTCTTGTCTAGATCTATGATATTAAATTTCAGCCTTTGGAAATAAAGAGAGATCAAAGGCTAGGGATAAATCCTGTCAGAAGAAACATGGAGAAGAAGCTTTGTACTTGATCTGTAACGAAATTGGGGAAATGTTAGTTAGGAAAGTAACTAGATAGAAGACAAGTTGTTAGGTAAAGTGTGTGTGTAGAACAAAGTGTCGTACCGTGTAAATAAAAATAAGGAAAGTGTCCTAGAGTGTAAATCTTTCTTTTTTGTTTTACGTATTCTACATCTTATGAAAAGAAGATGTAGGTTTCTTTTGCCTAAAATACATAAGAAACAAATTTGCTTTATTTTTTTTTGTTGTAGCTTAAAAAATAAAGTTAAAGCATGATTTATAAAAATTAATAGAAACTTGATGTAGGTTTTAACTTTTAAAAATAAAGTTACAACATGATTAGTAAAATTTAGTGATTTAAAAAGAAATAAAGCTAAAGTACAGAGTTAAAACTCAACCAATTACCCTCATTGTCATATATTGTTTTTAATACATTATTTTGTCTAAATGTGGTTATGTTGTGATGGTGTATTATTTGTATAGGTAACAATAATTTTTCCTTATAAAAAATCTACGGTTCATGGTTATGCATTTGAGTTTTTAGTTTTGTGGAGTGATCTTTGCATACTTACCTCACCAGGGCTCTGATTGGGGATTAGGCTTTGAAGACTTTGAAGACTTTAAAATGACCTAAAATCTCTAACACCAAATATTTTACCGATCACACTTTTTCTTTCCTACAATTTCTCAAACCCCTTAAAGCCACCTAAAGCCTAACTTCTCATTTTTTCTTCTTGTTGCTTTACTTTCTTTAAAAGGTAGAATTTGAGATTTTAAAAACTATTATTCTTATTGTAAAGCCAAAGTCACAAAAGTCGCATCCAAATATTTTCTAAAGTCATTACTTTAAAAGCCATAACAGTAAAAGTCATAAACAATCATACCCCAGGAGTCTCATGTAGTGGTTGCTTGTCCGTTAAGCTCTGTTGTGTGACTTTCTAGAGGAACATACCTAGAGATGTAGCAGCATAGTCGGAAAAACTGGTATGTTAAAACCGATTAAAAGTATTCCAGACTTGTCGGCTCAGCTAATTACCGGGTTTATTTCGGTTTCATCTAAAAATCGAGACCGGTCCAGTGAGAGTCAAAATATTGGGCCAATTGTTTGAATATGTTAAGCCCATTAAGTCTGCTATGTAGCCCGATTTGACACCGATCGTCGTTATCGTTTCTGTGTCTAGGCGACTGTCTCTGCAAAAATGGAGGTAGCAGCAGCGACTGCGACTGCGACTGCGAGGAGCTTCACAACACTTCGAGCTCGTACGTCAGCGATAATCCCGTCTCGATATAAAGTGAGATGTTCGTCATCTTCGTCTCTCAGAGCTTCTCTCTCTCTCGAATGGCTTACTCTCCCCATATAGCGGAGGAAACATCTCTAGCGACTTCTGTGGCTCCAAGCTTTTTTCGGAATCGCGTAATCCGTTAAATCTGCTCAATTCTAAGCCCAAGCGCGGAGTTGTCACTGTGGTAATGCGTATGTTTCATATCGTTTCTCGATTACGAAGGTCTATACTGTTAGGATTTTCGAATTCGAGGTCTTCGTGGCTGTAGCTGATCTTTTGTGTTGCCGTGGTAGTGATGGCTCGTGCAACCGAGCCGATAGATTAGAGCGATTAGATATATGCAACGGGAAGAATGTTCAGGCCTTTCATTTGTTTGATTGATCAGAGATTCTACATGTTTAGATAGATGTTTGATTATGAATCTTGAACGATGATGCTCTTTTTATTAGAAACTATGTGATATGCGATTGCCTAGTGAGAAAGAAGTTCAGTATTTGGTAGAGGTTTCGCTTACTTGTATGTGTCACTTGTATATGCATCAATGGCTCTGTTTTATTTGGCATTTGAATGCTGCTATGTTCATCATATAGTCTTTTGTCTTACCTATCGCAGTTTGATTGCCATTTGTGTTGATCTATTTTACGTTTGGTGAGCTTTTAGTTGTTCTCGTGTCTCTTTTGAATGTGCTCCTTACTTCAACAGGTTATACCTTTTTTCAAAAGGAAGTGCACACGAACAGCCTCCTCCTGATTTGGCATTGTATTTGTTCAAAAACCGAATTGTATAGTTGGGAATGTCTCTGGTGCCTTCAGTCACTGAGTTGATACTCGCCGAGTTTCTTTACCTTCAGTATGAAGACGAGGAAAAGCCTATTTACCTCTACATAAACTCCACAGGGACAACCAATGTATAGTGAACGCATGTTGGATAGTGACCTTAAAACTGTGGGAGTGGATGATTTAGAGGTTTGTATATCATCACCTAGTCTTTATAGTGTTTAAGAGAATTTTATTTTCTTACTTTTCATAATGGTGAGAAGTTGGGCTATGATACTGAGGCTTTTGCAATTTATGATGTCATGGGGTTAGTAATCTTTTTTCTCTCTTCTTTGATTACTTCATTCTCGTATAAGAAGAATTTATGACTAAACTCTAATCCTGGAACTGCTTTCCCAAATATTCTAAACCGCAATTGAAGAAGACTTTCATATGAAGCACTTCTTGACTTGGGAGACTGAACATAATATCCATGGAAGAAGCAACTCTTTTTTTATATTTGACTTCAGGTATGTCAAACCACCAATCTTTACTCTTTGCGTCAGGAATGCTTGGCGTGAAGCTGCTTTGCTTCTGACTGCTGGTGCTAAAGGAAATTGTTCTGCATTGCCCTCATAAACTATAATTATAAAACATGTTTTTTTTTCCCTGAAGTGGCGTCTGTTTTTTCCTAATTGTAAGAAAGCTAGGCTTTATGAATAACTGTTCGTCTGTTACTTATCCATGTATTTTCTTTTATTTGATAACTTTGTAGCCAATTGCTCGATTTCAAGGCCAAGCAACCGATGTTAAAATTGAAAGGGAAGAAATCAAACACATAATGACAGAAATGGTGAAAAATCAACTTTATATGAACTCACATTGTTGAACCTCTAGGCTTGATAGGTCTCGTGACTAAAAATAAAGTTATTCTACTTTTAATCGAGTCAACGCATCTGACGCACCTTGATGTGATAAGCAAAATCTCCTATGGACTCCATAATCGCCTATGTCCTTTTTCATTAAGTCGGCGTGAAATGACGGAAATGTCCTTCGAGGGTTGAAAAAAAAAATCGAATTTGGGGCGTATGGGTTGAGTTATCTGGTTTGGTCTGGGTTTCGGTCGACGGTTTGTACTTGAGAATTCAATTCAATTGAAACCGAATTCAATTGGAATTCAGAAGAAAAAAATATCAAAAATTAAAAGAAAAAAAATTGTTATCCCGCAGCTCGAGGAAAGCTCCAGCTCGCAGCTCCTCATCCTCTCGAGAAGCTCGTTATTGTCTCTGGTTTGCAGCTCCCTCCCAGCTACTCTGTTGTCGACGTCGATAGCTACTCCGGCGACGCCATCGGACCGCAACGTTTCCACCGGCTAGCATTCATTCAGAGAGGTCGTAATGCAGGTTAGTTATTCTCTCCTCAGCGAGCAGCAAGAGAGGGCAAGATAGAAATTGGATTTAGGGTTTGTAATTGAAAGTGTTAAAATGGCATTGATTCTGGGATGATTTGGTTGATTTGTATATGAAATTGTTATGCATGGGGGTGTGTGAATTGTCTCAATTGTGAATAGCTTTGCACGGAGATCTCTCCGATCAATCAATCGTACATACATTTGAGTTCTTGTTTAAGCATTAAGCATTACTTTGTATAACTAGGTATAACAAGTAGAACTGATAATTGTTGTAGAGTAGGTAAAACTTGGTAAAACTGTAGCCAACTTGGTAGAACTAAGAACTACGGGTATAACTAAAACTTTATTCTTTTGTTCTTGCATGATACAATGATGAAATATGTGAGCGTCTATTTCAAATTCAAAGGGGAGATCTCTTGTGTAACCTTGAAGACAACAGTGGAGGATATAAGTTTGGCAATGCTAGAAGAAAAGTTGTATAAAAAGCTTGCGTTGGATGAAAGTAAGGTAAAACTGGCATTGAAGTGCATGCCGATGGTGTATGGATCTGAAGAACAACAAATTATTCGTGATGGTGATGATCTGTTTGGTTTCCTAACAACCGTTGATAAAAACAACCGTAGATCTCTTTTGTTAGTGGAGGAGACGAGTAGATCAAATCAGTTAGAGAAGGTGTCGAGAGTGGGCATAAGTTTGTTTGGTATGAACTACGAAGTGTTGCAGGGAAATGATGATGTTTATGATGAAATCGGACATAGGTCCTTAACTCTGTATGTAGAAAATGGTCAAGCAAATCAACAGAAGGAGCTGATAGATGCAGAGAATGATTTTATGGATACGGACACCGCAGCGGAGACAGACACTGCAGCGGAAACAGACACCACAGCTGAAACGGACACAACAGCTGAGACGGACACTGCAGCAGAGACGAACACCGCATGTGAGATGGATATGGGTGCAGATAAGTATGTTGAGCAGCTACCTATAAAAAAAAGCTAGTCAGGTTATAGAGGATTGGGAAGACGGTTTGGGTGTGTTTAAGTATCAGGAGTTTCCAAGTAAGAAAGCACTTCAAGAGGTGGTCGATAGAGCTGCATTTGGTGAATGCTTTCTTTATGTTATCAAAAAGTCGGACCGGAGACGATTGGTGTTAAAATGTTTTGAAGCAACCTGTAAGTGGGGTTTACGAGCTGCAAGGATTCCACAGACTGAATTTTTTTTCTGTTAGGAGGTACACGGGTGTGCATACATGCTCTCGGTCTAATCAAAGTAAAAGCAGCAACATCAAGAGGAAAGGCTTAGCAGAATTAGTTGCAACTTTTCTGAATGAGGAATATCCTGGAAAACTGAGTACTCCTGTTCCGAAAGATATCATGAATCTTATAAAGTTAAAACTTGGTGTAACAATATCCTACTCCACAGCCTTGAGAGGGAAAAATCTAGCTATTTATGAGTTGTGTGGTGGTTCGGAAGAGAGCTACAAGATGCTATATAGCTACTTGTACATGTTAGAGCGGGTCAATTCGGGAACAAAAACAGGAGTGAAGTTGGATGAGGCAAATAAGTTCAAGTACCTCTTCATAGCTCTGGGAGCTTGTATTGAAGGTTTTTCAGCCATGAGGAAGGTGATAGTTGTGGATGCCACATTTTTGAAGAATGGATATGGTGGTGTACTAGTATTTGCTAAAGCTCAAGATCCTAATCGTCACCATTATCCGCTTGCGATTGGTGTACTCGACGGTGACAATAATGCTAGTTGGACATGGTTTTTCGAGATGCTCAAAAATGCTATACCAGACTCTTCTGAATTAGTTTTTATGAGCGATAGAAACCAGAGCCTCATCGCGGCTGTAGCTAATGTGTTTTCACAATCTCACCATGGCCATTGTATATGGCATTTGTCTCAGAATGTGAGAGGGCATGCTTGTAACACAACCAAAGCCGTAGTCGGATGGAGATTTATGGAGTTGGCTAGGTGTTACACGTTGGCGGAGTTCGTGTCTGCTTACGCATCTTGTAAGGTGAGATTTCTTCCAGCGTACAAGTATTTGGAGGAGCATACTGATAAAAGCACATGGCTCGGGTTCATTTCCCAGGTGTCAGATACAACTTGGACACTAGCAATAGTGTGGAGTCAATGAACAGTGTGTTTCTGGACGTCAGGAGGTATGCTTTAATACCATTGTTGGATACAATCATCAAAAAGTTTTCTGACTGGTTTAATGAACATCGGAAGGACTCTGTGGCTTGGTCGATTGATACCAAACTGGTTCCTCTTGTCGAGATTCACTTGCATAAGCTATGGGGCAAAGCTGAGAAAATACCAGTGCGTGAGTTTAATAGTTATGAGCTTGAGTACGAGGTAACCGACACTGATAATGGGAAGAATTATGTTGTGAACTTGATAGCGAAGAGTTGTACCTGCAAGGTGTATGATTATGAAAAGTATCCTTGTTTACACGGACATGCTGCTTACTTATATTTCCTTAAGGTTGAAGCTGCTCCTGATCATCGACGTGATATCAGGATAGAGTATCATGAGTTGTGCTCGAAATATTTCTGGACGGAACTTTGGGCATTAGCTTATTACAAGACCATTTATTCTGTGCCGGACAGGTCTGAATGGAATGTACCAGATCACATCAAAAAGCTTCATATCATACCTCCAGATCGCCTCAAGAGGAAGGGAAGGAAAAAGAATAAGAGGAATCCATCTGTTGGGGAACGACGTAAAAGGACACAAAACATAAGACGACCAAGGCACAATTTCGGTTTCAATTAGCTGTTGTTTGGAATGCGTAGTAGTAATTCCAATGAATCAAACTAGATCTTTTGTTTGGATTTTATGGCTCTTGTGTTGTTTGGTTTTGGTACGTTGCTTTTCGTATGTTGCTTTTGCTTATTTTGAAAACATTGGTAAAACTAAGTATATCTTTTGTGGAATCGACCCGGATTTTCTCCTTTAAACCTCTAATAAATGAAATAAATACTGCTTCTTGTTCACCTTTTCATTCGATTCGATCTCCTCTCTCTCACTCTCTCTCCCTACTCTCTCTCTCTCTCTCTCTCGACTCTTCTCCTTCTCGGTACAAAATAGTGAAGATGCAAGGAGATGGTTCGGGATCGTCAAGGAGAAGGCAAAATTCTGGTCGGAAATTGTGTTTCTGTGGCTTGGAGGCAGCCATAACACAAGATTGGACAGACAAGAACTCAGGGCGACGATTTTATGGTTATCAGCGTTTTAAGGTATCCTATCTGATTATAGAACTAGCAATTCTGATGGGAAAATAACTTTACAATTGAAATTATGGCAGGAGAAAAATGGATGCAAGTTCTTCGCATGGTTTGATGAAGAGGACGGAACATTATGGCAAAAACGAGCTTTGATTGAAGCCCGGGATGAGATCCGATAAAAGAGTAGAGTAATTGCGCAGTTAAACGAAACAATTGCAGAACTGAGAAGGAATTTGGAGAAGATACAAAATGAAGATGAAATTGTTAGAAAGTTTGAAGAATTCTATGTTTAAGCGATCTTACCATGTAGTCTCTAAGTTTAAGTGTTTGTTTTACAACCTCTGTTTAACCGTTTTGGCAGTTATGGCTAAGTGTTTTGGAACCTATGTTTAAGAGATATATTGGAAAACCGTGGAAAACTAGTATAACAAGGTGTAACTATGATAGAAATTGGCATAATTCGAAACAATCCGAACTACATAAGTCTTAATACAGAAACACATTCACCAAAAATGATATAGCAGATAACAAATATTTACAAACCTCATAAGAAAAAAACTCATCGTTTCATGAGAAATAGATCAGTGAAGATATGCATTGTATATAGTCTTTCCAATAGCACTTTGTTAATAAGATCAGCTTATAAAGAAGTATTCTATAGTTTTCATGATTTCAAAGATATTATTGCACTAATCATTTATGCTTACATGGTAATGCAGAAAAATAACAAGTAAAACTTTCTTTACAAATTTAAATTAGACGTAAAACTAAAAAATGTTGAAATCACGAAAAGTAGAACTATGAAGAAAATTGGTAAAACCAGACACTTCAGTATAACTAAGAGCAAATATTTCGGAGGGAGAATAAAAATTATTTTTGCGCCTAAACGAAAAAAGCTAAAATTTTCAATTATTTGGGTCAAAAAGTAGATTCCCTCTTCTCTTTTATCTGGTCTCGTCTCGTCTTTTCCTCTCTTTTCCCAGACACTTTTTCACTTCCCAAGCACTCTCTCTCTCTACTCTCTCTCACCATTCATACACTCTCTCTTTATCCATTCTCTTTCTATATTCTCTGAAGATCCACGGTTTTACTCTTTGCCCTTTACTGAACATGACTCATCCGTATGAAGAGATGAAGAAGCTGGAGAAACACTACCACATGTTAGGGTTAGTTTGCGATGCCCAATATGGAATTCCTACCCGTTGCCTATGCGGTGGTGAAATAATGATGAATGTTTCTCCAACTCCGAAGTACAAATCAGATTTTGATACCTTGCCTGGGAGTAGGTACTTCACCTGCAAGAATTATGAGGTAATTTCCGCTTATCTTTGTCTTCGTTGTAAAACTAAGGGAAACTGAGATATACTGATTGAAATTCCGTAATACTTAGAGATATCTGGTTATACTCTGGGTATCCCTGGCTGAAACTCTGTAATACTCTGGGTGAAATTGTGTTATACTCTGGGTGAAACTGTGTTATACTCTGGGTATCTCTGGGTGAAATTGAGTTATCCTATGGGTAAAACTGTGTTATGGTGAAACTGACTTACACTCTGGTTGAAACTGTGCAGGACGATGGGTTGCACTTTCGTCAGCCATGGGCTTTTGGTGTTCAACAAGAAATGGAACGCCTAAGGGGGGAAGTGAAAGAGTTGGCTGAAGAGATTGCTAAGCTTAAGAGGCTTATTACCTCGACCTCCCGTCCATGAGATTCTCGACCTCACAAGTTCTGAGTTCATATGCTAAGAACCTTTTCTTCCCTACCTATCTATTTTTATTATTTCGGTTAATACAAGTCTTTGTTTGTTAAGACTTGTGTAAGTTTATGTGTTCAATCTTATGTTATGCTCAAACTTATGTTATGTGAAGCAATCTTATGTTAAGCACTCTTATGTTTATCAATTGGTATTCTATGTTTAGACTTTCATCATCAACCATTATTTTAATAAAATAATTTCCTAGACTTTATCAATAGGTACTCTCTTAAACTAATTTCCTAGACTTTATCAATTGGTACTCTCCTAGACTTTTACTAGCTCTCACTTGACCTACACAATAAAAGTAAAAGCATCCACAACAAAGATAGCATATATAGTCATAACATAGTTAAAAGTTCTAAATCCACATCACAAACAAAAAACACATCAAAAGACATCGTTTGTCTACTTCATAAAAAACATAAAACAAAGTTCTAACACACCAAGCAAGTTCTTCACTCTACTTCACTTCTTCATGCGTTTATGTTTCTTTGCTTTCCCTTATGCTGGTGCTTCTTCTTCTGCTGCTTTAGCTTGTGCTTCCTTGACAAACTCCTCAAGCAGGGTCAATCTCCCATCCAATTGGTCAACCTTCTTGTCAACTATCCTCATCACTTTCATCGTTCTTTTCAGCAACTGCATAACATCTCCCAGTTGAATCGACTGCTCACATACTTCTATTCCATCCCCTGCTGCAGCTTCACTCGCTTCTATCTGTTTTTCGCGTGCAGCTACATCCTCGTCGTGCATGTCTTGAAAAAGACCTTATAGCCTGCATCCAGACACTTCTCCCAACTGTCCACAGATAAATCAGATTCATCAACATCGTCTTCATCTTCCAAAATGTCATCCAAGAACCTTTCTTCTTGTGGAGTTCTGGTGGGGATGATGCTGTCGATATCCTGTCACAAACACAATTAATTTTGAAACATAGCAACACACGCCTACCTTAGTGAGACCATTGTTCCGTTTCTAGTCCTACCTTAGTTCTACCATAGTTCCCTATCTAGTCCTACCTAAGTTCTACCATAGTTCCATGTCTAGTCCTACCTTAGTTCTACCATAGTTCCCTATCTAGTTCTACCATAGTTCTACCATAGTTTTACTTTAATCCTACCCTAGTTGTACCACAGTATTACTCTAGTTCTACTTTAGTTCACAGGTAAACTTACGGTTGTGTTAGACAATTCCTTGTTTATCGCCGAAAGTGACACCCCTGTCATTCCATTTCGTTTGAATGAGTGACTTGCACATCCTCGGGCAGTTGACATCAGCTCCTTCAACAGGTTCTCTGAACGCCATTCCTAGCTTAGGAATTGCCATGAATGCAAGAAGATGTTAAACACAACATTTATAAAATACCATCAGTAAATAACAATAGCAATCAAGTCATTAATTTGATTTTGCATACCTCTAGTGGAACACAGAAACCTGGAAGCGACCATAATGTATTCTCTTTCACCACCCCTCCAAAATGCTTCATTGTGTGAGAGATCCCCTTCAGCATGTAATCCATAGGAGAATCTACCCCATGGAAAGGACTTGCACAAGTCAAGATCATCCACTGCACTCTGGAACACCTCCAACACAGCATTAGCCTTGTGTCCAACCTTCGTTTGCGTGCAAACAATAGAAGCTAAGAAGAATAGAACCGCCATCTTCAGTCTATCTTTGTGGGGTCCCATGTTCACCAGCTTCTTCTTAACATCCTCCAACCTTCTAAGTTCTCCTTCCTTGAAATTTCGATCAACGAACTTCGTCCCACCAAGCTTTTTGTAGTCGAGAGGATAGTTGTGGCAGAATAGCCCAGATATCAAACCGTGTTCCCTCAGCCCATAACGGATGGCATCGCCATTCACAATGAACCACACTTCTCTCCGCCTCTCGCAACCGGCAGTACGCAGCAACAACATCCACATTCCCTGAACCCTGTGGTTGTTCTCGCTTTTCATGTGGAAAATGTGTCTGAATTGAGGATGCTCCGTGAACCAGTTCCACTCCGCGTTAGACAGCTTCGGTTTCAAATTGGTTAGCGTCTTAATCGCGCTAGCTATCATGCACCTCATCCCTAGCTTTATTTTTTTCTTGTACTCAGATGGCGTGAAGAACATTCTGGTTGGTTTGATTGCCTCGGGTGCCTCATTTCCATCCAAATCCTGCAAGTTATACCAAAGTTATACTAAAGTTATACTCAAGTTATTCAAAAGTTATACTAACGCATATCAAAGTAATACCACGGTTCGGTTTACAAAATTTCAGTTTTCCTATGTTGTACCAAAACTGACAGTTTTTCCAATAGTTCTCCTAGTATTACTAACATTAACCCACTCGATTTACTAGCTCTCCCTAATCATATGTTACGACTTAAATTCAAACTCATTGATAATTTGTTACTTGAGGTTCAGATGGATTCCCATTCTCGTTTGCTTCCTCTTCTCCTTCTCCATTTGCTTATTCTTCTTCCGAACGTGCATTCACTTCGTTCTCTCCATCTGGAGGTTCTTCTTCAGAATCTTCATTCTCCTCGTTAGAACTCTCCTTCTCTCCATCTGGTTTTTCTTGTTCTTCTTCGGAACCCTCATTTTCTTCATCTCCAGAAGCGGTTTTCTCATTCACTTCATCTCCAGAAGCGGTTTCCTCATTCTCTTCATCTCCAGAAGCGGTTTCCTCATTCTCTTCATCTCCAGGACCTTTGTTCAGTGTCGTCGGAGTAGCTTCTGCAGCCACATTAATCGGCTCCGTCATCTCCGCCGTATTTTCCGTCGAGTCCTTTCTCTTCTTCTTCATCGAGACATCCGTCGTCTTCGTCTTCTCCATCGAGACATCCGTCGTCTTTGCCGTCGATTCAACAATCTCCACCGCCTTCGTTTCACTCTCCTCCGTCGTCGTCTTCTCCACATTTTCTCCGGAGCCCGTCTTTGCAAACTTCACTCTCGGAGCCTCTTCCTCCGTTGGATTCTCCTTCCTCTTACACCGTCGCGTTTCAACCACCATCGCAATCGGATAGATTTCACCGGATTCTATCCCGATTCTCACCGAATCAAGCTCGATTTTGGAAACTAGGGTTCTTCTTTTCGTTCGTGAGGAAAGAAAAAGAGGAAAAAGAGGGGAGAAATGAGTTATAAAATTTCGACAAATTGGATCTCGAAATACATTGAGAGGGTTTACTAAAACCGACATATTTGGTTTGGTTTTGAGGGATTGGTTTGGTTTTGAGGGATTGGTTCGGTTGGTTAGTATGGTTACACGGTTAGACGATTCGGTTCAATTGATTTGCCCATACAAACGGGTCGGATCGGGGCGGATGAGTTATACGCTGGTACAACTTGTAAATACTTCAACTATTCTCAGGGTTTTATGCCATTTCCGTATTTTCCGAATTAAAGAAAAATTATTTTTTTTCTGCTTATTAGAGTGTCTAAGAGAGATTGAATTATCACATTTGGGGGCACGAGAGGCCTTGCCCCCTTTTAATCAGATTGGCTTCTCTCTCTCTCCTTTTAATAAGAAATTCATTTTATTATGATATTATCATTTTGTTATGGCTTGTCTGTTCAAATTTTTTTTACGCTAATATCATATTACCTTGATGTTGTGATTTTCAGGCTGGTGGTTTGACCATGGATCGAAGGGGGATCGTTGAACCGTTCATCAGCACATAACCGAGGTAGAGTCACGGAAACATGTTAAAAATGCTACTACTAATGCTGAAATTTTAGGGTTATTCGAGAGAGACAAACATTTAATGTGTAGGCTTGTGAATGACTAGAAACAGAATTTGTGCATCTTTCAATATGTTTTTTTTGTACTTTTCAAACGAATCAATTTCGTCATTCGTAATGCTTATGTTCACTAGTATTTGTGTACCCTTGAATTGATGGATAGATACCATACATTAATGAGCAGTGTCATAACAATTATACTCACCGACCCTATGGAACGCTCCCACTTGTCAGAAATACGTAATGCTTTTCTAAATTATTGGACTTAAACATGTCGACTGTTTTAAATTTTTTTTTGGTTAAATAGAAGCTGTTTAAATTTTTAAAGGAAATTTTGCATAAGAAACCTTCAAGATGACATTTAATTACAATTTTTAAAACTTCGAAGTTGTTTAATTAGTATATTAAATCATCGAATTCACTTTTGTATTATAAAAATTTTAAATTTGATTTATTTGTTCATCAAGTCAAAAAATGACTTGTTTACCAATAACTACAATGACAATTTATTTTTATTTTATAACTGTTTAATTAATAACAGCAATTAACAATAAATAAAATATAAAAAATAAATCAAAATTCAAAAATCATTTTCTTAGAAAAAAAATCAAAATGTTTTCTTAAAAGTTATATTTTTTAAGAAAATTATTTTTTTTTTAAATAAGATTCTATATAAAAAAATAAAAACTTTAAAATTTTCTGAAAAGTTAAATAATTTTAGATATATCACCATTAACAATAATATTTTTATCATATAGCCAAAAATAATGGCAGTTTCTGACATATTGACAATAATGGTTCATGATAAAGATTTTTGATATATTCAATAATAACGATGAAGGTTGTAAATATATAACCAATAATAATATAATAAAATAAAAACTTCACTTTCTGAAATTTTTAATGAATATTTTTTTATATAAAAAGTTGCACCGTTGATGGCAATTGTTTCGGCATCTCTGCTATATAGAAACTAAAATGACAAGCTTCTGTTTAACCAAAAATGACAAGCTTCTATTTAACCCATCAATCAAAGCATAACGTCAAGCTTTCAATATTTTTGTCCAGCCACCTCCCCCACTTTCAGGTTCCTTTAATGCTCTCTAATCCTCTAAAGCACCTTCATGACTACTGACTCCCCATATTACTCACTCTCTCTATATAAGCTCCATTCACATCTTCACAAAGAAGATAAAACTCATCAGAGATAATTGATGAGAGTGATCTGCTTTTGAGCTCGACGGATAAATTAAGGCAATTTTAAGTCTCGATTTTACTTCTCAATGAAAGCTTTCAATTTTCCGCAATTCCAAACATCTTTATAAAGTACAAAAGATAAACTTTCATTTGATTGAAATGTGTGTTTCTAAATGTCAAAGAGGTTACGAATGTTGAATAGACCCCCCAACTCTATGCCTAACAAAACGCCAAAATCAACCTCTAAGGCCCCTTCTGCTACTTTTATTCAGGATCTTCGCTTTAACTACACACTGACTGAATTCAACCACCGACAGGGTACGGTTATGCATGGGTTTATCTCCTTTATATCGTGTAGACATGTACAAAACTGTGCTGAAGCTTATCTTAAGTTGTAACGAATTGTATTTTTCTTTGGATCTAATATAGATAGGTCGAAGCCTGAAGTAAAAGAAGAAGTTTAATACAATCAGTTGTTGCAAACATCAAAGTTTTTTTCTTCGTATATTTTCAAACAAGTAGATGAAGCTGTCCAAAGAGATATGTCACTTTTCATCCTTCTTTGAAAGAAATAAAGAAAATTAACTAAAATTTTGTTTCAACTGTTTTGAAATCTGTTTTTCTCTTTCTCTTTCGACTGATATCATTTTTTGTTTCCTCACTTGATGTTGGGATGCCTATTAAATACAGTTTTTTTAAAAAAATTGAAATGTTTTTGGGTCTGTCTTAGTCAGGAGAAAGAGTCCAAGAAGCTTCCACGAAGTATCTAGAGTCCAGTGAAGTTGTTGATTCTCTCACCGAAAGTATTGTTTATGTTTCCAATAGTCAACATTACCTATTGCGGCAGTTTTTTTTTTCCTATGGAATACTCTCATCTGTTTCTCACAAATAATTCGATTTATAATATTTTTTAATGTAGTTCTGGTTGCTTTGAATGAGAAGAATGACAAGCCTACGTCTACTTTTGAGTAAGTTACTTGACATGTATTTTGTTTCTAACTGTTTTATATTAGTTTCTCTAAAAGACTATCATCATCTTTAGTCCATGTTCTAACGTTTTAGTGAACCAGGTGCCAGATTATATGAACTAAACCTAATATAAATAAGTGAAAGAGTGAGCTTTTAATCATGTCCTCTAGAATTGATAGGAATTTGGGTTAGATTTTTGAATCATAGGCATAGCTTTCCTTGAGAAAATTATATCACAGTTTTTATTTGTTTTCCAAATTCACCAATGCAGATTTGCAATGTTGTTTCTGTTAAATCTTGGATTCCTACTATATGATGCTTACTTTGGTTTTGGTTTATGGCAATCCGCGCTCTTGAGTGTTGTTTTTTATGATCAAAGTTTGGTTTTGCCTCAGAATCATTTAGCAAAAGCTAGGAGGTCCTTCAGTCTCTGACTACGAGAAGCTTCACGCTGAGAAGTCTGAACTTCAAATAAAATACAATGATCTTTTGGCTAAACAGCCGGGCACCTTCACAGAGGTATCATATCATTAAACAGTCTATATAGTAGGACATGATTCCATTCTGATGTAGCTCCTTAGTACTGGTTTTACCATAGTTTTTCACCATCCATAAGCAGTCCATATATCTCGAGTATCTAACTTTATCCACAGCTCAGTTTGGTCATGTACGAGCTCATAGGGTTTAATTAGTTTGGCATATTCTATTTGTGGTCATTGTTACAATTAGACACAGTGAAGAGCCTGCATTCACGAAACTCTTCAGTAGATGATGTAAACAGAGACGCCATTGAAGACAAACACACTGGCACCTGTGGCTGATTTTGTATCTGTACATGTAGTTCTCATTGCAATAGCTTTTTTTTTTTAAATCTCCAGTGTACTTTTAGTTTCATATATGCACGTAATGCAGGAAAATAAATATAATAACAGAAGCTGATCAAGCACACATAGATGGTAAAGATTGCTATTTTAAGTTTCATTACTGACATCATTGATTACATCATCATATCTGATATGAGTAGGCCTGAGACGGGTCGGATATCCGGACAATTTTAAGGTATCCGGATCCAGATCCTTATCCGGCGGATCCATAATTTTGCTATCCTTATCCGGATCCGGGGTTCTCGGATATCCGGGTGTCGGATATCCTTCTAAAAATTGTAATATCCGGCGGATATCCGGATCCGGCGGATATCCGGATCCGGATTTGGATCCTTAAAATAAATAAAAATTAATATTAATATATAAAAAATATTAAAAATAATTTAAAAATAAAAAAAATATATAATGTTTTTAATTATTTCTATGTATAATATTACAAAATTTACATAAAATTTATATATACTATTATAAAAATAAAAATATATTAAATTAATTAATTTTTATATATAGATATTACTATTTTTGAAATAGTTATTAATAAAACCTACGGATCCGGATATCCGGACTAAAAAAATTAAGGTATCCGGATCCGGATCCGGCTTTGACGGATCCAACATTTTACTATCCGGATCCGGATTCGGCCCCTCCGGATATCCGGATTTTCGGATCGGATCCGGATCGAATCTCGGATCGAATCCGGATCTCGGATAAAAGTCCCAGGCTTAGATACGAGACTACCATAATCTTTAATCGAGTTTTAGTGAACCAGATGACAGCTTTTATGTACTTACAGTAAGTCCTGGCCATTAGGGTATTCGATTCGGTTTCGGGTAGGAACCATTCGGTTCCGGGTATATCGGATAAATCATTCTTGTATCCAATAGGTACTTATGAAATTTCGGTACGGTTTTGGTTCGGTTTTGGTTCGGTTGGGTACCCGTTTAATATATAAGCAAAAAAAATATATACAAAATATATTAGTTAACATGTTAATCTAAGTAGTCTAATGGTTACATATATGCATATTCGTCGATCCAACTAGAGTTCGAGTCATTAAAGTGTTATTTTCATAAGTATTTACTGTATTCTAATATAGAAATACCGAATATATGTATAATATTAGAGAGTGCATAAAAGATAATGCGGTCTCGTGGTAACAATGTTCTCATTCTTTCCGTCCAACATGGGTTCGAATGGGGTTGATGACATTTTACCTTATATAAAAAAATTAAAATTTATTTTTTCGGATATTCGGGTACCCGTTCGGTTCACGGTTCGGTTTCGGTTATTCGGATATAGAAATATATGAATCATTCGGGTATTTTAGGGTTTCGGTCCGGTTTCGGTTTCAGGTATAAAAGTACCATAAGATTTTTCTCCAGCCACTAGCTACCATCATTTCTACGTCCAACTTTATCCCCTATATATTAAAAGAGAAACATTACAACATTTTAGGTAGTCATGTATTATCACCACAATGAGTCTTAGAATTATTAAAGAATTATGTTGTTCTATCAAAATATATAATAAGCTTTTTATGAAACTAACCATAAATTTATTATTAATTTTTTACATTCTTTCCTTAAATAAAAATTACGGAATTGCCTAATAAGGCTAAAGTATATATGAAAATTAATGATTTTGAATAATAAATATTTGATAAAAATTAGTGTATTCTCTATCATATTTGTTCAATTTTAAATTAATAAAATAAATTAAAGAACTACATTAACCATATAATAAAAATTTAGATTTTTCTGTATATATTATATTTTGATTTTTTAAAAACGACTATAAATTACTAAAACTGTTAAAAATCTCACATTCAATTTTTTGTGATCCATGGTTTAAGTTTTTTTTTAGTTATGATAAAATACAAATGATTACAAAATCATATAAGTAAGAAGTCTCATTTAATAAATATCAAGTGTAAAAGATATATATATATATATATATATACATTAAAATTAAACTATATACCATATAAAATATATAAATATTTTAATTTTGAAATTTTCTTTGAACAAATATTTTTTGTAAAATCTATTGAACAAATATTGACAACTTAATATTTAAATTTTAAGCTTAGCCTTGATTTTTTAATTTTTTTATAAATTACTAAAACTATTAATCACACAATAGAAATTTTGTTATCATTGATTTAAAATTTTTCTAATAAAAATATACAAATGATAAAAAAATCATATGAGTAGAAAGCGTCATTTAATATATATATCAATACAAAAAATACACAATATATATATATATATATATTAACGTTATTTAAAGTTAATTATATACCATATAAAATATAAAAAATGAAGTTTGAATTAATGAAATTTATTTATGTGTTCACATCAATTTAATTATATATATATAATAGTTACTGATTTTTAATTATTCAATATTTTTTTTATAAATATGTAAAAAAACATATAATATATTAAAATAGTATATATAATGTTCGTTCCGCGCGGATCTTGACCTAGTAGTTATTATTATGGACTTTTGTAAACAATATCATATTTTTCATTGTTTTAGATAAATATAACTACGACCACAGTATTTAGAAAAAATAGTGAAGGTTAGGAGAAGCACAACAAAAAGATAAACATTCAAGATTCAAGGAAACTACTACCATAATTTTCAAGGGTTTCGCCTATCTTGAGCAACAATAGACTCTAAAATATATCCATTTCAAAAAATAAAGACAGTGTCGTCCCGTGTATTTATGTGGCTTAAAGCATTTGGAAAAATGTGGCCCTTATAAAATAAGGTAAGAACTAGATTAAGATCCGCGCCTTGTGCGGGATAAACATTATATATAAAAATTATTTTATGTATTATATGTTCTTACATATTATGAAATAATAATATGTTCTTACATATTATGAAATAATAAATATATATTGAATAATTAAAACTCAGTAACTATTACATATATAATTAAATTAGTGCGAATGTATAAATCAAATTTATTAATCCAAACAATTTTTTAAAAAATTTGATAGGATATGTAATTAAATTTAAATGATATTAACATACATATTATATTTTTAATATTAATGTCTATTAAATGATGCTTTCTACTCATATGTTTTTTTGATCATGTGTATCTTTAATAACAAAAACTTTAAATTACTGATAACAAAATTTTCATTGTGGGATTAATAGTTTTAGTAATTTATAATTTAAAAAAAAATTATCAATGTTAGTTCAAAACTTTTATCAAAAATAATTATTCAAAGTAAATTTTGAAATTAAAATATTTATTTATTCAATATGGTTTATAGTTTAATTTAGAATGATATATATACATTTATATTTTAAATTTTAATGATTAATTAAGTTAGACTTTTATTTATATTATTTTGTAATCATTTTTATTTTGTCATAACAAAAATTTTAAACCATGGATCGCAAAATTTGAATGTGAGACTTTTAACAGTTTTAGTAATTTATAGTCATTTTTAAAAATTCAAAATATAACATATACAGAAAAATCTAAATTTTTTATAATATGGTTATTGTGATTTTTTTTAATTATTTTAATAGTTTAAAATTAAACAAATTTGATAGAAGATATATTATTTTTTTATCAGATCTTTATTATTCAAAATCATTAATTGTCATATATACTTTAGCCACATTAGGCAATTCCATAATCTTTATTTAAGAAAATAATAAATGACATTAATAATGAATTTATGGTTAGTTTAATAAAAAACTTATTATATAATTAGATGGACCAACATATTTCTCTAATAATTCTAAGAATCATCCTAGTGATGACACGTGGCTACAAAAAGAAGTTGTAATGTTTCACAAATAATATATAGGGGATTATTTTCATAAGCTTTGCTAATGGTGAACACACGAATTTATTTGACATCAAAGTTCAATGCTAAATTGATTAAAAAATTTGTTTTCACGGTCAAAACAAAATGAAAACTTTTTAATAAAACAGAAAAAAAAACAGGAAAACGAATATCAAAATGGGAGTTTGAACTGGGGATGAGAGATATATATCTTTTCATTTGACAATTTAAGTTATATCAATATGAATGTACGTGACCAATTTGTTTTCTAAAGATATGTGGCCTTTTTTTTGGGCAACAGGATATGTGGCCTAAAGCTAAGAGCTTGATTAACCCGGGGTTCTTAGGATGAGATTCTTAGCGGAAGTTAAGAAATTGTTTTTTAACTTTTAACTAAAAAAACTAAGAACCGATTTTTAAAGAACCCCACTCTAAGAATCTCGGATTAATCATGGTCTAATGCTTTATGTGCCTTAAAGAAGGAACGGGCCTGAATAAAGACCTTATAATACACAAGTACCAAACTAAAGAAATAACTAACACCGTTTATAATTATCACTGAGGGTTAAGAGCATGAAACAGAACATTCAAGATTCAAAGAAACTACTGTCGCTATGTGCAGGAGACTATCACCTACGTTGATCTACAAGAGACTTCAAAATACACCGATTTCATAAAATAAGAGATCTTATAATACGTACAAGCACCAAACTGAAGATAATAGAGATGACAAACACTGTAAACACAAATGTAATGTTCCAATATTAAAAAAAAAAGTATCCACCTGTTCATCAATGAATATTTTAGCAATCAGTTTCTATAATCTCACAAAGAACACTGAGAGAAATGTTGCCAATACACCTTAATAGAACATTTTTCAACTATAAATGGAGCTGAGATCTTTGTTTCCAATTTATTTACTTCTACGTGTATACCACTTAACTTAGTTTGTCAATTTTCTTTTGTAATAGTATCGATTTATAAAAGAAAAAAAGTTAAGAAAGGATATACCTGAACAAATCCTCGGCCAACAATTGTATCAGGTCTATGCTTTTAAGTTTTAACCAATGAAACTATTCGTTACTTTTATGTTTTTCTCTCTTTTTTGTAATTCCATAAATGTATAACTCAATAACAAACAAATTTGAAAAATACATACCTATGATACAAAGGCTTTCTACTTCCATCTCGCTCTCTATTTCCCCTGTTTTCGATATTACAGAGCAAACCAGATTGATTGCTTGTGTTGAGAGAAGAAGAAGAAGATGTGGAGAGGAAGGATTGAGTTAAAGAAGATCGAGAATGTGAACAGACTTCAAGTCAGTTTCACTAACAGACGTAAAGTGTTGATGAAGAAGGCTAACTATCTTTCGATTCTCTGCTCGCTCTTATCGTCTTCTCCAACACCGGCCAGGTTTACCATTTCTCTAGCCTCATGTAATCTAAACACAACGATTCTTTTCATTTTGAGATTTTGGAAAAAAATCAACTTTCTCGGTTTCTTGTGTCCAAAGAAAACAGAGCCGATAATAAATCTTAGGGTTTTGTGTATTTAAAGACTCGAGAAGATCTAAGATTAGTAGTAGAGTCGATTATGAGCATAGCACAAAACATAACACACTAGAGATTCAAGGAAACTACGACCACAATTTTTAAGAGTCTCTCACCAACGTTACAAGAGACTCCATTATACATCTATTTCATGAAAAATAAGAGACAATTTTTTTAAGCAAAAATAAGAGACATTATATACACACAAGCACCGATCTAACTAAAATTAATAAATATTTTTTTTCTAAGCAGCATAAAGACTACTAACAGTGATCACTGAAGGTTAGGATGAGCAGAAAACATAAACATTCAAGGAAACTAACTACTATCACAAATTTCACGAGTCTCACCTATGTTGATCAACAATACTCTAAAATATATCCATTTCATAAACGAGAGACCTTATAATACATGCTAGCACCAAATAACACCGTCTAAGATTAAGAGCATAACACAAAACAGAAACATTCATAAATTTTTTTTCTTTCTAAAAACTACTACAACAACATGCTAGAGTCTCTCGCCTACGCTGATCTATCAGAGACTCCAAGACAAACTGATTTTCACAAAATAAGAGACTTTATAATACATACAAGCACCAAACTACAAAGATTCTAACACTGTTAATAATGAGCAAGGAGGTTTGGGAGCATGGAACAAAACAAAAACATTAAAACTGCAAAGAAACTACTACCACAATCTGCAGGAGTCTCTCACCTACATTGATCTACAAGAGACTCCAAGATACATCCATTTCAAAAAATAAAAAAAAATCTTATAATACATTCAAGCACCAAACTAAAGAAATAGAGATTACAAAACACTGTAAACGCACAATATACTGTTCCAATAGTAAAAAAGAATCTACTTGTTCATCAATAGATACGTTAGCAATCAGTTTCTAGAACCTCAAGGATGCTAGATCAATGAGAGAAATGTTGTCAAGACAACTTAATAAAACCTTTTTAGTTATAAACGGAGCTAAGATCTTCATTACCTTTACATATCACTTAACTTAGGTTGTAAATTATAATAATGTAATAATACCAGTTTATAAGAAAGAAAGTAAGGAAAAAAATATACCTGAAAATCCTTGGAATTAGTGAGGAGGATATGAACAGTTTGTGAAGCACATACCCACATAAACGAAACTATAGCTTTACTTCATATTTATGTCACAATCTTGTGATTTTCATAATCGTATTAACTAAATAACAAACAAGCACACACCTGTCAAAGAATCTGCTACACTTGAAATTGGCTCCGATCCCACTGAAGCACATATATACAAAACCTGAGGAAATCACAATTATTTAGTCTTTACTTCACGCAAAATGATTCATACTTACCTTGTGAGTTTTTAACGTTGCAAGTGGTAAAGTAAGGAATATGTTAATATTCAAACTCTTTTTCATAACTTTCTTTATGAGATTGATCGTCTTTTTGTATCCCATAGTAAGGACTTTTTCAAGCCGCTTCTCACAGAAACTTTGAAAACGAATTTTCTAACACGTTAGTAGTGCAGTAAAGAATCAATTATCGGCCCATAGTCTCTGACTTAAACCTGGCTTGTTGGTCGTTTTTATCATCCAACAAGTCAAGAACTGACTCAATTTTTTGTTTCGTAGTTTATGTCTAAGAATTGGTTTGCCATTGTTCGTTTTTACCATCCAATACGCTCAGTGTTTGGTTCAAAGTACCTATCCTCTAAACTTGGTATTGTTGAACGTTTTTACGTTTTTACCATCCAACAAAAACCAAGAATCGACTTGGTTCATAGTCTTTGTCTTAAAGACTTGTCTAAACCGTTGATCGTTTTCCTTGTCCAACAAGCCAGGCGTAGTCTTTGTCTAAATTCTTTGCCAAGGCTTGTTGTGAAGTAAGGAGCATATTTTGATAGTCTTTGTCTTAGACTCTTTCCCTGGTTGGTCTTTTCCTTCTAACGATTTTCAAGCCTTGTGGTAATGTAAATAATTAGTCTCTGGCTCTGTGTAAAGACTTCTTTAACCGCTGGTCGTCTTTACAGCAGAAAAAACTCAGAAAACCTAACCACAATATTTGTCTAAGACCTTTCAAAGCCGTGGGTAGTTTGTTCCCTTCCAACACGCAACTTTTATTAAGCCGTGGGTAGCAATATTGTCCAAGAACTCTCCATAAGCTGTGGATATTCAGTGGGTAGTTGGTCGTTTTATCCACCCAACAGATTCAGAGCTTTTTCTTGTCTAAAGACTCCTTGCTTAAGGATATTTCTCAAGCCGTAGGTAGAAATATTGTCTCAAGACTCTTCTTCATAAAGCCGCAGGTATCAATATTGTCTCAAGAACCTTCATAAAGCTGTGGGTAGTTAACCAATGAATCTGTTTTGATTAACAGTCTTTGTTAAAGACTTTTCATCAAGCCGTGGGTACGTGTTTGTCTAAAGAGTTTTCAATACACAGTCCTTTTGTAAAGACTTTTCATAAGCCGTAGGTAGCAATATTTTGCACTGAATCTTCCTAAGCCGTGGGTAAGTGTTTATCTAAAGACTTTTTTAAGTCACAGTATTTGTCTAAAGACCTTTTCATAAGCTGTGGGTAGCAATATTTTCCAATGAATCTTCCTAAGCCGTGGGTGGGTAACTATTTCCATTCAAGTTGAAAACCAATTCAGAGCTTTATCTTAAGCCTTTTTTGCAAGCCATGGGTAGCAAGGTTTCCGTTATGAAAGACTTTTTTTTAAGCGCTTGATCTCATAGCCTTTGTCTAAAGACCAGTATTTTCTAAGATGTTGGTCGTTTATCCATCCAACAGATTCATTGTCTCAAAGATCGCTTTTTACCCTCTTCCAACAATTCCAGTCTTTGTGTGAAGACGTGTTGTAAACCGTTGGTCACTTTATCCATTCAACAGGTTCACATGAATTTACACTACAAGAAAACATTAATTTTGAAACTCCTCTTGCAACTGGTGGTTGCAAAATTTTGCAGCTAGCTTTTGATTATTTTGCAACTTTTTTGTAACAACTGCAATTATGTTATATAATAGTCGCAAATGTGCCACAAAAAAATAGTGATTGTACTTCAGTTGTTGTTTAGATACCCATTTGAGACATTTTTGCAACTGAAGTGCTTAGTCGTAAAATTGAAGCAAAACCATAACCAATTTGAAACTAAAAAAGTAATTACAAATTTATAGTTACAAAAGAGTCGCAACTTAATTTAAATGATGTTGTTGCAAAATTGTTGCAATGTATGACTATATAGGTGTAACACATGTTTTTGTCTGATGGTAAGTTATTTTAGAGTTTAGGGTTATGATTTGTGGTAGTTAGTTGCAATAATATCCACATATCCGCTTATACATTTATTTTGTAACTTAATTACAACTCTTTCAAATAGAGTTGTTGCAATGTAGTTGCAAAATAATATCAATATTTACAAATTAAGTAAATTGTGATATTATATAAGTTATATTATTGATATGAACTAGTTATTTAGTATCATTACTTAATAATCTAACGCTGTCAAAAAAAAAAAAACTTAATAATCTAACAAACCAACAAAATAAACTATATGTCGAGTCAGTTTTTAAAAATGTGGATGTCTCCACAAACTCACAACACACAAGTAATACATTTGTACTATTTTATATGTATTTATTTGGATTTGGATTGTAAATACAAACATAACAGCCCGTAAATTGGATATAAGAGGACGTGAGTATGGAATTAGTAGCCTTCGTCCAATTTACGGTAACAAGAAGAGAAAAGAAGGCCCTGGAATGTCCTCTTCTTCATTTGTAGACTCACAAGAACAATTACAAGCTGATCAGTGTCAAACTGAAGAGCAAGCAGCCCGCTAATGCTCGATGAGACATTGAAAATGCAGCATGAGCTGCATAGCAACAAAGCCAAATCAGCACTTTAGAGATGGTGCTCAGCTATATGCGAGGTAAAGATCCGGCATTTTCAGAGTATATGTCCGCGAAGTCTCCTACCAAACCAGCACTGTCTATGCCAGCCATAACCAACTACCTAACTTTGTTAGTTTTTGTTTTGAAGATCGAATGCTAAATGTTTTGCCTTTTATGTTTTGTATTTTGGACCTTAAGTTGTAAAGAACAAAATATATTATCCAAATAAAAATTTCTATTAAACTAAATTCTATTGATTTTCGAAATTAGATTAGTTTATTATTTAAAAAATTATATATTTTGCAAAACTAGTTTGCAACTAGTCACAATATTTTGTGACTACATATAAATTTTGTTGTTGCTAAGTAGTCACTATATTTGTGACTATATTGCAACTACTAATAGAATATGTAGTTGCAAATTAGTCACTAAATTTATAACTACATTAAGACTATAAAAAAACCAAAAGCAGTAGCTACTTAGTAACAAACATCTGGAACGATATTGACAAACGTAGCAGTTGCTAAGTAGTTACAAATATATAAATATTTGCAACTTTCTTATGAGTCGTAGTATAGTTGCTAATATAACTCTTTTCCTCGTCACACATTAGTTGCAAATTTCCAACCAATTTGCGACTACTTCATTTTGCGACGAGGTTTTTCTAACCATATATTATAGTCGCAAATGAGTTGCAAAATACATATTTGGAACTATTTAGTAATGAATCTTGTAGTTGTAAAATCAATGTTTTCTTGTAGTGTTATCTAATCCGTGGGTATCACAATCATTGCCTCAAAGACCAGTTTTTAAGCCCTTGATCACTTGTCTAAAGACATGTTGTTCATTGTTGATCGTTATATCCATCCAACACAGTCATAATCTTTGTTTACAGACTTTATTGTAAACCGTTGGTCGTTTAGTCCATCCAACAAATTTATAGTCTTTATTTTCAAGCCGTTGGTCATTTTCGTAATAAGCCGTGGGTACTATCCATCCCCAAACGCAACGCATGCACTACCAACCGACATGACAAAGTCTCCAAATAAGACCAATTCAGTCTTATGAATTTTTCTAAGCCATTGTCTCAAAGACCTCTTTTGAAGCCCTTTATGGCTTTTTTTCCATTCCAACAATCTCATGGCCTTTGTCTAAAGACCTGTTGTTCATTGTTCGTTTTATCCATCCAACATATCTGTAACCTTTGTCTAAAGACATTTTGTTTATTATTGATCGTATTATCTATCCAACGCAGTCATAATCTTTGTTTACCGACTTTATTGTAAACCGTTGGTCGTTTAGTCCATCCAACAAATTTACAGTCTTTATTTTCAAGTAGTTGGTCACTTTCGTAATGAGCCGTGGGTACTATCCATCCCCAAACGCATGCACTACCAACCGACGGGACAAAGTCCCCAAATAAGACCGATTCATTCATTGTCTCAAAGACCTCCTTTTAAGCCCTTTATCGCTTTTTTCCCATTCCAACAATCTCATGGCCTTTGTGTTCATTGTTGTTTGTTTTATCTGTTAATGTAAGATAAACGAGCTACACAAACTAGAACACACAGTAACACAAGGATAATTCTTTCCAAGAAATACGACTAGAGTAATCCTTTTAAAGCACATACAAGTTCTTTCTAAAAGCAATATTTCAACCAAGCTCATGACAAACCTTGACTTGTTGACTTGTTTCACACGTTCACAGACCTATGACAGTCTCTGAACCACTCAAGCTCCTAACCCCTAGATGTTTTGCCTCTCCTTCTCCGGACGTACAAAAACTCTCTATTGCTAAAAGCTCTCTCTGTGTGTTAACCGGCAACACAGTGCCAAAACCCTCTTTATATATTGCAGAGGAAACCCTAGACCTAAAAATCTACCCAATGGAAACTTTCCATATTTTATCCTTTAGAGAATAAGCCAATCTTCCTTTTCTCTTGAGATCGATTGCTTCTTCTTCAAGACTTCCTTTTATCTGGCACTTCATTAAATATTCCTTTAATTCATCTGCCTTGACATGTGCATCTAGGGCTGTTCAATATGGTAAAACCGAACCGTACCGAACCGAACCGAACCGAAATAGACAATATGGTTTGGTTTTGGTATATACCATATAAACCGAATGGATATAATTTTATAAAAACCGTAGGATTTGGATATGGTTTGGTATATAACCGATTAAACCGAATAAACCGAACAAAACCAACTAAAGTAGAAACATGTAAATATGTATCTATTTTATAACAATACATGAATATCTATTTGTTATATAAGTTAAATTTGTGTTAATAACTATTACCATAATGTCATAGTAATAAAGAACAATTTGTAAAAAAATTGAACTATAATTAAATAACAATACATCGCAATTCAGACATCTTATTTTTAAGTTTCTTTTTATCTTTTTGCTTTATTTTAGTATTCACTAAATTAATATGAAGATTATAAATTTGATAGAAAATAATTAATGGAAAATTTTCATAACTTTTTTCTTATCTATAAACAAACAGAGTTTCGTGTTCAATCGAAAAAACATGACTTTAATGAACACTAAATATGGAAGGGTGGAAAAACTTTTCTTTCATGTTTCTGTTTTGTTTCATATTTTTATTTTCAAAATTTCAGGCTCTGATTTTAATTATAGATTTGATTATTTTATTTGATAGTAGAAGCATTTTTATTTTTTTGTTCATTTATTTGAACATGTAATATATTTTTAATAAATGATTGTGTTGACAATATGACTCTAAAATTCATTTTATATGATCTCAAACTAAATAATTATGTTTTTTGGTATAAAACCGAATAAACCGAATAAACCGAAAAACCGACGGTATATAAACCGAACCGAACCGAAGTAAATATGGATTTAGAATGGTAGTTATATTTTACTAACCGAAATACCGAAAACCGAAAAAACCGAACCTAAACCGAACCGATATCCGGATTGAACACCCCTACGTGCATCTCATGACTCGTTCGTCTCATATAGTAGTTCATGTCGCACTTCATGAAGTACTTCAGCTCTGCTACATCTCCGTCTTGACCATACATCTTCAATCTCCCCCTTTTTAATTCGTCGTCTCACATGTACCTGAGATGAAAACAAAGAAGAACAACACAAACACAATTCTGCACCAAAACATAATTTGACACGATCAATGCAACCAATAACATACTTATATTATCCTAATCACGGGTTCAAGTATTTAATACATCTGAGCACGACAATCAGCATAAATAATGCTCCCCCATAAACTGAGATTGTCTAAAAACAAGGATAACAAACAATTGCAACAAGTGGTGCAATCAAAATAAGTATATCAAACAGAAAGAAAACCGAAATGATTGCTCCCCCCACAATCTTGGGTCCTTCTTCATCTCACTCCTCATTTTCTCCCCTGCTTGTGAGCACACGGATTAAAAACTTCAAGAAAAATAAACACGAAATCCTTTGAAGATAGAGAAGTAACACTAACCTGCAACAGATCGCATCAGATCCTTCACTATGTCAGTCAGGGTCTGAAGAGCTCGTGAAGTGTCCTCTAAGGCTTCGTGAAGGTCTTCTGAGGTGAGTAGACCCTAAGGTATGGCAACAGAACCAAGCTCATACACAGTCACCCGACGTGGGCCAGCTCTGTAGCTCGAGGGAGGTGCTGTTGGAGCTGAAGGTAGTGACGAGGTGGACGAGCTGAGGTTCTTCCTTTTGGCTCATCTTTGGCTGTATTCTTGCCCTTGGCCTTACGCTGCTCGTAGATCTCTCCTACCCGCTTATCCTTCTTGTATGTGATAGCACGTTCAACCTTATCTCCAGAGCGAGGTGTCACATGATGCTGCTTCTGAAGAAGTCCCATGATTAACTGCCGAAAGATCAGCCAACGAGATTCATTCTTCTGAATAACACAGAGATTCATGATCTGATTGAAAATCATCTTCCCTGTGGGAACCGAAATTCGCACTGTCGATTTCCGTTTAAATTAGGAAAGTAGGAGAACCCTAATTTCCCAGAGGTCTCAGATATCTGCTAATATCACACGCCAAGCAATCAGAACACGAAGCAATAACAGTAATAAAATAAGAAATCATAAAAGAGAGCAAGATAGTTCTTATTCCGAATCTGCGTTTGAGCGTTTACAACAACGTAAGTGCCTGGGCTACGAGAGCTGTCGGCGAGATTCCTAGTTCTAAAACCCTAAGACGGCAAAAACCTAATTGAGTCGCATCTCGAATAACAAAAACGGAAATTTGCCTAAAATTGCTCTAAGTGCTAAGTTTTCTGTGTCCAGTCCCTCTTTTGCTTCTCGCCTAGGACTCCTTATATACTCGCTCCTAGGTCGGTTTACGCTTTTCCCCTTCTGCCCTTAAGCCGTCATAGCTCAAAAATAAAGATATTCCATTTTTCCCGATCTTCGTGATTATCTTCGAAAACTTCAGATTTATCCGCGGAAACTTAACATTTATCTTTCCCTGTGAACCAAGCATAAACCGCCATACGGCTTATGGGCTATTTGGTTAAGAAATCGTAAGTGGGCTTCGAGTCATGTCTTAGGTCTCTTTGGGCCGTCTTTTGACTCAAAACGTTTATTACAGTTTCTTCGATAAAAATGAACTTTCTGCGGTTTTTATCGTAATGTTTGATCAATGACTTCGAATGACGAGAAACATGAAATGGTTCAACTACGGTCTTCGAGATATAGCATTAAAGAGTAGACAAGAATGCATGGATTCGCGTCGTATCGACGTTTTGGGAAAGCTCGATCGCTTCGTAACGATCGAAACGTGCATGTGCTCGGTCGCTACGTAGCGCCGTGCCGTGCACGTGCATGGTCGCTACGTAACAACCAAACTTGGCTCGAGCTCAGTCGCTACGTAGCGACCGAGAAGTACGCGCGCCCGGTCGCTACGTAGCGACCGAGCCGTAGGCGTGCTCAGTCACTACGTAGCTACCGAGCCGTGTGCATGCTTGGTCGCTGCGTAGCGACCGAGCTTGGCTTGTCCGTGGTCCTATTGCCATACCCGAGCTTGTCCGTGGCTGGTTTGGATACGTGTCCGTTGCTTTGAGACAATCGGTTCTTGGTTCGATCGAGATTAGAACAAGATTTTAGCGCAAGGTTCTTTATAAAGACATTTTTTACGAAGTACAACTTTCGTAAAAAATGTTTTGTGCTGATTTTTATGGAGATTTGTATGTTAAGTTCGTCGTGACCGTTTTTGACCCCAACATTCCCCATGTTTACCCGAGTCCCATGTGCCATTTTGTAAATCAGTCTCGCTCTGTCAAGGGACACATGCGTCTTGTGAGTAGATGGAATCCAGTTATGAGCTGCAATGATCATGAGTGCTCCATAGCATGGTGTGAGGCACTCGTCTTTGGCTTTTTTGATGAACGTAACCCCAGTCATTTTAGAACTCGCTTCTTGCGCCCTTCTTTGATGGAGATGTCCTCAGAAGACGATCCAACAGAGACAACTCTTTCGTTTTTGTCACTTTCTTCCACTTTCTGAGCTGATTCAGACTCAGCTTCACTCTGATTCTTCTCCTCACTAGGATCTGCCTCCTTGTCAGCCACTACAATAGACAGAGGGATTTCTTCTACCTTTTCTTAACTCATAGCTACGATTGGGACATCAGGAAATGAGATGGGTGAGGGATTCGTCAGAGGATCCAGATCTGTAGTCTCGGGCTCACCCTGTGTTGCAGTGACTCCTTTAGGCGCATCTTCTCCGTGAGCAGAGGTTCCTTGATGTTTATCGCTTTCCTCCGATGGAGCCTTTTCTTGAGCAGTGTTGAACGAATCGAGTTCTTCAGTAATCTCTGGAAGAGATGATGCGGCGGGAGGTCGTTTCTCGGCAGAGTTTGATCAGGATCTCCATCAGAGAGTTCCCTCCGACTTGACTCAGATTCTGCATTCTTCTTGCTCTTGAAAGATTCGTCTCGTTTTGCGATTTGCTTTGTTTTCACCATTGTTGAAGTTGTTTTCTTGGTTCGATTGAGAGAGAATGCCAAGAAGGACTGCAGTTTTTTTTTTGATCTGTTAGGAGCACGACATGAGTCTTTTTAGGGTTTGTGACCCACTACTTTCCTTAACGGGGGAGACTCAGCCAACTGGTCCGAAATTGCACCTCAGATCCCTGTTCTTTAATGCTCATCTTTGTGCACCTATAACTTTTGATTTCTCTCATCCAAACACATCAGCATGAAGTACATTCGTGGATTAATAATGTATCCTCAGATTTTCAAGATAGTAATGTAACACGAATCACAACTCACAATTGGCTGACTTAAAAACATATAACACTTTTTTTTTTTACTATTTTCGTGATGTACTGCAAGATGTGACTCATCACTTGATTCAGGTTGCACACATAACTCTTGTAGATTCCACGAACTGGTGCATCCGATTTGTCTTTGTATGGCTAGCTTTCACATTGTTGTGCCTTCATCACTCATGTGGGTTTTCAACATTTATTCGCGCGCTGCGAAACCCCTGTTATTCTCTTTTTTTTTTCTTTTTCTTCTTTTTCTTTTTTTAATGTGTTTGAGCATCTTTCTATAACATTGCTGGCTCTTTTGAGAGCGGGTTGGGGGGGGGGGGCACAAATTGACGCGAAACCTGTACCTCACAGAATTGACGGCACACCAAACCGCTCTTTTCTACAGCGTTCTCAGGTTTCAAACATAATCTACATTATATGTGCACCCTGAACCTGTACCTGCACTAATCTCTGCACAACTTGGCCTAGCAGTCAAGATTACACACTCCAATTGCATTTCTTAGTGTGATAAAGCGATTATATTCAAGAGGTTTAGTAAATATGTCAGCCAACTGTAAGTCAGTAACTACGTGTTCGATTAATACCTAATTATCTTCAACTAATTCTCTGATGAAGTGGTGCCTGATGTCGATGTGCTTCGTCCTTGAATGTTGGACCAGATTCTTTGAGATGTCAATAGTACTTTTGTTGTCACAGTACACCAGAAAAGGACCTTAGCGAATCCATAGTCAACCGACATTTGTTTCATCCAGAGAAGTTGTGAGCAACAGCTACTCATGGCAATGTATTCAGCCTCTGCCATAGAAAGTGATACAGAGTTTCCTTTGACTTACTTGATGATTCTCTTGACTGCATTCAAGTGAGATACCTTGGGCTTGGCTTGATATATAACACACACACCCACGCTGAATGAGAGATCTGGTCTACTTGCCGTCAGATAAAGTAGACTTCTAATCATTCCACGATATAGCTTAGCATCAACATCTTCTCCAACTTTATCTCGTGCAAGTTTTAGTGAAGTACTCATTGGAGTCCTGAATATCTTGCAGTTCTCTAGACCAAAATGTTTCACCAGACTGTTTGCATAGGAGCTTGAGATACAAAAACTCCCTGATCAGACTGTGTAATTTGAAATCCAAGGAAGTACTTCAGTTCTCCACACATGCTCATTTCAAACTCTTGAGTCATACTCTGAACGAACTCATCTACCAGCTTCTGCGACGTTCCTCCAAAGATAATATCATCCACATAGATTTGGACAACAATGATGTTCTTCTCTACTTCCATGAAGAACAGAGTCTTGTCTACACTCCCTCTAACATATCCAGCATCCAATAGAAACCCAGTAAGCCTCTCGTACCACACACGAGGTGCCTGTTTAAATCCATACAGAGCTTTTTTTTGACGGTAGACATACTCAGGATGAGTTGATTCAAATCCCTTCGGTTGTTCAACATATATTTCTTCTTGTAATACGCCATTCAGAAACGCACTCTTCACATCCATCTGATATACTTTAAAGTTCATAACACACGCCATTCCCAAGAACAATCGTATGGACTCCAGTTTTGCAACTGGGGCAAAGGTTTTTTCGAAATCCACTCCCTCAATCTGTGAGTACCCTTGAGCCACAAGTCTTGCCTTGTTACGTACTACCTCTCCATGTTCATCCGTCTTGTTCTTGAAGATCCATTTTGTTCCAACTCCGTTTACTCCATCAGGACGAAAGACCATTTCCCACACATCATTCCTAGAAAATTGCTCGAGTTCCTCTTCCATAGATACAATCCATTATTCATCACGAAGAGCCTCAGTATGTGTCTTAGGCTCAACTGCAGATACAAAACAAGCAAACTGCACCATTTCCCTGAAGTTGATGAGTTTTCCACGCGTCTTTCGACTCTCTTCAATGCCTCCAATCACGTCTGACACTGAGTGGTTTCGATGAACTTGCTGAATTGCTTGTTGAGGTACTGTTTCTTCCACTGTATTTTCCTCAGGTGTCTCTTGGTCCACTCTCACCATCTTCATCTGATTCTGAATGTTCTACTATGACCACAGACGGATCGTCGAAGACCACGTTAACTGTCTCCATAATCATTTCAGATCGCTTGTTGAAGACTCTGTAAGCTGTGATAGACTGTGCGTAACCCAGAAAGGATCCTTCATCACTTCTTGAGTCAAATTTCCCGAGATAGTTCTTGTCATTCAGTATATAGCACCTGAATCCAAAAACATGAGAATACCCAAGATTATAAGTTTTGCTAGTCCACATTTCATAACGAGTTTTTGTGGTCCCTTTTCTGACATACACCCGATTGATAGTGTAACATGCCGTATTAAGTGCCTCAGCCCAGAATGTTTTCGCGATCTTCTTTCCATGTAGCATCGCCCTACCCATTTCCTATAAGGTCCGATTCTTCCTTTCAACAACACCATTCTGCTGAGGTGTTCTTGGTGCTGCAAACTGATGAGCTATCCCCTTTGACTCAGAAAACTGAGTAATAACTGCATTCTCGAACTCACCGCCATGATCGCTGCGTATCTTCTTGATTCATCCCTGTTCGTTTATGGGTTGGAGTGCCCAGATTTTGAAACTTTCAGTAGTTTCAGACTTCTCTCTGATGAACCGGACCCAAGTGAATATGGTAAAGTCATCTATAAGCATGAATACATATCTCTTGCCTCCAATGCTTCCAGTCTGCATTGGACCCATGAGATCCATGTGTACCAAGTCCAATGGTGCTGAAGTTTGTACATCAGGTACCTTCTCGTGTTGCACTTTCACTTGCTTCCCTTGATTGAATGCACCACACACCAGTTTGTCATCAATCTTGAGCTTGGGCACTCCACGAACCATGTCTTTGTGAACCTTGTTAGTCATGTTTCTGACATTCATATGACCCAACCGTTGATGTCATAACTCAGTGTTTCCTTGTGCTGACATACACTTGATTGTGTTCTCCACATGTAGCAGTTGTTACAAGATCTGATTCCTTATAGTACAGTCACTCCATACTGATTTATTGCTCTACTGAGAAAACCACTGTGAGTCCTTCATCACACAACTGGCTGACACTTATCAGGTTTTCTTTTAGGGTTTTGACAAAGTATACATTCACCAACTTAGGAAATTCAGAACTACACGTAGTGCCTTTACCCTGAATGACTCCATACCCACCATCTCCAAAGGTTACTTTTCCTCCTTTCACTTTTGAGACCTCGTTCAGATTATCATCATTTCCTGTCATGTGCCTAGAGCAACCACTGTCAAAGTACCATGGCTCATCTGAATCTGTATCATCTGAAACTCGTGCCATGTTACATCGGAAGTTACTTCTTGTAGTAGCAACTGTCTCTAGGTATAGATAAGTCTTCTTTACCCATCCTTGAGAGGTCTTACCAATCCGCCAGAACTTACGTTGTCTCCAAACTTGCTTGACCATCTCGAGATACTTCTAGCAGTATATCTTGTAGTGACCAAACCTTCCACAGTAGAAACAGTCAGTGGGTTGTTCTGGGCCAGTTTGTGTCTTACTTTCCTCTGCATGTGCGAATCCTTCGGACACAAAGCGTGTCATACCCGTTGTACCACTTTGTCTTCCAGTATAGCCGAGTCTCATGTATGAGTTCTCAGTTCTACCACTGCTCAAGATCTGGTCGAGTTTTTTGGTTCCAGTAAGCATCTTAATCTTCTTGTACTGTTGATCCAATTCACTTTGAAGATCGGCGGCTCTCTTTTTTCTGCTAACAATTCCTCTCTGAGCTTTTCAGCTTGCTTGGCAAGGATCAATTTCTCTTTGACTAAGTTGACACTTTCCTTGGCTAACTCAGCTTCTCTACGTAGTTCATCTCGCAAAATTGCCAGTTCAGTTTCAAGTCGCAAAATTGCCACTTCAGTTTCAAGTCGATCTTTCTCCTTAGCTAGTCAGGTTTTCTCCATACCCAATTTCACCAAGGTTTCGCGAACTTCCTTGTAGCTCTCATCCAGTTCATTTTCTGGTTCAGCCTCACTTTCTGAACCTGACTCATATTCCACTATTCCCAGAAAAGCCACAAAGTTGTTCACCTTTTCTTCACTCTCGATTTCTGAATCACTATCATTGATTCCTATCATGGACTTCTCGTGCTTCCTCATTCCATCTGCTTCACACTCAGCCTGTGTGTGACCATATCCTTTGCACCATGACACTGGAACTCTCTTCTTTTCACCGTTGGGCACTCAGTCCTAAAGTGACCATATCCTTTGCATTCGTAGCACTTCACATCGTTTTTCCTAGGATTCTTGTCAGATTCAGCTGTCTTTCTTCCATGAATAGTCTTCTTCTGTCATTGCTATACTTTCTGCAGAGTGTTGGGGTCAAAAACGGTTACGACGAAGTTAACGTCCAAATTCCCGAAAAAGAAAAACGTAGAAGAATTCTTCGACAAATATACTTTCGAAATAGATTCTTCTTTACGAAAAACCTTTGCGGAAGTAACGCGAAACATCAGACAAGAGCTCGAGAAGGATCGTTCCGCAGCGACCAAACGAGTGCTCCGCTCGGTCGCTACGTAGCGACCAAGTTCGAGCCAAAGCTCAGTCACTGCATAAAGCGACCGAGCTCGAGCCGGAGCTCGGTCGCTACGTAGCGACCGAGCTCGAACCAAAGTTCGGTCACTACGTAGCGACCGAGCTCTTCCGAAACGTCGATACGACATCAGTCCATGCATTCTCGTCTACCCTTCGATGTTATCTCCCAAATACCGTAGCGAACCCATCTCACGTTCCCCGCCATTTCTAAGTAATCAATCAAACTTTACCGTAAAAACCGCGGAAAGTTCATTCTTTATCGAAAGAAACCGTAATAAATGCTTCGAGTCGAAAGACGGCCCAAGGGGACCTAGGACACGACTCGAGGCCCAACTTACAAATTTTTAACCAACAGCCCGTAAACCGCATGACGGTTTATGCTTGGTCCGCAAGGGAAGATAAATGTCAAGTTTCCGCAGATAAATACGAAATTTTGAAGATAATTACGAAGACCGGAAAAAATGGAATATCTCCATTTTTATGCTATGGCGGCTTAAGGGCAGAAGAGGAAAGGCGTAAACCGACCTTGGAGCCTGTATATATAAGGGGTCCTAGGCGAGAGGCATGGGGGGAGAACTTTTAGAGCGAACTTAGCACTTAGAGCAAATACGCAACTTTCTGTTTTTGTTATCTCGAGCTGCGACTCAACTAGGTTTTGCAGTCTTAGGTTGTTAGAACTAGGAATCTCGCCGACAGCTCTCGTGGCCAAGGCTTCTACCTTGTTGTAACGCTCATACGCGGATTCGGAATAAAACTTATTTTGCTCTCTTTTACGATTTCTTATTTCTTTTCGTCTTTGATTGCGTGTTCTGATTGCTTGGCGTGTGGTTTAACAGATATCCGGGACCTCTGGGAAATTAGGGTTTTCCTAACTTTCCTTATTTAAACGGATATCGACAGTGTGAATTTCAATTCCCACAGTTTGGCGCTAGAAGGAGGGGGGGGGGTACGGATCAATCTAACTCACAACCACATCACGCTCAACCAGACATGTCAACTGACGACACGGATAACGTGCAGACTCCGCTTAACGGAGGTAGCGGCACTGATCTCCACATTTCCGCAGCGGACGTATCCGCGGCCAACGCACCAGCTAACGCCGCGGCGCTCGAGAAGTTTAAAAAGATGTTCGCCACCTACGAAAAAAGGTCGGAAGAACAGGATAAGCTCGTGAGCACCTTGACCAAACAAGTTGAAACTTTGACGGCAAGGACTCGAGCAATCCGCCCCCGTGGAACCACTAAAGTCTGCGGGAAAAGACTCGAATTTGCGACCCCACTCAACAGGCTTGGAGCCGCCCAGGAACGACCTTCGGGTCAAAACCCTAGCGAGAAATCTCCCGTTGAAAAGGGAAACTCCGAAAGCCCTCCGCCTCCCGCGAAGGCTTCGGAGGACAACGGAGTCGAGCAAGTCGACCTGGATCCTAGCGATGTCTCCAACAATTTTGACGAAGACACTGACAGACATCCAAGAAGGACCAGAAGCCGATTCACTCGGGAAAGCTCTCCGTTCGACAAACCAATGACAGAAGAGGAGGAAATCCTCTATTGGAACGAACAGGAAGAGCTGGCTGAAAAACAAACCGAGCTCACTCGCAGTAAACGCCGACAAGCGCGGAAACCTGCTGACGAGACGTCGGATATACGCGATCTTCGCGACTATATCACCAAGACTGCGGCAGAAGTAAGAGCCATAAAATCTCAAATCCATCATGCTACGAGCGCAGCCCCCGAGATCGACAGACTGCTGGAAGGGGCTCGGAAAACCCCTTTCACCGCTCGCATCTCAGATACGAGGGTGTCCGATCCAGGAAAGATCAAAGTACCGAAGTATGATGGTACGACCGATCCAAGAGCGCACCTTCAGGCTTTCCACATCACGATGGGAAGAGCAAGGCTGAAGGATGGCAAGAGAGACGCCGGCTACTGCCGCCGGTTCGTCGAGAATCTAGAAGGAGCTGCCCTCGAATGATTCGCGCGCCTTAAACGAAACTCTATCGGGAGTTTTCGACAGCTCGCATCAGAATTTCTCAAGCAATACTCTATGTTCATAGATAGAGAAATTTCCGATGTCGATCTCTGGAGTCTGTCCCAGAGGGAGGAGGAACCCCTCCGCGAGTTCATCAGCCGGTTCAAGTTGGTGATGTCTAGGATCAGCGGGATAAGCGACAAGGTGGCCATCGACGCGCTCAGAAAGGCGCTCTGGTACAAGTCGAAATTCAGAAAATGGCTATCCCTCGAAAAACCACGGACGATCCAAGACGCCCTCCACAAAGCAACGGACTAAATCATGATCGAGGAAGAAACTAAAATCTTATCGCAGAAGCATAAGTCGGCAAGATCATCCTCGAAAGATGTAGACCCGAAGACAAGGAAGAAGAACTCTCATAACGACAAGTATGTCCACCACGAGGGGGAAGAACTCCAAGGAGCACATAATTACGCGATCGGCTCAGACCAGGGCCGAACCACGGGTAATACGTGGACTCGCAACCAAGGATATGACGAAAACACCTTCTGCGAGTTCCACCAATCCCGAGGACACACAACGACTAACTGCAAGGTCCTGGGAGCGAGGCTGGCCGCGAAGCTACTAGCCGGAGAACTCTCGGAAGTAACCAGCGTGAAGTATCTCATCCCCGAGACTGATCGCCCCCCGAAGCCGGACAGAAATCTACCCGCGGAGAGATTTCCCCAAAGAAACCAATCCGGGGATAAACGCGGCAGGAGGCCAGACGACAAGGGAAACAATAACAATCGTCGTAGGGTTAACATGATCATCGGAGGATCGCAATTCTGCAACGATACGGTCTCCGCCGTCAAGGCTTACCAGCGGAAGGCGGAGTCGAGCGCAAACTGGCCTACATGGTCTCCTACCAAAGATGATCAGAACTGCTCAATCACCTTCACAAAGGAGGAAGCCAGAGGGATTGATCAGCCTCACTGCGATCCGCTCGTCATAGACTTCGTCATACGAGATCTGGAAGTCGGAAGAGTACTCATTGACACGGGGAGCACGGTGAATGTGATCTTCTGCGATACTCTCAAACGGATGAGCATTGAACTCGGAGAAGTAACTCGAACTCAGAAACCGCTGACAGGCTTTTCTGGCGAAGTATCGATGACCCTCGGATCAATTCAGCTACCTGTCATGGCCAAGGAGGTCACAAAAATCGTAGAGTTCGCGGTAGTCGATCATCCTGCCATCTACAACGTGATCATGGGAACCCCGTGGCTCAACGCTATGCAAGCCGTTCCATCGACGTACCACCTGGGCGTCAAATTCCCGACCTCAAACGGAGTCGCAGCTATCTGGGGATGTCAGAAACAGTCGCGACTGTGCTTCCTCGCAGAACACAAGTTAAGACAGATGACAGCCTCTGCAACGGCAAATCGCAAACGCACGAAGATCGATAAATCTTTGACCAACAACGTTTCGAGAAAAGGCGATTTCAAAATCCTCTGCCGACGCAGACGCTTCGGGCGTTGAAACTCAACGTGAGGCCGAAGCCAACACTACAATTCAACCGGAACATCCGGAGGAGAACACTGACCCTGCCATGATCATCTCGATCAAGGCGGTCAGCACGGCGACAACCGCCGAGTAAAAACGCTCGCGGCATAAAACAGAACTACGAGATGGCTTGATCCTCGAATGGGATACGTAGGCAGCTTGTCGAAAGGACGAGTTCAGCTATCCCCCTCTCCAAAAAGGGGGGGGGGAGTGGGTGCGTATACTCGTATACTCCCACATAGGAAAAGATGCGTTATTGTAATCAAATTCTATCGAGATTTCGAAAATTTTTACGAAATATGCGTCACTCTTTTTAAGACAAAATCGCAAAACAATCTCAGTTCAAAAATATACGTATAGTCTTCGAAATAACTGCGAGACGTCGCAAGTTAAAAATCGAGGTAATACGAACAAATTGTCCGAACGCGACCACTACTAATCTTACACTCTGTTCGTCGATTGGCCCCGACGAACACATCAGCCGTCTTAAACAAACGCAACCTGATCACTCTTTTGATCTTCAAACGTCCAACACAAGGACGAAAGCGCGCTACAAAAAAAAATCCGAAATTTTGGTCTAGCACTTCTAGTTGGCTTAAAAATTATCTCTGGAAAGATGCTTGATTCGTACCATACAAGTCGTATAAGCCGAGAACCTATCGCGGACTTTAAATCGGTACAAATCAGGTAGAAATCGAACCAGGAAAACCGATAGCCGGCTAGTCACCACACAAACCTTAAAACCGAAAGTAAACCTAGGTCTTGCCCTAAACTCATCGCATTGGTCTCAAACATCTCAAAGACATGATATCTAAACGATACGAGATTCCTAAAACATGTCTCTTCGTTCGTAACTCAACGTTCCCGAAAAATCGTAAATGATTTCTAAGAAAACTCACCTCTCGAACGAACTAACAGATTGAACGCCTCAACGAAGATAAATATGAGACGACAACTCATGTTCACTTCAAACCCGCTCTAAAGTAAACCCAAACAGACATCCATTATATAAACCGCGTAGCGGTAGGAGTTCAAAGCCACACTCGGCCAGACATATATGAACAAATGCCACACTCGGCCACTAAATACTAGAAAATGGGAAAAACTATTTCCCGCCAAAACACTCACAGGTCATAGTTGAAACTCCCGGACAAGGAAGCCCCGAATGCATCCGCGGGAAAGTTCACTTCCTCATCATCACCAGCAAAATCAGCCGTAGTCTCTACGGTATCAGGGGAAACCGGGATGGGATCCCAGAATCCCTGGATCTTCCCGTTGATCGGAGGAATGGTCGCCTCAGCGTGAGCATGATGCTTCATGCCACCCTTCATTAACTCCATCTCCCTCTCGAAGACGTAGTCATCTTCCTGCGTCCTCCAAAGGCTCCCAACGGAGCCGCGACACTCACGGAAGTCGCCCAGCGAGTCGAAAGCACCCTTAAGATTCCCGTACTCAACCTGAAATTGAGAAGCGCAAGTCTTCATCACCTTGACAATTTCCCTCTTGCCCTTCCGTTCCGCCCTGCGAACAGCCTTGGCATGATCACGAGCGAGTTGAGCGTCTCGCGCCAACATCTCGCCTCGCATGCGAGCAAGATCCTTTTCCGCCTTCTCCGCTTTAAAGCGATAGATCATGGCCTCTCTATGACTCGCCTCAATGGCCGATCCAAGCAAGTTCAAACCCTGTAAAACCGATTGACACGTTATAAGCAAAAAATAATAATAACGATCGTCGGGATTATTAAAAATTATACCCCGTTAATGATGCGAGATCCTTCCGCAACAACTCTCGGCCTCCCTGACTCGCTCGTGGCCTGAGGAGCGTCAAAACCCGACGGAAGACCAGCGAAGAAATCATCGAAGTGCGGAATAGGGACCTCGCTCGTACAACTTCCATCGCCAAAAGCGAGGTTCGGATCCCATCCTGGAAGCATGCAATCGTCCACCGAAAACTCCAGGTCGCCGAGATCAATATCTTTCCCATTCGAAGAATTCGGCCCCGTCACAATAGTGGGAACGGCGTTGGGACCGGCGTTGGGACCTTGGTCTTCAGGTTCGGAATCACTCCTTGTTTCTCCGTCCAAAGCAGGACCAGGATGCACAAAACTCAACGCCCTACGAACTCTCTTCGGCGTAAAAGAAGTCCAGAAAAAAGGAACATTCCTGAGCAGGTCCCTCATCGCAATAATGTCCTCAGGAAACGGAGCAAGAGGGTTGATAGAAGGACGATCGTTCGGCGACCTCCGAAACAGTGGGATGCAACTCTCCTCAACGGACGCTGCGTTTACACGAACGAAGAAGAAAAACTTCCTCCACGAGTTGAAGTTAGAAGTGAACCCCTTTACCACCGACATGAAGTTCCGAGGAACTAGCCTGTACGTGTATGTATCCCGGATGATCTGTAATCGAAGAAGCGCTTCGAAATGATCAACGGTAAGAGAGAGAGAGACCATGTTCGTAGCTCAGGACCAGGATCCCTATGAGGTGCTGGATGCTAAGAGGATTCAGTTGGCTTATCGCCACCCCGAAACGACCCAACATACGGACGATGATCTCGGGGATCGGAAACCATAAACGGCAACGCACTACAAATGCCTCGTAACAAGTAAAGAAGCCCTCGGGGGACTACTAGCGCACTCTCCTTGACAAGGAATCCTGAATTCCACCGCGTCCGAAATATGGTAGAACGACCGCATGACCTCGAGAAATCTGCTAGTGCTCCTACTCGGCGCGCCTTCCTCCACCGGACGACGGTTCATGACCGGGAACGATTTTTCTAAGGGAGGCGTGATCAAACCATAACACGCCACCCACCATGCCTCATTCTCGGCGGGGTCTACCGAATGAGGAATGAATTCCATCTTCGGCACTCGAAGCTCTTCAGAAACATTCGCGGGCAAAGACCCTTTCTTCGAACTCCTTTTTTTACTCGACATCTCGTGTTTTTCTTTTTTAAGATCAAGGAGGAAATGACGGAGAGAAAGAGAAAGAAATTTTCAAGAAAAACCTCTCTATGAGAATGAGTATGAGAATGAGTAAGTGTGAAGATTATGAAGAAGTTACCTCCCTTCTTATAGGCATGAGAAATTACTATTTACTTACGGATTTTTGGACACGAACTTCGCCCAAATACACCAATCTCGTCCGAACTCGCCATACCGCGCATTAGGACCTCGCTAGAAATCCACGTTCCCAATGTGCTGGGGGGATAACTGTTGGGGTCAAAAACGGTTACGACGAAGTTAACGTCCAAATTCCCGAAAAAGAAAAACGTAGAAGAATTCTTCGACAAATATACTTTCGAAATAGATTCTTCTTTACGAAAAACCTTTGCGGAAGAAACGCGAAACATCGGACAAGAGCTCGAGAAGGATCGTTACGCAGCGACCAAACGCGTGCTCCGCTCGGTCGCTACGTAGCGACCAAGTTCGAGCCAAAGCTCAGTCACTGCATAACAACCAAATGCCCATTCCGCTCGGTCGCTACGTATCGACCGAGCTCGAACCAAAGTTTGGTCGCTACGTAGCGACCGAGCTCTTCTGAAACATCGATACGACATCTGTCCATGCATTCTCGTCTACCCTTCGATGCTATCTCCCGAATACCGTAGCGAACCCATCTCACGTTCCCTGCCATTTCTAAGTAATCAATCAAACTTTACCGTAAAAACCGCGGAAAGTTCATTCTTTATCGAAAAAAGCCATAATAAACGCTTCGAGTCGAAAGACGGCCCAAGGGGACCTAGGACACGACTCGAGGCCCAACTTACGATTTCTTAACCAACAGCCCGTAAACCGCATGACGGTTTATGCTTGGTCCGCAAGGGAAGATAAATGTCAAGTTTCCGCGGATAAATACGAAATTTTGAAGATAATTACGAAAATCGGAAAAAATGGAATATCTCCATTTTTATGCTATGGCGGCTTAAGGGCAGAAGAGGAAAGGCGTAAACCGACCTTGGAGCCAGTATATAAGGGGTCCTAGGCGAGAGGCATGGGGGGAGAATTTTTAGAGCGAACTTAGCACTTATAGCAATTAGGAAACTTTCCGTTTTTGTTATCTCGAGCTGCGACTCAACTAGGTTTTGCAGTCTTAGGTTGTTAGAACTAGGAATCTCGCCGACAGCTCTCGTGGCCAAGGCTTCTACCTTGTTGTAACGCTCATACGCGGATTCGGAATAAAACTCCTTTTGCTCTCTTTTACGATTTCTTATTTCTTTTCGTCTTTGATTGCGTGTTCTGATTGCTTGGCGTGTGGTTTAACAGATATCCGGGACCTCTGGGATATTAGGGTTTTCCTAACTTTCCTTATTTAAACGGAAATCGACAGTGTGAATTTCGGTTCCCACACAAAGCTCTGTCAAACCTTCTGACCAAAAGACACACTGGATCGTTATCTTCCGTCTGATCCTTCTCAACTGAGGCGAGAGCAATTCCTTTATCCTTTTTTCCACCAGACACTTCCATCTCGTGAGCTAGAAGCATACCTACTACTTCATCAAAGGTCATCTCGTCACTATTTAAGGATACACTCATAGCTGCCTTGTATGCCATGAACTTAGCCGGCAAGCACCTTAGAAACTTCTTCACCAGTTTTTTCTCCTTGTACTTCTTCCCAAGGGTAAGTGCTTCTTGTGCCAGCGAGCTGAGTTTGGAACTGAAGTCACCAATTGACTCATGCTCTTCCATCTTTAGCTCTTCAAATCTGGTTGCAAGCATGTCCTTCCTCGAGCTTTGGACTTTCAGCGTTCCTTCAAAATGCCTCTGCAAGATATCCTAAGCATACTTTGCTGCTTCACATCTTTGAATTAGCTCAAATTTTTTTCTAGCGACGCTGCAGTGAATGATAGTCAGAGCTCTAGCATTGAACTTTGCCATCTTGTTCTCCTCATCAGTCCAGAGTTCTTCGTTCTTGGGTACATCTTTCCCATCATCACCCCTTGCAACGGGTGAAGTCCAACCAGATTCCATAGCCTTCCACGCCAGCGGGTCTATACTTTTGATTGTAGCTTTCATACCTGCCATTCAAAAGCTATAGTTCCCTACTTCCAGAACCACCTTTGATTTCAGCACCATCTCGTGATAGCTCTCCATCTCACTCCGCAAGATCCTACATGTTTAGAAACAAAGCACAGATACCTGCTCTGATACCAATTGTTAATGTAAGATAAACGAGCAACACAAACTAGAACACACAGTAACACATGGATAATTCTTTCCAAGAAATACGACTAGATTAATCCTTTTAAAAGCACATACAAGTTCTTTCTAAAAGAAATCTTTCAATCAAGTTCAAGATAAACCTTGACTTGTTGACTAGTCTCATACGTTCACAGACCTATGACAGTCTCTGAACCACTCAAGCTCCTAACCCCTAGATGTTTTGCCTCTCCTTCACCGGACGTACAAAAACCCTATATTACTAAAAGCTCTCTTTGTGTGTTAACTGGCAACATAGTGCCAAAACCCTCTTTATGTATTGCAGAGGAAACCCTAGATCTAAAGATCTACCCACTAGAAACTTCCCATATTTTATCCTTCAGCGAGTAAGCCAATCTTCCTTTTCTCTTGAGATCGATTGCTTCTTCTTCAAGACTTCCTTTTATCTGGCACTTCATTAAATCTTCCTTTAACTCATCTGCCTTGACACGTGCATCTCATGACTCGTTCGTCTCATATAGTAGTTCATGTCTCACTTCATGAACTACTTCAGCTCTGCTACATCTCCGTCTTAACCATACATCTTCATTATCCATCCACCATGAACATATTTGTAACCTTTTTCTTAAAGATTTATTGTAAATTGTTGGTCGTTTAATCCATCCAACCAAAATTTACAGTCTTGGTCTTATTTTTTAAGCCGTTGGTCATTTTCTTAATTAGCCGTGGGTACTAAAGTTTCATCCATCCCAAAACATCGCATGCACTACCAACCAACGGGACAATGTCCCCAAATAAGAATCTAGCAGAACACTATTAGATTAGTGTCCGCCTACGATCTTCTTTGTGTTGGATAATTCCAATCTTGTGGAAACTTAACATATTATTAGATGTTTAATATGTTAAGATAAACATAATAAGAAAACCTACAAATAGGAAAATGAAGTTTCTATTTAGGTTATGTTTGTGTTTTCCATATACATGTTAAAGAAAATTGTCTTTCATATAAATATAAGGTTAATGGAGAGGTGTTCCATACGATCTAAGAGTGAAAACCTTGAGAGCTTTAGTTTTGAGTAGTTTCTAAAGCTAATAAGAAAAGTTGTTCTTATAATTCTTTGTTTCCTAAGAGATTTGAATTGGTATCAGAGCCTCAGGTTGGAGACTCGATCTAAGCTTAGGTTGTAGCTTAATATCCTGGTGCTTGTGAATAAGAGATAGCGTAAGCAAGATGGCGTACGTGACAAGGGCTCCACGCACGAAGGACCTTGGATCGGCAAGGACCTTGGATCGGCATCCATCCAATGTCCGATGTTGACATCGACAAACAACACAGTTTGGTCGATGAGGATGAAGGTTATACTACGTGTTCATGAAGTGTGAGACACGATCGAACCCGGTTCAGATGATCAAAAGAAGAACGATGTTGCGATAGCTCTTTTGTTTCAATCTGTTCCCGAGACATTGATTCTCCAGGTGGGAGAACAAACCGCATCAAAAGAGATCTGGAACACCATCAAGTCGCGACACATAGGAGCTGATCGTGTAAGGGAGGCGAGACTTCAGACGTTGATGACGGAGTTTGATAGGTTGAAGATGGATTATTCAGATACGGTCGATGACTTTGTGGGGAAGATATCGGGCCTATCATCCAAAGCAACCTCGTTGGAAGAAAACATAGAAGAATCCAAGATGGTCAAGAAGTTCTTGAAGGGTCTTCCGACACACAAGTACATCCAGATAGTAGCATCGCTTGAGAAAGTTCTAGACCTTAACTCGACGGGTTTCGAGGATATAGTTGGAAGACTTAAGGCGTACGAGGAGCGTGTAGGAGAAGAAACTCAGAAAGAAGACCAAGGGAAACTCATGTTTTCGAACAATGAAGAGCATAGTCAGAGGGGCTATGAGAATTCTCGTGGTAGAGGAAGAGGACGAAACGGTAGAGGCAGAGGTCGAGGTAGGTCACACAACCAAAACCGTGCGTCACACACCGAAGATAACGACTAGAAGAAGAATCGTTCAAAGCTGATATGTTGGAGATGTGACAAGCCTGGTCACTACGCAATTGTCTGTCCCGAGAAGACAGAGAACAATCAAGAAACCAACCTAAACGAGACAGAAGAGGCTGATGCACTTTATGTACCCGAGGTGGTGTTCTTGAACGAAGATAAGATGCTTCCGAAGAATCTTGATATCGACAAAGGCAATGCAAGTGTCTGGTATTTGGATAATGGAGCGAGCAATCACATGACGGGAAACAAGGAGTTCTTTTCGAGTTTGAATCTCAACACCAAAGGGAAGGTTAAGTTTGGTGTTGGATCGTGTGTTGGCATTGTAGGAAAGGGTGTGATTACCTTTGTGTGCAATACTGGAGAGAAGAAGGCACTCAAAGACATATAATACATACCCGACCTGAAACACAATATATTGAGTCTTAGGCAAGCAGAAAACGGATGTGACATTAACATGAAAGATGTCTACTTAACGCTCACAGATTCGCATGGAAGGTTGCTAGTTCGTGTGACAAGATCTCCAAACCGTCTCTACAAGACCCCTATGGAGATAAGCTACCTGGAGTGTTTACTTGTCAAGGACGAAGATGCTACATAGAGGTGGCATGCTCGACTAGGACATATAAGCTACGGAGTGATGAACAACATGGTAAGGAAGGAGATGGTCGTAGGAATGTCGTGTATAACACACGAAGAAAGTGTGTGTGACGCATGCCTTCCAGGGAAGCAGATCAGACAGTCATTCCCGACCAAAGCCATGTTCCGTGCGACAAAGCCATTAGAGTTATTGCATGGAGATTTATGTGGACCAATCACACCACCAACACCAGCAAATAATAAGTATGTCTTTGTCTTGATCGATGACTTCTCTAGGTATATGTGGGTTATGCTATTGAAGGAGAAGAGTGAGGTATTCGATCTATTCAAAAGGTTTAAAGAGAGTGTAGAGAAGCAGACCGGGTCAACCATCAAAACCTTTCGCACCGATAGAGGATGAGAGTTTACTTCAGCTGAGTTCAATCTATTATGTGAAGAGAATGGAGTTAAAAGGCACCTAACCGCGCCTTACACACCTCAACAAAACGGTGTTGTGGAGAGGAGAAACCGAACCTTGATGGGAATGACAAGAAGTATGCTGAAGGCAATCAAGATGCTGAACTACCTCATCAACAGAGTTCCTACAAAAGCTTTGAAGAATCATACGCCATACGAGTGCCTCACATCGAAGAAACCAAATATCAAGCACTTGAGGGAAGGTGAATGTCGTACAGCTTCACCCCACAAGTAGTTCGGCATCTTCATTGCCTTCAGCATACTTCTTCTCATTTCCATCAAGATTCGGTTTCTCCTCTCCACAACACCGTTTTGTTGAGGTGTGTAAGGTGCGGTTAGGTGCCGTTTAACTTCATTCTCTTCACAGAATAGATTGAACTCAGCCGAAGTAAACTCTTTGGATAATTTTTTTTGATTAAACTAAAACCAAATGTAAGAACCGGTAGAGCACAAGAGTCTCTCTACCTAATATCTTGGGTTTGAAAAATGATTTCAGGCGATAGTAGAGCTTCAGTGACTCTGTTCAGAGTTGTGGATGTAATGGAACCTGTCAACAGTGGCTCTCTCTACGCAGATACACTGTAGAAAAAGATTAAGTAAAGAGACTTTATTACTTTAAAGTTGAAAATAGCTAACTCAAAAATAAAAATATATATGTTTTAATATACGGTTCACGTGTATATATATAAGCAATCAACAATGGTATATACGAATCTACTTTGTTTGCTTTACATAGTAGCCCAAATCTAAAGCAAAGATTTGTTGTAGACAAAGACGTACCTCGACGACGGTTTCATGTGGAGTCAAGCACTTCAATTTAGATTCAGGATCACTACAAAAAAAAATTTTAAAAGATGGTTTCTTATATTACGCAAATAACTCCACCCTAAGAATCACACATTAATGTTAACCATCTTATATATTAAAATAGTAGTAATGGCTTCTTTTATATGTAATTTTTTAATTTGGACCATCACTTAAAAATTTTATTAAATGCATTTTACTAAGACTAATAATACATACAATCTTTAAAATACTTTAATCATAATATATTTTGATATCTTTTCCTTTTAAATATAAATATATTTATTTAAAATTCTAACAAATCTGTTTTAAAAGATAGAAATCTTATTAAATATATTTTATTAAGACTAATAATACATAGAATCTTTAAAATACTTTAATCATAATATCTTTTGATATCTTTCCATTTTAAATATAAATATATTTATTTAAAATTCTAAAAAATCTGTTTAAAATATTTTTACAAGATATTCATTTTCGGAATTATATTTAAATATTTTCACTAATTTTGAAATTAATTTGAAATATTATTATACATTAATATATTCAGTTATCGTTTATAAAATAAATATAAAAAATTCTATAATATTTTATATATTATATAATCATAATCAATCATATTAAAATAAATTATCATATTGAGATAAATATAATAAAATGGTATTAAATTTATAAATTTATATATTTTATTTTCGTAAGTATAAAATATTTATGTTCAAAAATAAAATCTAATACGTTGGTAAGATGGGTTAACATTAGCAAAATATGTAATACATGTATAAAAATTAACATATATTTCTTTAAAACTAATAATATAAAATCTTTGTAACTACTTTAATCATAATATATTTTCATTTTAAATATAAATATATTTATATATTATATTTTAAAATTCTAATAAATCTGTGTAAAAATATTTTAACAATAACTTAATATATTTTAACAATAACTTAATGTATTTTAAGTTATAGTTTATAAAATAAAAAATAAATAAATTATAAACTATTTTATCTACTTTATAGTCATGATCATGTTAACATACAATTATTATACTTAAATAAATATGATATAAGTATATTAAGTTGATAAATTTATAAATTTTATTTTCATAAATATAAACTATTTATTTTAAAAATATAATATGATTATAGACCGACTTAAAATTAGCAAACTATATAATACAAGTCTAAAAATTAACATATCTTAGACTTTTGTATATACAATAATATATTATCTAAAATGAATAAGCATAAAAAATATTAGTAAAAAAAATCCAGCTTTGAAAAACGGATCAGAATTTAGCATAAATTAAACAATTGATTAATTTTTAAATATATAATATGAAGTGACAAATACATACAGTTTTAAACAATTGATTAGTTATAACATATAAATTATAGAATTATTGTATTTGAAATAGTTATATAAACATTTAAGTATATATATGATTAACGTTAAAAATATATATCACTTATGTTCTAAAACAATAATTTATGTATAGAAAAATGAAAACAAACACTCGCGCGGTTACGCGGATCAAAATCTAGTACCAATTAAAAGAGAGAAAAATCATTAAAGCATATACCTAGACACATATAACTAATTCATTACTTTATGTGTCTCTTTCATGTGATTCCATAACTAGTATCAATTAAATAACAAACAAATTTGAAAATACATGCCTATCAAAGAATTCTGCAACATTTAAAATCTTTTCTGAGTCTTGTGAAGCACATACAACACCTAAGAAAATCAGAATTAATTAGTTTTTACTTCACAAAAAACTGCCTCCTACTTTTACCTTGTAGTAATAATAAACGGTAAGGGTTTTAGGTATATCGCTACTAACAATATAATTTTGGACATTTCACCATTAACAATGACACTTTTGGACATATTGACAACATTATTAGAGGTGATATACCGCCACTAACAATTTTGGTTTTAGGTAATTGAAAATGTTATTGTTAGTGGCTGTATATCGCTCAGAAGGAGACGACAGTTGCTGGTTCTGTTCCAGAGTCGGTTAGCATCTTAATCAGTAACTAAAAATGTTCTATAGATCCTGTTATAATTAGTAACTGGTGATAATATTACTTAGGATGTGATCAGAAGCTTGAAGAGTTCATGGATTCGGAAGCCATCTACAAAAGATTCGTTCTTCGGGTCAGGTGACAAAAACAAAAATCAAAATTTTCTTTATCTTCCTTGAGTTGAGTTTTATTATGAGATTCATCTCTCGAGATTAAGACTTTTAAGTTTGATGAACATTACCTAGGTCAAGGCAGCTAGGAGTCTAAGTGTTCGTCTTCGTAAAGCTTTTTACAGAAAAGACTTCAGGTACATGAAATTAAAACCATAAGACATGTGTTTTTCTCACTGTAGTGTGTGTTTGTAATTGTTCTACATCCTATTTGTTGGGGATGGATTTAACCCATCCACAAAGCCCATCGAACAAAAGGCCCAATCCAGTAAGCCGGGTAGCCATCAGCTCGGAAGCCGATGCTCAAGGCTTCGACTTAACCAAGGAATGCTTTTAGTCGAAGCGGAGAGCAAACAGAGCGCGATCGATCGACTAAACAGCTCAGGGCGAGCATTCCCCTAATCAGGCCCGAAAGGTCGACAAGGCCCAATCAACTAAAAGGAGATTAGGTTAAGACGATCGAACAGACTATAAAAGGAAAGGAAAGCAAAGGAGAAAGGTATCGACACTTAGCAACACAAACTCGGCAGCGAGATTAAGATTTATTGTCCGTACAATCATCTCTCTGCTGTTTGTATTTTTCCGGTTTAAGCTCTCACGATCCCCGGCTTGCCTTTACTTTCTCCACCTTTGTAACCTCATCTCGAAATCTAATAAACGCCTCTGTTCGATCCATTTTTAGTATTGTTTACTTTATCCGAGACCAATCTCACCCTAAACAATTGGCGCCCACCGTGGGGCCGAACAGACCCAGTGTTTCTAGACCGAAATGACCACCGGAGGTACGAACCCAGATACCTCAGGAGAGGAGCCGGCACTCACACCTCCTCCGCCTCCTCCCCTTCTCTCGTCGGAGTTCATGAGTTCAGTCATAGCTCGACTCGCCCATCAAGAAGAGGTCCAAAAGACGACAAATGACCAGCTCGCCGCCATCGTCGCTGCCCTCAACGCGTCCACCGGCAGCTCGCAACCACTCCGTCGTCACCTCTTCAATACAAACCCCCTACTCCGACAGAAGGGCGAACGACGAACCTAGTTGACCCTACTCTTCAACTCGCTGAGACCCTCGTCGCTGATGCTCTTCCGGCAGCGTCCGACCCATCAACTGTCCGAGAAATCGCCGAGTTAAAGTTAAATTTCCAACAAATGAGCTCGAGGATCCACCAAGCAACGAGCGCGGTACCTGAGATCGACAGCGTCATCGCGTCAACGCCGCGCACTCCTTTCACCGAAGAACTGACGGGGGTCAAACTCCGAAAAATGGACAAGTTGCGTCTCCCAGAGTACAAACCGGGGGGAGATCCTGTCGAGCATTTGACAGCTTTCAACATTGCGGTGACAAGAGCCAGACTTGCTCCCGACGAAAGAGACGCGGGATATTGCCAACTTTTTGTCGAAACGCTCAATGAACAAGCATTAACTTGGTTCTCGGGACTCGAAGAGAACTCGATTAACAGCTTCAACGAGCTCTCCTCGGTGTTTCTCAAGACTTACATCATGTTCACCAAACGCGAAGTAACAGCTTCAACCCTCTGGAACCTCAAGCAAATGAAGGACCAGAGCCTTCGCGATTATATGGAACAGTTTAAGTCAGCCGTGCCAAGAATCGACATTCCAGATCACATCGCCGTCGACGCCCTGAGGAACAATCTCCACGTAGAATGTAAGTTCCGAGAAGATCTCTATCGTAGTCCCACCACATCATTGCAAGACGCCGTTGCTCGTTCCCACAACTTCATTCGTATGGAAGAGGACACCAAAGCCATCATGAGCAGGCACAACTCGGCGAAGCAATCAGCGCCTAAAAACACTGCTACAGCTCACGTCGAACCTCGTCAGCATGCTCCAAGTGACAAAAACAACCGTAAGAATGGTCTCCTTTATGTCGTCGACGAAAACGGGAAGAAATGGAACACCTTTCATCGAGAAGCCGATCCTCCGAGCGAATTCCCCCGAGCAACAGTGACGGCAGCGGTCACCCAGGTCGATTCCGCAGCAGGTTCCTCCCGAACCCCTCCAGGACTTACCAAGTCGTGTAAACTCCACGGTGTAAAAGGCCACGACACTTCAGAGTGCAAGACACTTTTCGCACAATTCCTCTCCTCGCTCGAAAGCGGCGAAATCAAGATCCCTCCTCCGAAGCCTAAAAGCGAGAACAGTTGGAGCAGGAACAAGGATAGGAAAAATCAGCGAAAAAATCATGGAAAACCGCGTCAAGACGACCAAAAGCCTAAGGTTGCCGAGCAAACACCACATCAGGACGACGATGGTGACGCCTCAGCTGAGGAGGATCAACCAGCGGTCAGACAAAGGATCGAAGTTATTTGCGCCCAACCGGAGCCCTCATCAGACGAAGAGAGCGATCTCGAGGAAGCTCTCGACCCGTTGGACCTACGTACGCTCCTCAAGCGGAAGATGACGTCGACAAATAACGAGACTCCCAGACCTTCCGATCTCCGAGTCAAGCTTAACGCTAAAAGAACCAAGCATGCATTGAGCCAAGGACCTTCACCAGCATCTACAGGCGATAATCCTATTGTCGATTTGCGTGATCAGCTTAACGCACGAATCAATGATCTGCGTACAAAGCTGGACCGTAAAAGAGCCGAATCACCAAAGGAGAGCGAGGACCTCCGAGCTCTTCTCATCAAAAAACAGACAAGCGTCAGGCCGCGGATCAACGTGATTATGGGAGGATCTCCGCCTTGCGGGGATTCAGTACGGGCGGTCAAGGATCACCGTCGAATGGTGGATACTTCGCAGCGTTGGCCACAGAAGCTCCCAACCGATCCCCCAATTTCCTTCTCGATAGAAGACCTCCTTGGGGTAAATTTCCCTCATAACGATCCCCTTCTCGTCGTTTTGGCTATCGATAAGTACGATGTTACCAAAGTACTAATCGATACTGGTAGTTCGGTCGATATCATTTTTTTCGAAACTCTCGTAAAAATGGGAATCGACTTAAAAGACGTGAAACCGTCTTCCAGAACTCTCACCGGCTTCAACGGTTCCTCCGAGGTAATCCTGGGGACTATCCGTCTCTCGGTACAAGCAGAGGGGGTAGCTCGGATGGTCAAATTCTCGGTAGTCAGCACCAAGGCTCCCTATCACGTGATACTAGGTACCCCATGGTTATACTCTATGCGAGCAATTGCATCTACATACCATCAGTGTGTCAAATTCCCGGGAATGGATGGTACGATTAAGACGGTGAGAGGAGATCAACGAGCTGCACGAGATCTCTTAATCGCCACGGTCAAGTTACAACGTTCACAGTCACTAGGCAACTCGATTTCCCCTCCAATAAGTAAGGTCTGCCCACAAAAGGAAGAAGTGCTCGAAGTCCCGATCGACGAGTCGGATCCAAGTAAAGTGCTACGAGTAGGCGCCTATCTATCGGACGAGATGCAGCGTGCTATCCTGGATTTCCTGAAGCAAAACTTGTCTACCTTTGCTTGGTCGATGTCTGATATGCGAGGGATCGACCCGTCCATCACGACTCACGAGTTGAACGTAGATCCGAATATTAAGCCCATCCGACAGAAGAGACGGAAGTTGGGTCCCGAAAGATCCAAAGCAGTCGTCGAGGAAGTCGAGCGCTTACTAAGCGCGGGCTCGATAACGGAAGTCCGTTACCCGGAATGGCTCGCCAACCCGGTGGTCGTCAAAAAGAAAAACGGTAAGTGGCGCATGTGCGTCGACTTTACCGACCTCAACAAGGCATGTCCAAAGGATAGCTATCCGCTCCTAAACATCGACAGACTCGTTGAGTCAACTGCCGGCAATGAAATGCTCACGTTTATGGACGCTTTCTCGGGATATAACCAGATTATGATGCATCCGGATGATCGAGAGAAGACGTCGTTCATAACCGATCGAGGAACCTACTGCTAGAAAGTGATGCCTTTCGGGCTGAAGAATGCCGGAGCGACGTACCAGCGACTTGTCAACCGTATGTTCGCTAAACAGCTTGGTACAACAATGGAAGTCTACATCGATGATATGCTCGTCAAATCAATCCGAGCTGACGACCACCTAACGCACTTACGGGAGTGTTTTGACATCCTAAACACGTACAAAATGAAGTTAAACCCAGCCAAGTGCACTTTTGGCGTGTCATCCGGAGAATTCCTTGGCTACATAGTGACACAGCGGGGAATCGAAGCAACCCCGAAGCAAATATCAGCCGTCCTCGACCTATCCAGCCCAAGAAACTGCCGAGAAGTCCAACGACTGACCGGCCGAATCGCAGCACTCAATCGTTTTATCTCCCGATCCACCGACAAATGTCTCCCCTTCTATGATCTCCTCCGAGGAAATAAGAAATTCATCTGGGACGATAAGTGCGAAGAGGCTTTTAATCAGCTCAAGCACTACCTGACGACGCCTCCGATCTTGGCAAAGCTAGACATAGGCGACGTTCTATCCCTTTACATTGCGGTTTCATCTGCCGCAGTCAGCAGTGTACTAATCAAGGAGGACCGAGGAGAACAACGACCCGTTTTCTACATGAGTAGAAGGATGACCGGACCAGAAACCTGGTACCCGACACTTGAGAAGATGGCCTTCGCCGTTGTCGAATCAGCGAGGAAACTCCGCCCCTATTTTCAGTCACACTCGGTAGAAGTTCTTACCGACCAGCCGCTCCGAACTGTTTTGCAAAACACGAACAGAGCTGGCCGTCTTACCAAGTGGGCGATTGAACTCGGAGAGCTCGACATCACTTACAAATGTAGGACAGCCGCTAAGGCTCAAGTCCTCGCCGATTTCCTCGTGGAGTTGTCCCCGGAACTCGCTCAAGATTTAGAAACCTCAGGTTCAACCTGGATCCTGCATGTCGACGGTTCCTCAACAAACAAAGGCTCAGGAGCAGGAGTTCAACTTCAATCTCCATCGGGAGAACTCATTCGACAGTCGTTCAGCTTTGGTTTCCCGGCATCAAACAACGAGGTGGAGTACGAATCGCTCATCGCTGGCCTTCGCCTCGCAAAAGCGGTCAAAGCTAAGCGGCTCAGTGCATATTGCGACTCACAGCTCGTTGCCAGTCAGTTCAGCGGTGATTATGATGCGCGCAATGACAAAATGGACGCTTACCTCCGAGTCGTACAATCGTTAGCTAAAGAGTTCGAATTCTTCGAACTCACAAAGGTTCCTCGCGGAGAGAATGTATGTGCCGATGCATTGGCAGCACTCGGAAGCAAGCTCCGCGATCAAGTCAAAAGGACTATTCCGATCCATCGAATCGAAAAACCAAGCATCGACATCTCAACGGAGGCAGCTAACTTCGTCACTACGGAATCCAAAACAGCGCCCTTATCTCCGGCCAATGACGACTCCGAGATGACAGACCAAGATCAGTTGATACTGGACTGGAGAACTGAATTCATCCAGTATCTCACCAAGGACATACTTCCCACGGATAAATGGGCCGCGAGACGATTAAAGAGACGCAGCGCGCACTATGTCGTCATAGAAGAAGAACTCCACCGGGTAACAGCTAGAAAGGTCCTCCTCAAGTGCATTTTTGGCGAGTAGACGCAGCTAGTGATGGCCGAGACTCATGAAGGAGCAGGCGGTAACCATTTCGGAGGCCGAGCACTAGCTTTAAAAATTCGAAACTTAGGATTCTTCTGGCCAACTATGAATACCGACTGCGAAGCGTATGCTCGGCGATGCGACAAATGTCAACGACATGCTCCGAGTATCCACAGCCCAACCGAACTACTGCGAACCTCCGCAGCACCTTACCCATTCATGCGATGGGGGATGGATATCATCAGACCAATGCCGAATTCTCGCCAATGTCGCTTCGTGTTGGTATTAACCGACTACTTCACCAAATGGATTGAAGCAGAAGCCTTCGCGCAGGTTACAGGGAAGGAAGTTCGCGGTTTCGTTTGGAAAAACATCATCTGTCGCCACGGCCTACCGTACGAGATTGTGACGGACAATGGATCACAATTTATGTCCAGAAATTTCAAAGATTTTTGTAGCAAGTGGGACATCCGACTAAGCCCCTCGACACCGAGATATCCTCAAGGAAACGGACAAGCAGAATCCTCGAATAAGATTATCATCGACGGAATCAAGAAGCGTCTTGATCTCAAGAAGGGATACTGGGCCGACGAACTCGACGGCGTCCTATGGTCACACAGGACGACTCCTCGAGGAGCAACCAAATCTACCCCCTTCTCTCTCACTTACGGGATGGAGGCAATGGCTCCGGCCGAGGTCAACGTCACAAGTCTCCGCCGATCCAAGATGCCTCAGCACGTCGAGCTTAACCAAGAGATGCTACTAGACGCCCTCGATGAACTAGAAGAGAAACGCGACAAAGCCCTCCTTCGGATCCAGAATTACCAAAATTAAATCGAGAGCTACTACAACAAAAAGGTCCGCTCGCGCCCTCTTGAGCTCGGTGATCTGGTCATGAGAAAAGTCTTCGAAAAACCCAACGCCGGAAAGCTCGGCGCGAATTGGGAAGGACCATATAAGATCATTCGAGTTGTCAAACCAGGAGTATACCGACTCGAGAATTCCCGCGGAGAGGCAATCCCACGAGCTAGAAACTCCATGCATCTTCGATGTTTCTACTCGTAAAATGAGTAACTTGCAAGAGCGAGTAAATGATCTACATCACCTTTTACTCGCCCAAAAAAAAAAAAAAAAAAAAAAAAAACGAGTAGATGCACCCTAGGGTCACTTCTACTCGCCTAAGTAAATGACTACCAAGTCACTTTTACTTGGACAAAAACGAACTACGAAAGGCTTGATCCTCTTCGGAGGTACGTAGGCATCCCCTCTACGGGGTCCAGCCCTAACAAAACAAAAAAAAACCTGTTTACTTATCCTCGAGCAAAACAATGAGGGTAAAAATCCGAGCAAACGATGCCAGCCCCTTAACTCGAAAGCGGCGCACGAGCACTCGCCCCAATCAATCGAACGTATCCCGATCAGATATCGACGAAGGGAAAAACAGAGTCACCGATGCTTCTCGCATTGACCAAGTCACGAGCGAAATTTCCAGATCTTATCACAAATCGAAGAATAACGGGTTGGCCGACCAAATTTCTCTCGATTACTGTGAAGCATCCGGATACCTTTTCCTCGGAAACTTATTAAAATTCTTGTCTTAATTTTACCCGGCTAATCGCAAACAAGATTGGTGGGATTAAGTTAACGAGCAACGAATTACTTCAAAATCAGTTAAGTCATTTGTGTTCGTTCACAACGCACTTAGGACGAAAGTACTTGACAAAAATAAGAAGTCTTAACGAAAAAAGGGAACTATCCCAGTACCGAACAACAAGACCTATCAAGGTCAATTACACAATACAGAAAGTCAAGGGCTTCCACGAGCCTAGAACAAAATAAAAGAAAAAAGAAAGCTACAACAAACAGCGGTCTTCATCCGTCAAATAGCCGGGGGATCTTTGCTCACCGTGCCATCTTTCTCCCCGGGACCCGAGATATGACCAAAAGTTAGGATCGGTGGGTCCTCGTTCGCCGTGGAAACGCCTTCCGGATGACCCGTAGAAACGCTGTCATCCTTCTTAAGCTCTTCAGAAGAAGACGTCGAAGAACTTAGGTTTTTAGAATCAGTCAGGACAATGGTAGGCACAGCTCCGTCCTTCGGAATGTGTGACTTCGTACTTGCGAGACATCTGAAGCCTATTCATCTCTTCCTCGTACTTCAGCGACTCCATGGACCTTGCCTTCTCTAACTCGGCCTTCTCCTTTGCCACCTTGTCCAGCACCAACTCAAGGTTCTTCATGGACTCTTTGCACATTTGCAATTCCGCCGCGTCAGACGTCCTCGTCGAACGCCTTTCTGAGGGTTTTTTCCCGACTAATCGCGTCGGACTTGTCTCGCAACGCAATTCGGAGAGCTTCCTCGGTTTTCTTCCTAGCTTCCTCGGCCTCACGAACCTGCTCTCGGGTTCGCCTTAACGCCGTATAGTACTTCTCAACGAGTACGTTCCAATCGCCTTGACTCTGATCAGGGCACAACAAAAAAAAAAGTTAGACAAAATATCGAGAACAAGAGATGGAAAAGCACGGGCAAACACTTACTTTAACAGACGAGCAAGCGGCGTGTTCATACTCGTCCTTAAAGAGGAGATCCCCTACCGGAGGAAGCTGGTCGGGACCGCCCTTAACCAACTGCAGCAGGCGAGCACAATCTTCCGGGTAACAAGCTAACAGAAGCTCGCGATTAAACTCGAACTTGAACCCATCCTCCGGGGTCTCGTTGGGACGTCCGGACACGCGGATCTCAGATCCCTCTGTGATATGAACTGAGGAATTGCCCATCAGGCGGCCTTGCTGTCCCCCGGAAGCTGGCAATTTCCTCAGAACCTATGAGACGCCCCGATCTCCCGTCGAGACTCCACGAGACCCTCCTTCTGTCGTCCGACCCTCTCGTCTCCGCCGACGCAAGGCGATGGTCTCATTCTCGTCATCATCCGAGGTTCCAGCCTCGGGAGCAGCATCAGGGACCAAAGCCTGGAGTTCCTCCTCACAAACTGAGGATGGTCGGGGCAAGGAGGAATCTTTCTTCCTCATCTTTTTCTTCTTGGGAGCGTCTTCTGCAGGCGGATCCCCGGCCTTCCTCTTCTTCCCATCCTTCTTGGAGGAACCGCCCACGTCGGTTCGCTCCACCTCATTAGGCTCCTTCCGAGCCTCCGTGTTTCTCTTCTTCTTCTTTGAATTCTTCCCCTGAGAGAACCACCGGTAGGTGCTTGCTCGGCGGTAACAGGAACAGCGTCAGTAGTCTCCGGCCCCGAAGAACCAACCTTACCCCCAGAAGTCCCCTTTTGGGCACCTAACTTCCCGGCCACGATAAGACTGAGATCTGGTAACTGCTTCATGGATCTAGCTCGATTGATTTCTTTCTGCTCGGCTCGAGTAAAAAACGACAATCTCTTCGTCGTTGACTGATTAACAAGAGGGAGTGAGTCCGAGATCCAATCCCCTGCAAAAAGAAAGAAAAAGGAAAACTGGTAAGTTATCGAACAATCACTCGGAAATAAAGAAGGAAAAAGTGAGGGCTCACCGTTTGCAATTCGGTCAATAGATCTGCAGATCCTATCACGAGTAAAATTCTCCCAATAATCTTGTTTCTGCAGCGCAACGGTTCGGGCACTCGTCTTCCAATCCTCGGGGTAGGTGGCAATATTCGGATGACTAACTTCAAAAAAAAAAAGACAACAACAAACACAAAATATCAGATAAGTACGCGCAACAGTCGTCATTAAATCAGTATGCTATACCCATCTCCGCATTCCAAAAAACACGACAGCTAGATCTCGGCGGTTCCTCAAACGCCGACCTATTCGACTTCACGTAGAAGTATGAACGCTGCCAGTCTGAGGTTTTGGTCGGATACCCGGTAACCACGTTGTAGTTTGGACGCATCCTCGTCGAGACTAGCCCGTCATCAGAGATTGAGGCTGAAGTCAGTTCCTCGAATGCCCTCACGCTCAACGACGTCCCCGCTTCGGCCGCGATCACCGACAAAACAACCATCAGGCGAAGCGAGCCATTCATTAGCTGACTCAGAGCAACACCCCTGCGAACGCGTAGGCCGTGACGATTCGGGGAATCGGAAACCACAGCTTCGTGTCGTTTTGGAAGTACGACTCGTAGACACATTGGTAACCTCTCGGCGGGGACCAAGGCCTTTGGTTTTCCTTCGGGATAATAAACGAGACCCCGTGCGCAGTGAGATCTCGGAGAATCGCCTCCACTGATTCTACAGTGGACTTCGTCTTCTCGACGTTCGGCCACTCCTGACCATCGACAACGGAAGGACGCACCCGCCAGGCTTCCAGCGGACTCTCATCCGCAAAAATATTTCCCGGATAATAGCTGATCGGAATGCACGAGATGTCCACTGCTTCTTGACCATCATCATCATCCCGGAATTGTTCCCTCGCCTCCGAGACGAGAAGACGCTGCGCCGGACTCATGCTCCCAGTATCCATCATCGCCTCGTGACGAATACCCCCCGAATCCTCGGAGGAACCCCTACTAAGCGCTACCTCTTTCCCCCTTTGCTCCAGAGTTAACTTTTGGGGAGACGACATCTCGATAATCGAAGTTCTAAACAAAGATTAAGAGAGAGAAAGAGGGTAGAGAGAGAAAGTACCTTGACGCTGCGGAGAAAAGTGAAGAGGAGCGAGGAGGGGCGCGCTATTTATAGAGGAGGATGAGCGCTGGGATCAAGGCGTAATCATTACGCCTAATGAGGCCTAAATGGGCCTAAACCCAATTGGTGCGTGATCGACAGACGCGACGGTCCATTTTCTCGACCGACCAGCATTTATTCCGCGATCACAACGCATGATCGACAGATGCGCCGGTTCGTTTTCTCGGTTAAGAAGCATCGATCTGGCGGTTTGATCTCTCAAGTAGATCCAGTCGTTTGCTCGGATTGAGCCTTTTATCCTCCGAACTAAAGACACCAAATTCATCGAAGATCGACCACTCGACCATCAATGAACTGGGGGGGGACTTACTGTTGGGGATGGATTTAACCCATCCACAAAGCCCATCGAACAAAAGGCCCAATCCAGTAAGCCGGGTAGCCATCAGCTCGGAAGCCGATGCTCAAGGCTTCGACTTAACCAAGGAATGCTTTTAGTCGAAGCGGAGAGCAAACAGAGCGCGATCGATCGACTAAACAGCTCAGGGCGAGCATTCCCCTAATCAGGCCCGAAAGGCCGACAAGGCCCAATCAACTAAAAGGAGATTAGGTTAAGACGATCGAACAGACTATAAAAGGAGAGGAAAGCAAAGGAGAAAGGTATCGACACTTAGCAACACAAACTCGGCGGCGAGATTAAGATTTATTGTCCGTACAATCGTATCTTTGCTTTTTGTATTTTTCCGGTTTAAGCTCTCACGATCCCCGGCTTGCCTTTACTTTCTCCACCTTTGTAACCTCATCTCGAAATCTAATAAACGCCTCTGTTCGACCCATTTTTAGTATTGTTTACTTTATCCGAGACCAATCTCACCCTAAACACTATTTATTGTTGCAGTGTTGATCCTAAATGCCCCAACACCAGCTCCTGCAAAACCTTCAAGATCACGAGTTTCTAGATTGGCTATGATCTCATCACTTCCTCACAAAGCTAATGGTGGTAATTTGAGGCCAAGAGAACTGAAAGCAGTTCCCACAAACGAGAATGCAACTCCAAAGTCATCCGTTCCTCACAAGCAAATGGATAAGAAGACTCCAGCAGGGTTTAGGAGTGTCCAGAATCCGAGAACTGCAACTACTAGAGAGTTGGAAAACAGAGTTGTTGCTGCAAAGGCTTTGGTGTTTCATTCCCCAAAGAAGCTGGTTAAACTGAAGAGATCTGTGGAGCTTAGTTCCTCTGTTAAGAAGCTGTGTAATGGGATGATGAGGAAGCTTGAGACTGGAAACAAAAGAAATGTGACTTCAACTCCATCTAAAAAATCACTAAGGAGGGCCAAGGAAAAGGAACAGCATGTGCTTTCCTCTAATCCTTCCAAAGTTTATGAAGCTAATAATGGCATGGAGCTTGAGAACCAATCCGGAAGTAGTGAAAAAACTAGTGGCGATGAAGAGTTTTTGGTCAAAAATAAATCAGAATAATTGTGAAAGACATTGAAGACTAATTATATAGACGATCAACTCCAGGCCGGAGAAGAAGATCCTGCTGTAATAAAGCAACATCATATTGGAGGAAAGGAAAATGCATCACCATGGGAGTGTGATGACCAAGAAGAAAATGTTACTAATGCAGACGAGGAAGCAATGATAAATAAAATTCTTCAGCCTTGGAGAGTAACAGGTGTGAAAAATGTTGTTTATTTGCTTCAGTTATTCTTTTTTCCTACCACCTCGCCAGATATACTTTGTTTTGTCTGAATTTCACAGGAAAGTCGACTGAACAGCAAGCTACCCTCTGTTGAAGAAGAATGTCTTTGGCAATAAAGAAACTTGCAAAACCACTCAAAGGGTGTCTCAGTTTCTTTGTGTATACTTTGAGTTTCTGATGTGATTCTCCTATGTATCTATCTATAATGTGTTTCTCATGTATTTGTTACTAAAACAGGCGATGACAATAGTGGATAACTGTTTTAATGGCAAGACAATTTCGGCTACTTCCCGCGTCAAGTATACTAAGCCTAAGCTCACGAATCCAAAGCCTTTCAGACTAAGAACTGATGTATGATGTGCACTAGTATGCAACTCTTGTTTGTTCTTTTCTTCTGATGGAAGAATAATTTCATGTTTTTCAGGAAAGAAGAATCCTCAAGGAATCAAAAATGGAGAAGAAACCACAAGTTTCTCTTGCCAAAGAAGAAGAAACTACCAACATTCTTGGCTTCCATGGTGAAATATTGGGTCCAAAACATGAGCCAGCTCGAGTAAGTTCTCTCATATCCATGTATGTCATCGTGGGGCTTTTTTCTTTTCTTTATGTGACATACTAATTCAACTGCAGCTTGAGAAGAACACAACTTCCAGGTCAAAATCTTTAAGAGGAACATCCACAACAACACTTGTTAGACACGATGCCTCTGAAGATATGGTGAACTGCAAGAGGTAGAAAACTGTTTTTTTTTAATCAGAAAACAAAGTAGTTGCAGTGTCTCACTTGAGAGAACCACGCTTGTTTTCCACATATAAACAACTGTTACCTTAATATCAGCATGTGATCTGATAATTTTATGCATTTCCTCAGGGTTGCCTAAGGTACAAAGAAGCAAGTGGGAAGCAAAAGAGTTGTAACCTCAATGATCAATGGAGAATCTAAGGAAGCTGCAGTCGTCGTCAACAAACCTTCTGTTTGTGCTGCTGCTTCAGGGGAGAAAAGACCTTTAACTGTCCCAAAGGGACCAAACTTCCATTGCATTCATGTACCTAAGAGCTGTTGTTGTACAAATAGAATGGCATCACATGTCTATAAGTCTCCGGTTTAGTTCTCACACGAGTGTGTCTTGTAACTTGGGTTGATCTTTGAGAAGTAACAGAAGCGAGTTTGTTTGTTTTTACTGTTGTATAAAAACACTTGCTAATTTTTACAGACTGGTCAATCATTGTTAGTATTAATGAGTTGAGAGAGAATTTGGGGATGGAAAAAACATGTACTGATGTGTGTTACCATCACAGAACATCCCAGCCACATCCGTGTTCTCACTTGCATAAACAACACCAATCTCAAATCCCACAAATATGTTGTACACATTTGACAGTCCATAGCTAACAAACAACATGCGGTAGGTTGATGATGTATCTACATTTACATTTTTACTAACCCAAAAAATCTGAGGCTTGTGGTCCTACGCCTACGCCTCATCAAACCTTGGCAAAAATGATTGACAAGAATGTTTGAAATCATCTCAGATTATTGACGCAATCCGATAATAATAGATTTGGAAACATTCTTTTATGTTGGTTTGGTAGCAGATTGTATCCTTTTGTATAGCTTATAACAGTAAAAAACATAGCACCTATGTACCACATGGCTTTTGATGAATAAAGTTAACATTCATTCAAAAAATGATTTAAACATAGCGCACCTATGTACCAAATGGCTTTAGATAAATAACTAACATGACTTAAAGACAGTTAAACTGCGTTATGATTTCTAATAATACACATTGGAAAATGGTGGGGGCAAATGAAAAAGACAGTCATGTGAACGTCTCTTTCTTTTTAGCTGTCCTCTTGAGTCCTGCTTTATCCTTATTCCCTACCATTGTTATTCACTACCCCTTTCATATTCTTCCCATTCTTTTTTTGAATTTTCTTACTTTTTCTTACAAATTCAAATCTTGTTCATGTATTATTCCCTGAAAAAAAATAAATGTAACCTACACAGAATTAAAAATGATTTATTCTAGAAAAATCCAAGATGGCGACCTCTTTTTCTTTACATATATGCGATTCTTATGACACACAGCTTGCAATTTTAGCTTTTTGCTTTATTCGTTCTAGAAAGATAACATTTCTCACTAACGTATTTTATTTTATTTGCTACAAATAGTTACCTCAAGCGTGTTAAATATATACACATTTATCTCTTTTTTCCTTTCATTGTGAACCACCATATGCATTGATAATTTGATATCATCCAACTAACAACGAGAGATATATTGATAATACTGGTTATTGATAATTCGTCTGTGAAAATTTGGATAAAAATGAATTTACATCACATGCATCAACTAGAGTCAACGATAAACTTATTAAGCAAACAAATGTCTGAATCGTACCATATCAAACACAAACCCAAATATATGATAAAACATGAAAACTAATGGCTCGAGAAAAAATGAAAGTAAATTACACAAACACGACGCTGGCCAATTTAATAATAATCTCAAACTAGGAGCAAATGAGCTGCAACAAGGAACGAAATTGCTACGACGTCGTTTCTTACATTGAATGCTCCGGAATCTGGAGAGGCCATTGCCGGTGGCATGGGTCCCGGAGAAGGAGAAGAATCCATTCCCGGCATCATCGGTGGCGAAGCCATATCAGGGACTGTTTCTGGACTTGGGGCCATAGTAGTTGGTGGGCTCATTGGACTTGAAGATGGAGTCATTGGCATCGGAGCCATGGGCATTGGTGGTGGAGTCATAGGCATAGGTGGTGGAGCCATAGCCATAGGTGGTGGAGTCATCATTGGCATAGGTGGTGGAGTCATCATTGGCATAGGTGGTGGAGTCATCATTGGCATTGGAGAGCCGCCGCTAGGCATTGGCGGCATGGACATGGAGCCAGAAGGAGCCATCATGGGAGATTGAGCTAAAGAGAAATGAACTAAAACCATAGACAATGTGAGCAAAAGGAAAGCTTGTGAAGAAGAGGCCATGGTTATGTGTGTGTTTGTGTTGTGAATAGTGGTTTATGTCAAGTAATATATAGAGAAAAAGGATGTGCAACGTGAGTTGTAAAAGAATGGGAGAGAAAAGTGAAGGTTCTTTGTGCTATTGGGTATATATATATATATATATATATTAGAGTTTATTTGTTTTAAATTTTTTGACCGTTGGATATATAGTGTGAAACGTATCAGTCGATGGATAGGCATGAGATGCTGATTTATTTTCCTCCACATATCTCTTTGTAGGTACAGGTAGAATAATCAATAGACATGAAAACGGGGTTATTATTGTTATGGTGTCTTTTATTTGATTCTTTATATCTTTGATTCAATCCGATTCACGGGTTGGTTTTAAGGGACCATAAAAATTATTAGCAAGGACATTAATGATGTTTGTTAGCCATTAATATGGTAGAACGATGTTCATATATATATTTTGGGTTAGACTATATTATAACCAAGTCAAGTCAATATATATATCCTATAATATCATAATACGAAAATGGTGGAGTGGAGCATGTAGAGAGCTTTACAAAACGATTTGTCTATATATAAAATATCATTAAAATGCATTTATCGTTTTAATCAGTTAAAAAATTTCTAAAGTGAAATATGTTTTTTTTTAAAGTGAAATATGTTTGATTTAGTATAATTTAAGGATGAATGATATATCAGAAAATAATTGTTAACGTCATACCGCATACGAATGAAAGAAAAACACAAGAACAGCACTAACTAATTAGAAAGTCACTAAACGAGTCATTTGAGTTTAAAAAAACAAGTCATTTGAGTCTTCCAAAATTGATGCATCAGCCATCTGGATCTGGCCATTACAAAAATCTAGTATAAAAGGATAAAATACCATAATGCTATGTCACAAAACAAACAACAAAAAGGGACCATACGTGTTGTATTAGGTAACACATCTTAATAAACTCCACGGCCAAATGTTATGTTCGCACTCACAAACCGCCATTTATGGTTGTCCCCATACTATTTTCTTTGTCTCACACCAGTACTCTGTGGCCCTCATTTACTATTTAACCATCTTCTTACATTAGACCATCACAACAACGCACATGTTCCATATATAGGGGGTGATTGGTAGTTTCTGTAGGTGTTGTCCACAGCCATATTTATTTCTACAGCATCAAATTTAGAGCAATCAAGCTTTAATTCTTTTTTTGAAATCATAGCTCTTGAAAGAACCTACAGCTGTGCAAGTGCTCTGCAGAGCCAAAGCCAAATATTCAAAGCAATTGTTTAGTGCTTTCCATAAATTTCTACAACAATAAAATTTAAAGCCACAGCAAAAAGTCTACAGATTTTTTTCTACAGCAAAAATTTTAAAGCTACAGCCATTACCAATCGGACCCATACTCTCGATCATCTCATATTTACATAAAAGTGATTTGAATTTTAATCGACGAAGCTTGTACATTTAGTCGATTCATGAATTCCGACCGTTATTACACTTGAATGCTTGATCAAATGTATTCTCTTAAAGAGTTTATAACACAAATAGACACTTTTTATGTTTTTATTACACCGAATAGCACTTATTGCTACTAATACACTTTTTTATGGTGAAAGTCAGGTTTGTCCCCCATAAAGCAAAACCAGCCGGGGGCATGTGGATAAAAGACCAAATTTTTCTGGTTACTCTGGTTTGTGATTTTAAATTTTAAAAACCTAGTGTATGATTGGTGGATTTTTTGGAGCAGTGTGGTTTGGTTAATTAAACAAGTTTGGGTCTGTGAAAAGTTAAAACCGTAATCTTTCACTTTCCCCAATTGATAGACCTAATTTTCCAAATCACCGACGGTATACCCGACGGTGAACTACAGAGGAGAGGCGACGGGGATACTTGGCGATGACGGCGAAGCGAAAGCGACCGGAAAAAGATGTAGACGATGGTGAGTGAAGTTTAATGTTTTTTTCTGGTCGGTTTAGTTCGCTTCGAGAAGCGGGTGGTCGTGTTGCAGAGGCGGCGCCATGACCTTTACACGGTGGAGCGAGCAACAAAGGAGAAAGCAAAAGGTGATTTCTTTGGAGGCGAGTTAACTGCAATGACATCAAAAGGTGATTCTTTTTTTTGTTTGGTTTTTCGATCTACACAGATTTAGGGCTTGGGTTTAGGGAACAATTTCAATTTGTTTTCGATTTTGCTAAGTTTGTTGTTGTCTTACAGAGGCCGCGAAACCGGATGAGGAAGCAGTTAATGAGAGGAAGGAGGATTTTTTGTCATTGGCCGACGTGTTAGATGCTGAGCATGATCCTCAGGTTAGTAGGTTGCACACGTTGTAGGTTGTACACTTGAATATGTGGTCACTTGAATATGTGGTGTACATGTGTACAATGGTTAACGAAGTTGTACTTGTGTACAAGTTCGGAAATGTAGGTATTTTTTTAAATGAACACGATCGTAAATGATGTTTGTGTTGTACATGTGTACACAATCTGAGATGCTTATTGATTTTGTTTTTTGGTTGTGTATTTTTGATTGCAGCTGACTATGCTACCGATAATGGAGTGTGGGGAGGAGAAAGAAGAGGGTTGGGGAGTATGGGACGGGACAGTGAGATTTTTTATTGTAAATGGCCAACATTGTTCTTGTTTTGGTAAATAGATACTATCATTTTGTACACATGGATAGCGAAAAGTATGTGTACACATGGATAACGATACAAAATTGTTTTGTGAACACTCCAATCCATTGTCCATATGAACACCACTTCCCATCTCTTCTGTTTTTTCAAAGTTTGTTGTTCTACCTTACTACATTTCAAAACCAATCTTTGCATGCATTTAAAAATGTGTCCATCTTATAAGTTATCCATGTGTACATCAGTACATGTAAACGATATGAAAAGATTAATGAAAGCATGTCATGTTTTCAAGAAGTGACGATGAGAGTTGAAATGCAGCAAAATCTTTGTGCTTACACAATCATGGTGATACAAAAACAAATGTTTAATAGGAAAGGAAGTGCGAGGAAGTGAGTATTTTATATTTAAACATAACTTTTGTTGCTCGCATTTGTATTTGCTCAACATATATATCAAAATCATATTGATATGTATACATATTCCAGTCTATTCACATGTACATCTTAACTTTGCTATCCACATGTACACATCTGCACGATATCCCCATGTACAACAATTACACCACATGTAACTTTCACACGATATCCATGATGGCTACATGGATAAATGTACACGTGTTTACACAAATAGCTCAATAATGAACATATCAACATGTACATTTGTTTACCAATATCCACATGTACACTTTAACATGGTGTAAATTTCAATTAGACATTTACAAATTTATAACATCCATTTACAACATTGTAAGATCAAAGTAAACATCTTGTATATAGTATGAATATAGATAAATGCTTTAAGAACAGAGGACATCAAGCCACAAGCATAAATCTCAGCTCTTTGTTGTAACATAGAAATCCACAAGTAATAGATGGAACCATATAGCATTAAAATAAAAAATTTTGCTTAAGCAATGAGATGTGTAACAACTGCAAATTAAAAAAAAAACTATAAAAATGAAGAAGATGAATCACGGTCATCATCTTTCCACACACAAACAAGAAAAAAGAAAACGTGAAAGAAAAAAAAATTTCCAGAAAGATCATCTTTCCCCCAATTCCTCACACTACTGTCGTCATCTCCCCATGGCCTTTTCTTTTTCACAGGGTCTCCGAAAAGCCCTAAGTTTAAGGAAAATGAAGAACAGAATCTGAGATTCCCGCAACCATACACAACACTCTTTCATCGAGATTAGTCCTGGAGATCTTGAACAGACCAATCAGCCTAACCCTTTTCACATAAACCTTTCATCTCATCTCTTTCTCTTTGTTATGAATCTGACAACGAGAAGAATGGTGGCAAGACAAGATCAGAAGAACGCGTGACGGATAATCGTGAATTATGATATGAAGAAACTAAAATCAATGTTGTGAGAGAGAAATGAATTTTAGCAATTGTTTTTCATTAGAGAAAAAAAAATCAAAAGAGAGAAAAAAACAAAGATCAAGATGGCTTGTTAAATCTGGACCGTCGAAATATCAGAAAAATAAATGGCTAGGAACAAAGGCCCGCCATTTTTAATTTTAGTTAGTCAACATTATAGTTAGAGTTAAACCGAAAATGTTGAAAATCAAGTGCTCATTAGAGAAAAGTGCTCTAGTAGCTGTAAATGTCTTAGAATGAAATAAAGAAGTCCAAAAGTGACCTGCAATGAAAATTTTTCTTCTCTTAAATCTTAACTCATTATAAGTCTATAAAATTAGGTGAAGGACAGGACAACACTTGAATTAGGTCTGACACTAATCAGAATATCTAGGTTTGGGCATATGGTTTTCGATTATGGATTAATTATTTCGTCATTCTGTTTTCTTTTCTAGTATTCATATACGAACATCGAAAACCGACTAAGATTATAAATATTTATGTTAAGAACCAACCAACACCATAGAGTTCATATCGGATCCGATTCGATTTTGATTAATTTTGTATCTAGCTTATCAACAAATATCCAAATTGTTCAAAACAAACAAACCGAATGACTTAAAATATTCTAAATACTAAAAAAATATTTGGTTAAGTTTTACAAAATCTCTATAACAGTATTTGAGAAAATCACTTTCCTACTTGTCCATTTCATTTTAATTTTTATGACTGTTAATTATAATGGTACTCATAATGACTTCAAAATATTATATCTAACCGTCATTATTAAACCTTATTTCTTTATATTATTTTCAAATAAAATATATATAAACATTTATTAAAAGAAACAATTATTAAATTTAAAAAGAAAAATATATTATACAAAATATGATTTATAAAAAAAAGCAAAGTTCACAGAATACAGATTAATATTCCCCATTAATAATTAACTTAAATAACATAATATATATTTTAAATTAATAAATCTATTTTATATCAAGCTATTTTCTCATATGATAAAATTCATTTAAATAACATAAACTGGAATATTTTTAATGAACAAAAAATATATTAAAATGTAATATTACTGAGACGTTTTATTTATGTTTTGCATAATAATAATTTCTTAAATTTTAAATTTTGATTTATAATTTATTTATATTTTTTATCAAACAACATAGATAAAAAAATATCTATAAAATTTCTAAAAGGTAACTTATTATTTACGTACATAACGTGCTTTCTCCAAAATAATTCATATGATTTTTTTGCTTTTTAAATAGCATAATTAAATATAATTTTAATGAATAATAAATATTATATCTGCTATTATTAAAAACTTTGTTTGCCTAATATTTTAGTTCAATTATATATATATATATATATATATATATATATATATATATATATATATATTTGTATCACCCAATATCCCAATATATCCATAATAAAAATACCTAAACTAACCTGAATTCTTATGTTTAAGATTATTTACAATGATCTAATTTTATACAACAAAATTATAATTTAATCATAACTTAAAAATATTTTCATATTTTTTTAATATTGATATTGGTTCATAAACATTCAAAACTATATTGATTATGCAATTTGTACTCATCATCACTTTAGTTTTTTTAATTATTTTTGCCGCTCAATATCAAATATACAAAATCATGCAATGAACAAAACTAATCTGATTTGGTTTAGCTTGAATAAAAAGTAGTTGTACTTCAATTTCAGAGAATATATCTAATTCAATATATCTATAAAATGAATAAATGAATTGGTCAAAATTCTTAAACAAAAAATAAAATCTAATTAAAAATATTATTATTGTTATTATTATTATTATTATTTATAGAAATATTTTATTATATATATATATGAAATGACTCAAAACATATTAATAAATAATAATAATATATCAATTAATTGTTACATTCTAGCTCTTTTGTAAAATTTATATATGCATGAATTTCAAAATATTATTGTTATATCCATTTATGTTTCTTTGAATATGATCAATACATTAGTTTATTTTTTATTTCATTCTCAAAACAACATATATTAAATTATACAGAAATTTATAAAATATATTTACAAATCAAAGACAACAACCATACTGAAAAATAGCAAAACTATTAAATTTTTTTAATATATTAAGAACATATAATATTATGGTTGAATTAAGAGAACTAGAGTACAATGATGTGATGTCTTGCTATCGTTTATCTAAGGCATCCGCAAAAAAAATGAACAACCGCGGTAGCACAAATTTGGTGGAGTCCAGGGGAAAACACAAGAGACATGCACTGGAAATAATGGGACAAAGTATGTGTAAATAAGGATGAAGAAGATTTGGGGTTCAAAGACATCACTGATTTCAACACAGCGATGCTGGGTAAACAATTATGGCGTCTGATTGATAAGCCAAACACATTCTTTGCTCGAGTTTTCAAAGGTCGGTATTACAGGAATGTCTCACCCCTGGAACCGATTCGTTCGTATTCTCCGTCATATGGCTGGCGGAGTATCATATCTGCTAGATCTCTGATATAGCATGGATTTGACCCATTTTCATCCATGCTATATAAGTGTTTTACTATCTATATATTATATATTCTATCTTATTAGGTATGTTTTCAGGTTCAGGAGTATCTTGGAGTAAAGTGATGATTATGGAGCATTTAGGAGCTTAAAAGAGATTTCATCCGAGCTGACCATTAGAGGTCGATACGAAGAAGAAGCAATCGATCGATGTACATCATGTACCATCGATCGATGTCGAGACGCGAGATGCGCGACTTGGTTCCAGCCGACTTTAAACCTAAGGCTTCACCAAATTACAAGATTAGCCCTAGTTTTTAACCTAATAGTTATATACTTGCCTAAGTGTTAGGAGACAAGGAGAGCTTTCGAGCCACCATTGTATTCTTACTTTCAGCAAGAGAGAGAGAGAGAGTTTTAGGAGAGAAAATCATAGAGAGATTTGTGATTGGAACTCCATTGATTCATCTATTCTATTCTATGCAGTTTTTATCTATATTTTGTGTCATGAATTGTTTAGCTATGTCTGAGTAGTTTACTTGTTAGATTCAAGGTTCAAATAGGTTAGAGGGATTAGCCCCAACTATAGATTTTCTGAGTTGTGATATTCATTGATTGAATGTTCTTAATGCTTGTTTTAGCTTTGCTAACTAGAACATGAACCTAGGAATTTGCATGAGTCAAGCATCCTTGATCATCCTGTCCTGAATATAATCTGTCATGCTAGGAATGCTAGAGAGAGCTAACCACTGATCTAGGAGACTAGTGAGAATTATCAACCCGCGCCTAGGGCTTAGCTAGAAGCATCGATCGATATTGTCTTCTGACAATCAATCGATATTTGCGAAAGGTGTATCCATCGATATCCATATAGGATCATCGATCGACACTTTCTTGTGATCAAAAGACGGCAGTTGAGATCCAAGATCTAGTTAGTTAACCAGTGAAATATTGTCATCGCTGATCACTGTGATTAAGGAGTTGAGCTCTAATGTATCATGTATGCAACTGTTAGGCATCTATAGGATATAATCTCTAACACCTGATTAGAAACCATGCATCTAATATCTTCCAATAAAGTTACACCCCCAATCATCTTGTTAGTCGAGCAATAGACTTGTTCAATTAGGATTGCTATTTACTTTTAAACCATAAAACAACAAACACCTAGAATTAATAACTTAACTAGATTTAATAGGTTCCCTAGCTCCTTGTGGATTCGATCCCTAAGTACTGAAACTGAACCTCTTATTTGAGAGAGTAATTCACTCATTAGGGTAATTTGAGTGGTATCAATCTCTAGTAAGCAAAGGACTAATCAAAAGGGTGAGATCAGGATCATCTATATCTGTATGGAATGATCCATTGCTCCCAACCACTCGCCCGAGACCAGCTAATAAAAATCAACACAACTATTACCCAGACCTCACAGTGGATTCTCTCATTGATTCTACTTCGAAAACTTGAAAACGCAGGCACTTCGGAATTTGGTGGACCCACAGGATGTAAAAAGTATAGAAAGTATACCACTGAGCAGAACTCAGATGGTAGATAGGGATGGATGACAATGTCATTTCACAAACAATGGAAAATATATAGTCAAATCAGGATAGCAGGTAGAACGGGTTTACCCAGACAGGGACAAACCACCATTAATGTTTGGAGCCACAGTGGATGTATTGAAGACATTCTGTTGGAAGATACGATGCCCACCAAAGATCAAACATTTTCCTTGGCAATTGGTTAGGGGGTGTATAGCAGTCAAGAAGAATCTGCAAGCGCGGGGTATACATGGGGATATATGTTGTGCACAGTGTGGAGCTGATGAGGAATCGATAAACCATATGTTTTTTGAATGTCCCCCAGTACTTCAGGTTTGGGCTCTCTCAAAAATACCATTAAATCCAGCTATTTTTCCAATAAGCTCTCTCTTCACAAACATGGATCATCTTTTCTGGAGAGTTTTCTCGCAGATGGATGATCATCAGTTTGCATGGATACTATGGTATATTTGGAATGGAAAGAATAATAAAGTTTTTAGTAATCTGGACTTTGATCCTAGAGACACTCTAAATTTGGCAGAAACAAAGTCAACACTTTAGGCTAAGGCACATATATTGAATGAACAGGGGAATGTACGGCACATAGAGGTTATGACTTTACCGTCCATTCCAAGAAGATGGTGTTTCACAGATGGTTCCTGGAAAGAGAATGATATCTTCTCCGGACAGGGTTGGTTTAGTACTCTAGAAAGATTTGATGGGTTGTTAGGGGTGAGGAATGTCTGGGCTAGTCTTTCCCCTCTTCATGCGGAGATGGAAGCACTACTTTGGGCAATGGAATGCATGAGAAACTTACATCAATTTCAGGTTACATTTGCAACGGATTACTCTCAATTGGTGAAGATGGTTTCGGAACCAGAAGAATGACCAGCTTTTGCAAACTATTTAGAAGATTTAAAGGCCGTGAAAGAGAGTTTCCTCCATTCAGAGATTATCTATGTACCAAGGACGCAAAATACAAAGGCGGATGGCCTAGCACGCAGTGTCAGGAAGCAATCGTCTTTCGTCGTTCACATGGATCAAGATCTCCCGGTTTGGTTCACAGAGTCAGTATGAGTCTGTATAAGTCGATCACAAAAAAAAAAAAAAAAGAGAGAACTAGAGTACAATCTAGTATACCAAATAATAGTCAAACCAACTAAACTTCATATATCTAAAATCACATGTATAATTAAAATAACATTATATTTTTTTCAAAAAAATATTTTAAAACTAAAATATTAATCAGTAATTATAATATATATAATTTGATAATATTTATACCCGTGCGTGAGCACTTAAGAATCACACAGTAATCGTATAATTTTGAAAAATATAACTATTGAAATTGAAAAAATTGGGTTTTCTGAAAAATTTAATTTAAAATAACTAATTTTTGAATTGATAAATAAAGTAGGTTTTTAGTTGTTTTAAATATAACTATAACTAATAACTATTAAAATATTTATTATATTTGAATATCCAAAATAACTATTCAGTTTTTGATTCAGTCTGGATATCCATAAATTTTAAACCAAAACCTGAGCAGCCACTCAAGCAAGTCTAAAAGCATACATCCTCCCAAGCAACTTCCATGGTTTTGAAACGTGGTCAGAATTGTGGCTCTGAGGAATTTTCTCAGGATTAGGTCATACAAAACGTAGTAGTATAGGCTCATCTGAAGAGGGCCTGTAATCGCAGAATGCCCGAGACCGTATTGCTGCGTGCATATAGATAAGCAGTAGCATTTATGTACAAAAGATTCAAAAACAATGTGCCATTTTATCCCGCATGTTCTCCATTTACCCCCTAATGCCTAAATTCACAGCATTCGACAGTGGTGGAAGACTTAGACACGCGTCAAACTCAGGAGTTCTACAGCCTGCGGAAGAGAGGTAATATCGCGTGGCATCAACGATTTAGACTTCGAAGTTATGCCATCACCTACTTTAACTCGGGCCATTTCAAAATCTGATGCACATCTTTCTGCGCGGTGTTGGCCTCTAGTTTGGGTATGCCCAAAAACGATCTGTTTGAGAAGATTACACGTTTTATGGATTCGGTATAATCAATCATATGAGATGTAGGTACTCATATTTAGCATCCGATATTGTTGTTTATAGTTCAACTTGGGTTATAGCTTTGATAACACTCATGCTCAGGGCTCTGACAAGTCTTTATATGTATTGTTTTGATTCTGCAAATGTGAAGGGTGTCGTTGTTCACAAGGCAACCATTGGGATGAACTATCTCATAGAATAGAGCTTTTTGATTTTATCATGCAGATGATGGCATTAAGAGCATTAGAAGAAGAATACATGTGGCCATATGAAAAAGAAAAAAAAAAAAAAGTCTTTCAGACGCAAATATTCTCCTCTCTCTAATTATTTACTTTTATTAGATTTCAGAGTGCTTTCCCATGGCGTCTTCTTCTTCTTCCTGCAGTCGGAAATACGATGTTTTCCCAAGCTTCAGCGGTGAAGATGTCAGAAAATCATTCCTCAGTCACCTCCTCAAGGCTCTCGATCGCAAACTTATCACAACATTCAGAGACAATGGAATCCGCCCTATCGGCCCTGAGCTTTTATCGGCGATCAGAGACTCGAGGAGTTGGACCAAATGGTGATTCCGGTTTTCTACGACGTTGACCCTTCTCATGTTAGAAAGCAGAAGGGGGACTTCGGCAAGGTCTTTAAAGAGACGTGCGAGGGCAAACCGGAGGATGTTAAAAAAAGATGGATAAGAGCTTTAGCAGAGGTAGCAAATATGGCCGGAGAGGATTCTCGCAATTGGTAAGTTTTTGTTTTTGTTTTTTGTTCAACTCTACTGCTTAAAACTTGGATTCTTTTTGATATTTGATCTTCGGGTTTTAGCTGTAGCAAAGCGGATATGATTGAGAGGATAGCCAGCGATGTTTTCAGTAAACTGGTTAGAGTAAGACCATCGCATGATGATTTTAGTGACTTTGTGGGTCTTGAAGCTCATTTAGAGGCAATGAGTTCAATGCTGTGTTTGGGATCTGAGGAAGCTAGAATGGTCCGGATTTTGGGGCCTTCTGGGATTGGTAATACTACCATCGCAAGAGTGTTATTCACTCAGCTCTCTAGCCAGTTTCACCATCGAGCTTTTGTAGCTTATAAGAGAACCATCCGAGACGACTATGGCATGAAGCTGTGTTGGGAAGAACAGTTTCTATTTATGCCAGAAGGACCTAAAGATATGCCATTTAGGTGTGGTGAAGCAACGTCTGAAGCACAAGAAAGTTCTTATCATCCTTGATGATGTGGATGATCTTGTGATACTAAAGACCTTGGTGGGAGAAACGGGATGGTTTGGATCAGGGATCATAATTATTGTGATCACTCAAGACAGGCAGATTCTCAAGTCTCATAACATTGATCTTATTTATGAGGTGGAGTTCCCTTCTGAAGATCTGGCTCTGCAAATGTTCTGTCGATCTGCTTTTGGGGAAAACTCTCCTCCTATTGGTTTCAGTAAGCTAGCTGGCAGAGTTGCACACCTTGCCGGAAATCTTCCTTTGGGTCTCACGGTCTTGGGTTCTTCTTTAAGAGGGAAGAAGGACAAGGAGGAATGGATGGAGATACTGCTGAGGCTTGAACATGGTCTAGATGGTAAAATAGAGAAAACGTTAAGGATCAGCTATGATTAGTTAAGTGGCAGAGATCAAGACGTATTCCTTTATATCGCGTGTTTATTTAATGGTCACAAAGTCAACTATATCAAAAACTTGCTTGGAGAGAGTGCTAACATTGGGCTTAATATCCTGGCTGACAAGTCCCTGATATGTATAACGCCACCGCACAGAACTGTACAGATGCAGAAGTTGCTACAGAAGCTTGGTAAAGAAATCGTTCGTGCAGAGTCTATTTACAATCCTGGAAAACGTCGATTCTTGGTGGATGCTAAAGATATTGCTGATGTTTTTGCTGATAATACTGTGAGTTTTCGCACATGCTTGACATTCTAACTCTCTGTATGAATTTAAGAAAGTATGATGTTTGATAAACTAATGTTAATTGCTAAGATACTTTTTGCAGGGTACAGAAAATGTGTTAGGCGTATTTTTAAACACATCAGATATCAACGAGCCAATATCTATAGGTAGAAAATCATTCAAAGGAATGCGTAATCTCCAATTCTTAAAAATATACAAGGAGTGGTTGCAGGAAACCAGTGAGGACATATTGTGTTTACCTCGAGGCCTTGTTTATTTACCCCGTAAACTCAGATTGCTATATTGGGATGAATATCCATTGAAGTATATACCATCTAAATTTAGAACCGATTGTCTGGTCAAACTCACAATGGAGAATAGCAAGCTTGAGAAGATGTGGGATGGAATCCAGGTACTACTTTCCTTTTTTATTTCGTATCCTTCAACAATTTCGCCTAACTTTCCGTTTTAGAAGTCTTATGCTAAATTTTTTTTTATCAAATAATGAACAAGGTTGTTCAGTCACATATAATTTATTCGAAAATATATTGAATGATTGATGGTCTTTTGCCCTACCTTGTTTACAACCACTTCAAAGTCTCAAGAAGTTAAGATTGGATGGGTCCAGGAAGTTGAAAGAAATTCCATATCTTTCGAACGCCATAAATCTCGAGAAGTTGAATCTCTCGGGATGTGCATCTTTGGTGACACTTCCTTCCTCAATTCGGAATCTCCATAAACTGAGAAATTTGTCTATGGAGGAGTGCACAGTGCTACAGACTCTTCCAAATGACGCCAACTTAGGATCTTTTGTTTACCTCAATTTGAGTGGATGCTCAAAGTTGAGAACATTTCCTCGGATTTCAAGGAACATTTCAGGGCTCATTCTTGTTGGAACTGCAATAGAAGAAGAAGAGTCTGCCTGCATAGAGAATATCTCAGGGATCACTGACCTCGATTGGTGTGGTTGTCCGATGAGATGTATGCCTTCTAACTTTCATGCAGAATATCTCGTTGAGCTCACAATGAGATATAGCAAGCTTGAAAAGTTGTGGGAAGGAATTCAGGTAACGATCTCGTAATTTTCATTACTAATGTTTTTGTGCATAGGAGGAGGAACTATTGGTCTTTTTTCATGTTGCTATTGCATCTCCTGATTGGCTAGTGTCACAAATTCCCAATAAAGTTGGATGGGGTGTGTTAGGCTTAGGCTAAGCAAATATAAATGGGAAGATTTACGAAAGACTCTACCTAGGATGGGTTGGGTTAAGATAGATAGGTATTTTGTACAAACTGAGATTACTAAAACTACTCATCATATATTTCCCTTTTCTTCACATTCAACATCAACTAATGCATCTTTCATTTCTGTTTCCAGCTCCTTAAAAATCTAGTGTATATGGATTTGTCAGGATGCGAAAACCTGAAAGAAATTCCAGATCTTTCAGAGGCCACCAAACTCCAGAGATTGGAACTCAACGATTGCAAAAGCTTGGTTTTTCTTCCATCTTCAATTCGTAATCTCAATGAACTCAAGGTGTTGCGCATGAGTGGATGTACAAGGCTCGAGTTTCTTCCGTCAGATGTCAACTTGGCATCTCTCAACTATCTTAATCTCACTGGATGCGCAAGGTTGAGAAGTTTCCCTCGGATTTCAAGTAACATTTCAAGGCTCTTACTAGGTGGAACTTCCATAGTAGAAGACGAAGACTGTTTCTTCATTGGCAACATTTCTGGGCTCACTGAACTTGTTTGGAGTGACTGTCCTATGAGATATATGCCTTCTGACTTCTGCGCAGAATATCTCGTTGAACTCATAATGCCAGGTAGTAAGCTTGTGAAGCTATGGGAAGGAGTCCAGGTAACATTCACGTCAAACCATTGTTACTATTTTCTTGCTCAATAAGAGGCTTGTTTTGACCTTCCTTTTTATGCTAAAATTATACTATGAATCATTAAGACTGCATGCACAAAAGTAGAGAATATAAGACTTAACAATATTGTAGCAACATCGCCTAACAAAAATACACAATTAGCACAAAAACTTGTTAGTGAGTAACAATGTGTTTTTTTTTTTTTTCTGTTTCAGTCGCTTCAGTACCTTAGGAGGATGGATTTGTCAAGAAGTGAAAGCCTGAAAGAGATTCCAAATCTTTTAAAGGCCACCTGTCTGGAGTATTTGGATTTAAACGAATGCAAAAGTTTGGTGATGCTTCCTTCTTCAATTAGGAATCTCAACAAACTGAAGAAGTTGAACATGAAAGGATGCACAAGGCTAGAGGTTCTTCCACATGATGTTAACTTGGCATCTCTCTGTCACCTCGATCTCAGTGGATGCTCAATGTTAAGAAGTTTTCCTCAGATTTCAACGAGAATCTCACTCCTCTCTCTAGACCACACTTCGATTGAAGAAGTTCCTTTTTGGATTGAGAAGTTCACTGAGCTCACTACACTCACCATGAGTGGCTGCAAGAGGTTAATAAACGTAGCACCAAACGTTTTTAAACTGGAATGTCTTGCGTTGGTTGACTTTTCAGAATGTGGAAGCGTCAAGGCGTTCAGTGATGCAGGTATGGTCACCACTGTTGAGCAGTTATCACAGCCCAATGATGCTTCCTTACCTCTTAAAATATTGCATCTGGGTGGTAAAACCGTGTGGCAGAAGTTATTAACAGTATGTGCAAAGAATTGTGAATCTCTCCAGATTTTATCTCACCCCTTCCTCAATCCAATGAGTCGTCTTGAATTCTATAACTGCTTCAATATGGATGGAGATGCGCGGGAACTCATTCTGCAATCAGATTTCGACTATGCCATCTTACCCGGTAGAGAAGTGCCAACATATTTCATGCATCGAGCTGGTGGAAGTAACCTAGTTATCTCTCTACCTCAGAGCTCTCTTTCTCAAAAGATTTGGGGATTCAAGGCTTGCATCATTCTTGAACCCCCAACTGACCCCAAGGATCGTTCTGTAAACATCGGGGTGCGCTGCTACGTCAGAGGCAAAAGCGGTGTGCATCATTTCTACATTGACGTGGACTCATGTAAGATGGATCATCTGGTTATGTTCCACTTCGGGTTCCCGCTAGGAGAAGTCTATTGTCCTCAATCTAAACTTGACTACAACCATGTGGAGTTTGAGTTTTTCCTCCATAACTATGCTTGTTCTTGCGTGAGATTTGGGCCTGAACGCTACACGCAAACTTGTCCCTTGTCTCTGGAGAGGATAAAAGGATGTGGTGTGAGAGTCTTGAATCTCTCTCCATCACCAGGTGGAGCTGCTAGCGGTTCTGAAAGTGAATACAATCAACAGTGTGGAGAAAGATGTGATGAAGCGACTGAGAGAAGCAAGAAGCGAATGCGGGTAAGCTTAAGTTTAAACTGATCAGTAAATCACGAAGCCTGTGTATTGATCATTTGATAACCGAACAACAAGATACAGAAACGACTACCATGGATTATTCATTGTCTCCGTAGAAACTCTACTTCCTAAGGTAACTGAAACATCTTACTATTCTGTTTTGTTCTGTTTTATGAATCAACTTGGGATCGTCCATGGCAAGATGATTTTATTGGAGAGAACTTTTTGAGAACAAGAACTTGCTTTACGGCTCAAATTAGAACCCGTTTACATCTCCAACTCTGGAGCCAGAGATTGTTTGTAATTTCTTCTTTCGCAGAAGGCAGAACCATTCTGTTCTAACTTCCTCTGTTTTCGCTTCTTAGAGAAATTCAACTTAGCAGATTCTAAAGGCTGTGGATTTGTGAGTTTAAAATACTTGAAACATGATAGTCTTGATATATCTCTGTTGCCAACGAATGAATGGGAACACAATGATATCTTTTGTTTTTGGTTCGGAAACTTGTCTCATAAGCTTTCTATATTATATTAAGCGAGGCAACCAACTAATTTCGTTGGGACTGAAGCTCACATAGTGGCAATGAATTCAATGCCGTGCTTGAAATCTGAGAGGATGTGATAATTAATAGTAGGGATTTTGGGGACTTCAGAAATTGGTAAGAGTACGACCAAGAGCTCTAAACTGAGTAGTGAAAATGATATAGAGAATGCAGAATCGGTCTGAGATTTTTGGGGCCAGAGAGAATTTAGTAAGAATTTTGATTAAGAAATATTGGAGACCTATGTCTATGTATATTAACTCTTAAAAAAATTATAACTCAAGAACAATGTTTTACTTCGCCCTAGACCAGCTCTGAGAAAGTGGGAGATGCACCAAGCGAATGAGAGTAAAACTCTGCCATAAATCTAACTAAAAGAACATACATGCCAACGTCTATGTTACCAAAGCTCTTTTTTAAAACAATGAATAAACCAAAACAAAATGTATATCACAAATGTACAAGAGAATTAACAACAAAAAGTCTTTCAGCTAATTTTACATAGCAAGACCCTCTTCATCAGCAACATCTGGATCACTATTTCAATAACGTTTCCTACACTCACAGAAAAATACTGTGAACACAACATAACTCAGCCCCCATACATACAAACCAGTCTCCTTCGCCAGCTTCTCCATCCCATGACCAATGAAACTCGACAGAAACACCTACACACCCGCCAAAGCCAATCCTGTTATCCTCCTCCCTTTCATCAGAGCCGCTCCTTCTTTAACCGTATCTTTCTTCTACTACAGAGATGACAAGGCCAAGCCCTGTTATAGCCATTATGTATACGACCTCAATGCCGAGACAGAGAACTGTGATGAGGTGACGCAGTGTAGGTGTGTAACCAAAGAGAGCTGATAGAAATAAACATGGGAACTGGTGAGTAGAGGAAGAGCGAGGAGACCATAGACAACAATGGAAGTTGATGTTACTCGCATCCACGAGTACTTCACTGAAGCAAAAGATGACTTCAGAGATGGGTTTAGGCCCTGGTCGTGTGAGAAGGAAGTTGATGTGATGACGGTTATGGAGACTATACAAGAGAGGACGAAGTAGCGGGATTTGAGGTGTAAAAGAGAGAGAGACAGCGTCTTCTCTAGACTCTTGCTAGATCTGTCTAGCTTCAAAACGTGTGTGCACAATGTTGGCCAAGGCTTCTAAACGAAAGACATGATTGGGAATAAGATGTGTTTATTTCTGAAGAGAATCAAGGAGTGTTGTTGTGATCCTCGTAGAAAAAGAAGAAGAAGAACCAGGTCGCTTTACTTCAGTCATGATTCCCAAAAGTGCATAGGAAATCTACTTAAGCTTCAAACTGAGTCTATATTATGCTCTAGAGATTGTCTTCCGTTGGAACTCGTTTTTTGACGAAATGGTTTTAGACCATTTTCGATAAGATTCCGGACGAAGACGTTCGTCGGAATAACTGTGAGTGTAACTGCTTGTCAATCCAATGTGAGAGTTTTATAATTTATAAAATTTTAGATTTTGCCAAGTATAAAACCTAGCAAATGTCTCACAGTGAATATTTGGGTTTGAATGTGGATTTATACTTAAATCTTATTCATGAAAATTTTATATGTTTGTTTTCATATAAAATATAACCCATTAAAGAAAATGGTATTGGTGTTTGATTTAGTCAAATTTACAATATCTTTTCTTGAATGTTAACGTTATGAAAATGGTCAAAAGGAATCAATATTCTTTATGACATTTGACGTGATTCAATGCTCTACTTATGACTTAGTGTTGGACTCTTTTAGTTGATTATAAAAGGGAAGCAAATCATATTCTCTAGAACACACATGTATACAACCAAGAAACAATTATCCCACTCATAATAGTTATGCTAGTATTTTTTTTTTAATTTTGAGTCTGAGAGTATAACACAAAATTAGGTTCGATAGATTCTGTTTTTCGGTGATGGTAAACAGAAACAATGCTTCAGTTGTATCCTGGGAATCTGAGCTCTATGAAACCGTCATACTACGAGTCGTTTAAAGATTTAAGGAAAGAAATTAACTATCTCGACTCTGCAATTCTTTTTTATTCTTTTATTTCGGTATTGTAATTTTGTTTTATGTTCTTATTATTCTTTACAAATATTAGTTGTGTTATGGTAGTGAAATAAGGTTCCTGCATCTTCAAAACTGACTCGATACTCTCTCTATGCTCGTAGATAATGTCTTTCTTGTATGAGGCCTGTGGAAAAGAAATGGAAGCATTAAACTTTTAGCAACTTAGGGACTCCATAAAAGATAATGCATCTTATGTAGGAAAGTTTGACGACACTTTTAGTCGATTATTACCGAAACAGAAACCTCAAACAAGGTTTGGTTCAGACAACCAAGTCCAGATTTTGTTTGAACTTTGAAATCTAATATGAGTAGGAATTGATGCTTTCTTGTCAGATTAAATCGCAGGTTTATCAAGACGGTCGGCTTGATTACGATCTAATCTAAGATTCAAGACAAACCTGGAAATTTTTTTGGAAGGATAAATTTCAAGTTTAACCACTTTTATATGTAAGTAGTAACTCTTTGCTGGATTTGATTTAGATCCCAATTTATTTCCTTTTTTGTCTCCAGATTGAAATATTATTTATTTATTTATTAAAGAACAACCCCAATGGTCACAACCTATATCTGAGTTAATCCTGGGTATTTGGGGTTTCAATCGGGTTTCGATTTTGTCCAATAGAGTTTCGATTTTTTGGATATATCAAAATCAGTTTCATTCGGGTTATATGAAAGTTCGGTTCGGAACCGGTTTGGATTTGGGTCGGGTTAGTAAATCGTCAAACAACCGGTACAACCTGATGTACTTTCGCGTTCGAGTCTCAATCGGTTATTCAGTTTAAAAGTACCTAATTTGTATCTATTTGGTAATCAAAACATAAGTAAAATCGGCTCTTCCATTTTAAAAGGGCTGATTTGTACCTATTGTGTAACCAAAACATAAGTAAAATAGAATCAAAAATAAGAAAGGAACATCAAACAAGATCATTTAAGATCAAATTAAAGGGAAACATAGTTATTGATAGAAAAAAAACCAAATAAATGAAAGCATAAAACAAAAACCAAGTTTTGATAAAACGAGAAACATTATTCAATTAAAACAAAACCAAAATCTAAAAAATCTTCAAGCTTAACCGCCACCTTCAGCCATCAACCTTCATTTAATAGATAATTATTTTAGATGTTCAATAATATCTTAGTGTATTTTAGATACATATTATGAATTGAAATCATGTTTGGTACAAGTTCTTTTTGGAATTTTGAATGTTTCGGATTCTATCGGGTATCTATTTAGGTCCGGTTCGGTTTGGATAACACCCATAATCCGAAATACCATAAAATAAGATGCATTCGGTATTTATGTCGGGTTCGAATCGGTTTGGATTCATTTTTATAGGATCTGATTCTGCTCGAATTTTCAAGTTTGGTTTCTTTACTCATCCCTAATAAAGTATTATTATTTGAGTATACTCAATTTGAGTATCTAAATAACAAAGTATTATTATTTTAAATTTTATTTTATTAACTAGTTAAATTTAAAGTATTTAAAAAAAATTAAAAGAATGAATCGCTTAGTGCTTGACATTTGTTTTGTGGGTTTCTAAAAAGATTTTCAAAATTCTTTCTGCAGAATCTGTATCTCAATCATTTTTTGTATAAATATTTTTCTGAGATACTTAGGTTAAAAACCTTTTATTGGACGTGTTCTAATATTTGTACAGAAAGTGTGTCTTATAGTATAGGGAATCATCAGATATAAAAAACTTTATTCTCTTTGATTTAATTTAATTTAATTTAATTTAAACAATAATAACACGAATCCATATAACAATTTTATGAAATGCTCAACTAATAAAAATTGTAAGACATACAAACGTTAGATTAGTGATTTGCTGAAAATGAGTTTGTATGTCTTACAATTTTTGAGTATTGACGTAGAAATAGTATTACATAGTGAAATTACACATTTATAACAAAACAAGGCTATATAAATGAAGGCTGGTTTGTCGAAAAGAAAAAACAAAATTCAAAAAAAGAAAGGAAAAGAAAAAAACATTTGCGTGGCGCCAGTTCTGGCAGTAAAAAGTTGGTTCTTTCCCAAAGGAAACAAGTAACAGCCTTTAGCTTCTTCAACCTCGACTCCTTAAAAGACAGCCGCTGACATAAACCATACATCACTGGTTTAGTTACTTTAGTATCACGAATCAGATTGAAATTAGAAAAAAAAATCAATCACATCGAACCAATTAAACCAAGCACGAATGGTTTACCTGAACGAGAGAAGAGCCAGAGGATTATAACACAGAGGACAAGAAGAAGGGGAATGAAATGGACGACATTTTCAGCAGATCTCGATCGTGACTTCTCCTCTCTCTTACCCGATTGAGAACTCGGGTCGTACCTTGGCAAATGCAGCTCCGCATCTTCAACAAGTCTAACACTCTGAGATCGACTCATAGACCGTGAGTGTGACGGCTTCGCCTGGGAAAATTGATCTGAAACTCTTGAGCCACTCGCGGATCTACGCATCTTCCTCTCCTTAAACGCAACTTGTCAAGTCAAAGTGTCGAAACTTTTTAACGCACATGAACGCATTTAAATACTCTCGTCTCGTCACGTCAGATTTGTCCAGTAGAGAGTCAACGCTCTTCTCCTTTTTTTTTTTTTTTTAATAATAACAAGTAACCGACACCCATCTATGAAATGGTGAAACCATGTGGTGTCTTTCGCTATGATCTCTCGTCTCTCTATCTCTGATCGTGATACAATTGATTACTATATGGCAATCACTGTAGATTAATTTATCAGGTTCTTGAACACTACTCCAGCATGGTTACAGGCCAGTAAAACCGTAACAAAGATCCATATCATAGGCCACAATATCTCTCTTCTTCTTTTCTTTTAAAGAAAGAAATGTGTTTTCACTTCTTCGTTGGGAACTTTTAAATTTGATAACTAGTCATTTCCAACGCGGATAGATATATTGCAAAGCAGCGGAAGGCTACTAGCACTTCCGTCACCACAAGGCCAACTCGCAATATCTCTCTTTTTCATCTTCTTGAAGTGTTTGAAAGCGTCACCAAGTTCTCCACATTTGCACTTGCAGTATTTACTGATCTAACAAGTTTTATATCGTTACACGATGTAGATTTGCACTATCTGTACTGCTGATAACTCGCAGCATCCGAGCAGTACACTGCCCAGTCCAGACGAGTAAGAACCAAATGCCTTCCTCTAGCATTGCTCTGTATAGTTTCAGTCCATCTTCTGGCCGAGAAAATTTCAGGCATAACTGATGCATTCCAAGTTACCAGATTTGTCTTCACTGTCATGTCTTTGAAGACTTCAGCTAATTTAACCTTATTTCCTTTCATGTACCTTGTGATAATCACCGACTCACAGACGCCTCTAACCAGAGCCGTTTGGAAGAAACCTGATGCCATTTCCAAATTCCCGTAACCAGAGATCATGGCATTCCAACTTCCAAGAGATCAAAGTATTACAGATCTTGTAACATATGTAAGAGCAAATAGAATGAACGCAAAGAAGACTCAAAGCATATAACATTAGAACTGTCTGTCTTTTCACAAACAACTATAAACACTAAGTGGTAAAACCAAAATAGAAAAGAGTATTATTGTTCCAAACGTTAAAAAAAAAAGACCGGTCAGGCATAAGTCTGCAGAAACTCTAAAAACTGACAACAACTAACAATTTACACCTGACAACAACAGACCAGCAAACACTCAGCATGAAACACTTCAGTCTTGATGAGGAAAACTGAAGGAGACCGCAGGAGTATCCAAGGTTGGATCTTACTTGCCCCCAAGAGATGGGAATTGATCAGTATCTCCGATGGCAGGCGCAGCTTCACTACGGTAACCATCAAATACACCACCAGAAACACCTCCACGGTCACGACCACCACGTCCCCTTCCACGACCACCACCACTGCCTCCTCCTCGGTAGTGGTTCTCACCCTCAGCTGGTTTCAGAAACTCATTAATGCTCACAGCCTGCAAAACATAGAACACATCCATAGGTAAACTTATTAGACTTCTACAAACGGTTTGATCTGGACAAATGATGTAAACCTTCTTAGCCTTCTCTTCTTTGTCGTCTTTGCGTTTGTCCTTATCAGAACCCTGGGAGACAGATCAAAAGCAAGGCTCAGAACTGGTAAAGAGTGTTTCAAGTCGACAAGACATGGATGTAATATGTCTTACCAGCTTGATGAAGATTTCATCGTTAGACTTCTTGTTTGAGAGTTGTTGCATTGATTCAAACACTTTAGTATCAACTTTCCTCTCAGAGGTGGTCTGAGACTGAAGAGACTTTTTCTTCTCCTCAAGTATTTTCTCATACTAATCCAAAGTCATCTCCTACAGAAGCACAAGCCATAATAATGAGAATTAAAAAAAAAAAAAAAAGCAGAGACAAGTGTAAGTTCAGTTTCATGTCCTATTATAGCAACCTAACGTCTATCTTAATTCCTCTGGTTACCTTATCCTCAGGCTCTTTCTGCTCCTCGACTTCAGCAGTGTTCTCCTTCTTAGCATCAGCAGCAACCTCATCACCAGCAGGCTTCTCAATCTCAGTACCAGCAACTTCTTCAGTCTCCCTAAAAGAGACAAATAGCTTCTCTTTTTATTCCAAATTCACAATAATCACTACTATCATAATAAAACATCAGAAATGCTTACACAACAAGAACTTCTTCTCCTGGTGTTCCCCAATTTCCACGACCAGCTCCTTCCCTTTTGAAGTCACCCCTTCACCAAAACATAAAGCTTAACCTTAAAAGAGATTAATGTATCAACAACAACAACAAAAACTGAATGAGGTTAGGACAGACCCTCTGCCAGTTCCACTACGACGCTCGTATGTCCTTCGAGGACGTTCACCTTCACCAGCTTCACCACGTCGACCACCGCGAGGAGCACCGCCATACACACCAGGTACACTACGTTTCTCATAGAAAGGCTTTGAACCCCCCCCCCCCCCTTCCTCAGAGGGCTTATTGTATCCTCCACTGTTACCATCACCGCCTCTAAAATCACGGTTGTAACCACCACGGCTAGATCCTCGGTCTCCACCACCACGTCCACCGCCGCGTGGAGCATCATTCCTAGCCTCTCTCACTAATCAAACATCATTCAGAAAAAAACAACCGGATAACACAAACGGAATCAAATAGACACGAAAGTTTAATAACTTGCTAATCGTGTGAAGCGAATCTCACCAGGTTGAGGAAGCTGCCTCGACGGAGCAGATGACTTAGCAGACACGGCGGAAACAGGTACAGGTTTCTTGGGCTTATCAGCAGCGATGGAGACGGCGATCTGGCTCGGATCCTCTGCGTCGTCACCCAACAGATCAAAAGGGTTCAAAGTTGCCATATCTTCAAATCAATCGAATTGATTACAACCCTCGTTTTTATTTTCCTTACCAAAATTATCACACAGATAGAACAGAACTAGTAATTATGTGAAGCTATGATGCATTAACAGACAGTACAGATCTAGAGGGAAAAAAAAAGACCAAATGGTATTTAGGACAGGAACTTAAGCTGGTGAGAGAAATGTAATGAATGAGAAGATAATAATATGTGGCATTTTTTTTTGTAGTGGCGGCTGAGCAGAGAGTTCAGTCTTTCCTAACTTTTCTTTTTATTTACAGGTGATAACAAGCTAAAGCCCAGCAAATCTTATTAAAGCCCAACAGCTTCTCAGTGTTAGCTAATTAGTCCTATGATTTTTCTGGACCCCCCCTCCTCCAATTGTAACTTTTTACTATTGTTTTGTCGTTTAAACTGATGATAAGTTTTTATGCTAATGTTTGTTTATTAAATAGTTTTAACATTTTGCAACACTACAATTTTTATCGATTATAAAATGACGAATACAAATGTTGGTCTCTTAAATATATCATCGTTGTTGAAGAGTTAACATATTACATCTTATTTTAATTATTTTTAAGGTTTCATATGCACAAAAAAAAATTAAGTTTTGCGGCTGACACAAATCACCAAAACCAAATAGGCAACATCGATTGTATATTGACAAAAGGGGATTAGATTTATTGCTCTTGATTTGCTTACTATTGACTCTCCATAAGTGAGTTTATTATCTACCTCTATAAAATTATGCTTTCATTCTCTTCTTTGTTTTATTGATATGAATTAAGTTTCTTTTTTTAGTTTCTTCTATGAACTCGATGAATTAAATAAGTGTCATTTTAAAAAAAAATTGGACATCTGTAAAATTAGTTTCACTCCAGATACATATCTAAGAATCAAAATTTTGAAAAAAAATCAAAGACAAACTATATTACAGATTAGTGTTCAAATCTAATATATCAAACTGTTATAGAATATATAAGTGCATACTCGAAATATAAATGTCTGTCTAGTATATATTCACCAGTTCGGTTTAAAAACCATCTAATTCTAGAATAACAAAACAAATTACTTATTTCACCAGTTCGAGTAATATTTGAATCTAAATGGGTAATATCCGAATCCGAATGAATATCCGAAGATAACCAAACATAAGTATACTTAACCCTATATTTCTAGTTTATTTCTCTCATTTTAGTCAAAATATTTATATTAATGATGCTTATTGCTCAAAATTAGATAATATACATATAGTTATGGACAACATTATTTGCTACTCACTTAAAATATATATCAAGCTCTTGTTTCTTGCATTAACAAAAGTTTCATCTAAAATTTCAAAACAACAACTAAATTAGTGTCTTTCTATTTTTAAAGTTTTATCTCCAAACCTATTAATAGTTTATTTTTTTTAAAATTAGAAAACCAGTTAAAATAGATTTTAAATACAAAAAACTTAAAAATGAATCATTTATTTATTTTTCTTCAAAATTTAAATATTCAAACCCGGCCCAAAATATCTGAACCCGAGCATAAAATATCCGAATCCGACTCAAAGTGTAGAAATATCTGAACGGGTTTTATACCTTTATACTGAAATACCCGATACGAACCCGAATGTGTATCCGAACGCCTACCCCTACGATATATGATCATCATTTGTATCTTGCTTGAACAAAAAAAAAAAAGTTAAACCATTGATCACAAAATTTTCAATGTGGGACTTTTACCATTTTTAGTAATTTTTTAAAAATTCAAAATATAACATATAAGAAAATATCTAATTTTTTTTATTATATGCTTAATGTGATTGTTTAATTTATTTTAATAGTATAAAATTAAACAAAAAAGAGAGAGGTTAGAAAAATTGTTATCAAATATGTATTATTCATAATCATTAATTGTCATATATATGTTAACTATATTAGGTAATTTCGTAGCTTTATTTAAGGAAAGAAAAATTATTATTTTGTACACTACTAATTAATTTGATAGTTAGTTTAATAAAAATAATAGTATATGTTTATATGGACCAACTTATTTTTCTAACAATTATAAGAATCATTCTCGTGATGACACGTGGCTACGAAAATATATTGTAGTGCTCCAGGATTAATATATAGGGAATATGTTTGCATTTCCATATTCTAATTTAGGGTTTAGATTTGCAGTTTAGTTTTTCTTCATATACATTCGATGGATTAACATTTGGATTTATTGATCTTTACTAGGTTGAATGCTTTATCGTTTTCAATATTATCATCTTATCAATATGTTTCGAATTCACTCATTTAAATTTCAGATTTAATTTTTTCTATATATGTTCTATATATATGGACTGCCGAATTCAGTATTAATCAATTTTAGTTAACTAATTATGTAGCATAATTTATGATATTTGTTATTCTGACTGTCAGTTTAAAGTTAACTAATTACGTACGAGAATTTAAGAACATCTTTTATGATTGTCTAAAATGTTGTTTATCAGAGAAATAATGGTAATGAATGGCGACAAATAGGCGGGACGGTTATATTTTTGTAAAACGGCTTATAGTCACCATTCACCTCATTTGTATTCTATTTGTGTTTTTTCAATAAATAAAAAGTAAATCCGCACACGGTTATCGGGATAGACACATTCGTAAAAGAAAGAAAAATTTACAGTGCAGGTCACATTATATCTTTATTATTACACTTTAAATCACATTGTTCTACCAAGACACTTTTTGTAACTAATGCTTACAAAATCTAACTAATTTATTCAATCACAACATAATACATTTTTAACTAAAACAAATAATAGGCAGACTTTAATTACAACCATTGATCAGTTTTATAATCCGACGGCTCAGCTTATTTCTCCTAGATTTTGACATGACATTTATCTACCTAATATGAATCATTAGATCAATTGCTATACTTTCATCTTAAACAGTCAAGATTATTCGTACTATTTTAGTTTATTTCTCACATTATTCATCATCTTTCTCGTCATCTTCTTCTTCTTACTTTTTTTCTCAGAAAAATTCAAGAAATCATTAATCTTGATGTTTAGCTTTTGGATAACTGTTTGGTTAGTTTTCTAACTTTAATTTTGTGCAATCTAAGCCACATAAATAGACTAATGTCAGATGTTCACCGTTTGAAGGTTTCGGATCATTGTATAGTTATTGCCGGTGAATGGAAGACTTCTGGTAACTCCTCTTGCGTGATGTCAAAGATTGTACCTCTTCGCCCCAACATCCTCTTGCGTGAATTACATGTTTATGTCATCAAATAGTTCTTTAATGACATTGATCCCCCACTCTTATATGATCGTGGTTAATTCTATATCCACAAGAAGGTGCTTTTAGATAGTGCATTCACCATATTGCAGCCTTTTGTGTTTTATTTTGGGAATTTTTTGGTCATGTACATGTTAATAATCTACTAAATATGTCTATGGCTGTAATGAAAACGCTTTAATCCACTATCTATATCGTTTTTGAACTATATCACTTGTGGTTCTGATATGGCATGTTACTCGCACGTAAGTACATGTGTACAACTGAATATGTGTACACGGATACATCATATTCAGTTGTACACATGATACATCATAAATTAGAAACCATTACTTTTGGACAGCGCCCTCATAAGACGTACTTATAAATCATGACCTTTAAAGATTACTCCTAAAAAATGTGGTTAGTGTAGGTACTCTACTACACATGTCTTTGGCTGTTATGAATCAATTACTTTATGCTAGACGATTTCAGTTGATATTAGATGATATTGGCCCTTCAAATATTCAAACTTGTAATTATATGTTAAAACCGAATAGATGCAACGATGAACTGATGTACATATGGACACCGAAATACATGTGTACATGTTGACACTATAGATCTTACAAATACTTAAACCTGCAAATATATGAAATAATCGGTGTATATAGAAATCATTGTACAACTGAACTTGTGTACATGTGAATCATTGACCATGATAGTACATATTTTAGTTTTTGACTAAAGAGAGGTCTTACAATTTGCCTATATTAGCCAATACTTTGTACAATTTTAGCTTACATATACACTACAAAAATACATTTTTAATGTGAAGACCGAAGAGTTTTAGTTAGAATCAACAGTCATCCTGCTACTTTACATTAAATACTCGCTTGTACACATGTACGCACTATGTGTTGTATACATGTACATACTAGTTTGTTCACATGTACTTAGGCTCAGCTGCATCACCGCCTCCCCATTGTTGATTTCTGAATTTGTGCCCAGCCTTCAGAAGCTCAACCATGTTGGCAACTTTACGATCAAAAATCTCACTGTTAAATTTGTCCCAAACATCCTCCTTATCTTCCTCATACTCCATCACATATTGCACAGTCAGCTGCAAACACAGAAACACGGAAAATCAATACACACCTCTACTGCAAACCATACATGCATCATACATGCATAGTATGCAAAGTCTACACATATGTTCTTTGTTGTACATATGTACATCACATGTAACATGTACAACCTTAAACGTTCGTACATGTGTACAACTAGTTACATGAAGATCATGCTCATCCTCTAGCACTTGCGCCAAAACCAACCATGTGTGTTGTAGGAGCTTCTCACAAACATAACTCAGCAATTTTCAACTCGTCGTCCCCACCTAAATGCCTAAGCAAGGCCAGTGTAAATTCAAACATCCACAACTGAAGCGCCAATATGAATCCCACAATGGGTCGGCATCATATTGTTCACCGTTCCTCATCTGTCGTCGCTACCTCTGCACGCAAAAAGAAACTAGTCAAACTCAATAACAAACACACATATAAACCCTAAATGCGACCCAGTTGGGAAACCACAAATAAATTCACCTTTTTGCTTTCTCCTTCCCTGAGCGCTTCTTCCTCGCCGTCATTGTCGATTTTGCGTGGGTACGCCGCCGTCGATTTTGATTTTGTCCTTCGTTGGTTAGTTTCTCCGTCGTCTTCTCTCACGTAAACTGTGATTTTTCTTTTTCAGAGATAATTGAACAATTAAAAAATAACAATTACTTTATTTTTAATTTATCAGCTATATTTAATTTCTTCTCGAGTCCACCAATGAGCCGCTGATTTATTCAAAATTCAAAACATCTAACTACCTTTTCCCAGCCTAATCAAGATTGAATGTTGTTTTACTTAAATGTCCATCCTTAGTTTCACTTTTTAAAGGACAATTTGGTCTTCAACCACAAAAAGTGCCTATGTAGCACAATGTGCTCTCCAATGTAATTAAAACACAAAAACTGCCTATTTGTGTTAATAACTCAACATAAAAACCGCTCCTTATATTTGGACCTCCACCAATATGTAGCCGTACAATGAAAAACGCAGTAGATAATAATTAATTTAATATAAAATTTTTTTAATCTATTAATTAATGAGTGTTTCAACTTTCGGTATGACACAAGTCGAAGTTTCAAATATCATCAGTTGACGTACTCTTTTTAGTATCAGAGAAAATTTTCTTAAGTTGTGACATTATTTGCTATGCTGAGGTGTCGCTCCCTCGGCTCTTCTCCCATCCCATATTATATATCTTTTTACCTTAATAGAAAATTTATTATTTGCTATGCTGAGGTGTCGCTCCCTCGGCTCTTCTCCCATCCCAAATTATATATCTTATTGTTTTTGCATCCATTTGTTAGTGGTTAAAGATAGTAGTATATTACTTTGTTTTGAAGTTAAACTTAAAGAGAAATATTGTAAGTGGTTTTCTGATCGATTCAATAAAAATAAAATAAATGTGTTTGGTTTGTGATTATCTTGTTTGAATGAAAATAATAAATTATTTTATCCTCTTAAAGTAGTAACAATCGTCGCATGTTTTGTCAATGTCATGGATGTGGCAATCTATTAGGGGTTTCAGTGTAGACGTATTGATTAATTATTCTGTCTTTAAAATGATTTTGAATCCAGTAACTGAATTTTTTTTTTATCAAGGTCCAACATTGATCGGACCTAAATTAATTATTTTATTAGAATAGCTAAATTGTCTAAGGTGTGCGTTTTTGGTATTTTACAAATCGTAGTTGGTAAGTCGGATAGAGTAGCAATGGAGAGGGGTTCATTAAGTATTTTGTCTAACATTTGTTTTCATTTTGAACCATTTCATAATATATTAGGTGTGAATCAGTATTTCCGTTATTACTATTCTTATATGATTGTTGAGATTGTTTTCCTGGAGTATGATATGTTTTTCTTTTGGCGGTGTAGATTTTTACATCTACTGATTTTATTTTAAGTCATATATTGTTATTATTTTTCTTATGCATTTTTCATATTATTGTATATTGTGTCTTCCGTTTGGACAATGCCATTAAACAATTTTTATTTTAATATCAATATTAGATTTATGTTCAAGGCTTTTTGGAATTAACGAGATAACATTTTTAAGAATCAATTTTATTTTGTTTTATTTTTATATTTTGTTGTCATCCTATTTTTTTTTCTTTTTTTTGGGTTATGGTTTTGCATCAATATCTTGTTAATTTTAGCTAACATGAGTTTAGCAATTAAAAGAGAAAAAAATGTTAAATTCACTCTTTTGTTTTTTAGTTGATCTTGGTTTGATGAAACTTGAAAAATAAATATTATGAATGGATTTGTAATGAAGTTTAAATGGTTTAATGGGTGGCCTCTTATTTGTTGACTGGGTGCAACAATGGATGTTGCAGGTTGAACAGGAACAAATCAGTTTATACTGTTTTGTGCGTAAAACATTTTAGTTGCAATGAAGGTAGACTGGGTAGTAAGAGCATCGTTATCGGCGGCCCTTAGATCCGGACCTTATGTTATATTGGGTCGAAAATAAATCAAAAACATATAAAACCGTTTGGAACGGGCCTTAACTAAGGGGTGTTCGGCCTGGTCCTTAAGGCTACGTGGCAGCACTGGAGTGGGAGATGTAACCGAAGATGCAAAAGTCTTTTTCGTTGTGTTCTTCTGTCTTTCTCCAAATCTCAATCGGATTCCCTAATCGAAAACAAAAATCGAAAGCTCGATGGCGAAGACCTGATCTCCAGAACGATCTCTTCAAATCGAAAGCCAAAGCTCAGTCCACATCCGTCTTCTCTCTTTCATAATCTCCGAAGGCGAAGTCCCAGCTTCTGTCAGCGTTTGATCCCCAGATCGAAATCCAAACTCAATCCACATCGGTTCGCTTCCGGTCCTGTACGTCGAGAACCTATCATCCCCAAATCCTTTGAGAATCGACCCAATCTTAGCAAGGTATGTCTTTCACCTCCGATCTGAGATTGAATATTTGAGTAGGGTTGTGTAGGTTGCATGCGAATAAAATCGTATAGATTATATGGTTGTTTGATATCATTCTATGGTTGATATAGATTCTATGGTTCGAGAACAATTGTATAGATTCTATGGTTCGGAAAAAAACATCCTCCGTATAGATTGTATGATTGTTTCGTATAGATTTTATGATATTCGTATAGATTGTATGATTGTATGTGAAAATAACTGATTTATAGTTTGATATCTGTGAAAATTTACAATTTTTGGAATGAACAAATTAGAATTATAGTTTGATATCTGTGAAAATTTGAAAAAAAATCGTTTATTTTTACAATGTTAAAGTACATTTGTTGTTAATGTTAGCTGTATATTAAAGAAGACGCACCAGTAGACATTAGAATTATAGTTTGATATCCCGTTATAGTTTGATATCCCGTTATATTTTAATGATCTTGTTAGGATAGTTGATAGCTTGTAGTTGTGTAATAACTTCAGATTAGACATTTTTTGTTGATGGTTATTCATTATGTGCGTAACTTATTACTCTTCACTTCCTCCTATTAAACCCCATCTCATCCCGCTTAAATATACACAGCTACTTTCTCTTTTCTATCATCTCATTAGGATTTCTCCAATAAATCTCTTCTCTTTTCTTACTGGTATGGATCCAAGGAATCTTCATACTCAGTCCCCTAGTTACGTAGGACTGCTTCACAGTCAACAAGGAAGTGTTTTCCATGAAAACTTTCCTTATGAAAGTTTTCATTCTAGTGTTAACTTTGGAGAATCAGAAATTCCGGCTTTCAGTTCACAACAATCTGAAGACGCGTCAGTAGACACACCAGTGGAGCGTCTTGTAAGATGCAAATGGACCCCAACTGATGACGAGGTTCTAATCAGTGCGTGGCTTAACACTTCTAAGGATGCTATTGTTGGAAATGAGCAGAAGTCGGGGACCTTCTGGAAACGGGTTGGAGATTATTATGCAGCAAGTCCTCATGGAGGAGAGGATGGTGAAAAGAGAGAGCATCTTCATTGCAAGAAGAGGTGGCAGAGAATCAATGATCAGGTTAACAAGTTTTGTGCTGCATACTCGGCAGCAGAGAGACAAATAAGCAGTGGTATAATCCACTTGTATGGCGACGAATACCTAAGACGTCCCACACCGGAGGATCTACAAAGACTACTATATATTGGAGAAGAACGTGGATTTCCAGGGTTGGTTGAAAGCATCGACTGTATGCATTGAGAGTGGAAGAATTGCCCCACCGCTTGGAAAGAAATGTATTCACGAGGAACCGGAAAACCAACAATTGTCTTTGAGGCCGTAGCTTCATATGACCTCTGGATATGGCACGTGTTTTTTGGAGCTCCAGGTACTATGAACGATCTTAATATTCTTGATCGATCACCCGTTTTTGATGACATTATTAACGGAATAGCGCCACAAGTAAACTTCTATGTAAATGGTAATCCGTACCATTTGGCATATTATCTTATGGATGGTATTTATCCAAAATGGGCGACTTTTATTCAATCTATCCGACTACCACAAGGTCCGAAAAATTCATTATTTTCTAAAACCCAAGAAGTTGTGCGAAAAGATGTCGAGCGTGCCTTTGGAGTCCTGCAAGCTAGATTTGCCGTTGTCAAAAATCCTTCTAATTTATGGGATAAAGACAAAATAGCAAATATTATGAGAGCATGTATCATACTCCATAATATGATTGTCGAAGATGAACGATCATCATTCACTCAGTATGATGTTGATGAATTTCAAGAAAGAGAAGAGGTGGATACATTTTCCATCACTATGCCTTCAACCCTCGGCACTACAATTGATCGTCGAACGAGCGTTCGGAATAGACAAGACCATCAACATTTAAAAAATGATTTGATTGAAAATATATGGGCTAAATTTGGATATCTTCCAAATAACATATAATTTATAAGTTTCTATGAATTGAAAAAAATGTTTGTTTGCTTTTATTTATTATGATGTTTGTATTTTTTTCTTTTCAACTTTGTAATTTTCTTATGTTTTCAATTTTAATGTTAAACTTCTCTTTTATATGTTTTATTTAAAACTTCTCTTTTATATGTCATTAATTATTAAAATAAACAATTAATTTACTAAGGGACAAGAAAAGTCCTACCAATAATCTACAAATTTTAAAAAGTCCTTAGCTTTGTCCCTAAACATAAAAGTACTAATATAATATGTTAAGGGCTTTCATTTTAGTCCCACCAGTAATGATGCTCTAATGTGACTGCTAACCTCCTATGTTTGTTTCCTGCTTCAAAGAACCTGTTGAAAGAGTAAGACGCAGTGATTAGTTCCAGTTTTCTTTTCCAACTGCAGTTACAAAAAAAACTGAGAGTTCATATCAACTGGCTATGACGCTACGTTAGTGTGATTAGCAAAACATGTTACGACAGCCTAAATCATTACATTGTGACCATAAAGAAACTCGTTTATGACCTAAATTACTAATTTAATTGTTTATTAAATTGTTATAAAGCATAAATCTGAAGATGGGCTTCAGTCTTTTCTTTTCTCCAACTTAAAAGATGCTTTTAAAGTAAATAAATAAACCAAAGTACCAATATCAGAAAAGAAACGAAATTGTGTTTTTTTAAAAGTTGCTAAACGACAACATTAATGACTCGAACTAAAAACTGCAAACGCGTATGAACAATTTGTTGGGCGCTCATACTCTCCATAGTTGTAGTGTTTAGGTGGTGCAAGCCTTCTTACAACTTGGACTTTCTCATCGTTTGTTGTAGAATCAACGGCGGCAACAACTAAATGACTTTGCGGAGGCTGCGGTTCTAGGAGTACTGGTGGAGCATCGATAAATGAAGCAATATCAAACCTGTTGGTGTTATCTTCACCATTTCTTTTCACAACTGGGTTGGGATCCACAGAGAGCTTAACAGATCTTGCATATCGTCCCCTGGTGTGAGTTTTGTTTTAAAATGGTTATATGTACGGTACATTAAAACGTGTACGGAGTTGACCCGGTTTGCAAATTTAGCAACTGGTAGACGATTGGGGGGGGGGGGGATGGGAGACAGTGAACGATTGGTGCTTGCAGGTGAAGTTGAAATGAGATATCTTAAGCTGGAAAGTTGAAGTCCTCCCAGCAATATCTTTGAGGCACTCCGCTGACCTTCTCCAGCTGCGTCTAGTCTAAATGACATTTAAGAACATTTAAGTCAGGTTCTTAACAGAAAACCAGGTTTCCTCAATTTAATTATAATGTTCATACCATTAGTTGAGTAACCTCAGATGCACGTTGGTTAGCTTGGTTATTGGATCATCAAAGGCCACAAAAATTGCTGAATTTGAAAGTCTAGAATGCGTCACTCAACCATGCCTTTCGCAACCGAATGCCTTAACAGCATACATTAACTTATAACTTGGTTTCAAACCTTTGCCTTACTATAGAAACTGCTCTCTCATCATTGCATCCAGTGCACGTGAATAATAGAATCCACGTTGCAGTTTCCGTGAGCACTTTGAGCAGGAGATGTAGGAACATCCATTCATTGTCTTAATATCAGAGACCGAACTCAATTGCCTAGAGTTTACACAAGTTCAAAAGGATGTAAATGCAGTAGGATGAGTGGTAAACCTGATTGGAGTTAAATCATTTGTCATTAGCGAGTGAAAGTGCATGTGGGGATGAATTGAGGACATAGCTATTAAGCACAGAAAGTGTGTCAGTCTCGAGTTTCTTAACACTACCATATTTGCAAGAAGTAGAAGAGGATCCTTTCTCACATCGACGTAACCTGCGAAATGTGGTGTAATCTATGATTTGAAACAATACAAATCAAACGAAGAACATCAACTTTTGTTTCAAGTTACTTACTTTTTTTGAAAAAACCTGAGTGGCTTCGCTTTTGTTGTCGAAGTAGAAGTGCGTCCTTGAGGTAGTATTTAGGTATAGGTGATCTGAAATAAGATCGTGGTCAGGTAATTAAACTTACGCTATGATGTTTTTATAAATGAAAATTTTAAACAAAACATCTATACCTCCAACTATTTTGGGATTGAGTTGGTTGCAAACTTTCAACCATGGCCTTTGGTTCCAGATCCAAGACAACCAATTTTTCATGTAGGATAGTAGAAACCTTGTCAAATACGCTGACACACACAGTTGTTATCCTGCAGAAGTAGGTTAGGGATATCAAACCCACTATAAACCACACATCTAAATAATCTCAACAGCATAACACTATTTTCTTTAGGATTCCCTACTTGTCCATTTGGATAGTAATCATCACATTCTGAGTGGACTGGCTCTCATTGATGAGATGGTATTGATACTCACTCAACTCACCAAAAATATCTGATAAAACATTGTTGACATTGGCTGAATTAAAAAGAGATCATTATGCTTTTAAAATAAGTATATTAGGAGAAATACATACTTGGAAAATAAATGTCATTACTACTCATACTTATGAAACCTGAAATTCACTAATAAAATGCTTGCCGGCGTCTCCATACCTCGACAAAGTTGGTATTTTTGGTGAATCAAATACAAACATGTACATCGAAAAACTTGAAGTGGTTGTTGCTTCTAGAAACATCAAAATTACTAAGCTCATACAATCCACCTTCCCTGAATAGATTCTTGAAAGTGTTAAGTCTATGTGCTACGATTGAAATCTTGAATCAAGTTTGACTGCAAATTTTAGACATTGTGGATTCTAGGCTCATTAAAGTAGGCAACCTGGAATCAATCAAAAGAAAAATGTATCACACAAGTTTATAAGTACCTTCTCGTCAAGTAGAACCATGTCGAACCCAATTAGGTTGCCTTTTTTCTTCAGATTGCAAGCGTCCCAGAAACGAAAGCAGCAGTGTAACCACAACATCTTTACATCGCCCACCCTTAAAATCAGGAAAGAGGACTAGAAGCTTTAGTTTGAAGAGGATTTGTGAGATTAGGAGATGCAGAAACTGTGAGTTTGCAGCAAGAAGCCGAAAAAATACATCGTAGACTCTTTACAGAGAAGGTGGAACATCTCAACTGAAGAATACTTATTGAGTGGAAGTGTTTGTCTTGTCATTTAAGATGAGTTACACCGTAGAAGGGATGAGAAAGGAAGGAGAGCCGTCGATGGTTATACGCAACCGTATCGTCCCTAGGGTTGTGACTGTGGGCCTCCGGCGATCTTACTTATTGAGCTAATGGGTCAAATAAAATCATAAAGTCTGGATAAATAAAACAGATTTGTTAGCCCACAAAATAATAGATGACATTAAATGCTTAATCAGGAAGTGACAAGTGTCATAAAATGCCCTATGCAATGTGATGAGGTGGAGGAAGGAAGAAAGAGCATAGTCTATTTTATTGTATAAGATGTTATTTACACATGGAAACAATAAAAACACACTTCTTCTTCTTTTGACATAAAATATAGTAAAAATAATATTTTCTGTTCAGAATACTCTCTTCTAATTTTGTTCTAATATGATTTTAAAGTAATTTCCAAACACACATGGAAATAATACTTTATGTTCCATTGAAAATGGCCATCACGAACATCAAGACATTTTAATGTCAAGTATGAGTCCTACATTTCAGTGGCAATTATGCCAAAATATTTTCATGGATCAGACAATGTTATAGAAAATACATATTTCTATAAAAACTAACAGAAACACATTATATGTTTAATAAAGTTTTAACTTAACCCAAGCTGCGTTTTCATCTCAGTTCCAAGCTTAGGATTTATGTTGCCATGTTTTTTTTTTTTGACGTCAAACGGCCATTCTATTATTCAAGCTTGAGGTGGTCTGGGTAACCAGACCGGAATAGAACAACCAATGAAAAGTAGCTCCCTATGAAAGCTCCTAGCAGTCTTACCTAAAAAATCAGGAAACTGATTGCACAGACGTGTTACATGGGTGATTTTGAAATCCGGAAAACAAACCTGCAGAGTCTCTATCTTCTCCAGCTCTGTCGCAAATCTTGGCCACTTCTGGGGTTCATTTATCATTGCGATCAGCTCTTTGCAGTCCGTTCCAAAGCTCTGGCATGGTGAGTGTTGAAGCATGTTCTCCATCGCCCATCGCAGCGCCTCTACCTCCAAATGCAACGCTGATTCACATCGAGTAAAGTTTCATGTTCCCATAAGTTGTATGTCCTCCCTACTATCCATCCAGACCCATCCACATCCACTAAAGCGATCAGAAGCTGTCCAAGATCCATCTAGCAAGCAGATATTACCCAAGCTTAAGACTTGGTTTACATCATTATTGCTGTCCCGGACTTGTGGCGGTATCATCTCATTTGCGTTAAACCAGGCTTGGCATTCACTCTCTGCGTATCGAACGAGTTCCAAAGGGTCTCTATCTATACCCCTGAAAAGCTTATCATTGCGAGCCTTCCAAATATACCATATTATCCAGGGATACGGATCCCTGTCTTGGTCTGGTACAATGATATTATTTTTCCTCCAGAAAAGATAGTCCATGTTTGTGTAGATGTTCGCCGCTGGGAATATACGTGGACTTGTAGGAGTTACCGATAAAGACCATACTTGCAAGTAGGGGTGTCAATTCGGGTTGGCCTGGCCCGGTCCGGCCCAAACCCGCTAAGCCCGTAAATATTAGAGCCCGGCCCGGCCCGGCCCGAAAATAATTTGGGCCTAGAATTCAAAGCCCGGCCCGGCCCTTATAGGGTTACAGGGCTTTTCGGGCTTTTGTGGGCTTTTCGAAAAATAATTTGTCATTGTCACTTCCATCGTTTTAATACATGTGAATTTTCATTAAAAAAAGAGTTTCATTTTTAAAAAATAAAAAAAGTATAAAGTGAGTTTAAAATTTCTTGTCTATCACAAATTTTTTATTTTTTCGTATGTTTTAAAAACATTTTATACACAAACCAAATTTAATAAGATTTAAATAATCAAATATCAATTAAAACAAAAAAAATATAAGAGAACAAAATTTATGATAAACATGGTCAAACGTTTTATACTTTATATTTTGAAAATAAAAACATGTTGTACATGAAAGAAGAATGTAATTTTGTAAAATTTAAAATGTAACACTTGTAATGATGAAACAATAAAGTGCATTAAAAACTTTTATATTTGCTTTATTAGAGTTTAGATAAAAATATTAAAATAATATATCAATACTAATAATAGTTTCGATTACAAGAAAGAAGGATAATATTTACGCTAAAATATAAATTTCGGGTTTTCGGGCCGGCCCTAGCCCAAACGGACTTAAGCCCAAAATACCCAAAGCCCAAATGGGCTTAGCCCGAAAGGCCCAATTTTTTTGGGCTTATAAAGCTAAGCCCAAGCCCGGTAATTTTTAGGGCTGGGCGAGCTCGGGCTACGGGCTTCGGCCCTAATTGACATGTCTACTTGCAAGGCTAGAGGGCATTCAAATATTGCATGAGTTACATATTCCTCTATTTCCCCACACCTTGGGCAATAATTATCGCACCTCATATTACGCCTTACTAGATTCCTCGTTACTGCTACCTGACCCGTGATCAATTGCCATATAAGATGGCACATCTTCCTTGGCGCTTTCAACTTCCAAGCAAAGGCTTGAAGTTTAGTGATACTTGGCTCTAATATTTCATTTTCCTCTTCTTGCTTCAATAGGTTCTGAGCAACCCAGTATCCAGACTTGACTGTGTATTGGCCATTTCTCGTGTAGTTCCAACAAAAAGTATCTCGACGGTGAGTAGAGCTTATAGCCATACTGCGGATGAGAGGTATATCATCAGGATGGACATAATCATCTAGTAATCCTACATCCCACTCCTTTGATTCCTGATTAATGATGTCACTGACTCTCATGTTTAGGTTCATCACAGGGGCTATAGGTCTAGCCGGTCTAGCAGGCGTCGTTGGAATCCACAGATCCTCCCACACCCTGACGTCGTAACCAGAGTGAATCTTTTGTCTGATTCCTAGCAGTAAAAGCTTCCTTGCTGCGGAGATGCGTGTCCACACATATGATGGGCTGCTAGTAGAGGTTGCCCTCAATGGCGAGGTCATCCTATAATATCGCCCCCTTAATACTGGGGCAACCAGTGAATCAGGGTATTGGACCAGTCTCCATAATTGCTTTGCCAGTAGTGCTAAATTGAACTCATGAATTAGCCGGAAGCCAATACTGCCCTCTTCTTTGGGTAAACAAACATTGTCCCATTTTGCCCAGTGTCTCCCTTTTTTGGAGGATTCGAGCTCCACCAAAATTGTGCAATGGCACTTTCACAGATCTCCAATGGGAGCAGAAACGTCGACATAACGTATGTCGGAAGAGCTAGTAAAATGGATTTGATCATTACTTCCTTTCCTCCTTTTGAGAGCCATCGACCAATCCATCCATTGACTATGTGCATCAGATTATCCTTTAGAAATGCAAAAAGTTTACATTTAGAGCCACTAATATCCTCTGGGATCCCCAAATACTTTCCCATCCCTCCATCATTGAGTATTCCAAGTGTATCTTTAACCTCTTGCCGGGTGGCTGCATTAATCCTCTTACCAAAGAGTAAGGAAGACTTGTCAAAGTTTATACATTGGCCAGATGCTTTACCATATTTCCTGACTACTTTCATTACTTCTTCACATTCACGGGGCTCCGCCTTACCGAAGAAAAGGCTATCATCAACAAAGAGAAGGTGGAATACCAAAGGACATGCGCGTGTAATCTCTATATATTACATACTATATATTATATTTTATTTCCTGCATAAGTTGCAGGTCATATACGAGGGACAATATATAAATATGTAATACTTAAAAAATTTTGTTTAGTAATTACACAGCTACAAAAGAAAATATTTATTATTCCAAGAGAATATAACTTAAACATACGTAAACTTTTAATAAAAAAACATCAATATATATTTCACTCCGCACAGAGTGCGGGTTATCACCTAGTTAATGTTTTATTTTTGAAAAATATTTTATGTTACTTGTTGTGTTTTTGATAGGATATACTAATATTTTGGCTTGCAATGTATATTTTTTTTTGGGTTAGAATTTCCACTTAATTTATTTTAAAATAATATAATTTATTTTATTAGATTAAGGGTTATTTTAAAATATAGATTTTATTCATCTAAAATATTTAATCAAATTAATCAGAAATTAATATATATTTTTTACATTTTTAAATCCAAACTATTTTGTTTTTTTTTGTGTTTCAAAAAAAAACAAGCTAAAATTTATAAATATATACATATATATATATTTGTACTCGTTCGGGCTCAGATCAGATTTTTTGGATTTCAGTTTTATTTATAACACGTCCTATGTCTCATACTAGTAAATTTATAAGTATAGATCGGGATCGGATATAACACATCAGTTTCAGGTCTGTTTTGTATAACATCATGGAATTCATAAAATAACCATATATCGTTTGGATTCAAACTATATTGATCGGTTCGGTTATGGCTGAAGTAAAATCTAAAATTGTAAAGTAAAACATAAATAATATATATTTATTTATATAGAATTAGGAATTTAAGGTATTTATTTAAATTTAAAATACTTATTGTTAGATATGATATCAAAATAAATATGAAACTGAATATTTGATGTACATATTCATGTTTTAAATATTTATATTGTATATTAATTTGGACATTCAGATCGAATTTTTGGATATTTTACCCGCTCAGGTTCGATTAATAACATTTTGGTTCTTATATGTTTTATAAAACCCTACAAGACCCATTTGGGTATTTTTTTACATTTCGGACCGGCTACAGTTCGGATTTTTTTGGTTTTGGTTCGGTTTAGACTTCGGGTTACGAATTTTGTGTTCAGCCCTATACATATTAGTAACATGAAAGTAATAACAACCAAACTGAACTAGAAAATTGGTCAAAAAGTCAGTTAAAGTCGTCAAAACTGGTGACTCGGTTTCAATATCAAAACTTGGTTTTGAAATTTAAATTTAAAACAAAACGGGTAAATTAAAAGATATTTTATATTATTTTTAATCGAACAAAACCGCACTACTTTTTAATCAAAACCGCACTATTTTTTTTTATAAAATCAACACTTGTCCCGCAAACCATATGAACCGCAGTGTAATTCCGCACTGCTTATATTATCAAAACCGCGGTTATCATTCGGACTCAATGTATAGCCTAGTTGTGAACATATATTTATGTGAACTGGGAGTTGTTTTGATCAATGATAACAATCAATTAATAATGTAGATGATGGATGTAACATGTTTACAACCTATGCAAATTATGCTGGCCAAAACGAAACTGCCCTTTGGATGTCAACTTCCAAATGTTGTTGTTTATCATGTTTTCAACTTTTATTATTGTAAAACGTTAGATTTCAGTTCTTAATTCTACATACTTCCCATCAATTTTCTTTCAATTGTCATATTAAAAGGAAATAGGTTTTTTTTTAAATGTAAATTATATAATTGCTTACAAAGGAAACAGAAATTAGCAAAAATAAAATAAAAAATAGTAGAAAAGAAAGTACAAAAAAGAGAAAGAGAAGATGGCGTGGCGATGACTCAGTGGCTTGCATCTACTCCTCATCCTCCTCCTCTCTCTCTCTCTCTCTCTCTCTCTCATCAGGTTCCAGAGCTTCTCATGTTAGCTAATTTAGCCCTTGATTTCACTTTGTTCTTTTTAGGTTCAACTCCTTTTTGTTGCTTTTCATGGATCTGTTTCTTCGAACTTTAATTTTGATTTCAATTAATAATCCTAATTGCAGAAACTCAACACGGAAGAAGAAGATTAGGAGATCTAATTGAGTAGAGGAGAGAGAATGTGTAGGCATAATTGTTGCGCGAAATCGTCACAAGAGGAGGAGGTGATTTCACCACCTGATGAGAATCTCTTGATCTACTGTAAACCTGTTCGTCTCTACAACATTCTTCGCATTCGCTCCCTTTTCAACGTAAATCAACCTCCTTCTCTAAATCATTCTTTTAGTGTGATTCTCTTAACTTGTTTCTTTGTTTGTGCAGCCATCGTTTCTTCCTAGATGCTTGAGTTACAAAATTCGAGCAAAGGGCAAAAGAAAGTATGATTCTTTAATCCTTTTCTCGGGTCTAATTATGGAAACTCATGAATGGTTTCTTCTCGTTTTTTTTTTTGGTTTAGGTCCGGATCTGCTGGGATTGTAGTTTTTAATTATAAGGATTGTAATAACACATTGCAGAAAACTGAAGGTGTGTGTTTTATTAGTTTCTACTTCTTCCGTAATTCCATATCTGTTTCCTTTTTTTTATTTACTATTTTTTCATGCAGTTACGGAGAATTGTTCTTGTCCTTTTTGCTATATGACATGTGGTAGCTTCAAGGTGTGCGTTTCCATATGTTGTGTTTCTTGCTCTTGTTATCTGAGAAAAGGTGTTCGAGATTGAGCTTACATTACAGTCCATTGTTCTTGTGTCTGCGCAGGGGCTGCAACTTCATTTGAATTCGTTTCATGACTTGTTTGAATTTGAGTTCATGGTATGCTGTTTTTTTTTATTCCAACTCTCTTGTTTTGCTATGAAATTCTAGTTACAGCAAAAAAAATTCCTATTGTAGCTTTCAGAAGATGATTACCAGACAGTTAATGTCTCTGTAAGACTTGATGCATTCGAATCAGAGGTCAGTTACTTTAAACTTGGTTAACTTGGGAGCTGGTAGAAATTGTAGTTGATATTCATTCCTTCTTTGTACCAGGAAGAAGTCAACCATCAAGAGAAATATGAGCTTATCTCTTTTTGGTAACTTTCAGAAGCCCTTAATAAGTTAAATGTATATACATTAATAGCAGCAACTCCTTGTCAGAACATCTCTATTAACCCCAACCAATAATGTTCTGCAGCTCGAAACGTCGTAAGCGTAGACAAAGAGGTGGTAGAAATAACGCCAGGCGACTAAACGTAACCTTTTTACCCATGGATTCACCTAGTTTAGCCAATGGCACAGATAATGGAACCTCCCTACTGAGTAATGGTAAACTCTCTTCTTCTCATGTGGTATACTGTGTCTTGATTATTCAGTTAATGTACTTGTCCTCTGATTCTTTTCAAAATATTTACCATGACTTATGTACATAAATGAATGGCATTCTACAGGAAACCATGGTTTAGGATATCCCGTGGCAACACAATTTGGGATGAACAATTCTTCACCAGCCATAGCTCAATGTTCGCTAGACTCGAATGCCAAAGCTGTGTTAGCAAGCGAAGCTGTGGTCTCGGCTGCTAAGTCAAGAAAGTTATCTGCTGAGCGATCAGAGGCTAGAAGGTTTGTTATGTTGTTCCAAATTGTTCTTCCTGATTATGAATAGGTGTTTACTCTACTTCCGTATTGACTCGAGAAATTTTTCTTCCAGCAACCTACTTCTTCAGAAACGCCAGTTCTATCATTCTCACAGAGTTCAGGTGATTCAATAAGCTCTTTTACATACTTAATAATGCTATGTCCATGTTGTTGTCACGGTTTTACTGTCACTAACCCAAAAAAAAAACTGCATGGGTTTGTGTGATAAAGCCAATGTCACTTGAGCAAGTAATGTCTGATCGAGATAGCGAAGATGAAGTGGATGATGACGTTGCAGATCTGGAAGATCGCCAGGTATTACCATGATTTCTTTCTGCGTTCATTAATATATGGTATATTGATGTAACGTGGTAATGGATTATGAAATATTTTTGTAAAAGCTGCAGATGCTTGATGATTTCGTGGATGTGAACAAGAACGAAAAAAGATTCATGCATCTTTGGAACTCTTTTGTAAGAAAACAAAGGTAAACTACTTTTCTTACAAGTTTAATGCGACATTCATGCCAACTATAAGAATAATTGATCTGGTAATATCCACCAGTAGCATGTCTGAATGATGGAACATTTTGGAAAATTAATGAGTTTTTGGTTACAGGGTTGTGGCGGATGGTCATATACCATGGGCATGTGAAGCATTTTCCAAGTTTCACAAGGAAGAGTTGCTTCATTCCTCACCACTCTTCTGGTAAATTCATCTCGTAAATATACACAATAACAAGTATTTGTGTTTGATTGTGGGATAAACCATAAACATGAGCAGGTGCTGGAGATTATTTATGATAAAACTATGGAACATTGGACTTGTAGACTCGGCCACCATCAACAACTGCAATATCATCCTCGAGAATTGTGATAGTAACTCAGACAACAAGAACAAGAACAAGAACAAGAGTGCGGACGTTGGCATCGACATTAACAGTAACGCCATGGATGTTGACGACGATGTCAATAACAGCAAAGCCAAGTGATAGGAAGATTTTCCTGACTTAAAGAACCCGGCTGCAACCTTCATCTGTTTTATTAGTCTGCAAACCGATTTCATTTTCTGTTGTTATCAACCGACTCCAATCTATTAAGTTTAAGTTTAGTAGGAAGAATGATAATTCGGATAGGTAATTTTTTTGCCAGTTGAGCATGCTCATCGCAAACTACAGTTAAAAAATAGATTCTGCTAAATTTTATCAGTAATAATTTAAAACTAAAATATGGGAGATTTTTCCAGATAAATAAGAGATATAACTAATTGTTTCTTTTTATTTTATTTATATCAAATGACCATTATATTGTTCAAATTTGAATTGGTTCGGGAAACCAAACTGTAGTCGGTTCCCGTCTATTCAGGTTTCGGGTTTTTGGGATTAAATTTTTTAGCTTCATTTGAGTATTTACAAATTTCGGTTCGGGTTTGGATCTTTGCGGATTCAGATAACCCGTTTAAATTATTTACAAAAATTTAAAATTTAGTATATACTTTAAATCTTTCAAATTCTAAAAATAAATAATATATTACGTATAAATTTGAATAATGTATGGTAAAATACCTAAACTTAATATATAAACTGGTTTTACTTGAATATATGGATAGAAAATCAATAGATATTTCAAGAATTTTTAGTGTTTTGAGTATTGTTTAGTTATTTTAGATAATTACTTTTGACTATTTGTACATATTTTCAAGTATTTTTACCAATTTCAAAATATCCTATATATTTTAGATTTTTTAATATATAAAATCTAAAACTAATTAATACATCTAGGTATATAAATTTGTTTTGGATACATACGGATATCTGAAATATTTTGGTTCGGATTCGATTTTAGTTCTCTATATACCAAAATTTTGAACTAGTTTGGATATTTAACCAATTTTGGTTTAGATTTAATATTATTTTTTTGGATCGGTTCGGTTTGGTTCTTCGGATTCAGATTTTTTTGTTGGACCCTAGATGGGTCAGTCTTCTTCGGTCATGTATACTCTGTCGTTTTTTTGGTTAACAACCTAATTTATTATTGTTTGCTTAAATATCTATTGTTCTATCTTACAACATATATTTACTATTTGATTCAGAATTTTTTTATTCATAAATTTGTTCACTTAGTTAAAAATACAAAAAGTTAAATCCAACCGAACTCAACACAAAATACCTGAAAATCTGAAATACTCAAACCGAACCCGAATGTGTATTTAAATGTGTATTCGAACGATCACACATGTTCTATTGGAGCACCAACACATCTGCTGTTATGTAGACCTGGGCGCAAACCGGATACTTGGTCTTTTTACTCTACTCGCTACTTTACCTTGCCTTGTACGAGTATTAGAATTTTTGGCTTGTACTTGTACTTAATCCAATCAAGTACTTAATAATCAAGTACTTGCCTATATTTTTAATACTTGCAAATTACTTGACAATACTTGATACTTGTTTATTTAGGCTTAAAACTTTAAAACTAAATGTACCAAAATTGATAAGTACAACTAAACATGGAATAAATACTTTTACTTTTCCATATATGTGTTACTTTATTCAATCAATTCAAGTAATTTGATTTAGTGTGTGTACATAACCCATTCAAAATAAGTATTTATAATATAAAATACCTAAAAAATAATATTTTTAATTTTATTACAGTGTCAGAAGTAAAACAAGTATTTTAATAGGTCATATATATTTTTAGAACCAAAAATAAGTAATAAAACAAGTAATGGGTCGAGTATTAAAAAAAAACCGTAATACTTGATACTTGATTTATACTTGCAAGTAGTAAGATTTGCGGACTTGCTACTTGACTTACAACGTCAAGTACTTGCATTTTTAAGCCGAGCACGAGTCAAGTAGCAAGTATTGACCGAGTATCAAGTATTAATGCCCAGCACTTAGTGTCATGTGCTTCCAGATAATTTATATTAATCGTGTACCAAAAAAAATTAATCTTTATACGCTATAGATATTGGGAAAGGTGTGTTAATCAATTTTGGTTTGTGAGCAAAGGGCCCATTGATATTAAAAGGCCCAGTATCATATTTTTTGGTTTTCCGCTTCTCAGGAAAGAAGCGCGGGAAATCATAAAAATTCGAAAAAGTAAAATACGCTGCAGAATCCTGAGTGAGGAAGAAAAGCAAAGAGAGCAAGAGACGTCGTAATCTAATGGAAGAAGTTCACTCAGCGGCGGTGAGAAATTCATTTCTATCCCCTTTTTTTTTGTTTTGTTCCTGAATTTCTGGGGAATTAGCTGAGAAATCGAGCTTTGTTTGTGTGTGGCAGGAACCTATTGGATACTCCGATTCTCCATTTACCATATCCCGTGAGTTATTTGAATTGAATGCTGGGAATTCTTCTAATTGCAATTTTCAAGTCTTGTTGTTGACATTTTTTTTTAATTTAATTTACGTCTAACAGAGCCGCCAGATATTACGAATTGGTTTTCAAGTTACGTCTATGAATCTCTTGCACTGACTTCTTCAGGCAAGGACGACGGTGAAAGCGAACCGAACGGGTTTTCTGTTAGAGAGGAAGATAAATACATTCTTGGTGCGGACAAAGATCATAAACCTATGAACAAGAATGTGGGTCAGGTTACAATTGATTCACTCTTCTTGGGTGGTTCTTTGATTTGTTATAACCATTTTTAAAATTCATTTTTTTTTTTAAATTTTTGTGGCAGATTCAAGAGACAAATCTCTATGAGTCACCACTCCCTTCTGGTATATACTCCTTTTGATTGTTAAACTTATGGTTGAACGTGGAAAGTCTCTAGCTTTTTTTTTTATGGGTTATGTTTGTAACTTTTTATGTGTGCTTCTCAGAACCTCCTGATATAGGCAATTGGTTTTCTAGTTATGCTTATGAATCACCGCCAGTCCTGGATACAAATGATGCTCTTTACTTTTCGGTTGGTGGAGAAGATAGTGAATGTGTACAGGAGACGCAAGCAGAAGAAGAAGAAGAAGAAGAAGAAGAGACTAACGACATTGAAGGAAAAGATGATGTTTGTCCTAGTTTGTTTGAGCAACAACTCGTCTCTTCTTCTGCAAAGGTACATAATTTTCTACTTCCTATGCCTTAGTGTTAGATTATCTTATATGAATCTTTGTTTCTCTTAGCTCTCTGATGCTTCTTGCTACTAATTAGGTTACAGATTTCTCTCAGTCTCAGCATCTTCTTTCAGGTTGGTAAAAAACTAGTTTTATTTGGTACATAAGTCATTACTGTTTCTGCTTTCTTAACATGTGTTATAGTTTAAGAACGCCAGAGTTTAATCTTCTTCTTTCTTTTATCAGAGCCTCCTGATGTTGGAAACTGGTTTTCAAGCTATGAGTATCAATCTCCTCACCTTTCAGACACTCATGAACTTGAATTTTGTTCTTCTGAGAAAGATGATCAACTAATTGTTGAGGAGAGTGACACTGAGGGAGAAAATAGTTCTGGTATTTTCCGAAAAACTAAGAGCAAGCAAGAGACTATTGCTCCTGGCTGGTTAAAATCAAATGACTGCACGGTAAGCTATCTTCTTGAACCTTGTAGTTCAAAGAAAGAGACTTGTGGGGGATCACTTTGAAAATCCATTTGTCATTGACACTTTCTCAATTTTGTACATGTTAGGAGGCCAAGGAGGTCTCTGCAGATGATGAATATTCAAACCAAGAAAGGGAAAAGAAGTCAACGGTTATATTGTTCAATGCTTCAACCAAAAAAGTGGACAAAGATTCAAGCTTCAAGCAAGAACCATTGTTCAGTGAAACGAAAGAAGAAGCAAACTTTATCCCCAAAGGCTACAACCCAAAACCACAATCATTAGCTTATTTAGAGGAGCTGAGACCAAAACATATCCAAGAAACCATTTCCAACAGGCAAATGTCTCCAAGAAAAGCTGCTCAAAAGGCTCGTCCAGAAGAAAATATGGAGTCAGTAAACCAAGAATCAGATGACAAGGAAAATGTTGACGGAAAAAGCACTGAAACTGGATTTATAACTATGAAGAAGGCAAGATTTAGAGAATCAAGAGACCAAAGTTCCATGAAGAAACCAATCAGAGGAGTTCTGGGGGAGTGCTTGAGAAGTAAAGAGCTAAAGAAGATGGCCACAGAAGAAGATGAAGAAAGAAAGAAGAAGAAGAAGAGAAGAGTTTTGGGTGGAATGTGGAATCATCAGCTTTCTGGGGGAGAGGAGACTGCAGGAAAATGGAGTTGCCCTCAGAAAAAGAAAGGGAAATCAGGACCGCCATTGAAACAGCTTCGACTTGATGCGTGGATGCATAAAGTCTGAGTCTTTGAGGAGGAGGCTTCACCAACAAACAATGTACTATAACACTACTAGATGATAATCTGCTAATTTTTATAATAATGTTTGTTCATTAGATAGTTTTAACATTTTGTAATACTACAATCTTTATTGATCATAAAATGACGAATACAAATGTTGGTCTCTTAAATATATCATCGTTGTTGAAGAGTTAATGTATTACAGCCCATTTTAATGATTTTTAAGACTTCATATGCACAAAAAAAATTAAGTTTTGGGGTTGACACAAATCACCAAAACCAAATAGGCAACATCGATTGTATAATGATGAAAGGGGATTAGATTTTCTGCTCTCGATTTGTTTACTACTGACTTTCCATAAGTGATTTCATTTTCTATCTCTATAAAATTGTGCTTTCGTTCTTGTTTCTGTTTCATTGATATGAATTTTTTTTTTTTAACTTCTTCTATGAATTCGATGAATTACATAAGTGTCAATTTAAAAAGATGGGTGTTTCTAAAAATTAGTTCCACTCCAGATAAAAAATTGTATGCATAAAGTATATACATTAGAGTAAGCACATAGATCAAAAGCAATACATTTTGTAATTTACAATCATGTGTTTGGTAAATAAATCAAACAATCATTTTATTTATTTTATATGGTATAAATTAAACTTTAGTGATATTGACATAGATACATAGTATATTTTAATATAAATATTTATTATTGACACTTCCTACTCATATAATTTTTCTAACATTTGTATATTTTCTGTAACAAAAATTTAAACCGTTAATCACAAAACTTTTAGTGTGAGATTTTTCAATCCAAATTTCAAAATTAAAATATTAAGATCTCAATAATTTTTCACTGAAAATTTTGAAATTAACATATTTATATATTTTTATACAGTATATAATTTATTTCAAATGATATTAATATATATAATATGAATATCTACTAATAAGATTTATACGATTTATTAGGGTGGACATTTTATCCGATACCCAAACCCGTATTAAATCCGATCCGAAAATCCAAACTGAAGCAGAAAAATATCCGAACAGTTATTGAATTTGGAGACATTGGATATCCGAACCCAAACAGGTAATATCCGAAACCAAACGGGTAATATCCGAACCCGAATGCATACCCGAAGATAACCAAACATCAGTATACTTAACCCTATATTTCTAGTTTACTTCTCTTATTTTATTCAAAATATTTATATTAATGATGCGCATTGCTCAAAATTAGGCAATATACATATAATTACGGGTAAAATCATTTGCTACTCATTGGAAATACATTTCAAGCTCTTGTTTCTTGCATTAACAAAAATTGCATCTAAAATTTCAAAACAACAACTAAATTAGTGTCTTTCTATTTTAAAAGTTTTATCTCCAAACCTATTAATAGTTTAATTTTTAAAAAATTAATAAACCAGTTAAGTTAAAAGTATATTTTAAATAAAAAAACTTAAACAATGAATAATTTATTTATTTTTTCTTCAAAATTTAAATATCCAATCCCGACACAAAATATCTGAACCCGAACATAAAATACCCGAACCCGACCCGAAATGTAAAAATACCCGAATGGTTTCTATACCTTTTTACTGATTTATCTGTAAATCCTAAATACCCGATACGAACCTGAACATGTATCCGAACGCCCACTCCTACGATATATGATCATTTGTATCTTGTTTGACTAAAAAATGTTAAACTATTGATCGCAAAATTTTTAATGTGGGACTTTTATCATTTCTAGTCATTTATAGTTTTTTAATTCAAAATATAACATATAAGAAAAAATATAATTTTTTTTATTATATGCTTAATGCAATTTTTTAATTTATTTTAATAATATAAAATTAAACAAAAAAAGAGAGGATACAAAAATTATTATCAAATATGTATTATTCATAATTATTAATTGTCATATATATATTATTCATATTAGGTAATTCAATAGTTTTTATTTAAAAAAAAAATTTCTTTTGTACACGACTAATTAATTTGATAGTTAGTTTAATAAAAAACATAATATATGTTTACATGAACTAACTTATTTTCTAAGAATTCCAAGAGTCATACTCATGACACGTGATTACAAAAACATGTTGTAATGCTCAATGATTAATATACATGAGATTGTTTCCCTCTCTTTATATGTTCTTACCTGGTAATAACAAAAACTTGGTAGATAACACAAACCGGATCAGACCGGATTCAATTTTAGTTAGATTACACAATATAAAGAGAACCGGAAACCCAAAAAGAAAGATTGAGAATCAGATCGAAGTACATGTTTGTTTGGTTGGATAAGCATTGACCACTACGGACTGACAGAACCAGGAATGTAAAGTCTGTCATTTTCAATTTACCAGGAAAAAAGATTTCTACAAAATCAAAACTTTGGAGTAAGAGACGGTGAAGATGAGCTTTGTCAAGTATCTCCGCCGTGATAGTTTGCTCCAGTTAGCCGGAAAACGATCCCTTAGCCGAAGTTGCATGCTTCAGACCTGCCGGACTCTCATCATTGAAACCGCCCCGCCTGAATCTGTCAAGCTTAACCGTCTCTCTGGTTCCGATTCTGGTAAAATTTCCCTTATCGAATAGGTGTGTGTTTATTGGGTTCTATTGTTAGGGTTAGTTAATACCGTTGGATGTGTTATTTGCTTCTCTAGTTAAACCTTTTAGTCACCAATGAATCTTGTCTGAATTTGATATTGTCCTGAAAATCTGAGTCACGTTTTGTTTCTTATTTGTGTTTTTGGATGTCTGAGCATTGTTACTGTCGGATTAATGTCTGGTCTGGTGACCTTTTTGTGTTTGCACAAAAATATCCTAAAGGAAAGATGGCAAATGCAGTGCTTTATGTGAGTTTGTGAGTGATTTACAGGGATTGTCGAGGTCAATCTAGACAGGTCTGTGGCCAAAAATTCCATTAATAAAGAGATGCTGAAAGGTCTCCAGACCACATTTGAGACCATACATCATGATAGTTCCGCTAGAGTTGTGATGATCACAAGTCTGGTTCCAGGAGTTTTCTGTGCAGGTGCAGATCTCAAGGTAGTTTTGCCCCACTCTCTCTCATTTCCGTCTGGAACGTTCGTATTCAATAGGGTTGGGTTGGTTACGCATGCTTGAAAAAATTTGTATGTTTTTTTCTTATTTATTTTTCATGTCAGGAACGTAGAACTATGAGTCCATCTGAGGTTCACACATATGTCAACTCCTTGCGCTACATGTTCTCCTTCATAGAGGTATTAATCCCTATTCAACAAATTCTTTTTCAAATCGACTACATTTGTAAACTTACTTTTACTTTATCAAGATATGGAAAATTTATTAGTCTTCAAACTTATAAAAGAGAAGAGGAATGTATAAATGGTTCTAGTGAGATGAAACTATTAGCTTCATGTGCTACTTTACTTCTCTGTAAATGCTCTAGGATTTGGCTCTCCTCATGCTATAGTGGCTTGTGTATTCTAGGCATTGAGTATCCCAACTATTGCTGCAATAGAAGGTGTGGCACTAGGAGGTGGACTCGAAATGGCTTTATCCTGTGATCTTCGAATCTGTGGTATTCTATTTTCACATGTCATCATTTTTCTTATTTAGAGTCTTTCTGCTATATTCTCCAATTCTTGTTAATGTTCTGAATATTTCAGGCGAAAATGCAGTATTTGGTTTGCCTGAAACAGGACTCGCTGTAATCCCTGGGTACATATACTATAAGCTCCATCCATGACTCCCCATTTTATCAATCTTCTGATGATTTCTTCTTTCTCTCGGCTTCTATTCAGTGCTGGTGGGACACAGAGACTCTCAAGGCTGGTTGGAAGATCAGTTTCAAAGGAACTTATATTCACAGGTCGAAAGATTGATGCAAGAGAAGCTGCAAAGAAAGGTCTGTGACTATTAAAGTTGAATTGTGAACTTGTTTTTTATGACATATACATCCACCAAATAGAGGATGATTCTTAATACTCTCTTTTTTGTTGTTGTTGTCGTGTAGGGCTAGTTAACTTCTGTGTTGCGGCGGGTGAGGCTCATAAGAAAGCAATGGAAGTGGCTCAGCAGATAAATAATAAAGGTCCAATGGCGATAAAGATGGCGAAGAAAGCGATTGATGAAGGAATAGAGACGAATATGGCTTCAGGATTAGAGCTAGAGGAGATGTGTTATCAGAAGCTTCTAAACACTGAAGATCGTCTGGAAGGATTAGCTGCGTTTGCTGAGAAACGTAAGCCTCGTTACACTGGCAAGTGAAGCTCTTTTAGTTTCAATAACCGGGGGGAGATAACCATTGTATTGGATGTTAAGAACCGGGATGGTTTAGGATTATAATAATGTGTATGACACAGAAACCAAGTAAAAATAAACATTTGAATATCACTCGTTCTATTTGTGCATTCATTGGCTTAATAAAATTAAATTCGGATGCAATCATGCAAGTTAAAAGCAATGGTTATATACACTAGAGACTTTTTTCTTGCATATTTTAAATAAATTTTGATGTATTTTTTTGTTTGAGTATTTAAATGTAATATAATTTCCAATATATTAATTATGGAGTATTACAACATTTTTTGGTGACCATGTGTCATATATGAAAATTATTTTCAGAATTGTTAAAAAAAACAGGTTGATCTATCTACACATATATTATGTTTTTTTAAACTAACTATTAAATGAATTAGTAGAATACAATTCTTTCTTTAAACAAAAACTACAAAATTACCTAATATGATTAACATATATATCATAATTAATGATTATAAATAATAAATATTTAATAGCAATTTTTTATCCTCTATTTATTTTGTTTTATTTATATAATTATATATATTATATATGCAATAAAAAAATTATATATTACATTAAATATATAATTAAAAATTATATTTTTTCTTATATGTTATATTTCAAATTTTCTAAAACGACTATAAATTATTAAAAATAGTTAAAAGTCTCACATAAAATTTATGATTATTGGTAACATTTTTTTAGTTCAGCTCATCGTTTTTTTAATGGGTCTTGAATGATTAACTAAATAGACCACATACAGAGTAGAAAATGTTTTGTTTTAAAAATTGTTGCATACTCAAAATAAATATGAACCATCATCGGTTTCGTTTAAAATTATGTTACAATAAAAAGTATAAGGTTGCGTAAAATTCCGAATCCAAATAACCGAACCAAATCCAATCCGAAAATTCTGGTATCTAAACCCGATCCGAATCGAAATATTTGAGGTATCAGAGTTTATTTGAACCAAATTTATATACTTAAATATATTAAATTATTTACAATTTTAATATCTAAAAGAATATACAAAATACATAAGATGTTTTAAAATTGTGCAAAATACTTAAAAATATAAAAATAGTGAAAACTATATGTTTAAAATAGATAAACGTTACTCAAAATACCAAAAATACTGAAAATATCACTTGATTTTCTATACAAATATTTAAGCTAAACTAATTTTAATGTCAAGTCTAAATATTTTAACATACATTATTCAAATTTATATGCTATACATTATTTTTATTTTTAGATTTTTATAAATTTAAAGTATATATGAACTTTACTTTAAAAATAAAAATAAATGAGTTATTCTAACCTAAACCTAAACCGAACATGCAAAAATTTGAACTAAACCCGCAAAGATACGAACAGTACCTAACCGAACCAAATGATACTCGAATGCTATCCCTAATCAATCGTAAAAAAAGTGATTGATAACAAAATATGAATTGTTTATAATATTTAAATACAACATATTTAAAAAAAAACATTATTCCGCACAAAGCATGGATTATCATCTTGTAATTATTTATTTGTTCATTTTCCTAAAACTCTAGTATGAAGGCTACAGAACATGAAATGGACTGTTGGGGAGAGGAAGACGGTTTTATTTCCTCGTTACGTTTTCTTTATCAAAAATGTTTTAATTTTTATAATTTAGAAATAGTTCACTAATAAACTAATATGAATAATGTTTAGTTTTTGAATTTTATTAGTTGAATTGATTATTAAGTAATTGAAAATTGTTTTTAGTTACATTGAAGTGATAAATTTTATTTTAAAATTTTTTGTACTTTATTTTCTTTTAATTTAAGTTTGTTTTCTTAATCTGAAAATACGTGTGTTTGTTAATTTGTTGTCTTTAACACTTTGAGTATTTAAGATTAGTTAATTTTTCTTTGTTGTATATTTTTATATATTCATCTAACGGTATTGGGTAAGGGTGGATGTTTGGCTATCCGTTCGGGTTCGGATCAGATATTTTGAATTTTTGAGTATTTCGGTATAGAAATATAAAATCCGTTCGGTTATTTTTAATCTTCGGATCTGGTTTGGGTTTTTTAGTTCGGATTCTGTTATTTTGGATCGGGTTTGGATATTTAGATTTTTTAAAAGAAAATATTCATTGCTCAAGGTTTTTAGTATTTAAAAATATACCTTTAACTAAACTGAGTTTTCTAAAAGTTTAATAGAATAACTGATTAATAATTTTGAAGATAATTTTCTTTTAAAAAGACACTAATTTGTTTATTATAATTAAAATTTTGGATACAATTTTTGTTAATGCACAAAACAAAGCTTGACATGTTTTTTAAGTGAATAACAATCCATAATTATATATATTATCTGATATAAACTTATATGTAGCATTAATATAATTATTTTGAATAAAATAAAAGAAATAAACTAAAAATATAAGATCAAGTATACATATCTTTGATAATCTTTGGATATCCATTCGGGTTCGGATATTATCTGTTTGGGTTTAGGTATCTAATCTCTCCTAACTCAATATCCACTCGGGTATTTTATTACTTCAATTTGGATTCCGGTTCGAGTTTTTGGATCGAATTCGAATGCGGTTTTGGATATCGGATAAAGTACCCAACCTTAGTATTGGGGAAGGTAAATATGATTTCACATATTAGTTCAAACTCGAGTTTTTCATTTTTAATGTTAATAGACTATGAATTTCTATGGGATATGTAAGTTACAATTATTTAACAGGATATTAATGATTGATATAATATCTTTGTGATTCCATCATCCTTAATTAACCAGCGGTTGAGGCGACCAGTGAAAGTCTAGAGCACCATCTCGTGTATGTGCCAATGACTTCGTTCATTACTTGTAAACGTTCATTACTTGTAAACGTCCTCTTCCCTCTAATGCAGAGGTGAACACAACAGGGATTCCTGTAATCTGTAACCAAAACATTATGTTTCTCATCGCTCAAGAACCTCAAGAGTTCACAAAAGATCGGTTTCTTTCTTTCAATTATTACTAAGGAGTAATGACAGATCAGATAACCTGTGGAATAACTGCCTGAACTTCAATGGGAACAGCTTCTTTGATTTTCTTGTACATCTCAGAGTTTTGTTTCCCTCTTAGACAATCCATTTTGTTAACGATAACGACTAAACCACGTCCTTCTTCTACAGCCCGTCTAGCTATAACTACTTCTGAATGTGTCATACTGCGTTGAGATTTTATGATCTGGAACAAAAAAACATGTCATCGCTTTAGTTTTGCAACAGAAAGAAGGCAACTATGTTTGAATATGACAGAACCTCTTCAGCATTGAGAACTAAAGCGACAATATATGCACGCATCAGACTCTTTTTTGACTGCATGATACTTAAAGACGCTGGTCCTTTGTCTCGCTCTGTTCTCTCTAACCAACCATCAGTGTCAACCTTAACAAACATCCAACATAAACATCAAACGAAGTGAATTAGTGAGGCATGTCCAGCTAATGAGAATCTGTAAACGTACCATATAGACGGTCCTGCCCTGAAACTCGTACTGAACTCTCACAGCATCTCTTGTGAGACCAGCTTCTGGACCCACCAACACACGCTCTTCTTCCAACAATGCATTTAGCAATGTTGATTTCCCAACGTTAGGCCTACCCACAATAGCTAACTGCAATGGCAACTTGGACTCGTCTTCTTCAGAGAGGTTCTCATCACTTGGAACATCATCTTGAGTACATCTATCTGAATATACAACTATGAGGTTCATCACTAAAGAGAGAAAACAAAGAAGCAGCTTCTTCTAGTCAAGTGATTCTTGACACAGTTTTATTTCCATTTAAGGTTTGGACCATGTAATCCTCTAGTAAAGGATGGAGAACTTCATAAAGTGCTGTCATCCCAAGTCCTGTCTCAGCCGAGTTAGCAGTAGGCTCACCGAATCCAAGCGCAAGAGCCTCAGAAGCAACTTCAGCAAGAGATTCACCAATAGACTCCGATTTGTTCATCACTACTATAGGCTTAATTTGTGGCGCATGCTTGCTTAGCCATTTACCAACTTCCAAATCCAAAGGATGCAAACCCGCCCTACAAAAAAACATGAACACAAGAATATGAATAAAGCACTAACAACAGCTTAGTCGATTGCAACTTGAGATTAAAAAAAAAACTTTCACCTCACGTCGATAATAAGAACTGCAAACTGAGTCCTTGCAAGAACATTAGCAGTCATAGATGTGGTTTTCCCGAGAATAGTACCAGAAGAAACTTCGGTCAGCAGAGTCCAAAACATTGAACCTCAAGTCACTTAACCAACATGGATTTGGAACCCTAATCTCTGATTTAAGCTTACCATTCAATCCCAGATCTTTAATCACAGCTCCGATAGCATCCTTGCTGCTATAGATTTGGCCCTGATAGTAGGTGGTTGCAATTTCAGGGGATGTCATCTTATTTTGTTAGTTCAGCGGAGCCTTGCCGTCGGGGTTCTCAGATTTCATAGCCATTGTTTGGTGTGGTTGAAGCTATGTTTGGGCGAAAAAGTTTATTTAAAGAGAGAAAGGAGTGGAGTCGGATTGTGAACGTCTTTTTGGCGTTGCAAAGATTAATAAAGGGAATTAAATGTAAAAAGGTGGGGGTGGAGTTAACTACAGACGGCAGAATGATAACAATTGTGGAGACGATGAAGGTGAAGAGTCGGTAATTCCACGTATTTTCGTCCAGTTCAATTGGACACAGTAATTAAGTGACATGGCATGAAAATGATTCCTGATTGGTAGATTTTATTGTCCGACGTGGACGTCCTCTCTGATCAATATATCCTCCTTTTAGTATAGGTTAGATTGTGCGTATGATTTAAGCAAATTCTCTTTTTTTTTTTTAATCTTTTGCTATAAGTTTAAGCTAATGGTTTTAAATCAGACATTAACTTAAACTTGGTTTCATCTATACGTCATCTCTATTAGTTTTTTTTTTTTTTTGAGAAAGGGCTTTTGTCATCTCCATTAGTTGCAGAAATGTTTCCTTGAATTTGAAGTATAGAGTAAAAGGAAAAAGCTTGAGAGATAATAAATGTAGCCGACCAGTGAGTCCACAGCCCAATCAAATTGGTTCAAAAAATGATGTGCTGATGATAATTTTCGTTTACATATTTCAGTGATTGTTCATTTGTTTGACTAATCATCAGACTTAAAGCTGCGAAGGTAAAATAATGTCTTCATTTATTTAAATAATAAAATGATTAAGAACCATTATATCTCAGTCATGATGAATATAATGCCTGAGATATAACCGAACGGATATTGAGTTAGGAGAGATTGGATATTCAAACCTGAGCGGATAATATCCAAACCCGAATGGATATCCAAACATTTGTATACTTCATCCTATATTTTTAATTTAGTTCTCTTATTTTATTCAAAATATTTATATTAATGATGCACGCGGCTAAATATAAGATAATATATATATTATTGACACAACCATTTGCTAGTCAATCAAAATGCATTTCAAGATCTTGCTTCGTGTATTAACAAACGTTGCATCCAAAAACTCAAAACAATAACCAAATTAGTGTCTTTTTGTTTTTAAAATCGTATATCTAAACCTATTAATCGTTCAATCTATTAAAACTTAGAAAAACAGTTATATTAAAAATATATTTTTAAAATACAAAAAATCTTAAGCAATGGAGAATTTGTTTTTTCTTTCAAAATTTAAATATCCGAACCAAACCTAAAATAAACGAAACCCAAACTTTAAATATCTGAACCCGATCGGAATGTAAAATACCTGAACGGGTTCTATACCCCGGTATCAAAATACCCAAAAACCTGAAATATCCGATCCAACCCCGAAAGAGTATTCGAACACCCACCCCTAATACCACTGTTATTGAAACTAGAAGCATAAATAAAAAGTTTGTTTATGGAGTAGTCTGACATTCATATATAACAGTCAGGGACGGCCCATCCTTATTAAAGGCTCTATTCAGAATAAAAATTTTGGGCCCTTTTCTTTAAAGGTAAACTAGATTTTGATTTGCACACCCGTACATCTATTTTCTTCAACTTTTATATTGTCCAAAATTTATTTTATAAGATTGAATATATATATATATATATATATATATATATTAAAAACTTACCAATATTAAATAAGTGTTTAATATGTAGTTTTTAAACACACAATTTGATAAGAGAGATCAACAATAATTTTATTGTGTTTTCAACAGCAAGAATATTATACAATTTTATATATATTTGTCTTGTTATATTAAATTTCCAATAGAATCAATAATGTAAATGTGCGTAAAAATACATATTTATAATCAATTTTTATTTTACATAATAATTTTCCAGTTGGTGATGTTAATTGATTATTTACACATGTTTTAAATATTTTTAATTCTTAGGAATAAATAGTTAGGTATTGGATTCTATTTTTAGACAAAATATTTCACATTAATTTAAAACATTTTTAATTTATAAAATCATTTACGATAAAATATTCAGCATTAATTTAAAACATTTTAGAGTATATCATATTTGGTTAGTTAAGATTATATATTATGATTTTGTAATAGAAAATTTAATTTTCTACTATGAAGTAGTTTTATAAAAAGAATATTCGTGTTTCAAATATTCTATTAACGATTTTAATTGAAAACTTGACATTATTTTATATATGTGATATTATATATATGAAAAGAATCTCGTTGTTCATTTTTATTTTAGGTTTTATAATACTTAATTGTTTATCTTCTATATATGGTTAATCAAGAATATATATTATATACAAAATATTGATTTTTTTAAGTTAATTTGATAGCAATAAATTAGGGATGCCTTAATTTGGAATGTCCTTGATATTAGAAATATTTTGTGGAGTTAATTTTAACTTTTGGACATTTTTTATATTTTTTAATATGTAAAAGACAAAAGAAACTTAAAGATAAGTTCATTGAATGCATAAGTGGTATTGGAGTGTAAATAACTTGCAAAAATAAACGGTAATTTTATTTTGTACTCCTCTTTTAATATATTAGATGACCTGAATTTTTTTGGAAAAATTGCCAAAACGGAATAAAAATTCAGCATGGTTGTCCCTTTGGTATAATACTATCATTAAGTTGTTCCTTTAGTATAATTTTTTTCATAATCCCAAAACTAACCCTTGATTAATCAAATTAATCAAATAAATACATTTTAAAAGTATTTAAATATTTAAAACGAATTCAAAATATATATTTATATATATAATTTTAAGTCAACATTTTAGAATACCTTAATAAAAATTAATAAAAACTAATATATTTAACATTTTTATATTAATATAATTTTTTTGATATAAACAATTGAATTCAAAATAATTATATAAATAAATACATTAATAAAAAGAAATGAATATATTAATAAAATTTTAACTAAAATAAAGAGCACACAAAAAATAATATTTTTTTATAAACTGTACATTTAAATTTACAGATATTTTCAAAATATCGACTAAAAGTTTTGGTCGATATTCATTAATTTTTAGTGTATTTTATAAATTATTTAAATATATTAAAATTTTATTAAATATTTTAAATGTTTAATCATATTTTGATAAATAATTTTATAATTTAAACAGTCATAATAAGTAACACTTATATACTAATATTTTTACGATACTTATATACTTTAATTCATTTATTACTTTTAATATATAATGTTAATGAAAAATAAAATATTCTCATGCATAGCATGGACAATAACATTTATATATTCCCCGTGATATATACAATTGAATTTCAAATAATTCTATAAATAAATATATTAATAAAATATAAACAATTATACATAAATAAATTTTACTTGATATATGTTTGTAAATATATAAAAAAACGTTGAATATATATATATGTATATATGTTTGTAAACATATCAAAAATCAAAAATATATGTTTGTAACATTTTAGACGAGCACATAGGTTATAAATATTTTTAGAATATTTTTGTGACCAAATATACACGTTTTAGGAAGTTGGAATATTTCAAATTTTTTTAGAATATTTTCTTAACTGAAATTTCCTAAATTTTTGCAAAAATCAGGTTTTCTTATACGTAAAAGGCCCTTTCTACATTGCGTAGAACAAAGACAAAAATTATATTAGCAGATTCTACCTCATGTAGCCGTCAGAGTAATGTTTAGATTTCACATTCCGGGAGTTGTAAAATACGTAATAAAAGTAAAAGATGCATTCTACAGAAAAGTAGCTATTTTTACAATTAGTAAAATTCACTTTCTCTTTATTTAGAACTTTAAGTAAAAGTAGATTGTTCGTTCTAAAAAAAGTAGACGAATTTGTTTAATCTAGAATTCACTTTCTACTAACTCATTTTTCGTAGAAGATGAATTCTATTTTTAGTAGAACGTAATTTTAAAATTTATTTTATCAAGTTTTTCAACCAAAAAGAAATATCAGTTTGTGTATATGGGTGTTTTATCAATTGTTTTCATTTTTTACAATTTTTTTGATTCATAAAAATATTTATTTCATTAACTTTAGATTTGGAAAAGGTAAAAGAGAGAAAAAGTGGACAGAAATTTTTTTATACCAAAAAGACAACTATACTGAATTTTTGTTCGTTCTGGGAATTTTCTCAAATTGTTTTTGGACCATTTTTCTTAAGCTTAAAAACCTCGAAAACATTAACATCTGGACCCTAGACGAGAGTGCTTACTTTGCCTATGCCATAGCCCGGACCTGATAACAGTTAAACGTTCTATGTTGAAGCTTTAATACAAAAACATAAAAGAATAAAATAAATTCGTTTTTGCTGCTCCCGTTTTGAATTTTTAAACTTTATTATATATAAAAGGGTATATATGCCTTATCGACAAGTTTGGTCTTCTTAATAAAAGAAATAAAACTGTTATTTATTTAGGGTCTTCCAAAGTTGTGAACTAAACTTAGTATATTTTTTACGCTGATTTATTATGATACTATAATTATAAGAAAGATTACATAGACGATTCGACGACCGACAATATTATCTGTCTTGTGAGGATCTATGCCTAACTGAATCACCTGAGCCGTCTTACGAAGACCTACGCCTGATTTATTTTAAATCGATTTGGTTAGTACTTATATCGTTTTAAAACCAAAAAAGTATTGGTAAAATGTTTCCAGACAGGTGATGCGTAAGAAAAAGCTTTAGCGTTTACAGACCAAAAGAAGAAATTCCATCCATATTCTTCTTCCTAGGTCCAATATGCCTACGCGACCCACCTCTCCAATATTGTCTTAAATATTTTGTATTACCAACTAATTACGCCTTAATTATACACTTTACATTTAACAATTTCAGTAATCTGCTATCTTTATAGCTTTAGCCGACCAACCTTATCGGCTTGCGATGGTCGTACTTTTCTGTTTCATAATTTCTGTCATTTTCAGTAATTTTATAATCGAAGATGGGTGTGTTTTATTTTATAAAAAGTTCTATAAGAATATCTCAACCACATTTTCTTAAGATTTTTAATACACAAAATTTTTTGTTATCCAATTTAATTTCCAACTAATTATTTTCTCATTTTAATATATAAAATTTCAATACCCAGATTTTGTTTATTTTAATTAAAATAGTAACAAATTTCAGACAAAATTTAAAATATCTCAGAAAATTCTAATTTTATTTCTGTTTGAGAAATAAGAGTAAATAAATTGTTTATAATCTTAGATTTTGTAATAAAATTTTTAATTTTTAAATAGTGAATTTAGTTTGTTTTCTGAAATAGGAAACAAACTTATTTATTTTCCTTCAAAATTAAAATTGAAAATTTTATCCCTAATTTATTTACCTTCTTTCTTAAATCTTAAAATAAAATTAGGTTTGAAATTTATAAATAAACAACGTTTGGGTATTAAAAGGGGCCCAGTTTTAAAATTTTGTGTATTAACAATATAATTAGTTGGGGTATTAGACTGGATAGCAAAAAAAATTGAGCATTAAACAGCTTAATGAAATTTAGTTGGGGTATAAGCATTTAACAATATGGCAAATAGGAAAATTAAAAGAGAAAATGACTAGGGTAGCACTAAAAAAGTTTTTGTTATAAATATAGCCTCTAAAAATAAAAATGACCAAAATATCACTTAATGTTTTATCAAAAGAGATAAATATACACTAATGGTAAATTAATTTAGACATTAGGGTTTAGAGTTAAAGGGTGGGGTTTCTTTAGGATTTAGGGTTTAGGATTTAGAGTTTAGGGTTTAGGGTTTAGAGTTAAGGGGTGGGGTTTAGGATTTAGGGTTTAGGGTTTAGGATTTAGGGTTTAGGATTTAGGGTTTAGGGTTTAGGATTTAGAGTTTAGGGTTTAGGGTTTAGGGTTTAGAGTTAAGGGGTGGGGTTTAGGATTTAGGGTTTAGGGTTTAGGATTTAGGGTTTAGGATGTAGGGTTTAGGATTTAGGGTTTAGGGTTTAGGATTTAGGTTTTAGGGTTTAGAATTAGGGAGTAGGGTTTTGGGATAAGATTTCAAATTTTGAAAAATAAAAAAAATTTAAATTTTTCAATAGATAAAATGCTATTTTGATCATTTTAATTTTTGAAAGTTATTTTTGTGACATAAACTTAGAAATGTGCTATTTTGAAGATTTGTCCAAATGAAAATTTAATTGACACATGAGATAACCTAGTACACAAATATAATTGAACATTTTCAGAGAAAAAAATGAATGTACACTAGGTGGTATTTACTCAAATATGTTAAATATGATGAACCTTCAAAAATGACCAAACTATATCAACGAAAGTAACTAACAAAATTAATATTTTCATCTTCAAAGATGTTAGGAAAGTTTTCAGGTAAAAAGATTTAGACAATTTTCAAATCGTTTCTATATTTCTGTCTAAAATACAAAGATTATATATAATAACATAGAATGAAGTAAATCAACTTCTATAATATAATTTATTTAGGGCAATTCTTCTAAATAGACAATTTTCAAGTTTTGATCACAAAAATAGACCACAAGGAGAAAAATGACAAAAATGTTTCATTTAATAGGTAAAAAGACCCTAATACCCTAGATATATTAAAAAATAAAATATTTTTTAATAGTTTTAGATTATATCTTTTTAAATTCGAAATTTTGTTATAATTTTTTTTAAAAAAATATTTTTTTCAAAAAATTTTTGTATTTTTTTTTCAAATTTTCTTTTTGTAATTCGAAAATACTTTTTGAAACTATTTTTTTAATTTTTATTTTAAAATTTTTAATATTTATATTTTATTTTATAAAATTTTAAATCTCAATCCCAAATCCCCACTTCTTAACTCTAAACCCTAAGGTTTGGATTAGTTAACTCTAGGGGTATAAATGTATATTTACCTCTTTAATGAAACATTTTGGTCATTTTGATCCTTAGAGTCTATATTTGTGACATAAAATTTTTTAGTGCTATTCTAGGGTAACCCATTTATTTATTTTAGAAGAAAATATAAAAAAATGTAGAGATGGGTTAGATTAGTTCTTACTAATAAGGTCGACTAGTTGATATTCACTTTGTACATGTAGAAGTCTTCTAAAAAACACAAGTGATGCACTCAACAGTAGGCATGGGCATTCGGGTCTTCGGGTCAGGTTCGGATCGGGTCGTTGCGGGTCCAGATCCTTCGGATCAAAGAGTTTAACACTTGATAGGGTAATTTGAAATTCTCGGGTCGGGGTCGGTTCGGGTCTTCTCGGATCTGGGTCGGGTCTTAGATAGTTGGACCAAATAGGGTAATTAGAGTTTGTCGATTCAGATTCGGCTCGGTTACAGATCGGGTTCGGTTCGGGTCATGTCGGGTCCAACAAAAAAAAACCTAAAACACACAGAAAATATCTGAAAATATTTAAATACTCGAAAAATATGAGAAATTTTATTTAAAATCTGATCCAAAGACATGAAATATATCTGAAGTTTTATCTGATTATCCGAATTATATTTTTGAAAATCAAAATTTTTATCCGAAACCCAAAACCATACCCAAAAACTAAAATTTGAAACTTAAAAAATACCCATAATACCAAAAATAAAATGAAACACCCATATATACTTAATATATACTAGAAGTTTGAGGTTTTCGAGTACCCCCAACTTGAATCAAACGCAAAAGTAACACAAAAAACTAGTGAAATTACAAGTATCCCTTATGACAAAAAAAGACAGAATGTCTTTTACGAATATAACCCTTGGAAGTTTTCTGGAGGCTTTATAAGTCTTTTGGGAGAAGATTTCTAGGAAGTCTTCTCATACCATAGATCTTAGGTATACTTTATAAATTTTATTTAAAAATATTTTGATGGGGGAAAATTGAAAATATGGAAGTCTTCTGATAGAATCTTCTAAAACATATAAATTTTGTTTTCAAGCTTATCTTCTCAGAAGACTTAAATTTCAAGCGGAAAAATAAAATATAAACAGGAAATTTAAGAGGGAAATTAAAACTTAGGCGGAAAATTTAAGTGAAAATTAAAAATTTAAATCTCATGAAAATTAAAAAGTATATCTTATGATCTAAGAAGACATATTAAACCATATAACTTGATAATATTGAAGTTACTTAACACTTTTGAAAGTTAAAAAATATCTTAAAGTTACTTAACAAATTTACAAAAAATAACGTGAGAGTTTTCTCGAACTAGCTAAAAACATTAATAAACATGAGTGTTGCTAACCTCATAATTAAAATCAATTAAGTGATGAATTTTATTCAGGAACCCTAATATCGATTAATATACATGAATCACCAAGAAAATTTTAAAAAGCATTTATAATTTTTGAGAAAATGAAAGTTTATGAAACATTGACGTAGAAGACTTCCACAAAAATCGTCTGCCAGAAGACTTTCAGGAAGTCGACTTCCATTTAGGTCATTTTTGAAATTGAAAATTTACAAAGGAAGACTTCTATAGAAGTCTCTACAGCAGACTTCTTTGGAAGTCTTCCTTTGTAAATATCGGCTTACTTTTGTTTTTGAAAAAATCTCAAAAATACCAGAGAAGACTTACCGGTAAGTCTTCTAGGATAAATATGTTAGTTTTGCAATTGACCGAACTGTGTCAGAAATTTGATTTTTTTCTAGAAGACTTGCATGGAAGTCGTCCACTAGAAAAACTAAACTTAAAAATTACATTTATCTAGACGACTTCCATGTAAGTCGTCTCATGTCTTTTGCAATTGACAAATAAAACTTAAATATTTAATTTTAATTAGACGACTTCGATGTAAGTCTTCCGACATAAGATTTACCAGAAATTCTTCTGTGATAACCAAGGTTTGACCAGAATCTTAGAATAAAATTCTGGAAGACTTTCGTGTAAGTCGTCTCTCGGAAGACTTACATGGAATTCGTCTAATTAAAATTAAATATTTAAGCTTTATTTTTCAATTGCAAAATAAACCGAGATGACTTTCACCGACAGTGAGAAGACTTCCACCCAAAGTCCGAAAGACTTACATGGAATTCGTCTAATTAAAATTAAATATTTAAATTTTATTTTTCAATTGCAAAAGTAACCCGAGACGACTTTCATCGACAGTGAAAAGACTTCTACCGAGAGTTCGGAAGACTTACATGGAAGACTTCTGTCTAAGTTATCTAGAGAAAGTCAAAATTCTGACATAATCCAGTCAATTGCAAAACTAACTTGTGTATCCTAGACGACTTACTAGGAAGTCTTCTCTGGTATTTTCGAGATTTTGGTGTTAACAAAAAAAAGTTGGAAGACTTCCAAAGAAGCCGTCTCTAAAAACACACTTAAAGTCAATTGCAAAACTAACCTATGTATTGAAGAGAAGACTTCCGTATAAGTCTTCTACGGCCATAAAACTTACACAGAAGTCTTTTGACAAACAGATCTCGAAAAAAAATTAGTTTCATACTTTCAACCAACGAGACAACTTGATTAGCTTCTCCTATCACATATAAATTCACCACGAAACAAACCCACTTGTTAATGACCAAGAATTATGAGTTTGAACCTTACAAAGTTTAGAATCAAAATCTTGGTTTTTTTTATGAATATAGAGAGAAAATGAAAGAGATGTAATTTGTGTGCATAAGTAATGAGATATGAAGAGTAAAAATCGAAACTTTGGTGCATTAAGAGCTTCAAATTGGTTGTTCATGATGGATTGGTGTACTGATTGCAATGGTAATATTGTAAACTAGTATTACAGCCCGGCGTAGCCGGGTCTAATTAACTGTTTTTTAAATTATTTAAACATTGTCATAATTTTTAATCAGAATAAACTTTTTTACAAAAATGTTATATGAACAATGGCACATAATATTAGAAGTGTTGCATTAAAATAAAGCAGTTGAAAAAGTACAACAATAACTTATATTATTATAAGATGGTACATGCTTGTAGGATTTTTCAAAAATAAATAAAATATAAAATATAGTTAAATACTTTACTTGATCCATTAACTTATTCAATGATTTCTTTCGGAATAACAAAAACTTAGGGTATGAATGGTGACCAGAGAACATCGAGAAATAATGCATTCCCTAACGTTCCTAAAAAATATCATCATTCACAAGGAATAATTTTTTATTCTCATTCTCTACCATTCTTTTTTTTTTGTAGAGAAATAAAGAACAAAAGTATTCCTTGTTAAATTTGAAAAAGAACAATCATTCTTTTTCATTCCTGCAATTTTATTTCTTTACGTTCCTTTTCTATTAGTTCCTCTTATTTTCAGAATGGTCACCAGTCGAACCCTTAATTTATCTTAATATATATTAATTTGGTTTTGGTGAATCAAATAAATTTACTATTACAATTTATTTAATTTACCTAACATTTTTTTTTTGAAAAGCACACATTCAAAACAAAATTAACCCACATTGTTTATTTTGTAGTTTGTTGAATTTATAAGATTAAAATTTACAACTTTAGTTATTTACAACTTTAGTTTGCTTTTTATAAAATTATAGTGAATTGTTATGTCTTGGTGAAAAATTGCCATAGTCAACCTTGCAAAAATGTTATTGTCGAACTCAATTGCAGTTATGACTACTGAAAAAATATTGTTTTCAAGTTTCAGCAAAGGAAACATTAACCAATAAATCTAAATTTGGGAAGGAGAAATAGTAAAAAGTGGAAATCATGCAAACCTTATTCGTGAGGCCAAAGCTTGAGGTTTGTTCCTTTAGTAAAGTGGAAGATCACTGCGTGAGTGTAGTTTTATAAGCTTTCCTCGATAATAATTTTGTTTATGCTCCACCCCATCTCTCCAATCCGTGACCTTCATGACCTGTTTTAATTGATAAAGGAAGCTTCAAAGTTAGCTATACTGTAATGATCTAAAGTCAAATATATTAAAAAAAAAAAGAAAAAAGAATAATATTCAAAATCATCATTAGTTTCAATTTCTTCAGAAATGACCATACCAGTATCAATATTTTTCTAATGTGATTTAAAACTCCACTGCCACAATCCACTTGATGCTTTGAAAGTGAATCGAAGACAACTTTATTCGACCCTTGCTATCTAAAATCTTGTCGTGATGAACTTTACAGTAAAAATCCAGAAAATGAATAACAAAAGTTTTGAACTGGTGCAGAAAAAAAGAAAGATGATTTAAAGAAACCGGTGGAAAACAAAACTGAAATTTTAGTAGAGAAAAAAAATATGTTTTTTTTTTTTGAAAAACAGGTTAAAATCGTGGTCAACTGTTGTGAATGTAGATGAGATATATTTTGAGAAAAAATAGGAAGTAGTTACTTAAAATTAGGGATCGAAAATATTTTTGTTTGAATCAATTGGTTTTTTTATTTTTAAAGCATTTCCATATGTCAAATTTTGATTTGTTAGGTGACTTGTGATTTAATATATAAGGGATACGTGATGAAGATGAGATGATAGAGTAAAACACTCATTTTCGGAAAAAAAAAAGGTAATAAATAGCATTTTTGTGAGTAATCCAAACTTTTGAGATGAATATGGCAAATGAAAATTCCAAAAAAAAAAATCATGAGTTAGTTTTGTGTTTCAGTTTTTGTTTTAAGTCATATTTAAGAAAAAACCCAAACCGCATACTTCAAAGAGAAAATGATTAGAATAGCACTAAAAATTTTTTTGTCACAAATATAGCCTCTAAAAATAAAAATGACAAAAATAGCAATTAATATTTTATCAAAAGAGATAAATATACATTTATACCCCAATGGTAAATTAATTTAGACATTAGGGTTTAGAGTTAAGGGGCTTTAGGATTTAGGGTTTAGGGTTTAGGGTTTAGGGTTTAGGGTTTAGAGTTTAGGGGTGGGGTTTAAGGTTTAGGGTTTAGAGTTAAGGGGTGGGGTTTGGGATTTAGGGTTTAGGGTTTAGGATTTAGGGTTTAGGGTTTTAGAGTTTAGGGTTTAGAGTTTAGATTTTAGGGTTTAGAGTTAGATAGTGGAGTTTTGGGATAAGATTTCAAATTTTGAAAAATAAAAACAATTTAATTTTTTCAAAAGATAGAATGCTATTTTGGTCAATTTAGTTTTTGAGAGCTATTTTTGTGACATAAACTTAGAAATGTGCTATTTTGAAAATTTGCCCTGCTTGGAAAGTAATCAACATTTGGATGTTCAACATAGCGATTCTCCGGTCGCTGTCAACCATCAGAAATAACGTTAGAATAGTATCAGAAACCCCACAAAATTAAAGTTGGGAATGAATTCACACATCAACTTGGACGTCAGATTTTGTTCTCTTCAATCTCTTTCTTATTCTCACATTTTTTATAAACCCCCAAAAAAAACAGAACTTAACCTCGAAGTCTTAGCACTTCCACTAACTTTGGTCTTTTAATCGTATTTTCAAACCATCTTTCATCACCAACCTAAAGTACAACTCACTTTCTCTCTAATGGTGGAAACAACAAGAAGCTCGAAGAAAACAACTCAATCGGGTGACAAAAAAGATCAAAACCCTAGAAAATTCTACTCTCGATTCCTCTTTAAAGCCCTAATCCTCGCCCTTTTATGCTCCCTCGTACCAGTCTTCCTTTCTCAGACGCCTGAGCTCGCTAATCAAACCAGACTCCTCGAGCTTCTCCATATGATTTTCGTCGGCATCGCCGTCTCCTACGGCCTCTTCAGCCGCCGGAACTACGAAGGAGGAGGAGAAAGCAATAACAATACTAATAACCCTCATCCCTATGTGCCTAAGATTCTCGAAGTATCATCCTCTGTTTTCAACGTGGATCATCACGAGAGTGGATCCGATGATTCCTCCCTCGACAACCACCACCACCACCACCGTAGGATTCAGACATGGAGGAACAAGTACCAGACGAAAATTCCAGAGACCGTTCTCTCTACTTCAGGTGTCAGAGAAAAGCCTCTGCTTTTGCCTGTTCGAAGCTTGAACTACTCTCGCGGTTCTGATTCCGGCAGATGGGAGAGTGTGAGATCAAAGAGACAGCTCTTGAAGACTCTCGTTGATGATAACAGCAGCGATGCGCTTCCTTCTCCGATTCCGTGGAGGTCAAGATCATCGTCGATGGAGATTGAATCTCAGCCGTTGATCAAGACTCCGGCGAATCTGACGTCATCTTCCTCTTCTTCAACGCCTTTACCTAAGCTTACATCTGAGTCTGGAGCTGAGGACACCGTGAGGAAGAAGGAGTTTCACCCGTCACCGTCACCTCCTCCTCCTCCGCCACCGCCGCCGTTGCCGGCGTTTTATAACTCGGCGCCGAGAAAGGATTATCCTCCTCCCCGAAGCTACAGAGAATCAGTTCAGAAGAAGAATTATACTCCTCCACCGCCTCCGCCACCACCACCTCCGATGGACTACTATAAGTCGCCTCCGAGTAAACTCAGAGTAAGCAGCGAACGGAGAAAACTGTCGGAGCAAAAGATGAAACTCGATGAACGTTCAGCGACAAGAAACTCTCCTACAAAAGTCTGGTGGTCTGATCCAATCGCGGAAACGAAAGAAGATATCAGAGAAGACATGAACAGGAATGATAGAAGAAGTTTCGTGGGGAGCAAGGCAACTGAAGAATCCGAGGATAAAGAAGATATGATAACAGAAAATGTAATCCACGAAGATGGTGAACATAGTGAGAAGAAGATAGAAGAGGAAATAAATTGTGGGAACATCAGTGACGTGGACAAGAAGGCTGATGAGTTCATTGCAAAGTTCAGAGAACAGATTAGGTTACAAAGAATCGAATCCATCAAGAGATCTGCTTGTAAGATCTCTGCAAATTCATCGAGGTAGAGAACGTATTGAATGTTCTAATTACAGACAAAATAAATAACATTTTTCAGTTTACTCTGCTTGTCTTCATAAACTTGTAAAAGACTTTTGTGTTATAGTTATTCAGGCTGAAAAAGATAGCAACTGGAATGCTGATTTATGTGAATAAAAACTCAGATTGATTATACACACTGCCATGTGTCACACTGATTACATATTTCACTACCTTGAACAATGTTTCCAATATCCATCTCAAAACTGGAATACAGTGTTGGACAACAGCATGATAAAAACTACAAACCTAGTTGCCAGTTTACTGTTTAGTAATATGTTGTCAGTACACTATTTTTGCAAGGAGTCCCTGAAATGAGAAGCATGGTTGTACGGTAGCCATCTCCTTTGTTTATTCAAGATCTCTTCGTATAGGTATAGGGTGTCAATTGGACGGGCTGGGTGGGTTTGGGCGTGTCCAGATGGACTTATTTTTTTCTGGACGGTTTTGGTCGAAGCCCAAACAAGACTATATCCAAATAGGACCATAACCAAATAGGACCATGACCAGATGGGTTGTCCATGGGGTCCAGACGTCTACTTTATGTAAAAAGTCTAATTTTCAATTTAAAAGATGTGCAGATTCTAAATGTCATTTAAAAGATGTACATATTCTAAAAAGTCTAATTTTCAATTTAAAAGATGATACTTAAAGTCTTAAACTTAAACTTAAACTTCATGTTTTACAAACTTAAACTTAAACTCCATGTTTTACAAACTTAAACTCCATGTTTTACAAAAGGTACTTAAACTTTAACGGCTACTTGAACCGGAACTCCAAAAGGTACTTAAACTTCATTCCTTCACTTAATCTCACTTCCTTCTCTTCTTTCTTCCACTTTCTTCTTCAGCTTCACCTTCATTCTCTTCTTCTTCTTTTTCTTCTTCATCATCTTCAGAATCACCTAATGAGACATTCAGCATGTTTAATCCACAAGTAAAGATGCAAGCAAATCAGTATAAAAATCACAGCAGCCAAGTAAAGAGACATATAAACAATGCAATCGAGTAAAGAGACATATAATGAACATTTCAATATAAAATCAGAAAGCTTACTCGTCACTTCAAACCCACGCAACCAATTTCTTCCACAAATGAGAGCTTGTACATTTGATGGAAGAAGCTGACTCCTATATTTGCTAAGAACACGGCTTCCAGCACTGAATGACGACTCAGAAGACACAGTTGTAATGAGAATTGAAAGAACATCACACGCCATGCGGGACAGCTCCTTAAACCGTGTTGCATTGTTTTTCCAATATCTCAAGACATCTAGAGTCTTAAAGGCAGCCATATCTAAAACCGGTTCAGCCAAGTACACATCTAAAGCTGACTTTCCTGTTCCCGCATTTTGTGAAAAGAACATAAAAATCCTACATTATGAACATAAAAACATTAAGAACACACCGATACTAAAATTCATACATTATGAACATAAAAACATCAAGAACACACCAACTACTTACCCCATACCCAGCTGGTATACTGTTCACCAGGGAGGTTTTTGAAGTGCTTGCAGTAGTGCTCTTAGAATCCTTCTTATAAACTTCGTATAGCTTTTTTATCTTCTTTCAGATATGATCGACTTTCAACTTGCTTGTTAATGGATCCAAGGTGTCATAACAATACTCCATGGCAGCAAACTTTAACCTTGGATCCAACACCGCAGCAATAGAAAGGATGTCACTGTATTCTTCCCAGTACTTGTCAAACTTCAGCTTCATTGTTTCCACCATTTGACAAATTGTCTCATCTTCTGAAGTCTCATGTGCTCTCAGCCAACATTCTATTTTCCAGATTTGCATAAAATTAAAGTTCGCAGTCGGATATGATAAGCCAGATATCAGATTTGTCATCTCAGCAAATGGACAAAAAATCACAGATGAGTGCTCCTCTAGACCACTCCAAATCTGATGGAAAGCACTTGTAACTCGGATATACTTCAGAAAGATTACGCAATGCTTCTCTAAACGGAATGGCTCTAGATAACATCTGAAAGGAAGGTGGAATTCCACCTCTTTGCCACATCCAAAACAAGACCAGCAAACCCAGAATCTCAAACACCATCAAACCTAGAATCGCAAACCCCATCAAACCCATAATAGAAAACTCATCCCTAAATCGAGAGAGAGACTACAACAAACCTGAAAACGGAAGAGGATGAAGTTAGAAAGCTTGAGCTACGATAGTGAAGAAGATAAAGTGAAGAATCTCAAAATCAATTTCTCCGTTTATAATTTTGATTTTGATTTTTCCCCAAATATATTAACCTATATATTTTTAAGATTTGGGCCGTCGAGTGTCCATGTGGTTTTGCGCATTTGGGCTACGGGTATATCTGGACGTCGCCTATTTGGACAAAATATTTTCTGGACAGATTTGGACATGTCCATATTAGTCCAAATTGATTTGGGCATGAGCTACCCATGGACATTTCGCCCATTTGACATCCCTACTGGCCAAGCAAGTTAAAGTCTCATAAAACGTTTTCTCCAAACTATTTGACATCTCATCTCGGAGAACCCAACAAATAGTACAAAAATTTTCCTTATTGGATCATTCCTTTTTACTTCTTAATTACCTTAATGAATGTTCAGAATAATACAAATCAAGGTTCAAACAGTTATAAAATAGGGCCCCTTGAGACTTAACACCTAGCTCCTACAGAGACTCTCTTTTTTTTTTTTTCAAATCAGTTTAGGATGATTTTCTGCTTAAATCAGATTTTTTTTTATAATTATTTTGGGTTTAACCAATTTGCCGCCTACGCCGACTATAGAACATTGACATCAAGAGATCTGTAGTAAAAACAATTCCTAAAACTGTGTCAAAGCCTTCACCATCGCATCCGACTTCTCTATATACCCTTGCCTCGATGAAAATGATGTCTTCTACCGAAAGAAGTTTACTTTCTCTATTATTCGTTGTAGAAAATGATGTCTTCTACCGAAAGAAGTTTCTTTACGCACATACATCGCTGGAGCAAGGGTTGTCTATAAATCTCATTAACTTGAAAGTCCTAATTTTTTTTTTTAATTATACATGGATATCTTGACCACAGTGGTCCAGACTAGTCACATGTTGCCACTTGTCGGTCACCGGTCTTTGGCGATGCCAGAATGTTAATTTTTCATTGGCCGGGACTCGAATCATGGTTTCTTCTCCGTATTAGGCTTTTACCCTCAAGTTAATCACCACCAGACCACAAGTCCTGGTTGAAAGAACTTTAAACAAACAATGAGAACAAAATAGAAATAGGCATTTATGGTCCCATTTTAGTATCATACAAAACATGCCTTTGATTAAAACCCACTTCAACACTCGCATTCTATTTTATTGTCAGTCAAAACGAAGATCAGAGCAAAACCACTCAGAGATTATGAAAATGGAGACGTCACTTGTACTTCCTATCATCGATATCTCTTTGCCGAACAAGATATCCACAGCATAGTTGATTCGTAAGGTTCGTCTTCACCGTAGTAGTCTCTCTCTCTGTTATCTCTATCATCTGCTTTCACAAGAGTAGAAACTCTTCTTCTTCTTTATGTACTAATAGCTCTGCTTGGTGATCAGAAGATCTATGCTTGTTGCTTGAGAGTTGAGACAATTCTATGTTCTAATTCTTAACTGTTTTGATGTTCTTTGTCTGTAATAAGGCATGTCTTGAACATGGGTTCTTCTATGTCAAGATCCTGATTTCTGGTATATGTGGAAGGGTTTAAGAGAATTGATTTTGTTACCTATGTTACCAAAGTACACTTACCTTTTTGGGTATACATTCATTTAGACCTCCTGAGTTAAGCGTACGTGCTTGAGCTGGAAAAATGGAATGACGGGTGACCTATTGAAAGTGATTCGCGATATCGTGTGAGTTACGTCAAAGCACGAAAAAAGTCACGTGGTGATTGCAGGGTTAGTAAACAATACTTACGGGCCTTGAAAAAATTAATGCACCGCCCGTCGGACGGTATGAAGCCCACAGACCGAAAGAGCAAACCTGAGTGGTCCATTAGCTGTGGGCGGTCGGTGCATTTTTCTATGCGGAGAAACTCGACCCATCCTTGACCTCCTTCACATGTGATGATGTTATATACCATTTTGCATATATGGCTTCTTTTTTTTGCTGAGTTCATCTAAAGGTTTTTTTAGCTCTCTGTTTTTTTTAGGTGATTCTAAGGAAAGCTTTTATCTTGGCTCTTTGGAAGGAGCTCTGGGACAACATTATCCAAACCAATGGCCTCCTGAAGGTAATATATATTTTACTACCTGTTTCTGTTTCATTTAACGGTTTCTATCTTATCTCTCACGGGTTATGTGTCCGTGTGGAAAAGATCTCTTGCCATCATAGAGGAAAACCATGGAATGTTACTACAAGAATGTTCTGGAACCATGTATTTCTTATTTTTTTTTGCTAAATTGTAAATGTCATTAAGTCAATAATGATGGTTTGATTACAAGTTTGAGCCTGCAATCCAGTTTGCTCGAGAGCCAAACCGATGCTTAGAGCCGCAAAAAAGTTAAAAAAAACCTTAAACATCACAAATTCAATGCTTGTCCAACAAAGCCAAGCAATGAAACACAATTCAGCAACAAACATCAGCAATATTGGTCCAAATCAAAGCACTTCCTAAACCCGAGAAGGATAGAGGAGAAGGTCCAAAGGGCTATGATTTACTGGGGTTAACCCGGAGGTCTCTCGTTAAGCGACACCGGACAGCTGGCAAGACGCGCTCCGGTGCTAGTCGAGGAGGACCGCGTTGAAAACAATTTCCTGGCGACCACTCGGAGATAGGACTTCATGACCAAACAAACAGACACACACACTTGCTTGAAGCACAATTCTGATCAAGCGCAGGCGGTACAATACGCTCCCCAAACCGGCCACGCGATCAATAAGATAAGCACATACGTCCGCAGCGGTCTCAAAGAACTCACCGGAAGCTTTGAAATGGAGGTGAGATGCAGGAGGAGCAAAACGTCTCCTCAAAACAGGCAAGTCCACGGTGGCTACAGCTCACCCTTTAGATCTAGGGGGAAACGATGGGTCTGTCCTCTAAACCTTTGCTTCCAAAACTCCCATATCTTAGAGACGAGCCAGCTACTCACCAACAAAGGACTGCCATGCCTGCTGATGCTTGAGACTAGGAAAAGAGGTTCTCAGCGTTTTGCCACAAAAACGCTTTACTCTGTAACAGAGTGGAGAAGCTCTAAAGACCTTAACCTCGGACCCACCATGCTGAACGTCAACAGGAGAAGAGGAGGAACCGGAAAGCAGGAGGCAGCGACGCTACAACTCACCGGCGAACTCTTGGAACTAGTTCTGACCCAGATCCAGTCTCTGTCGACCACAGGGGAAAGCGGCTAAGGACCCAAAGACGAAGCCATCGCAGATCTCTTCGCTTGAGCTCCAGGGACACCCTAGACACCAAGGTTTCACCATAGATTCGCCAACATTGACGAAAATCCAGAGACTCAAACAAGGAAGAGAGGAGAGACGAAAAGATCTAAGGGTGAGGCAAGGAACATAGTAGGTTTAAAACTTAAAGTTGAATATAGGTTTCAAGTTGATAATATCGACAGTTAGTTTTGACAAATAGGCTGGTTACAAATGTACAATATAGGTGTCTGTTGTGTTCTTGATATATCTTCTTTTCATCTTTTACATGTAAATGAGGTTAATATATATCTCAAGATTTTTTCTCTCTCTTCTATATTAGTTTTTTTCTAGATCAATTTGCTAGTTGTGCTTGACATATTGATTTGCTGCTCTAAGGTCCGTTGGTCGAAAGTTTCTCGGCTTGATTGCGTTGGCATTGGATTTAGATGAGGGTTTCTTCGAAAATATCGGAGCCTTGAATGATCCTACAACAGTTGTTCGCCTCTTATGCTATCCAGGTATCTATGTACATCAAACAGACGACTGTGCATTTGCTATGGAGTATAGGTGAAGTGATCAGGGGAAAGATAGATCAATCCCATATTTAGGGAGTTCGAGTCTAGTTTTGATCTCTACACTTGCTATGGATTATATAGGTGAAGTGATGTCGTCGGTTGTAGAAACATATGGTGCCTCAGCTCACTCGGATTACAGGATGGTCACTTTTCTTTTAACTGATGGAGTCCCAGGGTTTCATGTAAACATTTCTAAATTTACATTGTAACTCTCGTCATACTCTTCTCTTTTGCGTAGCCTTTTGTTCTTACAGCTGTGTATGAACAACAATTGGTGATAACTTCTCCTGTGGGAAGGTTATTAAAGGATGATGTTTTGGGTTCGATGAACGCCAAGCGCACCAACAACCTACCTAGAGAGCTTAGGGCTTACAGGTGAAGGATTGGGATCGTTTCTCAGCAGTGCCAGCCTGGGTCCCATGGGGCGGGTTGTTACAAATACTTGAGTCCTTTCATATGAATTGGTTTCTATTCGGTGCAGATTCCCGCCTATCCTTGCCGGTGACTATATTGGGTAACCTACAAGTCTTAGTTTTAGTCTGTATGTTTTTTTTTGTTACGAAATGTAATATATTATTCAACATATAACGCATGAATTTATGGTATGAAAATAATATTTTCAAAAGTTTACTTTAAAGATCGATATTGCGAAGACTTGAGATTCTATGACGGCCAGAATCAATGGGACTACATCGGAACAACAGGTTTGCATCAAGAAGACCTTATATTTCCTCTGGGAGTTCAAACGGTGCATATTAGATCATGTGAGATGAAGACAGATCAAGAAGATAAAGTAGTTAGTTAAAAAACAGTTCAAATAAAGTAAATTCCATATTTAAATAAAATAAAATTACAATAAAAAAAATCAAAATATACGATAAAAATGCAATACATAAATTATAATAATATTACGCTAAAGCCATGTTACTGTAGTTTTAAAATCAAAGTTTGAAAACATTAGTAATTAACGAAACACATATATCGTTCATTAATACATATTTAAACCACAATACTATATATTTACATAATACATATTATAATTAAAAACACATGCATCATGTAAATAATGTAAATAAATTTAAAATTTATATGAAAAAAATAAAAAGAGAGATAAATAGACAATGAGAGTTCTTTGTATTATCAAAACTGAAATAAAATATAGGGTTTTTTTGCAAAATTGACATATAACTCAAAGTCAAACACAAAACTAACCTCCTTTAAAAAAAAAAATTAGTTATGCCCTATCCACTACACAAGTTCATATAATTCACGAAATTACCATTACATTTTTTTTTTCTTTTCGAAAATGACATTTTTACTATCTCACCCTCATCATCTTCAAGTAATTACAAGATTGCCATTGTCATCAATACCTCAACCACCATGAACAACCAATTTGAAGCTCTTAATGCTCCAAAATCGATTTACCCTTCTTCTTTCTCCATTCTTATAAACTAAACACAACATCTCTCTCACTTTCTCTCCACATTCAGCTAAAAAAAACCCAAGATTTTGATTTTACATTTTTTATGGTTCATAGAGTCATAGAAGATAACGATTCTAGGTGGGTCACTTTCGTTTGAGATTCTGTGTGCTTGGAGAAACCTTATGTGTGCTAAGGAAGTTATCTCACCAATTTAAGGTATGAAATCGAGTTTTTTTCCAGATCTGTTCGTCCAGACGACTTCCCAAGTAAGTCGTCTGGCTATAGACGACTACCTAGAACTCATCTGGTCAATGCAGAGGTTATTTTTGCAATTGACTTTGAAATCTGTTTCCTGAGACGACTGAAATATAAGTCGCTTTTGTTTGGTTACAAAAAAAATCTCCAAAGAACCTAGACGACTTACATGTAAGTCGTCATAGGTTAGTTTTGCATTTGACTGAATTTTGTCGGAATTTTGACTTTCCTGGACGACTTATTTTCAGTCGTCTCGTGGAAAATTGAAATATCAATATTTTATTAAAACCCGACGACTTACATGTAAGTCGTCATAGGTTAGTTTTGCCATTGAATTTTTTTTTTAATATTTTATTATACCTAAACAACTTACAATTCAGTCGTCCGCCCGACGACTTACATGTAAGTCGTCCATAATTTTATTCCGAGATTCTGGTCAAACCTCGTAAATCCATGTAAGTCGTCGGACGGACGACTGAATTGTAAGTCGTCGGACGGACGACTGAATTGTAAGTCGTCTATATATAATTAAATATTGAAGTTTTATTTTTTAATTGCAAATCTGACCCATGATTACTTAATTGTAAGTCGTCGAGTTTAAATAAAATATTGATATTTCAATTTTTCACCAGACGACTGAAATGTAAGTCGTCCAGAAAAGTCAAACTTCTGAAATAATCCAGTCAAATGCAAAACTAACATATGACGACTGAAATGTAAGTCGTCTAGCTTTTTTGGAGTTTTTTTTACCCAAACAAAAGTAGACGACTTATTTTTCTGTCATCTCAGATAACAGATTTCAAAGTCAATTGCAAAAATAGCCTATGCGTTGACCAGACGACTTATATTTTAGTCGTCTGGAAGACTTAGATTGAAGTCGTCCGCGTCGATCTTTAATAAACTTTCGTTTTCTTTGTTCTATGTTTGCTAATGTGTTTTATTTTGACTTTTTCAGATGATGCCTCAGTTATATGCAGTGTATGGAGAATGGTTGTTGAAAGATGGATGTTGGAATTTTGTGGTTGATCATTTCAAAGGAGCGAGAATGTTATTTTTGAGTGAAGGTTCGACACATGCTGATCTTGTTGCAATGGGTCAAGAAGATTATAACCTGGACATGAACACATAGTCTGTGGAGTTAACCTACCTGTTACAACAGATGGCTCCAGACCTTCCTCCTATTCATATTACAAGTGATAGACAAGTTCAGAACTTGCTCGAGATAACTAAAATGCATGAAATACGTCTTTGTGTATCAAGCTTTAGCAAGATGAGAACGGTTTCAGAGGAAATGGATGAAGCTGATGTGGGGGATGAAGCTGAGGAGGGGGATGAAGCTGAGGATCATGATGGGGAGGAGGATGCTGACATCCCTGTTGCCACTGATGCTGAGGATTATAGTGAGTATGGAAAGGTTAAAGACGAGGATGAGGAAGAAGATGATGAAATCTGTTTTGAAGATTACAAAGGGGCTTATGGTTGTGAAGGAAAATGATCATCTGCTGACAGAATCTATGTCAACTAGAGTTTTGCTAGTAGGGATGCACTGCTTTCAGAGTTGCGGTTGACATCGGTGAGGCGTAGGTTCTCCTACAGAATATACAAGTCAACGAAAACTCTCTTTGTGGCAACATGTCGTGTTAGTGGTTGTCAATGGAAGGCCAGAGCAAGTGTGAAACATGGGACTAAAACGTTTTGGGTAACCAAGTATGTGGAAACTCATACATCTTCCATCACAGACAGAATCGCTCAGCAGAAACACTGTACTCCGAAGTACATTGATCGACTTTTCATAGATTGTGTTGGAATCATTGATGTGTTGAATCCGCAGCATATCAAAGATGTAATGAAGAACATGTTTGGCATGACACTTGATTACACCACTTCATACAGAGTATTGTTATACGCGCAAGAAATGGTGAGAGGATCAGCGGAAGATGTGTATGAGCGACTGCCTTCATATTTGGAGAAAATCAAGGCAGCAAATCCGGGTTCTATCACTGCTATAGAACTTGATTCTCTGAATAGATTTAAGTATCTATTTCTCTCTTTTAGAGCTTCTATCAGAGGTTTTAAGTATCAGAGAAAGGTCATTGTAGTGGATGGGACTCACCTAAGTGGGAAGTATGAGGGTACTATGTTGGTTGCAGCCGTACAAGATGGTAATTTTCAGATATATCCATTGGCTTTTGGGATCGTAGATGGTGAAAATGATGAATCTTGGGAATGGTTTTTCACAAAATTGGCGAGTTGTGTATCTGATGAGTATCCTCTGGTGATAGTCTCCGACAGGCACTCCTCCATTATAAGAGCATGTGAAAAGGTGTTTCCTCGGGCAACCCGAGGAATATGTTATTATCACCTTCAAGAGAATATTGTCAAAAAGTATAAAGGGAAGCATCTCTTGTACTTTGTGAAAGGTGCTGCTTATTCTCATACACTACGATTTTGATCGGTACATTGATGAGATACGGAGTGCAAATCCGGATCTTGCTGAGTATCTGGAGGATGCTAATGTGAGCCTATGGTCAAGGGTTCATTATCAGGGAGACATGTACAATTTAAAAAGAGCAATATCGCTGAATCAATTAATTCCGCACTGAAGCGGGCAAGAGGATTTCATATTCAGTTCCTGCTGGAGTTCATAAGGGAGAAGCTAGGAAGGTGGTATTGGAAAAGGAGAGGAGATGCTTTGAGTCTTACAACTCAATATAGTCGGGGTGTTGAACACTTGCTTGTTGTTCGAGAGGAGATCGCGTATACTCTGAGACTCCAACAAATTGATGGATGGAAGATCTTTGTGAAAGGTGGCAATAGGGACTGTAATGTTGATCTGGAACTTCAAAAGTGTGATTGTGGTGTCTATCAAGTCGAGAAAATACCTTGCTCTCATGCTATAGCAGCTGGAACAACAGCTGGTTTACATATCTCCACACTTGTATGGCCGGTCTACTCAAAGGATACTTTGTTTGCAGGATACTCAGAGAATATATATCCTTGTGTTGGACAACAAGTTGAGGCACGCACATGCTTTCCTTCAGAAGTAAAGCGTGGTCCGGGGAGACAGAAGAAATCAAGATGGCAATCTTGGTTAGAGCTATCCAGGATGAGAGGACGCACACCCCGGAAGCAACACAGGGTTTATAGGTGCTCAGTCTGCAAATAAACTGGCCATAAGCGTCCACAATGTAAGAACTGACGTGGAAGACCTTCAAGTAAGTCGTCCAGAAGACCTTCTGGTTAGTCGTCGACCGACTTAACTAGAATTCTCTCATGTCTTCGAATCTATCTATCTAACTGTAGACTCTATGTTTTATGAACTTCTCTGTAGAATTTATGTTTTATGAAGTTCTCTGTAGACTCTATGTTTTATGAACTTCTCTGTAGACTTAACTTTAAGTCGTCTGAGAAGTCTTCCAACAAAAAGACCACGCAGACGACTTAAAGTTAAGTTGTCTGAGTGGTCTTTTTGTTGGAAGTGGTGGTAAATCGTCCAGACGACCTTCTGGTTAGTCGCCCAACGACAATGCAATTTAAAAAGACTAGTCAAACATTACATTATCCGAAAGGTTACTGCACTACCAAACTAATTTCCTACGGAATTCTAGTTTGGTATGAGGATAGGTTACAAAAAACATCATCCTATCCTGACCCTGTTAACGTAGCATAATCTACCATACAACAGTACACAAAAGCATCAAGTTCAAATACAAATAACACATCCAATATCTACTCATACGTGCCCAGGTTCTCATCATTGTCTTGGTTTTCCCATTCGCGGCACATAGGAAGCTCTTGAAATATATCCACCGCCATCTTCTCCCTGATGGTCTTCCCATTTCTAGTACAAAACGCTTTGGGAAATTCCATCCCAAGAGCATGACATTCAATGTACTTCAGAGTGAAGGGGCCACAATCACCAGCTCGGCACTGAGGTACTCTAACGGTTTGTCTCTCATATGTGTATGGCTCCAATGTGTATTGAACCTTTTGTTCGCCAGGGACAGCGCACTCAACAAGCAGATAAGGGACCATTGTGACAAAAGGCTCCATTACCTCATCGAGTTCTTCAGGGCTAATATGTTTGATGATGCTGTCCCAGACGACTATTTGCCTAGGTGTCATTCATAGGTGAAGTTTAGAGTTAATTTTCTTAATTTGATTGGTTGTTTGTATTTGAATTTTCTTTTATTTAGTTAAAGTTTAAAAAAGAAAACTAATCCTATAACTACGTAATCTAATCTATATTACCATAAAAACAATTAAACATTTAAAAAAATAGATGAATTAACATAATTTGTTTATAGAAACAATTAAATATTATAGATTACAATATAGAAATTTAAAATATACATATAAATACATATGGTATGATAGAAATAATTATATAAACGATTTTAACATATTTATATTAACAGTGGATACAATAAATGATAGATTACAGAAGATTAATTAAACTAAACCTAATAATATTTTGTTATACTCACAATATATATGTTTTTCAAAAATGTATCCGATGAATTAAAACAGTCAAATATATAACTTTAAAAATATTCAGTCATTTTTCAGTGACAAATGTTGATTGTATAGTTGGGCTATTACTTTTAGAAATGATTAAAATATTTGTATATATAAAAACAGAAAAATATATAGTAAATCTTTTAATATAATTTTAATAAATGAAAATATTTATTATGATATTAAATTGAAAAATTAGAACATTATACTAATACGAGACTAAAGTTAATATACTCTATAAATATAATTCTTATAGCCTTGATTATAATAAATTTATATGGTAAATTCTTTAAAATAATATTAATCAATGAAAAAAATTATTATAATATAAATTAAAAAGATGAGAACAATATATTAATACAGGACTAGAGTTAAGACTCTATTGATATAGTTTTGCTTATAATAAAATTGACTTGCTTATTTTGTAATAGAAAAAAAAGAAAGGATACATATATAAAACATCAGTGAAAAATAATAACACTTTTTTGTTGTATTCTTGGTTATATTCTGTGTTATTTTATATTTTTACGTACTTAATTTTTTATATGTTTGCCGAAATACATGTGTTTAACGTATTATTATAACTGTTAATTAATTATTTGTAACTATTTACTTCTAAATAAAATAAAGTGGTAGAAAAAATAATGCGAAAATAGAAAGTGTTATAAGATAACTTTTTGTTCATTAATATTTGGTTTTTTTTATTAATAAAAAATTATGTCAAAAAAGACTTTTTGGAAACTTATAATAAAATTTATAGAATTAACTATATATTTCAATATCTTTTAAGAGTATACAATACCAAGACTTTTGATTTTCAAACTATTTAAAATAAAATGTTATTTTAATAGTTATGATTATTATTCAAAATTACAAGATTATAAACATCATATATAATTTTCAAAAAGTATTTATTCCCGCGAAATCGTGGGCAACCACCTACTTATAAATATACATATAGTTATATTTAGTATGAAATATATCAATTTTTAAAAGATAAATATCAATTAAAATGTAAATGTTGCATATAGTAACTAATATGCACTTTAATGTGTTTTATCTACAGTATATGCTTACATAGGAAGATCGTATAAAATATAAATATTGGATCATAAACTATCATGTAGGTACTTTTTAATACGTATCATTTATTAAAAAAAATCTTCATTTTAAAATTTTTTTTGGTCAACCCTTTTAAAAGTTTTGTTCTGAAAAAACCTTCTTGTCAAACGAAACATTTTACCTATCAACTTTCATTGATTTGGAAACTTGGTTGTTTATTGCATACGTCCATAGATATAATAATTACAGTATATGCTTAAACATGTAAATCATTTTCTAATGAATTGTCTTTTCGTTTCACTTGGTTCATCTTTGTAATTATTATACTACTATCTTACCTATATAGCTATTATTCGAACTTTAATTTATATTAGTATGTGTTTTAATGGAAAAAATATGAAACCATTATGATTAATAAGAATATAAAAGAATTATTATTAGATATTAAAACATTGATTGACAATAAAGAGAAATATCAACAAACTGTAAATTCATATAGATGTTTAAACAGTATTAGATATAGTAATTTTTTTCACATTTGTGACAAATTCCTTTCGACCTCTTATCAATAGCAACCGTTTTTTTGACACTGTTTTTGCTTTGGCTTGTAACTTCCCATGTGGAATGGAACAAGAATGATTTTTCATGACGTTCTTGTTTAGATCTTCTAACTTTATCCTGTTGATTATATCATCCAGAGACGTTAAACTACCTCGAACTTCCAGGAATCTTCTCGATCAAATTGCTAAAAATAAAAGTATTGCAAAGAGAAATACCCTCCGAATTCAAATCGCTGCAGATTTAATTGCTCAATTTTTTTAACAATAGGTTTAGAGTCCACCATCTCGAAGTGTAAGAATTTGGCAGTGGCAAAATATTGACGCCTCATAACATGATTCTTCTCCAAAGATAATCACAACGGCTTAGAAGTTTTTTCCTGAGAATACAATGCATAAAAGGGATCAATTAGTCGGCCTAATATCACTCATTTATACATATAATCACCATCTATCCACGATTCTTCACTTCTTAAATTGAAGACATCGGTGTTACCAACATGATTTACTGGTTTGTCATCACTAAGATAATCAATTTCAAATGCGTTAAATATTGTTCCATCTCTTGTTGCCAAATACATAAATTTTTTCCGTCAAACTTATCCGGCAGTAGTGGATCTGAAATACTGCACAATTCATAGTCCACACTGCCTTGTGATTTGCTTGTCCGTCGAAGTTGGTAAGATTCATCTGCATGACCAATACAAAAACAAAAAAGTATCATTAAACGGATATAATATAAACACAAAATAACCAAATGAATGATAACGTTTCAAACAAATTGAATAAAATCTAATTTACCGCTAGCTATATGTATAAGGACTGCTTTGATTTATGAAAAGATATCGAGTTAATATATAGGGTAACTAGAGTAACCATGCGCTACGCGTAGGATTTGATTTAAATGTGATGTATATAATTATATAATTATATAATTATATATTTTCATTGCATATATTTTATAAATTTAAGTAAAAAAAATAAAAATAAAATATAAATTCAATATTTTAAATTATAAGATAAAATATTTATCATTAAATATAATAAAATATATATTATTTATTTATTATAGTTTTGATGATTTAAAAGATAAAACATTCAACAAATGTTTTTTAGTAACAAATTAAAACTAAACGCAATTTTATCCAGCCGACCCGAATATGTGTCTAGTTGACGGTTAAACCTGTCCGACTGTTAATTCGGTTCGAGTTTTAAAATAATGGCAAATTTGTTACTCAGCGTGGAAGTAGAAACATGCACCACCTCATCTGACAGTAACTCCATAGCCCATAATTTAATTGTTATTTAGATTATAAGATTTGTGTTATACGGTGTTTGTTGTATGACAAAGGTAATTTCAAAATCAAAACAATGACCAAAGAAAAAATCATTTTGATCAATTTTCTAACTTGTAATATTTGCTTTTATCAAAGAAACGATTAAAGTTGATTAGAAGAGGCATAAATGGATAATAAGCTTAATTTCAATTAAAGCCCAGTTTAGTTAAAAGCCTATGTCCTATTTAAGGTCGAGTCTTCCATTCCACTTTTGCCACTTTTTTCTTAGTCATATTTCAGCTCCGACTGGTGACCTTTTCGGGAACACGAGGAACGAATAGGAAATGAACGTATAGGAATAAAATTGCAGGAATGAAAAGGAATGCATGTTCCTTATCAAATTTAACAAAGAATGCTTTTGTTCTATATTTCTCTACAAAAAAAGGAATGGGGAGGAACAAGAAGGAAAAACTATTCCTTGTGAATGGTGATTTTTTTTGGGAATGATAAGGAATTCAGTGTTCCCTTTCGTTCCTTGGTCACCATTCAAAGCCTTCGTTCTTTTTTGTAACCGCCGGTAATTTTTTCAATTTTGTTATAGCTTTATTTAGTTCTATTGAAATCACTATCTGTGAATTGACTGTCACGTGAGTTTGCAATTGAAAGCATTGACCAAATAACTTGGTCATATATGTATTATTTTTTTGAACGGCAGTCAACTATGAAATATATTTTATAGGAAATAAATCTCCTACAGTCAAACCAAGAGGAGGTGGATTTTCAAGCGATTTCTTCTTCCCAAAAGTATTATTTGTGTTAATCGCAGTGAGATCTTTGGTAGACTCTGCTTCATATTCGTCCTTGGGAAGAGTTTGTTTCCAAGTGTTCCGATAGCTCGGAAGGTTTCTTGTCTTGGGGCCAATTTTGGAGGCCTCTATTCAAAGCATGTCCAGATAAATCTTGAGCTATATATATACATCACCAAACAAATCAATGATATATTCAAAGTGTTTTAATGTATTAGTCTTCATTGTATAAGAAAATTTATCAAGCAAATCTGAAGTTGACTCATGTTTTGTTAACCAACTAAAAATTTGTGCACAACAAAAGTAGAAAAGTACACGGATAAAGAAAGATCAACTCAATACAAAATATAAGTTTTTTTTTGGGGTCAAAATACAAAATATAAGTTTATACTGAAACAAACATTCATGATTCAGGAGACATAAATAAGCACATGTATGTGTGTATCAGTAAAATTTTATTCTTCTGCCGATGATCTTTTATTTCTCCTTCAATAGCTTTAAGAGATAAAGATGATCATAATGGTCCATGTTTTAAAAAACACACAGTAAATATAAGTCCAGGAAGGCAGGAACTAAAACATTGGTTAAAGTCCCTAACTCCCTAAAAACTCTAGAACTCAAGTTTTTCAAAAACAAAAATAAAAAACTCTAGAACTCAGTTTCGTACAATTTCAAGTCACCACTTCTGTAGCACTTTCTTTGTGAAAGTTAATGAACGTTGGGTTCACAAAAGTCTCATTCCTTATATCTAAAAATGGTTTAAGATTGCTTTTTAGATTTTTGCACAGTTGATTACAATCGTTAGCATGACACTACCATAATTGAATAGTAAGAACATAATTTAAGTGTGCTTCTATAAGCGAAGCTAAAAAGATACAAATCAACCATTTTGCAACCCTAACAGTCATATTAGGTGTCTCTACCAAAGTTTCCAGAGCATACTTGAAACCTGCATATTCTTCTACGTTTCACAATTTGATTAACTCTTCGTGAGTTGCATTGAATTTCATTTTCAGAATTCTAATTTCTATGGCTGCTTCTGTTAGAGGTAAATTTTTGCGCTGCCTTTTTTGACCCTGAAGAAAACCAAAAGAGAAACTTGAAGTCAAGAAACGGTGCAGATTAGCTAATTTATGTAAGGCTAATGATGAATTTGAATTGGCGTTTCTATGAAGCTCGAAGATTCTATTTTTTAACTTGGTTTAATCATCCCGCATAGAGAGATAGTGATATATACCTATAAAAACTTGTCTCTTACCTAAAACCCACTTTATAAGTTAGTTGTCCTCTCATTGTAATCTGAAAAGCCAAAATCTATTGCCTTAAACTGAGAGGTGTCTTTTGAGGGAAACAGAAAATTCTGTAGCAAACAATGTTTAGTACACATTGATAAGATGGTGATAAAACATCAAATGTATAAGCGGAAGTGAAGAGTTTTAATCACCTTGGGTTTGAGATCTCGGTGTACAACACCTTGGAGATGACAAAATGAAATCACTTACAATATTTGTATCAAAACAAACTTTGCATCCTCCTCCTTATACTTCCCACCTCTGCACATAAAACACACCACTAAGTTCAGTATAGAACAAACAATCCTGCGTCTGAAGTGTATTGTTCCCTTACCTTGAAAGTATTATATCCAAAAGCTCTCCTCCTTCCCATAGCCTAAAACAACAAATCACTACATCACTATATAGACATTATCATGATCCTCATATGCATCATAGAACTGAGAAAGGTTATATCATGACCAGACAAAGCTCTCAATATCTTCACTACTCTACACAACAAATTACAGAAATCATTACTACAGAACCCGAAGACTTCAAATCAAAAAGCATTAACCTTTGCTTTGTTATCATTTCTCTTAAACTTAGCAGCAGAAGTGTCTTAAAAATGGCCACGACCAAATTCATCACCAAGCTCACCGCGATCCTATAAGTCGCCGGAGATCTCCCCGGAGCCTTCTTGGAGAAGAAGGACTGAGCTGGACTCGCACCATAAAACGGGAAAAGTGGCTAGCATTCACGGTGGCTGGCATGATAGTTGCCTGAAACATTATTGGAAAGATATTATAATAGCAAAGCATATCATACATGGCTAACGAATTCTCTTATAGAACAGATTCGTAATATTAACGGTAGGTCAGTGGAAATCGACATAACTATTGTCAGAAGTATAAGAACAGACTCACCTTCGAAGCAGGCAAGAGCGTATGGACGGACATGAGTTCACCACCTCGCCTAACATGTCTCGTCTCCCAGCATCGCAACAATCTAACTTGAACTCTAGAAGAACATTTATCGGACTTCAAATCCGAAAGCAAAATTTTGGAGTTAGCCATATCTCAGAAAATAAATGTGTGTTTGCTGTTTAAACAGATTGTTAAGATGATTGCAAGAGGAAGAATGCTCGCCTATTTATACTCGTAGATACACCGACTTCGAATCAAAGCACGCATTAAAAGCCACATCGTGTTTGATTGAATTAATGGAGATTAAACACGACGAATAAATAATCGTGAACGTTTCTGTGCTGAGATGGTAGAGATGAAAATGAGAAGTCTCGAAGGGGACGACAAAGCGACAAGCTTAGGATTTTCCTTTTTTTTTTATCAAAAGCTTAGGGTTTTCCTTATTCAGGTTATGGGCCTGTTTTAAAATCAACCTTAGCCTACCATTTTCCCAGCCCAGAGATACAAAAACACGACTCAAATTAATGAAACGCCCGAGTATTGATATCAGGACACACGTCATTGTCTGGTGCTTTCAATTAGTGACGTGTTTCTCTCATAATTGAATCATCTCTTCTTTATATAATTACTAGGACCGGCCCGCCCTACGGGCGGGATGCTATTTTAAAAATTATGTAAATAATTAGAGTAAATATTCAATATAAATTGTTATATTTTAAAATATACATATTAGTTAAATTCTGTATATGTTATTGTATTTGATGACTAAATATACCATGGCGTATTGATAAGTATTTTTTTTCATGGTGCCATCACATCATTTTTAGAAATTTTCTGGAGTTGGATGAATCTAAAGAGTATTAATAGTGAGGAAATAGACAAACTTGTAATTATAGTACCGTATCTTAACATGTTGGGCAACTTAAATTTGATATAAACCAGTCAACGATGCACTGGTGGTGAAAGATATGGTTGCAAGGCAATTCGTTGAATTCTCTTTGCTTACAATATTGTTAATGCATACAGTGCAGAGTTCATCTTCTTCTTAGGTGTGAGTGTGCTAATATATACATCTGAATCAATAATTACACAATATTTCTGGATATTATATGCAACTCATAAGTTATTATATAATAACAACTTCCATAACCACAACATAAGTACCCAATTAAGAGTAAAATATAAGCTAAAATAAATAATATATATAAAATTATATTTTAAACCCAATAAAGCATTTGGATGAAATAAATAATATATAATGATCAAATCTTAGTGATTTTTATGTTTTTTTTCGTACTCAGTATATTATGTGTTGAACTTGAAAAATGACTATAAATTAATAAGCTATTAAATTCTCACCGAAATTTTGTGATTGATGTTTAGATATTTATAACATAATACAAAATAATACAAAAGCATACGGAATATAGTTAACAATAAAATATTATTATATTAAACTAAATAACTATTCAAAATTTGATCTAAATAGCTGCATTGTATTTTTAATATGAATTGTTAATTAGTAAAACAAACACCCTTTTAAAAATTATATATATATATATATATATATATATATTGTTTCCCATCGAAATATATGAATGACTATTTCTTCTTAACAATAAATATTTATAAAAAAAATATGCAATCTATTTTTTTAATATTACTATTATTTTAGTTATAAGTATGCTTGATTAGTTTTTGTTGTATGGATTATATTTTATGAGGTTATGTTATGCACCAGTTGTGTCGATTTATTTGAAATATAATTATTTTATTTGCTGTGTAAATAAGGTAGTAAATACATATTAGGGACTCTGTATTTGAAGCCATTTATTTAACTAATAGGGTCAGTTTAATAGGATGTTTTTCATCAGAATGGGAAATGTAGAACTGTAAATAAGTTAGAGTCATATGTCGACGGAAATTTAAAATAAAAACGGAGTCAAGAGTTTCAAACTATTATTATTTGTATTTCCGAAAACAATGGCTTCGTATAAGCTCAAAAGGGTTGAATTTCAGATTGGTTGTTGTTCCTGTGATGAAAGTGGTTTAGTAAATATTTTTTTTTTTAAATCAGATCAGAGATCGTCTTGCTACGGCCGGGGTATTTCCATAATATTTATTTTTAATTCTATCATTTTAATTTATTTCAATATTATGTATATATTAACATTTATTATTAAAATATAAATCATTAGACAATTTTTTTTAAAAAAGATTTTTTTTATGAAATTAAATATTTTTGGTCTATTAGATTTGAATCTTTTACTACTCAAAATAAGTTATTTTTATTAATGCAAATTATATATCACGTGATGAAAAACATATAAAATGATATAAGCTTAGTTTAATCTGAATATTTTATCGTACTTATTTAATTTTAATTAAAATAAATTTTATGCACAATCCATTTAAATTTTATTTTAGCTTTAAAACCGTTAAATTTATAATGTTTAAGGATATTAGAACATTTATCTTTTGTTTTTTTCTTCCTCTTCATCATCCATCTCCGTTGATGTATTTGCTATCTATATACAATTTGTTTGAATAATGTTCATAATCGTATTTACATAATACTGTTATTTACTCAGAATGGGTTGGTGATCAAAATAATTATTAACAAAGTATAACAAATATTGTATTGCGGTTAGAAATCTATATTATAGTTTTCTTTGGATTTCACATGCTAATACATGATATGTAACTAAAGTTTTTTCGAAATAGGCATGCTGATCATTGTACATCATCCATCGATTACAAATGCTTCTTGTTTTTATATTTTACGTGTATTGTCCTCAACCTAGAAGAGAAAAGCTTTATCATACGTTTGATTTTATGCTTACTCAAGTGTGCTCAAGTATGTTAATTAAGTATTACCACTACAAGAAAACAGGGGGATTCTGATGGCCGAAATCGTCGGAAATTCGTCGGAATCGGTCTATTCCGACGAATTTCCGACGAACCCGTCCGTCGGTATCGTTTCGTCGGAAAAAAAAAATTCGTCGGAATTTCGTCAGAAATTCCGACGACTTTCTGACGAATACCGAGAAACGTCATTCTGACGAACTTCCGACGATATTACGATGCGGCTACACGAGACCAGAGTTCATCGGAAAACTACAATTCCGACGAACGTAGTTCCTCGGTTTATTCCGACGAACTTTGGGCGTCGGAATTTACCGACGGACATCGGTCGTCGGAATATACCGACGAACCACGTTCGTCGGTATATTCCGACGGAAATGAGTTTGTCGGTAAATTCCGACGGATATATGTCCGTCGGTATATTCCGACGACCGTTGTCCGTCGGTATATACCTTTTTTTTTTACAAATTAATTTTGCATTTTTATATATTTTTTGATATTAATAAATTTAAAAAATTGGAAATTTAAAACTAATAATATTATAAAATTTAAATTCATAAAAACCGAAATAGGAAAAAAACATTCATAAAGTTTAAAATTCATACAAACCGAAATAGAAAAAAAAAACATTCCGAAAGTTTTATAAAGCCGAAATAAACTAAGATGAACTCGAAGACATCAAACGATCTAGCTTCTGCATAATCTCGGTGTTGAACTTCTTCTGGGATGCCAACTCAGCAAGGATAGTGGCATTCTCCGAACGGATAGTGGCATTCTCCGAAAGGATAGTGGTGTTCTGCTCCTCCAATGCCCCAATCCGTTCATCTTTGTCATGTAGCTCCTCGAGAATCATGGGATCGGCATACGGAGCTTGCGAAGAAGATGCCGGATACGAAGAAGCACGACGGGCCAACCCAACTAAACGGCCTCCTTTCCTTTTAGGAACCGCCTACAAAAATATTTAAAGTAAGTAAATATGGACAAGTAAGTAATCGACATTATAAAAAAAATATATTAATAAAAAAAATTACCTTTTCAACCATCTCATTTATTTGCAATAGAGACAGGTTGGTTGAAGCTCCCGTGGAGTCGCCGTCATCAGAGAGAGGCTGAGATTGAGAAACTATCTCAGCTTCCACCAAATCAACTACACCTCTGATCACGGGGTCCTGAATTTGACCCGTCGTCTTGTTAGTGTGAGCCACCTTAATGAGTTGGAGACGATCAACGGGATTACCGTCATTTGCTTCGATCTAAAAAAACCGCCATTATTAGCCAAAAAATATATAAAATATTTATTTAAAAAATATAAAGATAAATAATAATAAAAAACTTACAAGTTCATCCTCCTTAGTAGACATGGAGCAAGCGCCGAGGTTGTGCACATACATACCTTTCCCGCCACGATCGCTCTTCCGGTTCCTGGAGTTCCTAGAAGACGTCTCTGCAGTGTCTTCCCTCTCCCAATGAGCTATCAACTGCTCCCACACCCCCCCGTTGATGAACCGTGGCTTCTTGTTCTTCTGCCAAACTGTCTTCCACGCGTTTATCTGCTTTGTGTAAGAGTCCATGGCCTTTTCGTTGAATTTCTTACGGACTGTTTCCGTAAGATCGGAGTGCCAGTTGAACTCTTGCTACAAAACAAACACAATTTAATAAGTAAATATATGTAAAAAAATGTAAAAACTTAAAAAAAATGAAGGGTTACTATACCGCAAACTGACGAAACCACAACTCTCGTTCGTCGGAAGGGATCACACTCCACTTTGGATATCCAAAACGGAGCATGGAGTACATCATCTGGTTGATGCTCCGGCTAATGCCATTTTTCGACTTGGTGAACCTTTAAAAAAAAATACAAGTTAGCAAGTTAATTAAAGCAAAAAATATAACGGTACAAATAAAAAAAAATACTAACCAAGTGCTATGGCCTCGTCGTGGGTTGAGTTGGAGAAACGGGAGATGCTCTCGACCTGGTTGTTGAACCAATAGATGAACCGGCATGACCCCCGGATCCTGTTGAGCAGCAGCGTGAGGGGCAGCGTGAGGGGCAGAGGGAGCTGGAGCGGGAATATATGCGGGAACCGAGTCATGAGACGATACCGATGCACGGGAACCGCTCACCGAACTACGTCGAAGACGGGCTGCGGGGCGGGCTTCATCCTCGGCCCTAAAAAAAAAAAATTAACCCATCAAACATATTTTCATTTATATATTTACAAAAGGTTTTATAAACGTTTTAAAAAAAACTATTAAACCTTTTATATATATATATATATATATGTATACAAAATTATAAAAAATTTATAAATATAGAAAAATGTTGTTAAAAATTTATAAATGAAGAAAAATGTTGTTAAATATTTATATTTTAAAAAAAAAATGTTGTTAAATATTTATTAGTGGAAACTTAAAAAAAATATAAAAATTTTTAAAATTTTAAATTTTTTACTATACATGATTTACATATATATATATATGTATACAAAATTATAAAAAATTTATAAATATAGAAAAATGTTGTTAAAATTTATAAATGAAGAAAAATGGTGTTAAATATTTATATTTTTTTCAAAAAAACGTTTTTAAAAATCAAAAAACGTTTTTAAAAATCAAAAAACTTTTTTAAAAATCAAAAAACGTTTTTAAAAATAAAAAAAAACGTTTTAAAAAATCAAAAAACGTTTTTAAAAATCAAAAAATGTTCCAAAAAAAACTAAAACAACAATCCTAACTTATATATCCTAAACTATCCATTCAATCCTAAAATGTTCAATCAAACAACCTAAAATCCGAGATCAACTTCCAAAACCCTAAACAATTGAAAAAAAAAAGGTTTGGGATGATTCTTACATGATTTGGGGTTTGGGGAAGAGATAGGAGGGTGAGGAGAGGATTCGCCGGTGAGAGAGGTGGAGAAAGGCCGGAATCGCCGGAGAGGAGAGAAATCGCCGGAGTGTTTTGAGAGAGAGAGAGGCCGCGGAGATAACGAAGAAGAAAGGAGGAGGGTTTTTATTTCCGAGGATTCCGACGGACACGGGTTCGTCGGTATTCCGTCGGTATATTTAAAATATACCAAATGCCGATTCGCGAAAATTTTCAAGCGGTTTGGTTCTCCCGGGCTAATTGAAATTCCGACGGAACGTGTCCGTCAGTATTTTCCGACGGACACATTCCGTCGGTATATTCCGACGGAATTCCGACGACTTAGTGTTTAGGGTGTTCTTTTCAAGTTTCTAAATGCAAAATCCAAACCTTTGATAATATATATAGTATTTGCATAAAGATTTAACAATAAAAATGTTTTATAACACGATTTTACACAACAATATTTTTTGTAGTGTAAGCTTATATAAATATGATTGTATAAGTACATAATGTTAAGATGAGATGTTATGAAAACAATGATATGCATACATAAATATTTTAATGAGTTGTTATATTTGAACGGTTGCGATCTAATACTATACTAAACACTTATTATGTGTTATTTTCATAGTTTTGGCATCTAAATTTATAGATTTTTATGATTGAAACTTTATAGAAAAACATGTCGTCGGTATTTCGTCGGAAAATACCGACGACATTCCGACGAACTCGACAAGTTCGTCGGAATGTCGTCGGTATTTTCCGACAAATACCGACGACTTTCCAATTTTCAATGAAACCCGTTGTCGTCGCTATGTCGTCGGTATATTGCGAGGGATTTCCGACGGACCATTAAAAAAAAAAAAAAAAAAAAACTAATCAGAATCTTCTGAATCTTCATCAAACTCCCCAACCTCGGCTTCCGGCTCTGAATGTACGACAGCATCATGTCCAAACACAGTCAAATTCTCAACGAGTTGAACATTTTCCAAATCTTCAACTGCCTGGGCGTTGCTGGTAGACTCTGGTTGCAATGGTTCATCATCATCAGAAGTTCCATCCACTCGTCCTCTTGGGTTGATTTGCGTTACAGTAACCCATGGATCGTCTCTGTACGTCACCCGAGGGTAACTGATGTAGCACACCTATACATATCAATTATACAAAGTATTAGTTCAATATATAACATTAATTAATTATATTGGTAAAAAATTATGAATATATTGACATACCTGATCAGCTTGCGAACCAAGAATGAAGGGATCATAATATTGAAGTTTCCGCCGCGAATGAACTGATGTAACACCAAACGCATCAATCTTCACTCCTCTATCTGGGGTGGTGTCATACCAATCACAATAGAATACTACACAACGCAATCCAACCATTCCAGGAAATTGGATTTCCAATATTTCTTTTATGTTGCCGTAGTAGACATCGTCACCAGAAGAAGATGAAACACCAGCATCATATGTTGTCTTAGAATGACCTTTCCTTGTGAATGCATATCCTCGCGTACAAAATTTAGGATATGATTTGACCACATAGTTTGGTCCCTGCACAAATTCGCGTATCCAATCATCGAACACAAGACCTCTGGCCAAACCATCATTCACCTATAAAAAAAACATATATGCAAAATTAATTAGTTTATATATATTAAATTTAAACTAATCATTTGCATAGGGTAATAGGATATATGACTCACATAACTACGAAGCCACGCAGCAAATCCGTTATCTCTAAGTTGTCGAAGCTCATCTTCTGTTGCATGCCTGTGAGTCATACGCAACTCCGCCATATATACACTATATACAAAAATATTATCAATATGAAATAAATTTATTGAATATTAATCTAACAATAAATGAATAAATATTTTTACCTCTCATATTGTAGAACATCTTCACAGTTGGTGAGCAAATATGTTTGCAAATGAGCGTTCTCAGTGTCCGTAAGTCTCCGCTTCGTGAATTTTCCACTAAGTCGTCCTATTTCCTTGAACATGCTTGGGACAGTAACATGATATGTTGCTCTCTCCCCTCTATCATCATGCCGAGCAGGTCTTCGGTGTTTTGTTTGCACTTCTGGTGGAAAATAATTTTCAGCAAAGATTGCAGTTTCTTCATTGATCACCTGTGCCACTATAGATCCTTCCACCCTGCTTTGATTTTTGACCATCTTCTTCAGATGATGCATATAACGCTCAAAAATATACATCCATCTGTACTGCACAGGACCACCAAGTTCCAATTCTCTTGCGAGATGAATAGCAAGATGTTCCATTACATCAAAGAATGATGGAGGAAATATCTTCTCAAGGTTGCACATGCTGACTGGTGCGTTTGTCTTCAAATTATTAATACCCTCTTCAGTCAATACTCTGCTGCATAAGTCACGGAAAAAAACACTAATCCCTGCAATTGCTTCATGAACATTACGTGGCAATAATGCTGAAAAGGCAAACGGAAGGAGGCGCTGCATAATTACATGACAATCATGACTCTTCAAGCCAGTAAACTTTCCTTCGCTTCTATCAACGCAGTTCCCCAAATTTGATGCATATCCGTCAGGAAATTTCACTTTCTCTGTAATCCAATCAAAGAACTCTTCTTTTCTAGCACCATCTAGCCGATAAATGGGAAAAGGGGCCGTACCGTTCTCATCAACGTGAAGTTCAGAACGATCACAAATATCGACTAAATCCAACCTTGACTTCAAATTATCCTTCGTTTTACCTTGGATGTTAAGGACTGTGTTCATCAGATTATCGAAGAAGTTCTTCTCAATATGCATGACATCTAAATTATGCCGCAATAGATGACTCTCCCAATATGGTAGATCCCAGAAAATACTCTTTTTGTGCCAGTTATGTAGCTCTCCAACCGCATTGACTCGAATGTTTTCATGTCCACCTACATCTGGCGTCCTTTCTGCATCAAAATACCTAAACTGCTTCAACAAATCTTTCCCACTAACTTCCTCAGGTGGACCATCAAACACCTGCTTGTTCTTCGTAAACGAAGTCTTACTCCTGCGGTATGGATGATCAGGTGGTAGAAATCGTCTGTGACAGTCAAACCAACACGTTTTCCTTCCGTTCTTTAGTTGGAAAGCATCTGTGTCATCTTGACAATATGGACATGATAGCTTCCCATGTGTTGTCCATCCAGATAACATACCATATGCTGGAAAGTCACTTATTGTCCACATAAGTACTGCCCGCATCTGAAAGTTTTCTTTGCGCGAAACATCGTATGTCTCAAAACCATGCGCCCATAGTTGTTGCAACTCATATATTAGTGGTTGAAGAAACACATCTAGTGATCTTTTAGGATGATCTGGCCCGGGGACTAGAATTGAGAGAAACAAAAACTCTCGTCGCATGCACAAGCTCGGCCGTAAGTTGTACGGTGTCACAATAACTGGCCATAGAGAATACTGCCTTCCATGCTTTCCAAATGGGCTGAAACCATCAGTAGATAATCCAAGATAAACATTTCTTCTCTCTTCCGCAAATTCTGGATATGTTGACTGGAAATGTTTCCAAGCCTTTGCATCTGAAGGATGTCTAATCTCACCATTTGTGGAATGCTCTGCATGCCATCTCATTGCTTTTGCTGTGCGCTCACACTGATACAACCTCTTCAATCTTTCCGTCAAAGGCAAATACCACATTCTTTTGAATGGGATCGGAACTCTTCCCCTCGTCTCCTGATAACGAGGTTTCCCACAAAATTTGCATACATTCCGTGTCTCATCCGCTCTCCAGTAGATCATGCAGTTGTCAATACATACATCTATCACTTCATACGGTAGTTGAAGACCTGCAACAAGTTTCTGAACCTCGTAGTATGAACCCGGTGCAAGGTTATCCTCAGGTAGAATACCTTTGACAAAATCAGTAATCGCATCCATACATTCTTCAGCCAAATTATAGTCTGTCTTAATACCCATTAATCTAGTTGCAGATGATAAGACTGAATGACCATCTCTACAATTTTGATACAAAGGTTGTTTTCCTGCATCCAACATGTCAAAAAATCTCCTAGACTCGGGGTTTGGTTCTTCCCCTCTATAATGATCATGTACCATCTGCTCAGTACCTACACCATAATCTATATCCGTTCTAGATTCTTCTAACCTAATATCAGGCTGAGGTTCACTAACAGGCTGAGGTTCGCTAGTACTACCATATTCATAACCAGTTTCCCCATGAAGGTACCAAACTTTATAATTACGTGAAAACCCTTTCATATACAAATGAGTCCAAACATCAAATTCTTTTATAACCTTATTATTATTGCAAGAAGAGCAGGGACATCTTAACATACCACTTTTTGCATCCGGTTGCTGTTGAACAAGCCTCATGAATTCTCCAATCCCTTGAACGTATTCTTCCGTAAGCAAATTGGTGTTCGGATCCAAATGAGGTTTATCCATCCACGAACGATAATAAACTTCTGAAGACATGATTTTCACGGAATTGTTATGACTAAAGAGAATGAAGAGAGAATGAAGTGTGAATGAGTTGAATGAGGAGGGGTTGTATTTATAGGAAATTGCTTACGGACCTCCGACGACTTTCCGACGAAATTCCGACGGATGTAAAGCAGTCCGTCGGAATTCCGTCGGAATTGTCCAATCCCAAACGGCTATACAACGGTCATATCTATTTGTCGGCAACGGTCACATGGTTCGTCGGAATTCCGTCGGAAAATACCGACGGAATTCCGACGTCTTTGCTGTTAATCGGAATGTCGTCGGAAATTCGTCGGAATATACCGACGAACTTCCGACGACTACAACGGTTACATTTTTTATCAGAATGTCGTCGAAAAGTCGTCGGAATATTCCGACGACCCATATTTCGTCGGAATTCCGTCGGAAATGGCCGACGGAATTCCGACGACTTAATTTTTTTGGATTTCGTCGGAAAGTTGTCAGTATTCCGTCACAAATGTCCGACGACCTTGGTGTCCGTCGGAACCTCCGTCGGAATTCGGTGTGTTTTCTTGTAGTGAATGCATCATTTATTTCAAATATTGTTCCACCTGGCATTGTAAATTTCGCTCTTCCAGAGCCCATAATAATCTTTGCATTACCAGATATTGTACTTACGCTTCCAGCGTAATCTCTTATTTTGAGACTGGAGAAATATTTCTTATCTTTAATTATCGTGTGCGTTGACGCACTATTTGCCAAACACAAATCTCCATCCATAGTCTCAAAGTTTGGCATTTTCTGAATATAAAGCATATATTATTAAACATTAAACATGAAACATAACATATATCTTACAACAAAAGATATAGATACTATAATACAGTCTATTTATATCACATCAATCTATATCACTCATCAATACTCTCTGGCTCAACCAGAAAATCTGATATGTCGAGATGAGTATCATCGTTCAAACCATGAAAGGATGGCCTAGGTTCACCAGAGATGAAGTTTGTTTCACCTCTTCCTTTCTCTTTTCCCTTTTGGGATTCTCTATACAGATCGGCTAAATGTTTTGGCGTTTACGTACCCAATGACCTTTCATGCCGCATCTGTAGCAAACCTTTCCTGTTTGCCTTTTATCATCCTGGCCCTTTTCATTCCTTTCATTTTCGTGGAAGTCTTTATTATTTCTTTCGTCATAGGGACGGAATCTTCTTCCTCGTCCTCTTCCACGACCATGATAACGGTTTCCACTACGTCCACGACCTCGTCCTCTTCTATTATCATAACTGGATGATGCAACATTCACTTAAGGGAATGGAGCAGATCCAGTGGGACGAGCTTGATGGTTTAAAGTCACGAGTTGATTATTCTGTTCCGCTACAAGGAGGACTTGCCTCAACTCCGAGTAACGGGTATATCCATTCACCCGGTACTGTTGCTGCAGGATTACATTTTCAGGATGGAACGTAGAGAGAGTTTTTTCGATCATATCATAATCACTTATTTTCTCTCCACATAACATCATCCTCGAAGTAATTCCGAACATCGCAGAATTAAACTCACTAACACTTTTGTAATCCTGGAACCGGAGATGGATCCACTCGTGTTTAGCTTTCGGTAAGATCACATATTTCTGGTGATCGAACCTCTCTTTTAAAGATTTCCAGAGGTCACAAGGATCCTCTTTCATGATATATTCATCCTTTAAACCATCATGGATGTGGTGTCATAAAAATATCATGGCTTTAGCTTTTTTCTCATCCGACACCGTTTTCGAACTATCGATGGTTTCCAAAAGCCCGTTTCCTCTCAGGTGCATTTTTGCACCCACTGCACAGGTCATATAATTATTTCCCGTAATATCCAGGGCATTAATTTCGAGCTTTGTCAAATTCGACATGATAACTGTATTCATAGAATAATATTATAAATATAGTAAAGACGAGAATTTAAATGCATAATTTAAATGCAAAAATTAAAGGTATAAAATAAAAGCATAAACTTAAATTGCATAAATTTAAATTGCAGAAATTTAAATAACATAAATAAAATCGGGTGACTCAGCCTACCACATGATCCGAGGAGTCATAGACTACCATATTGATCATTTTTCAAAGTCCGAGGAGACATGGTCTACCATTTTGACTTTTACTTATTTCAAGGTCCGAGGAGACTTATTCTACCATTTTTGACCTTTTCTTTTTATTCACGGAGGCAAAGCCTACCACGTGTTTCTCTGATCGTGAAGGCATAGCCTACCATAACGATCAGTCGGGAAAGGCAACGCCTATCATCCCAAAAATAAACGGAGAAGGTCTAGCTTCTCACTCTGAAATAATAATAAAATTTAAATAAACTAAGTATATTGAAATACATAAATTTAAACATTACCTCGACTGGTTTAAGAACTTTCGGATTGATAAACTTCAGTTGGTCAGAGCCTCGTGCTGATAACGTGTTATGAAAATAATAAAGCAAGGAAGAGAGAGCTTGATGTTGACGTGAATGGAGGAGAGAGGATGATGGTGAGACGGCGACACGAGAGAGATATATATAATAGTATTTCTTTCTTTTCTTTTGTTTGATGGGAAAGTTACGAAAAAAAAGAAAGGAGTCAAGATTATATTCATTTCAGATACCCACTTTATTACTTGTACAATCCTATTTATAGGAAAGAAAATAACAGACACGTATACTTATGGTTATGGATACAAGACATGTGAACTACTGACCATGACTTTATTTTTGTATCGCTTGACAAGTGTTGTATAAGTGTAGTTGGATGGATAATCAATGAGGGTGATTGGTTGAGAGTGTAGGAGCTGTGCACAGCCTTTTTAATTTCTACATCCATTTTTTAAAGCAATCATGTTTTTATTTTAAAAACCGAATCTAAAGCCAAAACATTATAAAAGGAAATATGTTAGCTTTAGAAAGCACTTTCTCTATAGATCTTATACAGTGCTCTGAAAAATTTCTACAGCAAAATAAATTAAAGCTAAAGCTAAAAATCTAGAGTCTAAATCTTAGAGCAAAAAAAAGAAAGCCATAGCCTCAACCAATCACCCCAATATCCTTTAACATAACCATTGTTTTCTGTCATTTGTTATAGTTTCTTTATAATAAACAAAACTATAGTTTAATAAATAAAATCTCTCGATTAGGATGAATCATGACCATTGTTTTGTCCCGTTAGGGAGTACTGGTTTCTTCTAACTTTACCTAATAAGGATTCTCAGTTTATCAATCGACTCCAAAGCGATTAACAGTTCCCTCGAATTCAAAAGAGAAAGTCTTTTTTTTTTCTGCACACATGAGTGAATTAAAGAAGAAAAAGAGATAGACACTGAAAATAACAGAGGAAAATGTGAGATTTAAAATGAACAATCCTCTTCAAGCTTCAACCAATATTGAACATCTCTAATTGTAACACCACAACATCGTAAAACATATAAATAAAGGCTATTTTCCCAAATAAATTTATTTTTCTTTTTGTAATAAAAATAGCTTCCAATGAGAAAAATGACCAAAATACTTCATTAAAGAGGCAAGAGACCATTATACTCCAAATATATAAATGAAAATAAAATAATTTTTTTAAAAAAAATTATAGTTTCAAATTATATGTTTTCAAATTCGAATTTTTTATAATTTTTTTATTTTCCAAAAAGTTCAAATTTTGTTTTAATTTTTTTCAAATTTTCATTTCGAAATTCGAAAATGATTTTTGAAACTATTTTAAAAACTTTTATTTTCAAAATTTTAATATTTATTTTTATTTTACAACTTCCTTAACCTCAATCCTAAAAGCTCACCTTTTAACTCTAAACCCTAAGATCTAAATTAGTTACCCTAAGCGTATAATTATGTTTACCTTTTTAATAAAATATTTTGGTCATTTTTAATTCTTATATGTTATATTTGTGATAAAAACTTTTATAAAGTTATCCTAGAGATTTTTTATATAAGTTACGCATTAAATAAAAGAAATAATCTAAACTATTAAAATATGAGTACAAATTTGAATTAACCCTGAATTTTCATAAATATTTACAATCTAATACCACTGAGGTTGTATCTATTAATTTAACACAATATGCTTTTAATAGTTTCTAAATTTGATAATAACTATATCTAAATGATCTATACCATAACTAACTACTTTCCTATTGAAAATGATCTTGCCAAACAATAATAAACTTAATGTCTAAAATCATAAATTCATAACTATATTCAGTATCATCTTCCTAACAGTATCTTTGAATATTCGTTTTTAAATTATATCAAATGAAAAAAATATTATTAGCTAAAAATATTAGTTAACATCCTCGTAATTTTGAGAATATCCTAAAAGTTAGATAATCTAAAACCATAAATCATACGACTAATAATTTTCATAAACGTTTAAAATACATTTTTTACTTCAACTTTTAGATGATATATACATATTCTTTATTTTACTTTAATAAAATGTATTAAATATTATACTAATTAATAAAAAAATATAATTGAATATATACGTATTAAATTTGTTTTAGAAACTTCATATGTTTACTATTTTTCATATAAAAATGAAAAGCATAGCATATCATTTTGCAAGGAAACATGTGTGTTTTTAAAATAGATATAGTAATCTTCACGAGCATATTAAATAACATGATTTATAAATAAAAACACATTATAAAGTATATTATTTTTAAAAAACTTTATCAAATGACAAATGATTTTTATAAGATACCATCAATGTTTTAAAAACCGGGTCGGATGATGAACCTATGAAACATATAAATTATAGTTCAGTTTGGGTCAACAAGTTCAAATAAGTTTAAAAAAAAAATATATTTTATAAATATCAGTGTATATATATGGTAATATCATTTGAATATATGTATGTATGTATATATATAATTATGTATGTACTTTACTATTTCTACAATTAATAGTAAGAGAATATTTGAAAACTAAATAATAGTTAAGAATTTTGTTTTCTTTCTATACCCATCCACATTTCTACGTCATTTCCATCTTACATCTTGATGAAAAAAAAAACTTTTAACACTTCTAGAATTATGTATACAAAACTTTTCTTCTTTGTATTATCTATCATTATATACACGCTAAGAACAAATCTAACTAAATCAATGCACACTGAAGGACAAGAAATTATATTTGATGTACTACGACTAAAGGAAAAGTCATTGAAATTATAACTGAATTTGTAACCAAGTTTTTTTTTATAAATTGAATCATCAGTTCTAATTTCTAACGATTTTATCGGTTGTTGGGCTTTTGGCCAATTTTATTTGGTCAACACAAAGCTATTTTACGAACATGTTCCCGACCAAGCAAAGGAGTCATGGTTGAACCATTCCAACAAACCGATCTAATTAATAAAGGGACCAATGCATATCATTTTGTTGCCTAAAAATCTAAAAGCAATATACTACCACAATGTAAACAAAACTAAAAATCATGATCAATCTTAATTTGGTCTTTTAAAGTAAGCAGTTATCCGTATCAAAGTCTAGTTAGCTTTGTTTTACCAGCCCAAAAAGTTGGAACACCACAAATCAAGATGAATTGAATCTTGATCTCCTTTCCATAACTTCATCTTGATACTTAAGGAGCAATACAGCACTTCCTCCTGTACCACCGACGAATGCTTAGAGAAACTCTTACAATAATAACGTACTAGACCCTGATCCGCGCGCAAGCGCGAATATGAATTTTCAGTTTTTAATTATTTATTTTATTAAATGATGTATTTGTAATATTCGTTCATATTATATTCATTAAGTGAATATTTTTTTTTTCATCTTAAACTATCTATTTTTTTACGAATGTGTGATATCATATAAAAAATATAAAAAAATGAGTATAGAGTTAATTAGATAATTTTAAAAACAGAAATTTTTTTTTCGTGTGTGATATCATATAAATAATGATCCGCCCAGTTAACAAAAATCATGATTATTTTATGTGTAATTTTTTTTATTTTGACCATTTCCTTAAAACTATATTACATTTTACATATTTTAATTAGAATATTTTTAATATCTTTACATTTTTATTTGAAATGCAACTCAATATTTTTTTTAACAATTATAAAAAAATATTTTTAGAATTTGTTTGAAAAATATGAAAATTACATTTTAAATTAAAATTATCCTAAAATATGATAAGCTTTGATGTTAACGAAAACTCAAATTATGTCAAAAATAATGATATTCATTGATAATAACAATTTTAATTGATTATTTTTTAAAAAATACATTTACAAAAATATTGTTTGAAAGAAAATTCATTTATCTTTCAAATATAAAATAAAAGTATTATATTTAAATAATAAATAATATAAATAAAAACCATAAATTTAGCAAATGACAACTGAGTTATATTATGCTAAAATTTTCTTTCTAACAATTTATCAAATGACAAATGAGTTATGAGCAAATAATACCATATAATTTTTAAAAACATAGACATTCTTAAATATTTTTGAATAAATAATTATTTTTAAATTTAATCAACTGAAAATAATATCCGTACAATTGTGTCAGTCAAATTCTAGTTTTATTGATGCATGTTATATATTAGTGTTGCATGTTTTAGGTAACATTTTAATGATGCACGTTTTTAAAAATCTCTATTATTAAAATTATGCACGTAAGGATAACTCATGAGTTTTTTTTGTTGATTAAATGACATTATGTCCAAATTTATTTAAGGATATTTCATTAAGGTAACTGAAAAAGACAAACAATAAAATATGAAGTTTAAATTCATTTAAGCATATTTTGTTAATGTAACCGAAAAGACAAGTAATAAATTAGGCAGTTTTATTCGTTTTAGGATATTTCATAAATGCAACTGAAAAAAACAAGCAAAAAAAGAAGTTTAATTAATGAAGTAAGAACATTTTCAAAGGGGTACTTCTCTTTTAATAATATAGATGAGAAGATTGAACAGATGAATTTCACGGAGAGATGCCACCATTTTAATGTGACAGAAAATGGATCTTTGATGGCCTAAAAGAAACTGGGCCTTTAATTAAAGCTCATTTCTACACTCAGATCTATGTTATTATCAATTAAAACGACGGTCAGGGAAAAAATAGATTATGAAATGGTGACGTCACTTTTACTTCCTATTATGAAATCGGCTTTTAATTAAAGCCCATATACACTTTTGTATTTGTAGAGTGATGAATAAAGATCAAGAGATGATTAGTATAAATTGTATGAGATTTGGAGATTAAGAGAGACTAAGAGAATAAAGAACTAGAGAGAATACTCAAAACTCCATTAATTGATTCAAATGAGAGATTACAAGCTATAAAGAGATTACAATCATGTCTATGTTCAATGTATTCAACTTAGACCTATAAGCATGTGAAGTCAATAGAAATACTAGACTGAGATGCTTCACATGTTTGGACAGGCTGTCACTTGCTGTAAAGGTGCTTATCCTTTCCAGCCAAGAGAGACCTTATCCTTGACACTCCTTGGACGAATTTCTTCTCTTTTCTTCACCAAGGTAACTTCTCATCACATCAGGTAACTTCCCAAGTAGTTACTGTGGTTAAAATAAAGTTACCACATTAAAACTCTAAAGTTACTGTCTCAGCCTCAACACTCTATTGAACCTCAAAGCTTCATCTCTTTACTTCCTGATCTCCATCTTAACACTCCCTCTCAAGCTTGACCATGTGGAACAAGTCAAGCTTGGATTGTCATGAGATCTTCCCTCATTAAAAACCTCATCAAAGAAAACCCAATGGGATAAAACTTTGATGAGGGAAAAAGAGTGGATATCTCGTGACGAGGGGATCAGCTCCTGGGAGTAAGATCAATGAGTCCAAGCCTGGATAGTATGAACTCCATTGTCTTTCATCTCGCTGCCTTAGTAAACACATCTGCAAGCTGGTCTTCACTTCTTGTATAACATGGCAGTATCACTCCTAGGATAATCATCTGCCTCACCTTGTGGCAATCAACTTCTATATGCTTTGTCTTCTCATGAAAGACTGAGTTAGAAGCAATGTGAATAACCGCTTGATTGTCACAGTGCATTGTCATAGGAGTACTCTGCTCAATCTCCAGATGCTTCAAGATACCCTTGATCCATACCAACTCGTTTGTCAGCTTCAAACATAGCTCTATACTCAGCCTCTGCACTTGAACAGGAGATGACCTTCTGCTTCTTACTCCTCCAAGTAACCAGGTTCCCTCCAATGATGTACAATAGCGAGTAGTTGATCTCCTTTCCACTCCATCTCCTGTCCAATCAGCATCACAATAGTCCACCACTTCTGTATTGCCATTGCAACCCATCCAAACTCCTTGTCCATGCGAGCCACTCAAATACCTCAGTATCCTATCAACCATCTTCCAGTGATGTACCTTTGGAGCCTTCATATGCTGGCTCACTTGATTCACAGCAAAGCATATATCAGGTATGGTGATAGTCAAGTAGATCAGCTTACCAACCATCCTCCTATACATCTTAACATCCTCAAACAACTGGTTCTATTCAACATCTCCCTCACGCAAGACCTTATACCCTTCCTCAAGGGGTGTCTTAGCTATCTTTCCTCCAAGCACATCAGTCTCCTTCAGCATATCCATAGTGTACTTCCTTTTAGACATAAACAAACTCTCCTTAGATCTGCATATCTCAATCCCCAAAAAATACTTCATTTCTCCCAAGTCTTTAATATCAAACACAGACTTGAGAAAATCTTTGGTGGCTTTAATCCCAGCCTTATCACTCCCTGTGATAATCAAATCATCCACATACACCAAAACCACTATGATCCCTGATGGTCCGACCAGTGTGAAGAGTGTATGATCTTGTTCAGACTTCCTGAACCCTCTCCCATTGAGAGTTGTACTAAGCTTTCTGTACCAAGCTCTAGGAGACTGCTTCAGCCCATATATAGCCTTCTTCAATCTCAAAACATTTCCTGGCTTCACTAGATGCTCAAGACCAGGAGGGGGAAGCATATATACGTCATCTTCTAGCTCACCTTGCAGAAAAGCATTCTTCACATCCATCTGCCACAAATCCCACTCCAAGTTTGTTGCAATGGACAACACAATCCGGATTGTATGAAGCTTGGCTACTGGTGCAAAAGTGTCAATATAATCCTCTCCATATGTATGTGTGAACCCTCTTGCTACCAGTCTAGTTTTCCTCCTATCAATTTGTCCATTAGGCAAGTATTTGATAGTAAAGATCCATATGCTAGATACTGCTCTCTTTCCTTTTGGTAGCTCACTCTCATACCATGTATCATTTCTGATCATAGCATCAGCCTCATCATTCACTGAATCCCTCCATTCTTGAATCACCATAGCTTCTTCATAGCTTCTCGGAATGTAGCTCTCGTCTAGACTTACCATAAAGGCATAATGCTCCTCTGGAAACTCAGCAAAGGAACACACGGCTTGAGAAGGATCCCTCTTTATCCTTGTGCTCCTCCGCAAGGTCTCAACCTGATCTTCAGCCTGAACATTATCTTGTGCTTCCTATCTTAAACCAGTAGGTTCTCCCTGCTCATTTTCACTTGACTGAGCCTCACTCTCTTCTGTACCAGTAGACTCTCCTTGCTCATCTCCACTAGACTGAGCAACATTCTCTACTTCATGTGTCTCCTCATGATCATGCTGACCTGAATCCTCTTGGTTCTGCTCCTGCTCCCCTGATTCAGATTCATTCCCCCTCTCATGATCAAGAGGGGTTGTTCCTCTAGCTTCTCCAGCTTGATTAGAAGGTTCTCTCCTTCCTGGTTCCTGATCTTGGGATACTCCTATCCATATCTTCTCCAACAACACTCTCAGTGTTGTTGCCTTCTCTGATGGAGCTCAGGACAGATCCTCTAGGTCTTCCCATTTCTTCTCCTCATAATACCCTTTAGACTCAACAAACTTCACTTCTCTGGATACCATAGCCCTCCTGGTTATTGGATCATAACACTTGTACCCTTTCTGAGTGATTGAGTACCCAATGAACATAGCTTTAGTACTCTTTGCTTCTAGCTTGTTCCTTCTCTCTCCGGGAACCATCACATAACATAAGCACCCAAAGACTCTCAGATGATCAAGGTGTGGCTTGGTCTTGTTCAATACTTCAAAGGGAGACATATTCTTTAGGATCTTGGTCGGAACTCTGTTGATGAGATAACACGCAGTCTGAACAGAATCCCCCCAAAACCTATTTGGAACATTTGCATAAAACATCATTGACCTTGCTACCTCCATCAAGTGCCTATTCTTTCTCTCAGCAACTCCATTCTGCTGTGGTGTGTAAGGGCAGCTTGTCTGCTGCACAATCCCATGCTTTGCTAGATGACTCTTGAAAGCATTGCTAGTGTATTCTCCTCCATTATCAGATCTTAGCACCTTCACAGTAGCATTGTATTGATTAGTAACATATGCTTGGAAGTTTATAAAGGCTTCTAGGACTCTATCTTTAGAGGGAATCAAAGTGACCCATGTATACTTTGATTTCTCATCAATAAAAGTTACAAAATACTTATGGCTATCCCTAGACTCACACGGAGATGTCCACACATCTGAGTGAACCAGACTAAAGCAATGCTCATATATAATCTCTGATGTTGGGAAAACAGTCCTACAATGCTTTCCTAATATGCATGCTTCACACTCCAAGTGATTAAATGACATATTAGGCATGATTAACTCAATTGCACGAGCATGAGGATGTCCCAATCTAGTATGGCAAGTCATACTATCACACTTATCAGCAACACTACTCAAGCACATAGAGTTAATGGGATTAGGAGTCTTAGCTGTTTCTAGATGATACAAATGATGCTTGTTGTCCCCTCTGCCAATAACTCTTCCAGTCTTCAAATCTTGAAACTCAACTTCATTTGGCCTGAATACTACTTGACAATCCAAATCAATTGTAGCTTTCTTTACTTAAATCAGATTTGAAGTGAACTGAGGCAGATATAAAGCTGTTGAGCTCTTTTCAAATAGCTTGAGGTTTCCCTTTCCTTCTAGTGGGATCTGAGCACCATTAGCTATAGTGACACACCCTGTTGCAGCCCTGACATCACTTATCAGACTCCTATCACTGATCATATGATGTGTTGCTCCAGAATCAATTATGATCGGTTTTGGAGCTGTGGAGAAAGCACCTTGCTTCTTACTTGCAGTTAGAGCACCATGCTTCTTCCTTGCAGCCAGTTCATATACATACTTAACAAATTCATCCCATTCTTTCTTTGTGATTTTATCCTCTCCTCCTTTGGTTTCCTGCCTCCTTGTACCCACACCATCGTCTACTGATTCTCCCATGTAAGCTGAGTATGAACACTCTCCTATAGCCATCTGCTGAAGTATATCCTTGATTCTCTTCAAGGTCACACTCATACTGTCACTTAAGTGTGACTCGCTATCCTTTCTCTATGCCTTTCTCTTCATTAACCACTCATTAGAAAGTTTCCTCAACCTTCCCTTCTTACAGCTTGTACCTCCCTTCCATCTATTTGGCTTCCTGTTCATCTCCCACACATCACAAGTGTGTTTAACAAGCTCACATATCTCTCCCATCAGAAAGCTAAAGATCACATCTTGCTTCCTCCTTTCTTGACAGCATCTCGAATTTGATGTTTGTGCTTTCACCACATCCAACTCTAACCATGCTTCTCTCAGCCTTCCCACAAGCTGATAACACTCATCCTTCCCTTGTCTCAAGCCGCGGATCACCCTCTTGTCCTCAACGACCCTTACAAGTTTGGACTTGCCTAAAGTTGTTTCAATCTCACTCTTTGTAGTGTTTCCTTGAACACCTTCATCTTCCAGCTTCAGACTTCTTGTCTGACCTTCTTCAGTAGCCATTTCTATGAAAGGCTTCTTCCCCTTTCCATGACTACTCCATAACCCACAGCTTTCCAAAGCTCCCTTCACCCATCTTGAACACACTCCATCCATCTCTTCTTCAAACTCTACTGATTTACTAGATCAATGCTTCATCTTCTGTTGAGGTTGATTGGATCGACCAGAAAACCTCCAAAATACCCAGGGAAGTGAAGAACAGCTCAAGAACAACACAAACAGATTCGAAAATCACCACTCCCTTCCTTGCCAACCTGGCTCTAATACCATATACACTTTTGTATTTGTAGAGTGATAAATAACGATCAAGAGATGATTAGTGTAATTTGTATGAGATTTGGAGATTAAGAGAGAATAAGAGAATAAAAAAACTAGAGAGAATACTTAAAACTCCATTAATTGATTCAAATGAGAGATTACAAGCTATAAAGAGATTACAATCATGTCTAGGTTCAATGTATTCAACCTAGACCTATAAGCATGTGAAGTCAATAGAAATACTAAGCTGAGATGCATCACATGTTTGGACAGGCTGTCACTTGCTGTAAAGGTGCTTATCCTTTCCAGCCAAGAGAGACCTTATCCTTGACACTCCTTGGACGAGTTTCTTCTCTTTTCTTCACCAAGGTAATTTCTTATCACATCAGGTAACTTCCCAAGTAGTTACTGTGGTTAAAATAAAGTTACCACAGCAAAACTGTAAAGTTATTGTCTCAGCCTTAACACTCTATTGAACCTCAAAGCTTCATTTCTTTACTTCCTAACCTCCACCTGACCTCCATCTTAACAATGCCCTCATTTTAGTGTGATAGAAAATGGGTATTTGATGGCCAAAAAGAAAATGGGCCTTTAATTAAATCCCATTTCTACACTCAGATCTATGTTATTATCAATCAAAACGACAGTCAGGGAAAAATTGGATTATGAAATGGAGACGTCAGTTGTACTTCCGATCATCGATATCTCTTCGCCGGACAAGATATCCACCGCACAGTTGATTCGTAAGGTTCGTCTTCACCATCTTATTTCTTTCTCTCTATCCTCTGTTTCCGCAAGAGTAGAAACTCTGCTTCTTCTTTATTATATACAAATAGCTCTGCTTGGTGATCAGAAGATCTTCGCTTGAGAGTTGAGACAACTCTCTCTCCGCTCTAGTTCTAAACTGTTTTTTATGTTCTTTGTATGTATGTAATAAGGCATGTCTCGAACATGGATTCTTCTATGTCAAGAACCATGGCATCTCTGAAGAATTTATGGAAGGGGTTTTTAAGGAGAGCAAAAGCTTCTTTAATCTCCCACTAGATGAGAAGATGTCTTTACTCCGCCGCGATCTTCTCGGTTATACTCCACTCTATGCTGAGAAACTCGACCCCTCCTTGACCTCCTCCACAGGTGATGATGATGTTATAGATTATTTTGCATATATGGCTTCTTTTCTTACTGAGTTCATCTCAAGATTTTTTTTAGCTCTCTCTCTCTCTTTGTTTTTGTTTTAGGTGATTCGAAGGAAAGCTTTTACTTTGGCTCTTTGGAAGGAGCTCTGGTTCAGCCTTATCCAAATCAATGGCCTCCTGAAGGTTAAATATATTTCTTACTACCTGTTTCTCTGTTTTCTTTTAAAGGTTTCGATATCTCTCTCACGGGTTATGTGTGTAAAAGATCTCTTGCCATCATGGAGGCAAACCATGGAATGTTACTACAAGAATGTTCTGTAAGCATGTATTTCTCTTGGAAAGTGAATCTTGAAACCAATACAGTGTTCTTTTCCTTAAAACTAAAAGTTGAAATATAGGTTTCAAGTTAATAATATCGACAGTTAGTTAGTTTTGACAAATAGGCTTGGTTACAAATGTACAATACTAGGTGTCTGTTGCGTTCTTGATATTATCTTATGTTCATCTTTTACATGTAAATGAGGTTAATATATATATATATATATATATATATCATGAGTATTTTTTTCTCTCTTCCATGTTAGTTTTTTTTTTCTAGATCAGTTTGCTAGTTGTGCCCTGATATATTGATTTGCTGCCTCTAAGGTCCGTTGGTCGAAAGTTGCTCGGCTTGATTGCCTTGGCATTGGATTTAGATGAGGGTTTCTTTGAACAGATCGGAGCCTTGAATGATCCTGCAGCAGTTGTTCGCCTCTTACGCTATCCAGGTATCTATGTACATCAAACAGACTCTGCACTTGCTATGGAGTATAGGGGAAGTGATCAGTGGAAAGATAGATAAATCCCATATCCAGGGAGTTCCGAGAATCCGAGTCTAGTTTTTGATCTCTACACTTGGTATGGATTATATAGGTGAAGTGATTTCGTCGGATGTAGAAACATATGGTGCCTCAGCTCACTCGGATTAGGGGATGCTCACTCTTCTTTTAACTGATGGAGTCCCAGGACTTCAGGTAAAACATTATTGTAACTCTCCTCTTTTGAGTAGCCCTGGTGTTCTTACACATGTATGTGAGAACTCTTAGGTTTGTAGAGACAAGTCAAGACAACCACGTGTTTGGGAAGATGTACCTGGAATTAGAGGGTAACTTTGGCATTTAGCTATTGGATTTTGAGAGCCCGTTGATTATTAACAGTTGTTTAAACGCGGGGACTTTCTGTAACACTAGGGCGTTTATTGTCAACATTGGTGATATGATGGAGAGATGGAGCAATGGATTGTTCCGGTAAGCTAAACTCAGTTTTCTAGTAAGGAGTTGAGTTTGGTTTCTGTGTTCTGTCTGAATCAGAAGGTTTCGGGTTTTCTTGTAATGGGTTTAGGTCTACATTGCACAGAGTGATGCCTGTTCGAAAAGAACGTTACTCGGTAGCTTACTTGTTATTTCACATTTCTATACAAATTGATGGTAATTGGTAAAGATTTAACTCATATCAGTAGAAGTTTTTTGTTTTGCCTAGGTGGTTTTCTTCTTAGATCCCAATCCAGATTGTAACGTGGAATGTTTGGAGAGTTGTTGCAGCAAAACTTGTCCCCCAAGGTATGTAAGAAAACTTGACGTTTGATAAACATTTTAGTCTTGGAAGGATGAAAGAACAAGACTTGAGTCCTTTTTCTTTCATATGACTTGGTTTCGATTCGGTGCAGATTCCCTCCTATCCTCGCGGGCGACTATATTAAGGAGCGTTTCAGGCTAACCTACGACTCTTAGTTCTAGTCTGTACGCTTATTTATGGTATGAAAATAATATTTTCAAAAGTTTACTTTAAAGATCGATATTGCGAAGACTTTTGATTCTACGAGGTGAATTTTATCTGGATTATATCGTGTATCAGTTCTCTTTTGTTTCCGGCCAGAATCAATGGGACTACATCGGACCAACCAACAGGTTTCCAACAAGGAGACCTTATATCTCCTCTGGGAGTTCAAGCTGTGCATATCAAATCATGTGAAAGAAAGACAGATCAAGAAGATAAAATAGTTTTTTTTTTGTCATCAAGATAAAATAGTTTATTACAGTTAAAGAAACGGTTCAAATAAAATAAATTACATATTTAAAATCATGTTATTGTAATTTTAAAATCAAAATTTGAAAACATTAGTATTTAACGAAATACATAAATCGTTCATTAATATATATTTAAACCACAATACTATATATTTACAAAATTCCTTATATATTAAAAGAAAAATATTACAACAATTAAAGCATACACATGTCTGTCACGAAAATGATTCTTAGATTTTTTAGATAAATAAGTTGGATCATTTAAATAAAAACTGTAGTTTTCACTAAATTAAGCATAAAACATTATTAATGTATAAAATATTCTTCACTCTTTCCTTAAATAAAAGTTACTAATGCGATTAAAATATCTATGGAAATAATAATATTGAATAATAAAGATTTGCTAACAATTTGTATACCCTCTATCATTTTGTTTAATTATTTATTATTAAAATAAATTACACAATTACGTTAGTCATATAACAAAAAATTAATTTTTTTTGTGTATGATGTACTTTGAATTTTTTAAAACGAGTATAAATTACTAAAACTATTAAAAGTGTCACATAAACTTTTGTGATCAAAGTTGCTTTTTGCCATAATAAAATAGAATGATTATATGAGTATGTATAAGTTGATGAAAAAAAGATACAATGATTATAAAACCATATGAATAAAAAAAATTATTTAATAGGTTTAATATCATATAAATTAAACTATATATCATATAAACATCCCAAATTAGAAAACAGTTAATATTTTATATTTTATATTTTGATATTTGCATTGAACATATATTGAGAAGTTAATATTTTAGCTTTGAAATCTTCTTTGGATTTTTTAAAATGATTATACATTACTAAAACAATTTAACATCTCACATTAAAAACATTTATCAATGGTTTAAAAATTTTCTATACAAAGATGAAAATAATCATAAAACTATACGAGTAGGAACTTATTTAATAAATATCCATATAAAAATAAACTATATATATGTTAGTATCATTTAAATTTAACTAGGTGTTTGCTCGTAATTTTGCGGATGGTAATACCATACAAAAAGTACATGTTATGCGTATAATGTTATAATTTTTAAATAATAATTAGAAATATTAAAATTTTCGCATTTAATAGTTTGATAATAAAAAATTTCAGTATCTATTTTTAGAAGATATTAAACAGTATTTAAATCTAAAATTCGCAAATAATTGATTGTAAAAATAATTTTTATTTTAGCACCAGAAAAATAAATAAAAATCTAAAATGTCAACTATTGAAATTGTAAGATTTCACTTATGAACGTATATGCAAAAAAAAATCACTTAAATAAATTATATTGTAATATTTAGATAAATAGTGTGGTATAATTTTATAAGATTTAAATGACTTATTTTTTTTAAAAAAATAATAACCATAAGTAACTTAAATTACTTCTATTGTAATAGATAAGATAACTAATGTGAAATAATTCTATATGATTTATGAACCATTATAAATATTCATTTATACAATTATAATTAGATCTAGAAGCGTTTACCATTTTGCATATAAACAAGATGTGCTCAAAATTTATATAAAATGATTTCATAAAAGTCTCATAAATGATTTAGAAACTCTAATAAAATTATTTTGTAGGCCAGAATTAAAAAAAATATTTTTAAATAATTTCAAAATCTTTATAAATGATTTATAAATCTAGTGTGGGTTTTAAAAAACATAAAATTTCTAAAAATGTCATATATATAAATATAATTCTTCATGTAAGAATATACAACCATTATATTTATTTTATAAAAATATATTTAAATATTTTAGATAATTATAGCTAAATAATTAATAAAAAATAATTGATGAAACATTATATATTATTTCTATAGTTATGCAATTAGTTACCATAAATTATTATTTGTAATATTACTTGTGTTTTTTGGTAACTTGTATTGATTGGCTCTAGAGTTTCTTTTTTTATTTTTAGATTTGATTAAAATAAATATTTAATAAAAGTCATCAACCAATCAAATTATTACAATTTATTGAAACTTCACCTATGAGCAACACGTCAGCAAAAGTCATTTAAGTGACTTTTCAATTAATATATAGTGGGATTATATATCATATACAATAAATAAATTGATTGTTTTGATTTATTTACCATAAAATGATTGTAAATGAAAAAGAGTGATCGTGTGATTTACATGGGCATGCCAATTTAATTATATACATAATAGTAATTGATTTCCCAATTATCTAATATAAAATTATTATTTCATAATATGCAAAAAAATAAAATAAATAATAATACATAAATGTAATTTGTATATAAATATTTATCCTACACAAAGCTCAGGTCTTAACCTAGTATATATTATAATTAAAAACACATGTATCATATAAATAATTTAAATGAATGTAAAATTTATATGACAAAAATAAAAGGAGAGATAAGCAGACAATGCGAGTTCTTTGTATTGTCAAAGTTGTAAGTAAAATAAAATGAAAATTTACTATTTATAGAAGAACATTAAATATATTTATAATTTGTGACAAAATCATTGATTGGTCAAAAAAAAAATGGTGAACATCGCCTAATGTATAGCATGCGAGAATTGCATGCAGTCCATCTGCTTTTTTCAAAAAAAATTCCCGCTAAATAGATTTTAGAAACAGAATAAGTTGAGTGGTGTTTCAAATGGAGTTTTCCTACATGTGCAGATTATTTGCCCATATGAATAAGAGTCTTGTATGTTGCATGAGATGCTCATGAGTTGTTGGATGCTGCATCAACTTGTTAAACGTTGTTTCAAGCTGTTGGAAGCTGCATCAGGTGCGCTGCATCAGTTCCTTCTTGGTGGGAAAGCTTTGTCCATGAAGCAGACTCATTTCTGTCATAAAGCATTTGGTTTATGCGTTCCACAATTTTAATTGGCCCAATATTTCGTGCTTTAAGCTTGATGTACTCACACATTGAAAAACAATATTTCATCAACACAACCCAGTACCGAATCTCCTGGTTCAAACATTTATTCACGTCATTTACCAACAGCCGCTGCTTTGTACTTTGAAGCAGACATGTCCAAATTCAACTTAGCAAGATGATGTCGCTCTTGAAGCTCCTTAACGAAGTCAACAGCCTCTTTCGAACTTTATGGATAACCCATGATCAACTTCCTTTAGTAGTACCCTACCCCCAGGGGAAGTCGAATCCCCGCTGCCTCCTTGAAAGAGAGATGTCCTGAACCACTAGACGATGGGGGCATATTTGCTCAACCGCCATCATACTATGATCATAGTATGATCAGTTTTTTAAAATTGTCAATCCATGACAGCAGGTATGATCCAAAATTGTAGTGATCCCAAGGACAATGTGGAATGATCACATACACAACTTGAAAAGGACAAATCACAAACTATGGTTCAGTGCGTGATTATGAGAAACTTTGCTAGACAAAACTTTGTATCCCAAGATTTAATGTTATTACCAACCAAGCTACACAATACCCAAAGACCGATTTGTAACTTCGGTTTGACCAACCGTCGGGATGATACGCTGAGCTCATGTCAAGCGAAGTACCAATGAGCTTCCAAAGTGAACATTAGAAATGACTTATAAAGCAAGTGTCACAGTCATAGAGGATGGATGAAGACAATCCATGTAACTTGTATACTTCATGAAAGAACAAGAAAGCTATACTTACTGCATCCGTCATCTTTTTACATGAAATAAAAAAAAAGACACTTTTGAGAAGCGATCAATCACCACAAAAATAGAATCGTGTCCTCATTAAGTACGGGGGAGACCAAGAAAAAATTCCATGCTCACTTTAGTCCACAGTAACGTTGGTATTGGAAGAGGCAAGTACAATCCTGCATAGGACAACCTTAACGGTGAAGTCCTTAGAGCATGCGCAACGGTGAGACTCATTGGAATTCTTAGCGACAAGGGCATTTCGGATTAATCCTGGATATTTTGAATTTAAAAAAAAAAATGACCATTCACGGGTCGCCACGTAGTCGTGGAGACCCGCAAATAATGCAAGGATTCACTAAGAAAGAATCCTTATTTAAGAATTTTAAGGATTGAATCCTTAGCTTTTGATGGGGTCCACTGATTATTTAATTATTTTTTCCTAAGGACTTCCACTTAAAGATTCCCATTGCAGATGTCCTTAGAATAAGTTTGTTAGCCACAAAATAATATTATTTTGTTGTGTTTTATTAAATATTTTAATTTTGTTTATTTATTGAAAGACAAAACCAGTAACAGTCTGACATTTGGCCTGTAGAAGTTCTAAAAATATCGATTATTAGAACTTATTCGTCTGTCTCTCTCCAACTTTTTCTATTTATGATTTATTTATTTTTTCTAAAAACCCATATAGAAACTCCCCGATGGAGTAGCTCTAAAGATGCCTTAACTTTTTCTTGTTGGCAAATGCAACACCGCTGAACAAAACGTCCGCTGTTAGACGCATAGAAGGCAAATAGTACAATGTAGCAACAAAATGTAATGTTCAGTCTCTCCCCACATGGCCTTCATTGTGAGTTTCCTTGATTATTTGAAGACGCAAACTACATGATGGAACACATAAACAAACTCCTTTAAGATTATAGTAAGATTATCTTTTGGCAGACCTTACAGATAAAGTCATTAATCAATTTCTTATTTGTGTGTTTTTCAGTTTATGCATGTATTCTTCTTATGAATCTATATTTTATAAATTTATATTCACTAACCTACGTCTAAGAGTTTGTTTTTTTTTTTTTTTTTTGACGTCGAACGGCCATTCTATTACTCAAGCTTGAGGTGGTCTGGGTAACCAGACCGGAATAGAACAACCAATGAAAAGTAACTCTCTGTGAAAGCTCCTAGCAGTCTTAGCTAAAAAATCAGGAAGCTGATTGCGCACTCGTGGTACATGGGTGATTTTGAAATCCGGAAAACAAATCTGCAGCGTCTCTATCTTCTCCAGCTCTGTCGCAAATCTTGGCCACTCCTGGTGTTCATTTATCATTGCAATCAGCTCCTTGCAGTCAGTTCCAAAGCTCTGGCACGGCGAGTGTTGAAGCATGTTCTCCATCGCCCATCGCAGCGCTTCTACCTCCGAATGCAGCGCTGATTCACATCGAGTGAAGTTTCGTGTTCCCATAAGTTGTATGTCCTCCCTACTATCCATCCAGACCCATCCACATCCACTAAAGCGGTCAGAAGCTGTCCAAGATCCATCTAGTAGACAGATATTACCCAAGCTTAAGACTTGGTTTGCATCATTATTGGTAGCCTGGACGTGTGGTGGTATCGTCTCATTCGCGTTAAACCAGGCCTGACATTTACTCTCTGCGTATCGAACGAGTTCCAAAGGGTCTCTGTCTATACCCCTGAAAAGCTTATCATTGCGAGCCTTCCAAATATACCATATTATCCAGGGATAAGGATCCCTGCCTTGGTCTGGTGCAATGATATTATTCTTCCTCCAGAAAAGATAGTCCATGTTTGTGTAAACGCTTGCCACTGGGAATAAACCTGGACTTGTAGGAGTTGCCGATAAAGACCATACTTGCAGGGCTGGAGGGCATTCAAATATTGCATGAGTTACAGATTCCTCTATTTCCCCACACCTTGGGCAATAATTATCGCACCTCATATTACGCCTTACTAGATTCCTCGTTACTGCTACCTGTCCCGTTATCAATTGCCATATAAGATGGCACATCTTCCTTGGCGCTGGTAACTTCCAAGCAAAGGCTTGAAGTTTAGTGATACTTGGCTCTAGTATTTCCTTTTCCTCTCCTTGCTTCAACAGGTTCTGAGCAACCCAATATCCAGATTTGACTGTGTATTGGCCATTCCTCGTGTAGTTCCAGCAGAAAGTATCTCGGCGATGAGTAGAACTTATGGCCATGCTGCGAATGAGTGGTATATCATCAGGATGGACATAATCATCTAGTAGTCCTACATCCCACTCCTTTGATTCCTGATTAATGATGTCACTGACTCTCATGTTTAGGTGCATCACAGGCGCTATAGGTCTAGCTGGTCTAGCAGGTGTTGTTGGAATCCACGGATCCTCCCACACCCTGACATCATAGCCAGAGTGAATCTTCTGCTTGATACCTAGCAGTAAAAGCTTCCTTGCTGCGGAGATGCTTGTCCACACATATGATGGGCTGCTAGTAGAGATCGCTCTCAATGGCGAGGTCATCCTATAATATCTCCCCCTTAATACTCGGGCAACCAGTGAATCAGGGTATTGGACCAGTCTCCATAATTGCTTTGCCAGCAGTGCTAGATTGAACTCATGAATTAAACGAAAACCAATATCGCCCTCCTCTTTTGGTAAACAAACATTTTTCCCATTTCGCCCAGTGTATTCCTCTTTTTGGTGGATTCGAGCTCCACCAAAATTGTGCAATGGCACTAGCGAGGTTTTCACAAATCTCCAATGGGAGTAGAAACGTCGACATAACGTATGTCGGAAGAGCGAGTAAAATGGATTTGATCATTACTTCCTTTCCCCCTTTTGAGAGCCATCGACCAGTCCATCCATTGACTCTATGCATCAGATTATCCTTTAAAAATGCAAAAATTTTACATTTAGAACCACTAATATCCTCTGGGATCCCCAAGTACTTTCCCATCCCTCCATCATTGTGTATTCCAAGTGTATCTTTAACCTCTTGCCGGGTGGCTGCATTAATCCTCTTACCAAAGAGTAAAGAAGACTTGTCAAAGTTTATACATTGGCCAGATGCTTTACCATATTTCCTGACTACTTTCATTACTTCCTCACATTCACGGGGCTCCGCCTTACAGAAAAAAGGCTATCATCAGCAAAGAGAAGGTGAGATACCGAAGGACATGCACGTGTAATACGCATCCCCGTTATCTTCCCTTGGTTCTCTGCATGATTGAGAAGGCTAACGAGCGCTTCCGTGCACAGAATAAAAATGAAAGGAGACAAAGGATCTCCTTGACGCAAACCTCTACCTGGAACAATATTCCCTCTTGGCTGCCCATTCATGAGAACTTTGTATTTGACCGACGTAATGCACCTCATAATCCAGGTGATCCATGTCTCAGAGAATCCCATCTTACGCATCACAGCTTCAATAATTGACCATTCCATCCTATCGTATGCCTTACTCATATCCGTCTTGATGGCCATCCTCTTATTACGTCCACTCGGTTTAGTTCGTAGGACATGAAAAATCTCTTGAGCAATCATGATATTATCTGAAATCTGTCTTCCAGCAATAAAGGCAGACTGGGTTTCTGATATCAATCCTGGCAAGACTTTCTTTAGTCTCTGGCATAAGACCTTCGAGACGATCTTGTAGCTAACATTACACAAGCTTATGGGTCGAAACTGAGCCATTTCATTAGGCTTAGTTGTTTTCGGGATAAGGCATATGTTTGTATCATTCAGACCATTGGCTATATGTCCTTCAAACAGGAATTTATTTACCATAAGAGTTAAATTCTGCTTGACTATATCCCAAAACTGTTGGTAAAAAAGTGCAGTCATCCCATCTGGTCCCGGCGCCTTATCTGGATGCATAGCAAAGAGAGCTAATTTAACCTCCCATTCAGAAACAGGAGCTGTGAGGCTGTCATTCATTGATCCTGTGATCGTCGTAGGAACTTCAGATAGCGCCTCTTCAATGTCTTCTGGTGTAGATGATTCGAAGATTTGCCGAAAATAGCTAGTAGCAATGGCTACCAGGCCTTCCTCATCCTCAACTATGTTACCATCAACATCCCGAAGCTGCGTGATTTTGTTCCTTGCTCTCCTTTGCTTCGTTAAGGCATGGAAAAATTTGGTATTTTTATCTCCCTCTCGCTGCCAAAACACTCTACTTTTCTGTTTCCAGAATATTTCTTCTGCCTTAAGAGCATCAGAGAGTTCCTTCAACGCTGCTGCAATTTCCTCCGTCGTCGCATTGTCGTCTGCATATAAACCCTCAACTTTCTCCTTTAATTCCTCCACTAGCTTTGCCGAGTTGATATTGTGTTGTTCCCTCCACTCACTCAAGGCTTTTCGACAACTAGAGATATGTTCTATTATAGTCGCATTGGGGGGTAGATCAGGAGATTTCCATCCCTCAAGAATGACTTGCCTCAGTTCTTTATTGTCTAGCCATCTCCTATCAAATTTGAATTTCTTTGATCTTCTCGTTGGCTTTGTCAGTATCTCAGCAAGAATCGGACGATGGTCCGATCCCCATAATCTCAAGTACTTGGCATTAGAGTGTGGGAACTTCTCATGCCAATCAGCATTTCCTACTATTCTGTCTAGACGACATCGAACAGTTACACGTCCAGCTCTCTTCCCTACCCATGAAAGCATGTCCCCTGTAAAAGGAAACTCTAACATCCCACAGTCTGCAAGCATTTGCTTAAAAGGTAGGAACGAGCTATCAGAACGCTGTCTCCCTCCTTCCTTCTCATTGTGACCTGTGATTTCATTGAAATCTCCAATCATGAACCAAGGTCCAGTTCTAGTTGTTGAGAAACGCGTAAGACGTTCCCAAACTTGATCTCGTCTTTCCAAAACAGGGTCACCATAAACAAACGTCATAAAGACTTTTATTCCATCAATGACTGCCTCAATGTCAATCATTCTGTTATTCGAAAATAAAACATTAACTTGAAATTCATCCATAAAAAATAAAGCTAAACCTCCGCTGAGACCAAGTGGCTCAACAGTAAACAAATGATCAAATCCTAAATTGGCCTGAATGTTTTGCAACAGCAGCCGCTTATTCTTCGTCTCAGAAAGAAACACAAGTCCTGGGCGGTGCTTCTGACACATCTCCGTAAGGCGTCGAACTGTGAGGTCGTTTCCAATCCCTCGACAGTTCCAACTTAGTGTCCTCATGGATGATCCCGTGATGAGTTTTTGGAACCCGTCAATCCATTACCTTTGGAGGAGCTACATCTCTGCTTCTTAGAAGTCTGATGGTGCCGCTTTGGCCTGCTTGCGTGTCTAGTCGTATGAACTCCTTGAGACGAAGAGAAAGACTTACGAGGAGATCCCCGACGAAGGACCTCAAATTTTTTACTCTGGAAGCCCAATGGGACATTCGCTCTTGTTCCTTGCTTACTGTTCTTCAAAGCTTTAGCCTCATTGTCGTTATCATCCTGGCATGTAGTCTTCATGTTCGCATCATGCCTAGCCGCTGTGTCCTCCATCTCTTTGAGCTCCATGCCTAGCAAGTCCTCATCTGGCGCATCACACTCCATCACTTCCTCCTCCTGCTGATCCTCAATGTCCATATCGTTCAAAGCTCCAATGATCTGATTATCTCCATCAGTGGCTGCTGGTTCCTGTTCACTTAGACTCGTGAAAGAGAGGGATCGAGTAAGCCCTTTAGCGCGCTTTGTGACATTCTCTTCCATGTCGTGGACACTTCGAGATGGCGTAACAATAGTGCTAACCAATCTCTTAGCAGTTTTACCATCTCCTGACCCGATGCCTTGATGCTCAATAGGGCCGTTGAGTTCGTCATTTCTGATGGGAGAAGATTGTTCATAGGGAACAATCTCACGAGAGCGTACTGCTGGTAAGGAATGCTTGATCCTTTCCGCTTTCTCTTGCCAAGTTTTCCTCTGAGGACGATCATATGGACCTGTAGAAGCTCGAGAACCCCCATATCTGTTGTTCCTAGAACGATCAGAATGATGTCGCACTATCCTATCCGCATGTGTGCTTTTTATCTCATCAGAATAAGGTTTCCTCTGTGCTTTCTTCCTATCTTCCTCACCATACCCTAAACTGGTTAAGTATCTACGTCTAAGAGTTTGTTAGAGTGTGTGTATCAGTGAATTTGCACGTTTGATTATTATTCTAAGTTAAACTATATTTTGTTATTGAGGAACAACAGCGTTTCATGATTGGAAGGGAATATCCACTTATGTTGACCGAATTAGTTGAATATTAGGTGTTTGTCCGCGGTTTGGCAGATGGTAATATCATACAAAAAATACATGTTATGTTTCTAATGTTATAATTGTTAAATAATAATTAAAAATATTCAAATTTTAGCATTTAATATAGTTTCATAATCAAAAATTTCAGTATCTATTTTTAGAAGATATTAAACAGTATTTAAATCTAAAATTCGCAGATAATTGATTGTAAAACTAATTTTTATTTTAACACTGAAAAAATAAATAAAAATCTAAAATATCAACTATTGAAATTGTAAGATTAACTTATAAATGTATATGTAACAAAAAATAACTTAAATAAATTATATTGCAATATATAAATAAATATGGTGTAATAATTTTATATGATTTAAATGGCTTATGTTTTAAACATAATAACCATAAATCACTTAAATTACTTCTATTTTAATAGATAAGATAGAAAATATGAAATAGTTATATATGATTTATAAATCATTATAAATATTCATTTATACAATTATAATTAGATCTAGAAGCATTTACCATTTTGCATGTAAACGAGATGTGTTCAAGATTTATATAAATAGATTTGATAAAAGTTTCATAAATGATTTAGAAACTCTAATGAAATAATTTTGTAGGACAGGATAAAAAATATTTTTTAAATAATTTCAAAATCTTTATAAATGATTTATTAATCTAGTGTGGGTTAAGAAAACATAAAATTTCTAATAATGCCTTATATACAAATCTAATTCTTCATATAAGAGTATACAACCATTATATTTATTTCTATAAAAATATATTTAAGTATTTCAAATAATTATAAGTAAATAATTAATAAAAAAAAAATATTGAAACAGTATATATTCTTTCTATAATTATGCAATTAGTTACCTTAAATTATTATTTGTAATATTACTTGTGTTTTTTGCTAAATTGTACTAATTGGTTCTAGAGTTTCTTTTTATTTTTAGATTTGATTAAAATAAATATTTAATAAAAATCATCAACCAATCAAATTATAACAATTTCTTGAAACTTCACCTATTAGCCTGTTTTGTGATTTTGTTAGCATGTTAACACATCTAGTAACATATAACAATGTTTTCTAAGTTTGTACAGTTTGCAAATGCCAGCTAATAAAATAATTAGTTATACTTAGATATTTTTATCCGGAACAATTCTTTAAATTGTATAGCTAATATTATATTTAGCCGTATATGCAAATTTTTACATCCAATATTAAATCCACCACAAGCTTAGTGTGGCTTCCTCAATTTATTGCATGCCTATCAAAGTCTTGTACGTATGGTTTTATCTTCCTAAGACCTAATATTATTTCACAAATTATATCATTAATTAGTAAATATTACTGGCTAACTATAACAATATCGAGATAATAATATATAACACCGGCTATCTAAAAAAAAAGGCAAGTAAAATCTTAACCGACTATTTCAAAAATTGTATTATCAAAAAAATAGAAAGACATTTCCAAGAATCATGGTAACAATTAAGAGTCAGTACTTCACCATCAATTTCGATTATATATATTTCCAATCATATAAATTAGGCCTGAGACGGATCGGATATCCGGGCAATTTTAAGGTATCCGGATTCGTATCCTTATCCGGCGGATCCATAATTTTACTATCCTTATCCGGATCCGGGTGTCGGATATCCGGGTGTCGGATATCCTTTTAAAAATTGTAATATCCGGCGGATATCAGGATTTAGATCCTTAAAATAAATAAAAAATAATATTAATATATAAAATATTAAAAATAATTTTAAAAAAAATATATAATGTTTTTAATTATTTCTATGTATAATATTACAAAATTTACATAAAATTTATATATACTATTATAAAAATAAAAATATATTAAATAAATTAATTTTTATATATAGATATTACTATTTTTGAAATAGTTAATAATAAAACTTACAGATCCGGATATCCGGACTAAAAAATTAAGGTATCCGGATCCGGATCCGGTTTTGACGGATCCAACATTTTACTATCCGGATCTGGATTCAGCCCCTCCGGATATCCAGATTTTCAGATCGGATCCGGATCGAATCTCGGAAATCCGGATCTCGGATAAAAGTCACAGGCCTAATATAAATAGCATTCAGTTAATTAAGAGGTAGACCCACCGAAAACATACGTATCAAGGCTTGAGTTTTCCATGTACTCAAACACTATTACCATTTCTTCGCCCTCTACGCAATAGCCAAGGACGTGTACTAAATTGACATGTTGAACACTCAGCGATCATCATCACCTCGTTCGCGAAGCCTTGAATGCCTTGAGCTGATTCCTTCAAAAGCCTTTTAGCTGCGATTGCTTTCCCATCTAGCATCCCCTGTGTACGTATTTGATGAGTAACAAGGAATTTATTAAACAATGATATATATAGAGAGAAAGAGAGAGAAACTTTATAAACAGTGCCGAAACCCCCATGTCCGATCTTGTTAGAATCAGAAAAATTATCCGTGGCGGTGGCAACGCTTACTAGCTCCATCGGTGCACACAGTAAACCCACTATTTATGACCATGCGGATAAACAAAAAATATCATTTAGACGGAAAAGAAGATTAAAAATTAGAAAGAAAGGTTATTACCAATAATTGCTGAAACAGGTGCTTCTAGTGGCGAAACCACCTTGTCATGAGGAGGGTCAACTCACCCATGTGATTTTTGACAAATTTTGTTTTTATGCTTATACAAATTGCATTTGATAGACAATTTGGTATAATGTTTGTATGATTGACCCTCATGATCTAAGTCTAAACATCCTATTTGCATCTTTTCAATAAAAAATTATGTTTGATCATTTGATTACATAAGCATTGACCCTTGTGAAACACAATTCTACCTCCGCCACTGGGTGCTTCTGCAATAGATGCTCTTGCTGCTCTCTTCTTTCGTTTCCAAATGCACAACATCACCAAAATAGTGCAAAGAAGCGCAATGCCAATAGTCAACATTATTTTTTTTTTATTTTGTTTTTTATCTGAGACGCTGCGGTGGTGGAGATGGAAGATGGCGATCGGAAGCTCTGACGGTGGAGTCTGTTGTTTCGCTCAGTCCATATAAAGTAGATCGAGGCTTGCCAGACTAGGAGGCCGAGGCATCTTTCCTGTGTAGGACACGGTCGGTTTTCCAGATAGTGAAGGGTCTGAGACCAAGAGGGAGTTGTCAAACAGTTTGCTTTCCGCGCTAAGGTACCCAACACAGCGAAGGAGAAGGGACAGTCGAAGAAAAGATGATCTCTGGATTCATTCGCTGCATTGCATAGAAGGCAGAGAGGGTTAGCAGAGAGACCCCAGCTGATGATACGATCTTTTGTTGGGCATCTGGTGAGAGTAACTAGCCACGCAAGGAAGCTATGTTTAGGAACGCCTCTGGAGAACCAAACAATCTTGGACCAGGAGACAGGGTTTGAATGTGGCTTGATGAGATTATAGGTCAGTCCAGTCTTGAAGGTTGAAAATGGCTTTCCCGGTTGACTCCATTCATATCTGTCCTGCGCCTGAGAGAGAGTGAGGGTAGTGAGGAATGTATGGAGAGCCAATTGAGGTTCCGATCGAGGTGCTGGAAGTTGCCATCCTCCATCATAGTGTATGTCGGCCAGAGTTGCCTTTTGGCAGATTCCCAGGGCTGATGCCGTGTTTATGTTGAAGAACCCTTGACGTTGCCAAAGGGGCTCCAATTATCAGACCAGAACCGTGTAGAGGCTCCATCTTCTACTTTGATGTGAATCCAGTTGTAAGCATACTCTCTAACTCGTAGTAGTTTCTTGATGGCGAAAGAGTGTGATTGCTTCTCCTTGATTGTCCAAAAATTACTTTTGCAATCTCTGAGGATATGTTTTGTGAACCAGGCGACCCATATTGATCCTGATCTGAAGAACAGGAGCCAGAAAAGCTTCAAAGTACAGGCTTTATTCCATTGGTGCAGATCACGATTTTCCAAACCTCCTTCCTCCTTCAACAAAGTTACAGTTTCCCATGCTACTCGAGCTAAGTGATGGCCCTCTGTTGTCCCTTTCCATAGGAACCCATCTTTCGCCTCCTCCTCTTCCAAATTTGGATTGCAACTTGACGGATCATCTACCTCCGTGATCACTCCGACAGATAACGCCTATGCATGTTTCCAAAGGCGCTCTTTCGCCGGCTCTGTTTCTCTTCAATGACCTGGGCTTCGTCCCTTTTGTTTGTAATGGGTATACCCATTAAAATGCTTGAGGGCTTGATCATCTTGTAATGGGCCCATCTCCAGAGCAGCTCAACGATGTCTTCCTCACACACCCACCTGTGTAGTCGTTCAGATCCCATGCTTCCTTGTCCCTTGCCTCAAACCATTCTATGCATTTGCCGTTCGGTGATGTGTCTCTACTGCAGAGACCATTCGCTCCACATTTGTTGTACCAACTGCACATATCGTCTGGAAACATATGAACTACCTGTTTCCACACTTCTTGTGGTTTTGGAATCCACGTAGACCGGATCAACATGCCTCGATATGATAATCTAAGTATTGAGAAAAAAGTCTCATTCGCGATACTGAACACATATGTAGCCTCCTCTTTGGTCACGGTAACGATGTATGTCACGTACATTAAATTTCCCACTTCCTTCTAAGTCGTTTATTGTGTTCCACGGATCATTCCGAAATGTTGGCACACCTTTCTTCCGTATGATACTCTGCGCGTGCTCATTACGTTCCACCCCATAGGTGAATTTCCCTGATGACGGATCTTTAGGGCCTCTCCAGGATTTTAAGACTATTAATGTTTGATGTGGCATCCCAATGTGAAGACGAAGCAATAAGAAACAAGATGGTTGGTTAAGGTCTCAAGACAATGGAGATACCACTATAAGAGACAAGCATGCATGGTTGGTTAAGGTCTCAAGACAATGGAGATGCCACTACAAGGGACAAGCATGCATGGTGGGTTAAGGTCTCAAGACAATGGAGATGCCACTACAAGGGACAAGCATGTATGGTGGGTTAAAGTCTCAAGACAATGGATTATTAGTTTATCATATCTCATCTACCATTTGCCATACTTGTAACCCCTATATATATGGGATGTTCCCATAAGCAAATTAATCAAGCAAATAAGATTCTCCTTATTTACTCTATCTCTCTCTACTTTCTAGATTAAACATCTCTCTCTCTTGTTCTTCACTATGTTCTTCAATTTCTAACATGGTATCAGAGCATCCAAGCTCTTGAACACCAAACTGCTTCCGCAAATTTACTCTATTCACCTTACTCTTTCACTTGTTTGGTTTACTTTCTTCATTTCTAGAGAACATATCTTGGCTTCCCTTGTTTTCTCTCTTGCCTAGCCTCAGAAATTCAAATTTCTCCTTGGCAAATTTTTTATTTTTTACCCGCTGGACAATAGCAAGCAAAGATGGAGCAGCACAAGCTAGTTAGGATTCCAGTCATCCTGAAAGGTCCTAACTACATTACCTGGTCGAGATTGACCAGGACAGCTCTTGGAGGAAGAGGTCTATGGGAGCACATCACCACAAGTGAGGCCCCAAGACAAATCACCCAAGGAGAAGATGGCAAGGAGGTTGTAGTGGTAGATGAAGGCAAATGGGGTCAGGAGGATCTCATGGTGCTGTCTATCTTGCAAGGCTCACTTGATACTCCTATCATGGAGTCTTACTCACATTGTGAGACTGCAAAGAAGCTATGGGATACCTTACACAAGGTATATGGCAACACTTCAAACCTCACCAGAATTTTTGAGGTTAAGAGGGCAATCAACAACTTACAGCAAGAGGAGATGGACTTCACCAAGCACCTTGGAAAGTACAGCCAGCTGTGGTCTGAACTTGAGATGCTGAGACCAAGTACCACTGATCCTAGTACACTAGAAGAGAGGCGTGAGCAAGACAAGGTCTTTGGATTGCTTCTCACACTCAACCCAAGCTTCAATGATGTACTTAAACACATATTGAGAGCTAAAGAGCTTCCAAGCTATGATGATGTGTGTGCTCAACTTCGGAAGGAGCTAGGCTCAGATGGTCTCTTTGGTGGAAAAGGGGAACTGTCTATGGCAAACAAAGCTGAGAAGATGGAGAGTGCTTCAGTCAACAAAGCACACTTCAAACCAAGAAGAGGAGGAGACAAGTCTGTGACTTGTGAGCACTGCAAGAATCTAGGCCACTCCAAAACCAATTGTTGGATCCTCCATCCTCACCTCAGACCTGCTTCAACCAACAGATACAACCAGGCCAAAGCACATGAAGCAAGAGCTCATGAAACCACAGTACCAGGCTCCATGCGCATAGGAGAAGATGGAAGAGCTATGATCTCAACCACCCACACTGGTGGATCCACATCCCATGCCATGTCCCAGCCATCCCCTGATGATGCCTTCATCCGCAAGTCAGACATTGAAGCCCTTATCAAAGCTATCAATGCAAACTCTGGTAACATCAGTGTCAATGCTTTAAATTCTATTCACAGTGCTTCACATACTACTAGACCTTTGATCATCGATTCAGGAGCTTCTCATCATATGATTAGGGATGCTAGACTGATTAGTGATGTTAAACCTGCTCTAGGGAGTGTAGTGATTGCTAATGGTGATAGAATTCCAATTGAAGGAGTAGGAAACTTGAAACTGTTTGATAAGGAGTCTCAAGCTTTTTATATGCCTACTTTCACATCCAACTTATTATCTGTTAAGAGAGCAACCAATGATCTAAATTGCAATGTTATTTTCAGTCCTAATGATGTGTGCTTTCAGGATATTAAGACCAGGAAGATGCTGGGAAAGGGTGTGAGCAAGGGAGAGCTTTACTTGCTTGAAAACACCAAGCTTTCAAATTTATCTTGTGCTTTCAATTCTGCTTCTGTGTTAGCTAGTGATGTTTTATGGCATGCTAGATTAGGTCATCCTCATTATCGTGCCTTAGGACTGATGTTACCTAATCTATCTTTAAAGAGTGGAAGTTGTGAGGCTTGTATTCTTGGTAAATATCAGAGATCTATTTTCCCTAATTTTAAGACTATTTATGAAAATTGCTTTGATCTTGTGCACTCTGATGTTTGGACAGCACCTTGTATGTCTAGGGAGAACCATAAATATTTTGTTACATTCATAGATGAAAAATCAAAATATACATGGCTCACCTTGATTCAAACTAATTAGAAGCTTTTATTAACTTCCAAAACTATGTATCTAACCATTTCAATTCCAAGATCAAAATTTTTTGGTCTGATAATGGCGGAGAATATACAAGCACTGCTTTCAAACATCACTTAGCAAAACATGGCATAATCCATCAAACAAGTTGCCCATACACACCACAACAAAATGGAGTTGCTGAAAGGAAGAATCGCCATCTTATGGAGGTTGCAAGGAGCATGATGTTCCATACCAATGTTCCAAAGAGGTTCTGGGGAGATGCTGTGGTCTCAGCATGTTATTTGATCAACAGGATCCCCACCAAAGTCCTCCAAGATAACTCTCCCTTTCAGGTATTAAACAAAATAAAACCTCCAATTGATCACTTGCGTGTTTTTGGGTGTGTGTGCTATGTCTTGATACCAGGGGAACAGAGAAACAAGCTTGAAGCCAAGAGTGTCAAAGGCATGTTCATAGGATATACTCATGCGCAGAAGGGGTACAAGTGCTACATACCTGAATCAAGAAGAGTTATGGTCTCAAGGGATGTTAAGTTTGTGGAATCAAAGGGATACTATGATGAGAAGAGTTGGGAAAGCCTTCAGGATCTCTCACAAGGATCTTCAGATAGGGCAAACAACTTGAGAATCATTCTGGAAAACCTAGGCATCAGCCAGCCTCAAACAAGTGGCGTACCGAGCACTTCACATATACCTCCAGTTGTGGATGAAGCTACATCAATTGAAGAAGCAGTCCATCCTGATCATGAGGGGGGAAACCAACCTAATTTGCAAGTTATCCATGAGGAAGCTATCCCTGAAGAAGATATCCATGACGAAGCTATCCACGAGGAAGCTATCCAAGAAGAAGCTATCCAAGAAGAAGTTGTTAATGATCAAGATGGAATGCAACAAGAAGTTCAACCATTAAGGAGGAGTACAAGGGTGAAGAAACCATCTCAGTGGATGGACACCAAAGTATACTTCAACAACAATGCAGTAGCTCATCCTATCCAAGCAACATGTTCTTTTGCGAGACTATCTGAAGAGCATGTAGTCTTCATCAGCAACCTAGATCAAGAGTATGTACCAAAGACTTATGAAGAAGCCATGAAGCATGAAGAGTGGAGAGCGTCAGTTGGGGATGAAGTTGGTGCCATGATCAAGAATGATACTTGGTATGAAACTGAGCTCCCCAAAGGAAAGAAAGCTGTTACAAGCCGTCTACTCTTCACCATCAAGTACCTTGCCAATGGGAAACCAGAAAGAAAGAAAACAAGGCTAGTTGCAAGAGGATACACCCAAGTCTATGGAGAAGACTATCTGGATACATTTGCACCAGTAGCTAAACTCCACACCATAAGAATTCTACTCTCATTGGCAGTGAACTTGGAATGGGATTTATGGCAGATGGATGTCAAAAATGCTTTTCTTCAAGGAGAGCTGGAGGATGAGGTTTACATGAGGCCACCTCCGGGTATGGAAGACATGGTCAAGCCAGGGAATGTCCTAAGGTTGAAGAAAGCAATATATGGGTTAAAACAGTCACCAAGGGCTTGGTACCACAAACTGAGTACAACTCTCAATGGAAGAGGGTTTGTAAAGTCAGAAGCTGATCATACACTCTTCACACTCACAAGCAAGCAAGGAATTGTGGTGATTCTTATTTATGTAGATGATATTATCATCACAGGAAGTGACAAGGAAGGTATTATCTCAACCAAAGTCTTTCTTAAGTCTACTTTTGATATTAAAGATTTGGGTGAGCTAAAGTACTTTCTAGGGATAGAAATATGCCGCTCTAAAGAGGGGCTTTTCTTATCTCAAAGGAAGTACACACTTGATCTTTTGAATGAGGCAGGAAATCTTGGAGCGAAAGTAGCCAAGACTCCACTAGAAGATGGGTATAAGGTGCTGCGTGAGGGGGAGATTGAAGACAAGCCCTATACTGACGTTAAACACTATAGAAGAATTGTAGGAAAGCTGATATACCTCACCATCACCAGGCCTGATGTATGCTTTGCAGTTAACCAAGTAAGCCAGAATATGCAAGCTCCCAAGATACACCATTGGAACATGGTTGAAAGGATCCTAAGATACCTAAGAGAGGCGCCAGGGCAAGGAGTGTGGATGGGATGCAACAAAAATACAGAGATAGTTGGGTATTGTGATGCTGATTGGGCAGGAGACAGAGTGGATAGGAGATCCACTACCGGCTATTGTACATTTATTGGAGGCAATCTTGTCACTTGGAAGAGCAAGAAACAGAAGATAGTGTCATGCTCAAGTGCTGAAGCTGAATATAGGGCAATGAGGAAGCTCACTAGTGAGTTGATTTGGATCAGAAACCTACTTCGAGACTTGGGTATAGAGACATCAACTCCAATCACCATGCATTGTGATAATCAAGCAGCAATACACATAGCTTCCAACAGTGTGTTCCATGAGAGGACTAAACACATTGAGGTGGATTGTCATAAAGTTAGGCAAGCAGTGGAACAAAAGATCATCTTACCCTGCTACACAAGAAGTGAGGATCAACTAGCTGACATCTTTACCAAGGCTGCAAGCACCAAGGTTTGCGAGTTCATACATTCCAAGTTAGGACTCGTAGATTTTTCATCACACTAATCCTCTTAGCCATGAAGTGTTCTACTCTTTTTCCTTGGCTTGGTTTTTATCCCATGAGGTTTTTCCAAGCTAAAGGTTTTAATGAGGGAATGCTTCATGGTTTCCAAGTTTGACCAGTCCCTATGGTCAAGCCTGAGGGGGAGTGTGAAGATGAAGCAATAAGAAACAAGATGGTTGATTAAGGTCTCAAGACAATGGAGATACCACTATAAGAGACAAGCATGCATGGTTGGTTAAGGTCTCAAGACAATGGAGATGCCACTACAAGGGACAAGCATGCATGGTGGGTTAAGGTCTCAAGACAATGGAGATGCCACTACAAGGGACAAGCATGTATGGTGGGTTAAAGTCTCAAGACAATGGATTATTAGTTTATCATATCTCATCTACCATTTGCCATACTTGTAACCCCTATATATAAGGAATGTTCCCATAAGCAAATTAATCAAGCAAATAAGATTCTCCTTATTTACTCTATCTCTCTCTACTTTCTAGATTAAACATCTCTCTCTCTTGTTCTTCACTATGTTCTTCAATTTCTAACACCCAACCTAACTTCATTTCAGACACTTAAGTATCTGTCGGAAAATCGAAACTCTGCCACTCATATGAGTTGTTGTTATTGTCGGAGTATCTCAATATTAAATTTCCACTGTCAAGAAGCTCAACAACTAGTGGCGTCTTGTTCAGATTTGTACTAGTCACATTGGTCCACCAGACACGGGTGCCATATTGGTCAAGGAGGACAAGGTTGGAGTTAATTACCTTGAGCTTTCCAATGGGGTCGGAGAGTGGGTTGTCTCTGTTCGCAACCCATAGAACTTCCTTAGGCAGTTTGTAGTGCCATATACCCACATACCAGCTTGTGGAACCAAGGCTCGGCTTGAAAAAGCCACAGACAAACCTTTTTTAGCCGACATAAGGTCGCTTCTCGTTGTTAGTCCTTGTGTTTTGTTTCATTTCGTATAGTCTTCTGTCACAAATTGAAAATTGGTATAATATTTAACATTTTACCGCAAAAAAATGTCTCCTTTCATCTAAGTTCATGTTCCAAAAGCTCCACAGTAGAAATGCACATGCATAGACACTAAATGCATTTAAATATATGATAAACCGATGAAAAACATGAGAAATGAGAAAGTTAAAACCATGAAAAACTCAATACATCAATAAGCTTCTTCTTCATACCTACCTTCTTCTCCCCAAACTCCTTTCCATCTGATAAAGGCTGCCCGTGACCGCATCCATCTTCAGAATCATATTAGAAAGATTTGTTCCAAAATCAAATCCAAACATATCTTCATCATTCTAAGCAGTGACCGTCTCCATATTCCTGTTCGTGCTCACTTCATTTTGCACAGTAGAGAGACTTTGATCTTCTTCTTGGACATCCTCTCCTATCATACCATCTTCCATGCAGTTCCCCAATTCAGGAAACAGTTTATCATCTAGCATCAATAAAGAGGTTAAAAAATCACCTACCTTATTATCACTTTCCTGAACCTTAAGAACCTCCTTTTTCCTTTGTGAAAAAGTGCTTTGGGCGATTGGCTTGTAAACAGAGGTTGGTCACTTTTACTTTCACTTTCATCAAAAATGCTTGCTAATAAGAATGTTTTAAAGTTAAACAGTAAAAACACAAATTGTAAATAATAATTAACTATTTTGTTATATAAACCAAATATACATATAAATAAAATGAAAAATTGCAGATCAAACTATTACACAAAAACCAAAACACTACAAGAAAACGTGCCCGTAACAACGAACATTTACGACGAAAATATTTCTTCGTAAATTTACATGGTCTTTACAACGAAATTACGAGGAATATAACTTTCGTCGTAAACGCCATGTAAATTTACGACGAACTGATTTCGTCGTAAACTCCGTGTAAGTTTACGACGAATGTACGTGGAATGAGAAATACGTCGTAATCATTACATCGACATTACAACGAAGCATGTTACCGTTATATTTAGGTGAAAACGTGTATTCAATGTGCTTTAACTTACCTAATTTCGTCGTAAAGTCGTTGTAAATAATATGTTAAAACCATGTAAAATCCATGTAAAATATTCCTTGTAAAATCGTTGTTATATTTCAACTACCCAACTCGAAAATTTCTCTATATATATGTCATTTCCCACAACTCTCTTCCTCACAACACACAAACGGGAGAAAAAAAATCCGAAAAAAAAATCAGAAAAAAAAAGATTTCAAAAAAAAATCTAAGAAAAAAATGGCCGGTGGCGGTAGTATTTACGAGTTACGGAGTTGGATGTATTTGCACAAAGATTCCGACGGGAGGGTGACGAACGCATTTCTGAGCGGGCTAGAGACATTCATGCACCAGGCGGGCTGTACACCGATCACACAGGAAAGCGGTAAGATGTTCTGCCCCTGTCGGAAATGCAAGAATTCAAAATTTGCACGTAGTGAAACTGTATGGAAGCATTTAGTAAACAGAGGATTTACACCACAGTACTACATTTGGTATCAACATGGAGAGGGTTATGGGGGAAATGAAGCTAGTAGTAGTAATAATAATTTTGAGGATGGTCATCATAGTGAAGAACCGAATCATTTGCATAATGAATATAATTATCATCAAGATCATGAGCAGATGGTAGATCATGATAGGGTTCAAGATATGATTAGTGATGCATTTTTAGAAACAACTACAACAATAGCTGATGGAACTGGAAATGTAGAAGAACCTAATTTGGATGCAAAAAGGTTTTATGAAATGCTAGATGCTGCAAATCAACCAATCTACACTGGTTGTAGAGAAGGTCTCTCTAAATTGTCTCTAGCAGCTAGGATGATGAATATTAAAACGGATCATAATTTACCTGAGAATTGCATGGATGCATGGGCGGAGTTGTTTAAAGAGTATTTGCCAGAAGACAACGTGTCTGCTGAATCTTATTATGAGATTCAGAAATTGGTTTATAGTCTTGGGTTGCCTTCGGAGATGATTGATGTTTGCATCGACAACTGCATGATCTACTGGAAAGAAGATGACAAGTTAGAAGAGTGTCGATTCTGCAAAAAACCACGATTCAAACCGCAAGGCCGTGGGAGGAATAGGGTACCGTACCAAAGGATGTGGTACCTACCAATTACAGACAGATTGAAAAGATTATATCAATCTGAGAGGACTGCTGCATCGATGAGGTGGCATGCGGAACATGTCCAGAGAGATGGTGAGGTTGCACATCCATCAGACGCAAGAGCGTGGAAACATTTCAACAAGGTACACGCAGATTTTGCTACAAATATTCGGAATGTCTATCTTGGGTTATGCACCGATGGATTTAGTCCATTTGGAATGTCTGGTAGACAATATTCTTTGTGGCCAGTCATTCTTACGCCGTACAATTTACCGCCGGATATGTGCATGGAACAAGAATTTCTATTTTTGACCATATTAATCCCTGGGCCGAAGCATCCAAAACGGTCTCTTGATGTTTTTCTTCAACCGTTGATAGAAGAGCTAAAGCAATTGTGGTCAGAAGGGGTGAGGACGTACGATTGTTCCTTGAAAAACAATTTTACGATGCGAGCAGTTCTGCTGTGGACGATAAGTGATTTCCCTGCTTATGGGATGTTGTCTGGCTGGACAACACATGGAAGATTATCTTGTCCATATTGTCTTGGATCGACGGATGCTTTTCAACTGAAGAATGGTAGGAAGAGTTGTTGGTTTGACTGTCATCGTCGCTTTCTTCCACTTGCCCATCCGTACAGAAGAAATAAGACATTGTTTCGGCACAAAAAAATTGTCAGAGACGGTCCTCCTCCATATCTCACCGGCCAGCAGATCGAAGCAGACATTGATTATTACGGAGCTCAGGAAACAGTTAAAGTTGGAGGAAATTGGCATGTTCCTGGAAATATGCCTGATGGATATGGTGTGTCTCACAATTGGCATAAGAAGAGTATATTTTGGGAGCTACCCTATTGGAAGGATCTTCTCTTACGCCACAATCTGGATGTCATGCATATTGAGAAGAACTTTTTTGAGAACATCATGAATACATTACTTAACGTCCCTGGGAAGACAAAAGATAACAAAAAGTCAAGGATGGACTTACCTGATATTTGCTCAAGAAGTGAGTTACATATCAAGAGCAATGGAAACGTTCCTGTTCCCATCTTCCGGTTGTCATCAGAAGCCAAAACAACCTTGTTTGACTGGGTTGCATCAGAAGTTAAGTTTCCTGATGGTTATGTTTCAAATCTGTCAAGATGTGTTGAACGAGGTCAAAAGTTCTCCGGAATGAAGAGTCATGATTGTCATGTGTTTATGCAACGACTACTTCCATTTGCTTTTGCCGAGCTCCTTCCAGCAAATGTCCATGAAGCACTTGCAGGTAATTATAAAACGTTAATATATATACATATGTTATGAAATGTTATTAATTTGATTACTTTTGCAATATACAGCCATCGGCGCTTTTTTCAGAGATCTCAGCACACGTACGTTCAAGGAAGAAGTCATCGAACAACTTCATCATAACATTCCGATCATATTGTGCAACCTGGAGAAGATATTTCCTCCTTCATTTTTTGACGTCATGGAGCATCTAGTTGTCCACCTACCGTATGAAGCATTGCTTCGTGGACCTGTTCACAACGGATGGATGTATCCGTATGAGCGACAGATGAAACATTTGAAGGGGAAAGCAAGAAATCTTGCAAAGGTGGAAGGTTCAATAGTTGCGGGAAGTTTGACAGCCGAAACATCTAACTTCACATCATACTACTTTGCTCCAACTGTTCGTACGAGGAAAAGAGTTCCTAGAAGATATGATGATGGTGGAGTACCGACATCATATCCAATTGATGGTGTTCCTGACATTTTCTGCGAAATTGCACGGTTTGGTGGTAAAACGAAAGAAGTATGGTGGTCATGTGAAGAGGATAAACATAGTGCCCACACTTATATTCTGCTCAACTGCGAGGATGCAGTGACCCGTTACTTTGAAAGGTAAATATTTTTGTGAATGTTAATTATATGAATTGCAGTTAATTATGTATGACTTGATTATTTGTTTAATTTGCAGCATGTTTGTATCTCAAGTTGAAGAAGCAATACCAGGAATATCTGCAACTGATGTGGACACACGTAAAGATAAGCACTTTGTCAAGTGGTTAAAATCACAGGTACGTAATATATCTCATACATTGATTAATTAAGTAAGTGTTTTGATACTTCAATATTAATTAAGAATAACTGCTTTTGGCAGGTTGATTATGACGATCCTTATTATCCCGTATGGTTTCACGAATTGGTTCAAGGTCCAGTTGCAAAGGTCACCACATCACCTATGTATTTCACACGAGGATTTACCTTTCACACATACGAGTATGGGAGACATCGGGCAACGAGTAACTACGGAATATGTGTGAAAGGTGAAACGGACTTTTACGGGATCTTGCAGGAGATTATTGAAGTGGAATTTCCGGGGTTATTGAAGCTAAAATGCGTCCTCTTCAAATGTGAATGGTTCGATCCTGTTGTGAACCGAGGGATTCGGTATAACAAATTTGGTGTTGTGGATGTCAATTTTGGGAGAAGATACAACAAATTTGAGCCTTTCATTTTAGCTTCACAAGCCGAGCAAGTAAGCTTCCTTCCTTATCCTCGGCTTCGAACTTCCGGGATAAACTGGTTAGCTGCTATCAAAATTACACCTCGTGGACGCATTGTCGCTGGAGAAGAACCGCCCTTGCAAGAAGAAGACGCTATCAATGAAGTTGAGGTACCAGAACAACCAACTGATGAAATCCTTTTGATCGACCCGCAAAACTTTCAATATGAAGATATTCCCGAAGATGCGACAGATGAAGCACGTGAAGACGAGTTCGAGAGAAGCGACGATGATGATTGTAATGATAGTGATGAGAACGAAAACGATTTAGAGTGATGTAATATTGATGAGAACGAAAACGATTTAGAGTGATGTAATATATGTCTCTGATGTTGTATTTCTCTATTGTAACGTATGTTTAAAGAAATATTGTTTTTTACCATCCTAATGTATGTGTAACAAATGTTGTTTTATATAATATGTATTTGTGTTAATTTAAAAAAAATTATTTGGAGTTTTAGGGTTTTAGAGTTTAAGTTGGAGAAAGAGCACAAAGTAGTAGAGAAGAAGAGATATGATGTTAGATGATATGTGACTTTGGGGTTTAGGGATTTCATTCTCGGTGTTTAGGGTTAAGCGTTGTAAAATCGTCGTAAACCGATGTTTCCACGTAATTTCGTCGTAAATGGAAAAACGCGGGCCTGGTAACTTCGTCGTAAACGTGGGCCTTGTAAATTCGTCGTAAACCGATGTTTCGACGTAATTTCGTCGTAAATCGAAAAACGCGGGCCTGGTAACTTCGTCGTAAATGAAAAAACGCGGGCCTGGTAACTTCGTCGTAATGTTACGTCGCGTTTACGACGAAACATTTTTTATATATTGGGACGCCGAGACGAGGCTGCCTCGTCCATTCCTCCTAAACTCCTCTCCTCTCCCTAAGGTACATTCTCTTCCCTCCTTTTTTTTTTTTTTTTTAAGTTAGTTTAGGTTATTAATTAGTTAGGTAATTAGTTTAGGTGATTATTTAGATAATTAGTTTAGGTGATTAGTTAGATGACGGAATCCTATAGTTTAGGTGATTAGTTAGGTAACGGAATAATTTTTTAATTATGTCGTCATAATTGATTAAATTTATTTAAATTTTTTTAGATGGCTCCTAGAAGGAAACCAGCAGCACCTACTTATGCCCAGTTGTTTGGCGATGGTTCCGGTACATCTTCTTCCGGTCCATCGTCTTCCGATGCAGTTCCAGACTCTCAGACTTCTCAGAGAGTTTTTTCGAGTCCTCCTCTTCCACCGCAGATGCCTCCACCTCCTCCTCCAGCGGCTGCACCTGAGCCTGTCCCAGAAGGTGCAGTTCATCCGGATTTGCGTGTGCCTTCATATGCTCCCTTCGCGAGATATACGGTGGAGGATTTGCTTGCCCAGCCTGGACGGGAGGGTTTGGATGTTCTAGACCCCGATAGACCCCGAGGAACTTATTGGTAAGTTATTAATTTTTATTACTTTAAAATTTAATTAATTTTTATTTTGTAACGGTTAAATTGTTTTTTTTTCAGGTTTGGGGCTAACAACCGTGTTAGCCGGAGCGTTTCGGCGACGATTAAGGGTTACTACGACGGGGCATACCCGAACTGGAGCAAGACACCAAATCACGTTAAGATCACGTGGTTTAAATGTTTTGCGGTAAGATTTTTAAATTTAATTAAATTTTCACTTTTAAATATATATATATATATATATATTTTTAATATTTATTATTAATTGTAATTTTTTCAAAATTTTTATGTTTCAGCAAAAGTGGCATTGGTCTTTGGGAATCACCGAGAGGGTGAAGGCGGAATTCGTTGCAAAGGCAAAGATACGCCTCTGCAACACAGTCTCTGATTGGAAGGACAAGTGGGAGATCTACGGGTATGAGGGAAAGCCCACTGAGCTCACGACGGATGTGTGGGATGGCCTCATCGCCTATTGGGAGCACCCCTCTTCGATCAGAAAGGCCAATTCGTGCTCGGCTTCTCGAAGGACGAAGGATAAAGATGGTCATTTGCCCATGCTTCACAGAACCGGACAAAAACCTCATGCAGGAGTCCGTCTAGAAGCTGTAAGTTTTGTTTTAAATATATATTTTAAAATATTCAATTAATATAATTTATAATATTTAATTTAATTTTTTTTGTAGTTCGAGAAGACGGGAGTCTTACCTTCTCTGTCTGACCTATTCAAGATGACTCACGCCACATCCGACGGAGTTTTTGTGGATCCTGCATCTGAGAAACTCTTCCAAACAGTGGCTGGTCGGATTGAAGAACGGGAGACGCAACTAACCCAGGAGTCTCCCGATGGATTACCAGTCACATTGTCCACCCAAGAGGTCGACAGAATCTTCGAAGAGGTAACTTAAAATTTTAGTTTACATTATTTTAAATATTTTAACATAATTAACTATATTAATATATGTTTTGATTTTATAGGTGGCTCCTAAAAAGAAGGGACGGATAGTCGGTATAGGCTCTGTTAACGAAGTTGCAAGGGCAACTTCGTCATACACTTCGAGACGGGATGAAGAGACTGCTCAGATGAAGGCTCAAATGGATAGCCAGAAGGCTCAAATGGATAGCCAGCAGGTTCGTTTAGACTCTCTTGAGGATTTGCTAGACGTGATGGCCGTGGGAAACCCGGTTATGCAGAGAATGTTGAGTGAGAGACGAGCCGCTCTTGGAATGCCACCACGAGATCCCCAAGAGTCCGATCCAACCCGTCAACAGCCGAGCAACCCCACCAACTACTTCGACAATATGTAGTTTTTTTTTTCTGTTTGTATTATGAATTTAAATATTATTGTATGACTTTTTAAAAATATGTTTTCCAATTTCATATTTTGTTTTAAAATTTAAATTATTTTAAATTCTGAATATTAAATATAAATTAAAATCTATTATATACTAATTAATAATAATATAATAAGAAACGATGTAAACTCCTCGTAAACATTACATGGAGTTTACATCGAATGTTTACGAGTGATTAACATCGAAATATTTACGAGGATTTTACATCGAAATGTTTACGAGTGATTTACAACGAAAGTATTTACGTTTGCTTTACATCGAAATAATTACGTGGGCTTTACGACGAAGTCTTACGTGGCATTTACGACGAATACTTTCCCTGCTCTTTACGAGGAATATATTTCGTCGTAAACGTAACGAGTCGTTTACGACGAAACCTCCGTTACGACGGACGTTTAACAACGAAACGTCTTTCGACGTTAATTCGTCGTAACACCCCGTTTACGACGAATTTACAACGAATACTGCCTTAGTAAAAAATATGTTTTCTTGTAGTGAAATATTGAAAATGTAAAACCAAGGAAATTTTTATAACACCTCCTCTTTTTACGGTGCAGTTTTTATGGATAACCATGTGATTTATTTACCCAAAATAACAATAGAAGAGTTATATTACAGCATAATAGTTACATGCATAAGCCATTCCATCTAAGACAAAAAAAAAAGGTAAAGGGAAACACAAAGAAAAATAAATGTAAATAGTTGGCTCGGCCGCTCTTTTCCTGATTTGCTTGTTAATTTCAATAGGTAATTTATATTATAATATATGAAACTCACCAGAGGGTAAATTATTGTGGTAATGATTATTGTGTGTTTTAAAAATAATCTGTTAAACTCTGGCATTTTAAAACCAAAATTATTTATTATTTATAAACAACAAACGCAATTAAAAAGAAAATTTAACATTTTATTTTAAAATTTATTTAACATTTCATATAATTATCTTAAATGATTAAATTTAAAATTTAAAATATGTAAGACATATCACTTATAATGCAAAATTTTTACTTTTTAACCAATAAAAAATTATTACGTGTTTATATTCTTTTATAAAATTCAAAAAATAATAAATAATCAAAATTAAGTTTAAAACCAAGAACATTATTTTATTTTATTTTAAAAGTTATAAGATGTTTTCTAATACTTGAATTTCTTCAAATTTGTACCAACAATTTTACATACTCAACTCTAATATTTTTGTACTTACTACTTTATCAGGAATGCTAAATTCTCGCCCTACCAGAACTAATCCGTATTGTAAAAAACTTCCGGCCGCTTATGCACCAGCTGATGCCTGTACCAAACCAAATTTTGATGTGGTGTGTCTATCGGCTTGCAAAAAAGAGCATTTACCTAAAGGAAAATGTATGATAAATTCAAAACTGTTGTATAATAAAAGTGAGGTAATTGTATATTATATTATTTTTTATGTATTTGGTATATTAGGAAGAAGAAGGAAACAATAGTGGAAAAAAAAAAGTACATTGCCGTAATCTCTCCCTGATAATAGTAGACATAGCTTTCTCGTCACAGGTCACGCAAATGCCGCATTCTGATATCGTAGACGTGTTTTTGGAATTTAGTCCGAAGAGCTTTTGTGAACAAGTCAGCTGGATTGTCGCATGACTGTACATACTCGATGTCTACTTCTTTATTTTTCTCGAGCTCCCTTATGTATGAGAAAAATCTAGGAGGGATGTGCTTTGTTCTGTCGCTTTTGATATAACCTTCTTTAAGTTGAACAACACAAGCCGAATTGTCTTCAAATAATTTCGTCGGCTCTTTCTCATTGACTATTCGGCTTGATTCTTGTATGTGGTACCTCATTGAGCGAGGCCACACACATTCTCGACATGCTTCGTGAAGCGCGATAGTTTCTGCATGAGTCGATGAAGTTCCAACCAGAGTTTATTTCTGGGATCGCCAAGAGACCACGGTTCCACCAATTGTAAAAACATAGCCGGTTTGCGATCGGGCCTTATGAGGATCTGATAAGTATCATGCATCTGCAAAACCAACCATACCAAACTCGGGTTTTCTACAATACATCATCTCTAAATCAAGTGTACCTTGGAGGGAACAGATATATTCTCGACGCGTTCTAATTTCCATGAATAGGAAATGAGTTGTATCTTGCAAAGACATTAGTCACTACAAGAAAACATAACCTTAACGAGGGCGGTTTTCCTCGTTATTTCGTCGTAAAAGAGGTTTTACGACGAAATAGCGAGGAAGCGCGTTTGCTCGTTACTCGTCCGTCGTAACACATATTTCGTCGCTAATTCGTCGTAACTTAGCGAGGAATATATTTCGTCGTAAAGACGAAGTAGGGCGATTCGTCGTAAAGACCACGTCAATATTCCACGCAAGGACGTCTCTACAATTCCTCGTAAATACCTCGAAATGAGTTCCTCGTAACCTACACGTAAATACCTTGAAAGAGTTTCCTCGCAAAATACACGTAACAACCACGAAACGATTTCCTCGTAAAATACTCGTAAACTTTTCCTCGTTATTTCCTCGCAAATGTTTCCTCGTAAAATAGTCGTTAACTGTTTCTCGTCATTTCCTCGTAAGGTTTCCACGTAAAGAGGTCGTACATTAGCTACGAATTTACTTCGTTTTTTATTATTTTTACAGAATTTAAAAATATAATTAAAATTATTTAATTTAATAATAAATTAAAATTTAAAATAAAAATAAATCAATATGAAAATATTTTATATATAAATAAGTTTTGAATTTATATAATACAACAACCAAAAAAAAAACTAAGGGTCGTTCATCGCCCGGTAGAATTCATCACTCCTCCTCGTAACATCCGCCTCGTTATGTACGTCGGATGACTCGCCTTGAATGGGATGTTGTTGTCGCATGTTCCTCAACATGGACTCCCATTCCGGATTTGTGGCCGCAATAACGTCCAAGAAGCCCTCGACTCCACCCATACGAGATTTTGTCGCGGTCAACTCGTTACGCAGCTGAGCGGACTCTCTACGCAGCTCAGTGACTTCATCATCCCGTCGCTGACCATAAGACGATGTCGCTCTCGGAACATCGTTGACGGAACCAATACCCAACGTCCGTCCCTTTTTTTTAGGGACAACCTTAAAAACAAAAAATAAATATTGTAAGTAAAAATTTAAAGTTAAATTAAATGAATAATAAAAAATTAATTTTTTTGAAAATTTACCTCCTCGTAAATCTTATCCACTTCAAGTGTGGATAAGGTGACGGGTAATCCGTCGGTAGACTGCTGGGTCAGCTGAGTCTGGCGGTCTTCAACCCGAGCAACTACGTCGTTGTAGATTTGCTCGGACTTGCCATCTACAAATACGCCCGCCTTGTTCTTGTGGGTCCTCTCGTAAAGTTCCATAAGAGACGGGAGATGTCCCGTCTCTTTGGCCTAAAAAACAGTTAAGAAAGTTAGAATAAATTAATATATATATTAAAAAAATTATTTAATAAAATATTTAATTACCATTTCCAAACGGACACCGGCGTGGGGTTTTTGGCCCATAGTGTGAAGCATCGGCCCGTTCCCGTGCTCATCGACCGTGTTACGGGAGTTAGAGCAAGCCTGGGCGATTCTAATGGAATCAGGAAGGCGCCAATAACGGATGAGGCCATCCCACACATCCGTGGTGAGCTCAGCGGGTTTGCCACGCTCATACCCCTTCACGATCCAGTCACCCTTCCAGTTGGAGACCGTGTCTAACAAGCGAACTTTCATCTTCGCGTTAAACTTCTTCCTCACCCTCTCAGTGATCCCCAAGACCCAAGTATATTTTTGCTGTTGGAAAAATAAATTAACAATTAGTTTTTTAGAAAGTATATATATAAATCATGAAAAAATTAAAGTATATATAATTAATTAATAGAAACTTACAGCGTAAATTTTGAACCACGTCTTTCTGACGTAGTGAGGCGTCTTACTCCAGTTTGGATGTGGCATGGAGAAGTAACCCTTGATCGTGTCGGTTACGTCCGATGCAAGACATCCGTCAACCCCCCACCTGAAAAATACAAATTTAAAATATAAATTATTTTTTAATGTTATAAAAGAAATTTAAACTAATTAAAAAAAAATTAATGCAACATACCACAAAGTTCCGTCCGGTCGGTCTGGGTCGATGACTAGTAAACCTTCTCTGCCTGGCAGACTGAGAATGTCCTCTACAGTGTACTGCGTGTAAGGAGCACTCGAAGGCACCATCAAATCAGGATGAATATCGGCGGCCATCGGAGGTGCCATCGGAGGAGGCACAGGAGGAGGCATCGGAGGAGGCACATGAGGAGCCGATGGTGCAGTAGAAGAAGTAGACCCAGAGACTCTCTGAGTGTACTGAGTCTCGGGGACAGTCTCCTGGCCCGAAGAACTGGGAGCGGAAGAAGAGGCTGGGTCTAAACGACTACCCGGCTCACCGAAGATCTCTCTGTAATGGGCAGTAAGCCTTCCTTTTCGAACCTGGGAAAAAATGAAATTTTTAAAATTAACATCAACAATATATTTCCCAACATTATCCACATAATCAACACTAAACAACATAAAATCCGCAAACCTATCTAAATTCCCTATACTAACCACTTAATCTATCCTAAACTAACCAAATTGGAGAGGAATCAGAGAGGCTTACCATTGCTACGAAATGGAGAGGAAGTAGAGAGGAAGTAGAGAGGAAAGAAAGAGTGAGCGCTCGGGTGTATATATAAGATTACATATCGTCGCAAATTCCTCGTAAGTTTACGACGAAATAGCGAGCAGTTACAAAGGCCCGTTTTTTTTTTACGAGGAAATTGCGAGGAATCACAAAGGCCCGTGTTTTTTTATACGAGGTATCAACGACGATTTAGCTTACGTGGAATTAACGAGGCTTGCTTTCCTATAAATATACCCACAACTCTCATTCTCAAACCACACACAAACTCCCAAATTACACCCTATCTGAAATCACATTCCTTAGCAAAATCCTATTCAAATTATAAATATTTGAAAAAAATAGGAAAAGGATAAGATATTAGAATTCATGTGGGCGAGACTTACGTATTATAATTGCTGGAAGTCTTGCCACATGTTATTCTGGTATTTTGATCATTTTCCCTTTTTTTCTAGTTTTTACACTACGAGGTATTTACGACGATTTCTGCTTACGTGGAATTAACGGGTTTATGTATAAATCCGTTTACGTGGTCTTTACGACGATTTCTGCTTACGTGGAATTAACGAGTGTTTTGTTTAAATCATTTTACGTGGTAGTTATGACGATTTCATCCTACGAGGACTTTACGATGATTTGTGCTTACGTGGAATTAACGAGTGTTATGTTTAAATCCCTAGAATCCGAAACCCGAAACCCGAAACCCGAAACCCAAAACCCAAAACCGAAACCCGAAACCCGAAACCCCATACCCGAAACCCCAAACCCCAACCCCCAAACCCGAAACCCGAAACCCAAACCCCCATCTTTAATTTTCTACTTCATATATTCCAAACCCCATATTTAATTTTAAGTTTCGTCGTTATTTTTAACGAGTGTTATGGTTAAATCCCTAGAACCCCAAACCCGAAACCTGAAACCCGAAACCCGAAACCCGAAACCCGAAATCCAAAACCCGAAACCCCAAACCCCGAACCCCTAAACCCAAAACCCAAACCCGAAACCAAAAACCCGAAACCCGAAACCCGAAATCCAAAACCCGAAACCCCAAAACCGGAAACCCCAAACCCCAAACTCGAAACCCGAAACCCCAAACCCCAAACCCCATATTCCTTATTTTCTACTTCATATATTCCAAACCCCATATTTATTTTTAGGTTTCGTCGTTATTTCCTCGTTGTATTACGTTATATTTACGACGATTTCATCCTACGTGATTTTTACGACGAATTCATCCTACGTGGTATTTACGACAATTTAGTCCTACGTGGAATTAACGAGTCCTTCGTCGTTATTTACTCGTTGGAATACGAGGACTTTACGACGATTTAAGCTTACGTGGAATTAACGAGTGTTATGTTTAAATCCCTAGAATCCAAAACCCCAAACCCGAAACCCCAAACCCCATATTCCTTATTTTCTACTTCATATATTCCAAACCCCATCTTTATTTCCATTCCAAACCACAATTCCCACATTTGCTTATTCATAAAACAAACTCCCACATTACCTTATTCATCAAACAAACCCCACATTATCTTATTCATAAAACAAAATCCCTCATCTTATTCATAAAACAAATACATCAATCGGATATATCGACATTCTCGTCATCACTAGAAACATCATCATTTTCATTAAACTCGTCTTCAACAGCTTCGTCTGTGGCATCATCGGTAAGATCTTCGTACTCGTGATTATGCGGATCAATGAGAAGGATATCATCAATTTCTTGTTCAGGTTCCTCAACTTCATTTATCTGTTCTTCTTGCAATGGTGGTTCTTCTCCACTGATGATTCGTCCTCGAGGTGTAACTTTGATTACTGCTAACCAATTTATACCTGAATCTCTCATCCGAGGGTATGGAAGGAAGCTAACTTGGTCTGCTTGTGAAGCTAAGATGAAAGGCTCGAATTTGTTGTACCTTCGTCCACCGTTGACATCAACTACACCGAATTTGTTAGACCGAACACCTCTGTTGACGACGGGGTCGAACCATTCACATTTGAAGAGGACGCATTTCAGCTTCAGTATCCCTGGAAATTCGACTTCAATAATCTCCGTCAAGATCCCGTAGAAATCTGTTTCCCCTTTCACACATATTCCATAGTTACTGGTCTCCCGTTGTCTACCATAGTCATATGTATGAAAAGTATAGCCTCGTGTGAAATACATCTGTGATGTGGTGACCTTTACAAGTGGAGATTGAATTACTTCGTGTAACCACTTAGGATAATCTGCATCGTCGTCGTCATAATCAACCTGCAAAAATAAAGAGAATGTTAATGAAATACAGATAATGTATGAAAATTTTTTTAGTTAATACATGATTCCGCAACCACTTAATGAAGTGTTGATCTTTCCTTTTGTCTACGTCACTTGTGGATATACCAGGAAATGTTTCTTCGACTTGAGAAACAAATAGGCTGTAAAATCACATTTTGTAGGAATGAATCTCTCGCAATTATACAATTAATTATACTTATATGTGTTTCGAAGTGTCAATATATGTTACCTTTCAAAATAACGAATCAATGGATCTTCGCAATTGAGTAGAATATAGGTGTGTGCACTATGAGCGTCTTGTTCACTCGACCACCAAACCTCTTTAGACTTCCCACCGAGTCGCCCAATCTGGCTAAAGATGTCTGGAACACCAGCAACTGCATATGTTGGCGCAACACCACCATCATCATATCTTCTTGGAGCTCTTCTCCGTGTACGTACTTTTGACGCAAAGTAGTACGATGTGAAGTGAGAAACTTCTTCCGTCAAACTTCCAGCAATTATAGAACCTTCAACTTTGGCGAGGTTCTTTGCTTTTCCCTTCAAATATTTCATGGCTCGCTCATACTGATACATCCATCCGTAATGTACAGGTCCACGAAGCAATGCCTCATATGGGAGGTGGACAGCTAGATGCTCCATGACGTCAAAAAAATCCGGGAGGAAATATCTTCTCCAAGTTTCACAATAAGATGGGAATGTTCTCCTGAAGCTGTTCCACAACTTCTTTTTTAAGAGTGCGTGTGCTCAGATCCCTGAAAAATGCTCCAATGCCTTTTATATTCAAAAAAATTAAACACATTGTTAGTCATATATTATTTTGTAAATTATTGTGATATAATACACTACGTACCTGCAAGTGCTTCATGTACGTTTGTTGGAAGTAGCTCCGCAAATGCAAAGGGCAGTAGTCGTTGCATAAATACATGACAATCATGACTCTTCATCCCGGAGAACTTTTGACCCTTTTCAACACATCTAGAGAGATTCGAAACATACCCATCGGGGAACTTCACTTCTGATGCCACCCAGTTGAACAACACCGACTTTTTTTCTGAAGATAATCTGAATATCGGAACGGGAACTTGTCCATTGCTTTTAATATGTAACTCGCTTCTTGAGCAAATATCCGGCAAGTCCAACCTCGATTTTATGTTGTCTTTTGTCTTCCCTGGGACATTCAATATTGTATTCATGATGTTCTCAAAGAAATTCTTCTCTATATGCATCACATCGAGGTTGTGGCGCAGAAGAAGATCCTTCCAATATGGCAACTCCCAAAATATACTCTTCTTGTGCCAGTTGTGATGAACACCGTAAGAATCTGGCATATTACGAGGGACATGCCAATTACCACCCCAACGAACTGTTTCGTTAGCTCCGTAGTAGTCGATTTGCGCTTCAATTTGTTCTCCAGTTAGATATGGAGGAGGAGTGTCTCTCACAACCCTTTTGTGCCTAAACAAATTCTTGTTTCTTCGGTAAGGATGGCCAATGGGAAGAAATCGACGGTGACAATCAAACCAACTTGTCTTCCTACCATTCTTCAGTTGAAACGCATCTGTCGTTCCATTACAATATGGACAAGCTAATCTCCCATGTGTAGTCCATCCAGACAACATCCCATAGGCAAGAAAATCACTTATGGTCCACAAAAGCATCGCTCGCATCGTAAAATTCGTCTTCGTTGAACAGTCATACGTCCTCACCCCTGTTGACCACAAATCCTTCAACTCTTTTATCAGTGGTTGTAGGAAAACATCCAGGGACCTTTTTGGATGGTTCGGACCAGGTATTAATATGGTCAAGAATAGTAACTCCCGTTGCATGCACATCTCCGGTGGCAGGTTGTATGGAGTAAGAAAGACTGGCCACAATGAATATTGTCTCCCTGACATTCCGAACGGACTAAATCCATCTGTGCATAATCCGAGATACACATTCCGGATATTGCTAGCGAAATCTGGATGTACTTTGTTGAAATGTTTCCAGGCTCTTGCATCTGATGGATGAGTCATCTCACCATCCGTCTGAGTATGCTCGGCATGCCATCTCATCTTTCCAGCAGTCTGCTCTGATTGATACAATCTTTTCAATATGTCTGTAATTGGTAGGTACCACATCCTTTGGTACGGTACCCTATTACGTCCCCGTCCTTGCGGCTTGAATCGTGGCTTCTTGCAGAATCGACATTCTTCTAGCTTCTCATCATCTCTCCAATAGATCATGCAGTTGTCGATGCAAACATCTATCATTCTCCGAAGGCAACCCAAGACTATAAACCAGTTTCTGAATCTCATAATAAGAATCAGCAGACACATTGTCTTCCGGCAAATACTCTTTAAACAAGTCCGCCCATTCGTTCATGCAACTTTCAGGTAGATTGTGATCAGTTTTAATATTCATCATTCTAGCAGCTAACGACAATTTAGAGAGACCTTCTCTACAACCACTGTAAAGTGGTTGATTCGCCGCGTTTAACATTTCGTAAAACTTTTTTGCATCTATATTAGGTTCTTCATCTTCATCATGAGCTACGAATGCATCAGCTACCATATCATGAACCCTATCATAATCTACCATCTCCTCCTGATGGTAACTATGTTCATTATGCAAATGATGATCAACCGGTTCTTTTTCCTGAAAATTGCAATTACTACTACTAGTTTCGTTCTGATCATAATTAAAACCTTCTCCATGTTGAAACCAGATATAGTAATTTGCCGTGAAACATCTATTTATTAAATGCTTCCAAACATTTTCACGGTTTGCCAGTTTCGAATTGTTGCATTTCCGACAAGGACAGAACATCTTACCACTTTCTTGGGCGAGCGGTGTTGAATCTGCTTGATGCATAAATGTCTCCAGACCCGCAAGGTATTCTTTCGTCACTCTCCCGTTACCATCTCTATGCATATACATCCACTTCCGCAACTCATAAATAGTCCCGGAGCCAGCCATTTTTTTTCTTTCACGTTTTTTGTTGTTGGTGTGTTTAAAATGATGTTCAAACATCCATATTTATAGGAAAATTCGAATCTGGTAGTTGTAATTTTCCTATGAATTTACGACGAAAATTAATTAGGTGGGCAAAAAAAACGTGTAACACCTATAAAGTTGGTGGATTCAAAAATTTCCTCGCTAAATACACGTAAACTATTTCCTCGTAAATACCACGCAAAGTTTATGTCGTATTTACGAGGAAATAGTTTTTCCTCGTAAAATACTCGTAAAGTTACATCCACTTTACGACGAAACAGTTTTGTCGTTACGTTACGAGGAAATAACGATGACTTTAGTTTTTCACGTAAATTCCTCATAAACTCGACGCAAATTTACGAGGATTGTTTTTCCTCGTTAAATTTCGTCGTTAAGCATGTGTTTTCTTGTAGTGAGTGTCTAAAAGTATATTTCATCAAAAATAACTCACAAGATATATAAGCTCTCATATGCTTTATTACCATTAGCATCTCCAAAGTACTTATTTATATAAGATCTTACCAGGATCTTTTAAAACATCTCTTTCAACATCGAGAGATCTATTTACCATTGGAGTACTCAAAGGAGTCGCTTTATTCATACAAAAGCGTTTCAATAACCTTTTCGTATGATTTGATTGATGCACAATTATTCTTTCTCGGAGATGCTCTATCTGGAGCCCAAGACAAAACTTTGTCTTTCAGAGATCTTTCATTTCGAACTCCTCTTTCATATGATTTCAAGCATCAACAACCTCCTTTTTTGAGTTTCAATTATGCTCAGGTCATCTACATATACAACAATGATCACAAAGCCAGATGACGATTTCTTTATAGAAACGCATAGACATATTGCATTATTCACATATCCCTTTTTCAAGATATATTCACTTAAGCAATTGTACCACATGCGTCCGGATTTCTATAATCCGTAAAGTGATCGCTGTAACTTGACCGAACAAATCTCCCTGGATTTTTCTTTCAATGCCCCTGGCATTTTTAATCCCTCGGGGAGTTTCATATATATATCATTATCCAACGATCCATATAAATATGCAGTCACAACGTTTATGAGATGCATTTCAATTTGATTTATCATTTTCTTATTAATATCTTACAATAAATTTGATTTAATTAAACATAAAATTGATTTATCAATTTTATTAATATTGATAATTTTATCATTTTCTTATTAATATCTTACTATAAATTTGATTTAATTAAATATAAAATTAAGTTTATAATAATTTTGTTTATTTAAATTATATTTAACAAATTAAGTTTATACTAACTTAAACATGTATGTAACATGACTTAATTCATTTTGTTATCAGTCTTATGTATATTTAGTTATATGTTGCACTTTGTAGATTAAAGTCGAGATCTCGATTCTAATAACCGATAGACTAGGCAAGCCGTATAGAAAACAAAAATGACTGTTGTTTACAGATAAATTTTTCAAAATATTTTGTAGTCAACAGGACGTAAATTTAATATTTTTTTATTCAATAAAATTTTAAATAAATAAAATGTTAATTTTATTTGCTTCTTAAGTTAACTGATACACAACACAGACAAAGACAGTGAATTTCGACTATAAAGTGGTTTTCAGAATATTTTTATAATGGTATGTAAATTTTATTTTGTTTTCTATTCACTGGAATTTATAAATAAATAATAAATATTTTAACTATTTTATTATGTATCATTACTTATTCAATCATTTTTTTTGCAGGTTTCTATTCAATTTTCTTTGCATATCATGAATTATGCATTTTTATTTATATTTGTTAGGGATTATATTTCAAAATTTTATCATATAATTTAAAATATGTCATAACAAGGGAGAACTCTCATTGATTAGTTTGTTTTGTTGCTAAAAGCTCTAATTAATTAGTCGATGAGGGGAAGTGGAGTAGTTTAGAAAGAGCCAGAAAACGCCTTTCGTTTTCTCCCATTTTTTAACAAAAACCGAAAATATAGCATGTCACCCAAAATATACAATTACGACATACACAAAAAAATATTCGAGTCAAGCCTCGCCGTCGCGGATCGAAGTGCAGCTCGATCGAAGAGCAACAATGGTCAAACTTACCTTATTTTCACTTCCGGTCCTCCATAAGTTGATATTTTTGTTTCTGAACTTAAAATTATTAAATTGAACCTTTTGACATCAAATCATGGATCTCCAGCATATGCCGTTCCATTATTTCCTATTGATCAAATACTTGAAAAGTCGAATCATTTGGAATAACATATTGTATATTGCCACAAAAAAAAACGTTTTATATATTATGTAGAATATTTATTCAAGAAAAATTAATATTTGGTTTTCTAATTTTAAAAGTCATTTACTTTAACTTTTCAATGAACTAATATGTTATAACAGGTATCCTACCAAAAAAAAAAATGTTATAACAGGTATATACATGAAATTAATAGTTATTATATATATGGGATGCAGGGGATTCGTAAGTTTCACAAAAAAAAATGTTTGTTCTAATGAAAAGTGTGTTGTTGAAGGGAAAATGGTATACAGGGTAAGTTGAATCATGCAATTAATTTTCTTTATATTTGAATTATTTGAAAATTTCAATAAAAGGAATGTTAATAGTATTAACGAAACTTGGGGATGATTGGAAAGAGCTGTAGCTTTATATTTTTGCTTTAAAAATAAATCTGTAGATTTTTTTTGCTGTGATTGTAGATAATTTTGCTGTAGAATATTAGCTGCAGGTTTAAAAAAATTCAAAGACTTAAATATAAATTTTCTAAAGCAAAAAATAAGTGCTCTAGATTTATGGCTTTCCACAGTTAAACATAAATAAAAAAGAAAGAAAAATCTATAGCTTTAAAAAGTCTTTACAAAACATGATTGGCAAAATTTTGGGCTGTATAAATAATTTAGGCTATAGAGAGATCTTACAGCACTTCTAAAGCACTTGCCAATCAACTCCTTAGCCTCACTCGCACGGTATCGTGAATCACTTCCCGAGAGGTCACCCATCCTTTCACTACTCCAGTCCAAGCACGCTTTACTCTGGAGTTCTAAACGGATGTGTGACAGAAAAGGTAAGTCAACTTTAGTGACATAGGTAGCCAAATCAATTCTCTTAAGCCTTTTCATATATCACAACTCGAGATGTTACAATTCACCCCCTCTCAAAGAACGCAACACCCTCGTTGCGCTACACGACAGGTCTCAAGACGCCTCTCGGGTCAGAACCGAGATGGTTAACCAGCTCTGATACCACTTGTAACGCTCCGACCGCCCACAGCTAATGGGCCACCCACGCCCGCTCTCTCAGCCTGTGGACCCCATCCCGTTCCAGCGGTCGGTCCGTTAATTTTCCAAGGCCCGAGATTCATGTTTACTGGCCCTGCAATCACCACCCGACCGTTCCCTTGTTTTGGCCTCATTCGCACTGTATCGCGAATCACTTCCCGATAGGTCACCCATCCTTTCACTGCTCCAGCCCAAGCACGCTTAACTCTGGAGTTCTAAACGGATTTGTGACGGAAAAAGTAAGTAAACTTTGGTGACATAGGTAGCCAAATCAATTCTGTTAAACCTTTTCGGGATTTTACAAATTTGCACGGTATTCTCTCCTCCGTGATATCTACGTAAGTATAACATAACATAGCATCATTATTATAATCTAAAATGTTAATAAATAATGAAATATTAAATGTGTAAAAGCCAAAACCGTTTTCTTGTTTCAGTATAGGCCAACGAACCCACTTTCTTCAACCCATTAGGTTCCATAACTACATTCACTTTGAATTAGGAAAAATGATTCTTAACTATCTGCAAAAATATGTATATCTAATAAATCATGAAAGCTCAAATGTTTATACAAAATAGCAAATATACTTTTCAAGATATTTTTTGTAGCAATACTTTTCAAGAGAGTGATTGCTTAGTATCAATATATTGTTACCTACATTGATAATACCCTATGTGACTTAATATTTATTCTGAAGTACTTCACCTCTACCAATTCTTCTCGACCATGAATACATGTATCCATGAAAGACTCCTTGACAACTACTTTCAGACCATAGTTTTCTACATTTAAGGGATAATTGGTTGAGGCTGTATGAACTGTGCACAGTCTTTTTAATTTCTACATCCATTTTTTAAAGCAATTATGCTTTTATTTTAAAAACTGAATCTAAAGCCAAAACATTATAAAAAGAAATATGTTAGCTTTATAAAGTACTTTCCCTAGAGATTTTATTTTATACGGTGCTCTGAAAAATTTCTACAGCAAAATAAATTAAAGTTAAAGCTAAAAATTTAGAGCCTAAATCTTAGAGCATAAAACAGAAAGCCACGGCCTCTACCAATCACCCCTAAAACACGGGGAAAGGTCGGGTGGTGATTGCAAGGCCATTCGAACCTTGGAAAATTAACGTACCGACCGCTGGAACGGGATGGGGCTCACAGACCGAGAGAGCGGACGTGGGTGGCCATTAGCTGTGGGCGGTCGAGGCATTACAAGATTGTCATTAAGACAATTATGTCATCCAAATCACTTCTCTCACTGACGCATATAAGGCTCTTGTCTGCAGTATCAAGCAAAACATAAATAAGACACCAAGAGTTAACCTTGAGATATATTAATATTGATGGAACATGTGGGAGTTAGATACATTAAAAAGGTTGAACCTATAGACCTTAGTTGCACGGAAAACCAAAAATTAAAGCACACGTACCTTTGTTCACATTGTTTTATTTTGTAACTATCTTTTCTCACATTGTTCGAAGCATAAATGAACATTGTTGCCTCTTTTCCTACCACACTCAGAGCTTCGAACAGCAGCTTCATGCGATCACGTAGTTTACCAATTCTTATCCTTTAGTGTAGGTTGTTCCTGCGAAAAAATGATTTAAAAAAATTCAAAACATTCACAAAACTATAAATAGCTATTTGAAATCTGAGAAGAGCATCTTAAATATCAAAAAAAACAAACACTTGATCTTTTGAATGGCCATGGTCATCAATCCTTCTCGAAGACAATAATGTGGTTGGGAGCCTGATAGTACTATTGCCATGTATTTGTGCTCGGAGACTACGTGTCCAACATATTAATATTAGAAACATGCCTCTACGTTTGATGAGAATAGCCTCTTCAATGTGAATTTGTACTTTATGATCGAGTGGGATTGTAAAATAAGATGCTAATTAGGTACCAAGTTTCCTCTATTTGTTGAAAATATAGCCCTAAATTGTATAAGCAGTCAATCCCTTTATTCATTCCCCACAGAATCACCAATAAATTCCAAAGAAATTGCATCACTAACCTCGATGATATGATGATGGAGAATTCCTTGACTCTTTATGAAAATCCCCTTCAAAACAAATGATCCTCAAATCTTTAGTTAACCTATGATTATAAACCTGAATCTCCATAGATTACGTTCCTGCAATTCAGAGCCGTCTTTTATTCGTCTAGTAAATCCTTTGATTCAATCCAGAAGACCATTTATCAGAAGATATTTATTTCACAAATCTTAAAAATCTTCCCATGTTTTCATATTTTGGAGACATCCTTGAGACCTCCTGTTTTCAACTCTACCATGAATTCTTGTCTCCAGACTGTAAATCTCATCCAAACTCCCTCATATTCTCCGCTTTGCTCCAATACAACTGTAGGTCTCATAGATCTTGAAAGACCGCCATGGAAAACTCAATAATACCGTTGTGGAAGATCTTGAGAATTTGAATTTTTCTTTATTTGCGGTAATATTAAGTAAAAGCACGCTAGAAATTATAATTATATATCGTAAGTGAGAATATAGTTGCAACTGATTACATTTAACATAATGGTTTAATTAAAATTTAAATGCAATAGCAGTGATGCTTTAAAAACAGAAGACCACCTAAAAAAATGTCTTATGTTTTAATAGTATAGATGCCACATTAAGTGGAGGTTATTGGTTGTAGTATTTTAAGGAATTTATGATTATTTCTTGAATTTAGTAATTTTTGATAAATACATAGATTTTAAAGTCAAATAAGTAGATTTCAGAATCAATGATATAGATTTCAAAATAAAAATAACTGGATTATCATAAATCAGCCAAATAGTTAATTGAGAAGAGGTATGATTCTTCTCTCCACCGTGAATTTGATGAATAGATCATTACTATCACGTAAACCTGCAGAAATACAATCTAAAAGTAGATTTATCAAAGTTTTATTTTCTTGAGGACTCCATTGAACATAAGAACCTTTTCCATGTTCTTGTGGTTCTTGTTGTGATTCTTCCATTGATGCTCTTTTAGGGGTTTAAAGTGTTTGTTTCTTGTGTTAATTTTCTAATGCATAGTCGAGATTATATATAACTATGATAGACCGACCACTACGATAGAAATAGAAAACTAGGAAAATGTAGAAATTGGACAATTGGAAAAATAGAAAACTTTCAAAAGTGTGATGAGTGCTCGATGTTTTTAAATGGAAAAGTTACAAGCACACTACCATTTAACAAAATAATCATATCTTTGTGAGTTCTTGTTATAATTAACGTATGCAATACATATATACGAAAATTGGTGCCGAAAAGATATTAGGAAAACCAATAATACAGATTTGTCAAAATATCAAGGTTCAACTCAATATTTGCTTCTTTGTATATTTAACTTAAAATCATTCATAAATTCATTCAAATCTAATTTTAAATCAAATTTTTAAAGAAATTACTATTATTGAATAACACCTGATTTTAAAATCTACTTTAAAATCATAAAACCAATAACAATTTATTTGAATATAGATTTTAAAATCATATAACTAATAACAATGAATTTGAATATGGATTTTAAAATCACAGGAGCAATAACACTAGATTTGACTTGTATTTTCAAATCCATTAAAATATATGAACCAATAACACTCTCTAACGCTTATATAAACCACAGCCACTTAGTTAGCAACGTTACACATGTTTTATTAATTTGTAAGAATTTTATTTATTTAAAACATTTTTCATTTAAATCAACATTTATAACCCGACTCGTATCTGCAGTGAAAACGGTAAACTTTGTGATATGATACGTAATCTAGTTTGGTTTTAAGAAATATCAATTCTTTAAAATTTTGATAAAACTGGCTAAAATCGCTAAACCCACAGAATACCGATTAAACCGATGGGTGACGCGATATTGTAATCCAATTTGATTAAATTTTATTTTTCAAATTTAAAATTTAATTTCAATGTTTGCGTTATTTCAATGTTTGCGTTAGATATTTAAATACTTAATAATTTTTAATTTTGTTGTAATTTTATCATATGTTGTAATTCTAGTTTGTTACAAATTTTTTTAAATTATTATTTTTACATATTTTATGTAAAGTTGAAATAAATAAAGAAAATCTATTGTAAAACTTTAATATGCTTTTTAAATTTAAGAGCACGGGATTATCTTAGGTTTACAAAGACTTTTTTTTAACGCTGATTTATTAGGACATTACAATTATGAGAAAGATTACATAGACGATTCGGCAACCGACAATACTACTTGCCTTATGAGGATCTACGTCTAATTGCATCACCAGAGCCGCCCTATGAAGATCCACGCTTGACCGGGTTTACTTGCACCATGTTGAAGATCCCTTGTAAGCTTTTTTTCTGTAGCTTGCATAATTGTTTAATAAATCATTTTCTCTGGAAATTGAAACATGAACTTGCTGGTGTAGAAGCATTCATGAACACTTAGTCAAACCACTGGACTAAGGGGCTTCCACACAAAGATTTTCTTTAATGAAAAGTATATTCAACCTAATTATTTTTAAAGTCTTATACATAGTTTATGTTTAAATGTATATAATTTAATATATTTTTATTTCGTAGGTTGAATTTTAAGCTATGAGAATTTTTTTGATATGCACTATATTTAAAAGTTATATAAGAAATAATTTATTAAAAAGTAGTTTTCCATTTTTATAGTTGTAGAAGTTAGCTTCCATCTTGAATTTGTAAATAAAAGACAAATCTTTATTTTGGGATATTAGTAAATTCATAGTTTGAACTTGCGAAAAGTAAATTTTAATATAAACTGCAAAAATATAATAATGTTAAATTTTAACTAACTTTATAACTTAAGATAGTAATTTGAAAAAATATATAATAATTTACAATTAAAAATACTCATTTTAAGTTTAATATGTATAGTGTTTATTTATATATAGAAAATAATATATATATATATGTATATATATAGATAAAAGTTGTTTGTGTTCTGTTTAGTTGATATTCTCTATTTGTTTTGGATTTATATTAAATACATCAAAGTCGATTTGGGAATTTATTATTTTAGGGTTCTTAGTTTTCTAGGGTATCATAGAAAAAAACTTTGGAATGTAATAGAGAGATTTCTCTGATAGAGGAAGCTGAAGAAGAAGATGGCCTATGGAATGGTCATACTCTGCCTAATCTGTACTCTGATGAGCTCAACACTGAGGAAATGTTCAACCCAATCAACCCGTTTGTTGATAGGTACGATGGAAGGGAGGGTCTAAAGAGGAAAGCTCGGATGGCTGAGGCAGACCACAACAAAAGCAAATTCTCCTCTGTTGAGAAAGGAGAATCTAGTGGTGCAAGAAGTGTGAAGCGCAAGACAGGAGGAGATGTGACATTGGAAGAGACTACCTTCTCGGCTGCTACAGAGGATGAAGCTGACACTATAGTGGGAGGCGCGGTGGGCCCTGAACCACCACTGCCGCCATGAGGACAACCTGTTGGAACTGTCGAGGATTGGGCATAGACTCGACAGTTCGACGCCTTAAGGAGATCAACAGGTTGTGTCTCCCGGACATCGTATGCTTGTCAGAAACAAAACAGAATGATGACTACATCCGTGATGTTGGAGCTCAGATAGATTTTCTTAATTATGTTTCAGTGCCGCCTATAGGATCTAGTGGTGGGTTAGTTATCTTTTGGAAGCAGCATGTACAGTTTTCAGTTTTAAGTCTATCTCCCAATTTGGTAGATTGTAAAGTTGATGGTAATGAAGGTTCTTTCTATTTTACCTTCGTTTATGGAAACCCAAATACTTCTTTGCGTCACTATACTTGGGAAGCTTTGGAACGAATGGGGATTAGTAGACGGAACCAACCATGGTTGTTACTTGGTGATTTCAATGAAATTCTTGGAAATCATGAGAAACAGGGTGGTAGAGTGCGGCCTGAAATTTCATTTCAAGGTTTTCGCACAATGGTTCGGCATAATGACTTAACAGATGTAAGATCAGTGGGAAACAGATTTTCATGGGTTGGGCAGAGAGGTCAACATCAAGTTCAATGCAGCTTGGATCGCGTAATGGCTAACTCTGAGTGGAACACGCTCTTCCCAGCTTCAGAGAATGAGTATTTGGAGATTGGTGAGTCTGACCATAGACCAATGATAACATATATTGGAGTTGAAAAAGAACAGCCCAGAAGAACATTTCGCTATGATAGTGGAATGAGTATGAAAGAAGGATTCAAAGACTCGGTACAAAGGGGCTGGAATGGTATGGGATAGGCTCAGTTTATACAGTTGCCGTTAGCTCAGAGGATCAGTAGATGTCGGCACCATATTGCAAGATGGAAAAGAAATAACAGAAGTAATGCTCAAGAATGTATCTCGATCCTTCGAGCCAAGTTAGATAAAGCTGTCAGTGATAATAATGCAACCCAACAAGAGAATACGCATTTAAAGGAGGAACTAGATCAAGCTTACATAGATGAAGAGGTCTTCTGGAAACAAAAAAGCAGAATCCAATGGCTTAGAGTAGGGGATAGAAATACTTCCTTTTTTCATGCCATTACTAAAGGAAAGAGATCCAGAAATACGATCACATCGATCCAAGATGAACATGGAGTAATACATAGAGGCCAACAGAGTATTGGAAGAGTTGCTCAGGATTACTTTACCTCCTTCTTCTCCTCCTCATCAACAGATCCAAGTGTCTATGATAAAGTTTTCTCTGGATTTACAAAGAAGGTTACCGCTGAGATAAATATGGATCTTACACGAGAGGTAACAATAGAAGAAATTCAGGAAGTTATATTTACTATAGGCCCACATCGTGCTCCTGGTCCAGATGGGTTTTCTGCAGTTTTCTATCACCAGTTTTGGGATGAGTTAAAGACAGAGATTATTCAAGAAGTCAAGCAGTTCTTTGATACTGGAGAAATAGACCCAGCATTGAACCACACTAATATCTGTCTTATCCCAAAGGTCTACCCACCCACTGGGATGGCTGAGTTCCGTCCTATTACTCTATGTAATGTTGCCTACAAAGTTATATCAAAGATTTTGGTCAACCGCATGAAGAAACACTTGGCTGGTTTAATAACAGAGAATCAACAAGCGTTTATACCAGGGAAAATTATTACAGACAACATCATTGTAGCTCATGAAGTTTTCCACAGTCTCAAAGTAAGGAAGAGGCAAGCTTCATCCTATATGGCAGTTAAAACAGATATAGCAAAAGCTTATGATAGATTGGAGTGGAGATTCCTTGAGGAAACAATGATCAGAATGGGTTTTGATACACGTTGGATCAAGTGGATAATGGCATGTGTGAGTAGTGTCAGCTTCTCTGTTTTGATTAATGGAGCCCCAGAAGGTCATATTGTACCAGAGAGAGGAATCAGGCAGGGTGATCCACTTTCTCCATATATATTTATACTTTGCGCAGAAGTTCTTTCCCATATGATGAACAGAGCTATGGAGGATTGATCTATATTAGGAGTGAAAGTAGCCCTACAAGCACCACCGGTTAATCATCTATTATTTGCAGATGATTCTTTATTTTTCTCACTGGCTAATCCAAGGGCAGCAACTAAGCTTAAGAAAATTTCATCGGAATATGAGGCTGCTTCAGGGCAATCAGTTAACCTCAGTAAGTCTTCTATCACGTTTGGTAGTAAAGTATCAGAGATAGTTAAATCTCGCATGAGGAATATTTTGGGGATACATAACGCTGGTGGAATTGGAAAGTATTTAGGAATGCCAGAACAATTTGGAAGAAGTAAAAGTGATATGTTTGCCTACATAGTGGATAGAGTTAAGTCAGTAACTCAGGGGTGGAGTAAAAAATACCTTTCTCATGGTGGCAAGGAAGTGTTACTTAAATAAATAGCGCTAGCCATGCCAATCTTCTCGATGAATGTATTCAGATTACCAAAGGAGGTGTGTGAAGAGATCAATGGTGTGCTTGCGAAATTTTGGTGGGGCAATACAGATAAGAAGGGTATGCATTGGTATGCATGGAAACGGGTTAGTGTACCTAAACGAGAAGGAGGACTTGGGTTCACTACAAAACTTCAACCAAGCACTATTGGGTAAACAGGTCTGGCGTATTTTGCAGCATCCAGAATGTCTTATGGCTCGAGTTCTACGAGCTCGTTACTCTGCAGATGGTAATATCCTCGATGCAGTTCAGAAACGGAAAGCTTCTTATGCATGGAAATCAATTTTGTATGGGAAAGAGCTTGTAAATCAGGGGCTAAGATATGTTATAGGAGATGGCACTCTGACTAATCTGTGGACTGATCCATGGTTACCGGTTCACCCTCCAAGGCCACCAAGAGCTAGAGATGGAGTTCCTTTGGTAGGAAAGGTGAAAGACCTGATACGATCTGATGGGAGAGGATGGAATGAACAAAAGCTACATGAGGTGGTTGTGGAAGAGGATATAGATAAAATACTTGGAGTCAAGATCTTCTCAAAAGCTCAGTTGGATCTACTTGGCTGGCATTATAATGAGAATGGGATCTATTCAGTTAAATCCGGATATTGGCTATCTACTCATCTACCAGCAAATGATCTCATACAACCAGTTTATGGTGATGTGAATCTCAAGAAGAAGATTTGGGCAACGAAAATGCCTCCGAAAATACATCATTATCTTTGGAAAACATTATCAAGAAGCCTGGCAACAGGGAGCAATTTAAAGAGAAGACATGTTACTAATATGGATCAGTGTCTGCGATGCTGCCAAGGTGAAGAATCAGATTAGCATATATTATTTGATTGTATATATGCTCAATCTATTTGGAGGGCGTCAGGTATTTCTAACTTGATAATAATGGATCCAAATGCTACTCTGGAAGCAAAAATGGAAGCTTGTCTACAGTGTTGTTCTTCCTCTACACTGTCTCATTTACATAACCTACCTTTGTGGGTATTGTGGCGTATATGGAAGAGTAGAAATATTCTTCTCTTTCAGCATAAGCATATAAATTGGAGAACTATATTGATGCAAGCCCATAAGGACGCACAAGAATGGATGAACAATCAAGCTACGGTCAGAGGGACATACAGAAATAGAAGAAATGAATGGAGAAGACCATATACAGGATGGATAAAGTGTAATGTTGATGGTTCTTTCACCAATTCAAACATTCCGAGCCGTGCTGGATGGGTGATTAGAGATTCAAGAGGAGTTTATCAAGGGGCGGGACAAGGTATTGGTCAGGTAGTTAGAAATCCGTTGGAAAGCGAACTACAGGCGATCATTATGGCAAAGCAAAATTGCTGGAGCCATGGATATAAGAAGATTATCATAGAAGGGGACTGTCAAAAAGCTATTCACCTCCTTAACAGAATTGGTTTATGCTTTCATTCATATAATTGGATACGAGAAGCATTATGGTGGAAACAGAAGTTTGAATCAGTCGAGTTCCAATGGATAAACAGAGAAGGAAATAGAGTTGCAGACAAACTGGCGAAAAGTGATATACTTAATCATAGTACATTTTGTTTTCATCATTTTGTCCCAAACACAATTACTATGCTTTTGCATAATGACTATGTAATTTCCAATTGAAATAATAAATCAGACGTTATAAAAAAAAATTAGGATATAATTTAGGTAAATTATTATTAATATTAAAATTATAGTTGTACTAATTATATCCCATATATATTAATTGAGAATCATTTAAAAAGTTTAAATATATATATTTTGTATTTATTACAAAAAAAATTTGATGATATGTCACTTAATTATGATGTCAATTTAGCTTACGTGCCGGCATAAGAATCAATTGAATAATTTGTAAATCCAAAATCCAATTGCTAAGGAATTTAACTCAATTTGCCCCGATCAGAAAAAGTTATTCTCAATATTCTTTCCTTATTCTCAATACCGCTCTTTTAATTCTCTTCCAGTACTTACTATTTTCTTTTTCTATTAATGCTTTTTTTCTTTTACGCAGATTTTATGGTGGATCCCAAATTTGTTTTAATATTTTTTTTCATTTTTATTGTGACACAGATTTTATGCAGGTGAGTCCCTATCTTTATTTAATATTTCCTTGTTTGCTAGTCATAATTTCTTTCTAAGCTTTATTTTTTTTTCTCTTTTTTTGCCAACCCTTATTTTTATAATTTAATAATAATCTTTTAAAAATTATTATGATAAAATCATAAAAATTTATAACTTAACTTTAAACAATCATACCTAATAAGTATTAATATAGACTAATTAATTTTCTTCTTTCTTCCAATCAATTTAATTGATTAAACCTAATATTTAATATAATTTTTATTCACATCTTAAATTTATGAATGTAATTTTTATATCATTAAAATTAAACCAGTGACCTAACGAGACTTTAATATTTAAATATATAATATAATTTTAATTTTAATAAATTAATATTCTGTAAACTAATAAATATAATATATTAATAAATTTTTTCGGGTTTGAGTTTTATCAATTCAATAGGTAATATAATATTATATATATATATATATATTATTCTCTCTTTGTGATCTCCAAATTAACTTTCTAAATTTTTTAACAAAATTTGCCACCTCATAACAATATTAAACTATGAATTAAATTTATATCAATATATTAAAAATCAACTGGGTCCCATAATAAATTTTAACCAATGAAAACTCTCTGTCCATTTCTCTTTCTTCTTCAACGTGACATTTTCCCTTTTATTTTTCTTTATTAACGTGACTGAAACTTCATAAACTGTTTAAAAATTTTTATCCGTTTTTAAAATTTATTATATCTGTTTAAAAAAATATATATCTAGAATATCATTAAAATGAACTGTATATCTTGGATAATGTAAATAATGTTTACTTAGAATTTTAGAAGACTGAAAACGAGTTTTAATTGTGTTTTTTAGGTTTTAAGATTATTATGTTCGTTTTTGCAGAAATTTTATCTAGAATATAACTAAAATGAAGTGTATATCTTTGGAATGTAAACAATGTAAGATTTAATGAAAATTTTGAGACATTAAAAATGTTTTTAAGAACTGCTTTTATGGGGTTTGGTTTATTTTACTTCACTAGGATCATTGACCCCGCGCAAGCGCGGAGTTGTGTACAGAGTTCTTGTTTCATTTCAATATTTGTTAGGGTTATTGTAACTGTGATTTGCGTTTTGGGTTGATCATTGTTTTTCAAGTTTTTTATTGTTATAGGGTTAGAGTTGTGATGATGAACTGTGTATTCACTGTTCTCCACTCATGAAAGACTAAATTGTGTTGGTAATTTGATTGATATAGTTCGTGGTGTTGCTTGATGTGTCACTGAGACTTATTGTTTGTTTTTCTTTTTAATTTGTTACTTGTACTTTTGAGATTACATAAATTATATTAAGGTTGTTGAGAGTACCTTTTGTTTCTGGATATTTTTTCTCCAGATTAGTTGTGTAAGTTGTATGTATTAAGTAATAATTTTTTTTTATTCTTATTATGTTGGTTATATGTTTTTTTTTTATTTTCAAACTTGTTGCTTTTCCTGGACCTTTAAAACAAATACATGAAGACTTGTAGAAATAACTATAAAATGAGTGACAATTAGTATTTGAGTCTTAATGGGTTTTAAACGAATATATGTATTTATCACAAGAAGACAACAACATTGGCCTGTTGACATTGAACATGTAAGCTATTTTCATAAGACAAGAGGAGTGAGCAGGTGGAGATGTTATTGCCGCCTTTGTGTCTGTTGGGATTGTCTCTTGTATCTCCTGGTGTGGCTGTGTTTGTTTTTCTTTTATTTGACGGTAATATGTAAACAAAATTCATTGTTAGTTGTATTTATAAGAGTTTGTAACTTACTCTGCTTTGTTAAAGTAATTTCACTGATCTTGGTTGTCGTCCTCGTCTTCTTCATAAGCATATGCGAAAGTAAGTTTGTAAATTGTTAAATAGTTGTCGTGTAGTTTGTATTTGATTAGCTGGCTCAATGTATGTGTCATTGAGTTTTAGTTGAGTTGATTGGTTTAGTATATATTTGTTTTGAAGTTTATTTGTAATATTAAACAAAAAGAGAGGTGATCATTAATTATTCGTCTTTTTTGGGATTCTAGTTTTTCGTGTTTTGATTGTTCGGGTTATTGTGGTTTCTTTTAAGCTGTAAAATAAAGATTTGTGTAAAATTATATTGATAAGTAAGGGAAATAAATAGACGACCACAAATCTTGGGTAGGAAATATTTTTTATTATTGATGTTAGCACAATATAGGCAGTAATATAAAGGAAATTATGTATTGATTGTTTCTTACGGATCAATGAGGAGACGGATAACGACTCGAGTTGTTTCTTTGGTGAGGTCAGAGCCCTGGACAGAACGGATTTGCCTAACCACATCTGCGAGTTTAAATATCAGTTATAATATCGAAACATAATATAAAATCAGATGCAATATGATAATATACCTGGAGTTCTAGGTTTGTGTTCTCAATCACTTGGAGACTGTCGAACAGTCTAATCTTGACTGGAGATTGATCTCAAGAGGAACCGTGATGACTTCATCAATAATGGTTAGTGAGATGAAACGAATAAGGAATGGATGATCAGTTATCTTGTACATGCTTGAGCACCTAGCAACCTCAAAAGATGGAACCTTCTTTCAAAGATGACTTGTAATGATTAGCACGTTCGACGGGAGTAAACCCATGAATCACGGAATCTGCAAATAATATTATTTAACAAAGAATCAAGAAATCAATTAAAACAATTATGTTAAATAAGTGTGATAGATCGAAGATTAACTTACCTTTTCATCAAGGAAGAGAACTGTGATTCCCACAAACTTCATGTCTTTCTTGAAGTCCAGGGAATCCCAGAAGCAGAGGAAGCCAGAGGCTATGCTCTGACTACTACGACTAAGACGGAGAGACTCGAAGGTTGAGTGACGGACGCCGGAATGCCAGTTTGAGGAACTGGAGAGGCAGAGAGAAGCATTTTCTAGAAGATGGTTAAGGCTAGGAGGAATCAATGAGTTTTGTGGAGATGCAGATTGGGTTCATCAAAGATGAGAATCATATATATATAGGGTTTACAGAGGGGCTACAAATCAGGAACATTTATGATCAAGCGATTTAAGATGGGGACATGAAGAGTTCACCGGTGAAAAAATAGATTACGAACAGACACACGGTGTAACTTTGTAACTCAGACTTGTTTGAGACAATGATGAAAAGAACTCAAACTCATGTTAAACGACAACATTTTACAATATGGGAAAGCTATAATTGTTGCAAACTTGAGCTTTTTCATATAACGTAATGAATCCCATTTAAAAATGAAACCCATAATACACTTGTAGGCCCGACCCTCAGAGGAAGCCGAAGAAGCAAGGGCTTCCGACCTTCATAAATATATATTAGGTTCGGTCATCAATGTACAGAGTATCATTTAGCTTAGTGGTATAAATGTTGGTGTTTATATTTCAATAACTCGGGTTCGAACCATGAGCTTGACACTTTTTCACACTTTTTAAAAGTGGAGCCCACAAAACGCTGACGTGGCGCGCTAAGGAGTGAGCAAAAACTCAACTATTATAATATAGATTTTGAAGTACAGTAAGACTTTAATATGTTCATAGAATATGATAATAGTGGTTTAATAGAAGGAGAGGTACACCACAAATCGGTGCAACTATTTTGGCTCAAGATTATTCTGGTAGTTTTGACGCACCAGATTTTCTTTATTATGTTTTCATTGTGTGTAATCGGAGTATCGGACTACTAGGATTATTGAGTTTATTGTGTGTAATCAGAATACTAAGATTACTAGATCAAATGTGTGTAATTCGAACTATTAGAATTACTGGGTTTATTATGTATAATTTGGACTACTAGGATTACTTGGTTTTATTATGTGTAATTTAAAACCTCTGTATATTGCAAATAGTAGGTATATTTAACATATAGAACCCATATGTTTTCTATTAGTAGACTATGTATATAGTCAGTAAGACTATTAAAACTATTTAGATGATTATTTTCTATAGTTTTATGAATATTTATCATTTTCCCAAAATGATTCTTTAACTTTCATGGTTGTTATGTGAATCATAAGGTTATAGTGAGAAGAATATTTAAAAATACTTATTTCTGGTAAATTGTTTATGTAATACTCTTCCTTAATGACATTCATTATATAAAATCATTGGTTTTATTACAAAATATTTCATTTGGACATGGTTTTACAAATAAAACTTAAAATTTGCCAAAGTATTACTATGTATAAGTTAGTATTACTACTACCTTGAAAATTACTAAGAATTATTAAGTGTAATTAGAATATTAAATTTATGTATATAATGGATATATGTTTTACCCGAGTATTTTTTAAATTATTATTTTAACATGTGCTATGCATGCATTTTTTACATGAGTATTTTTTATATTATTACTTTAATATGAATAAGACAAGACGAATTTTATGAAAAATAAAATGTTTTTAAAATCTAAAATAAGAAGATAAATGTTTTTAAACTTTTTAATTATTTGTAAATGATGGAAGGTGTAATGTGATATATTACTTCAATTCAATATTTACTGACCAACAAAATGTGTTTCTAAGAGAAAATATTAACATATATTTAGATCTTTTTCTATATTTAATCTGATCTAATTACAAACTGTATGTGTTTATTTCATAATCTGTTCGGCTTGCCTCTGAAGTAAACAATTGGAATTAATCAACTTGTGTTCAACATTTACTATGCATTTAACATGTTACAAACTGTATGTGTTTATTTCATAAAAGTTTTTTTTTGATATTATTTAATTTCATAATGTTTAATATGTGTTATCCGTTTTTGGTATTATCATTTTACATGGGTAAGTTGTCCAACTAACTCTTTTTTTTTTTGCACATAACAAACCTAATAAATCCAGTTATCCGTTGCCAAAAAAAAAAATCCAGTTATCCAAACCTATTTAGCAACAGATACCATGTTTTTGACATCCAAAGCACAACTTTTTATACATGTAATACATATCAAGAATGGTACTTTAGTTTTCCAAACAACACAACAAAAATAAAATAAATCTCAATACAATAATTTTATACAAAACATCAAGAAGCTCCCAACGTTTCTCTGGTCCAGGACAAGGATCCAACGAAGATAAAATATATAATGCCCCAAGAAGCTCTCATTCCTTCTTTATCATTCAAACAACACTTTGTGAGTTGCAAACTCTCGAGAGCCGGACAAGACCTCATCAACTTTTCTGGTCCAGTACAAGGATCCACCTTTCTACAAGACGAGATTCTCAGCAGGTCTGTGGTCACAACATTTCCCAATGCCTTTAATCCCATCGTTTAGTTAGGATCCGGGTTATACCGGGTAGGATTTGGGTCGGTCGCGTTTTTAGGGTTGGATCATTCTAATTAAGCTATTTCGTTAAGGGTTATTTCGTCTTTGGCCACATTTTTCAATTAAAAAATAATATCAAAAAGAAAATGTATTATATTAAAGGGAGAAATAAAAAATTTTATGAGAAATTCTTAGTTTCACTCCCTATGTGAATTTAGAGGTTCACCCAATCAATAAGATTTAGTTATTTTAAATTCAAATCTTTTAGAAAAGAAACCAAATAATAAAAATTTGTGAAATTATATTATGTTTTAAAATAAATAAAAAATAATAGTAATTATCAATTTTTTTTAATATTATTAAACTAGTTAGCAAAATACTAAACTTTAAACCCTAAACCTTTGGATAAATCATAAATCCTTGGAAAAATCCTAAACCGTAAACCATTAATCTTAAACCCTAAACCAAATTCTAAACCTTTAATCTTAAACCCTAAACCCTTAGGGTTTAGGATTAAGGGTTTAGGATTAAGGGTTTAGAGTTTAGGATTTTCCCAAGATTTTAGGGTTTATTGTTTAAAGTTTAGTGTTTAGAATTTAGGGTTTATGATTTAGTATTAGGGTTTAGGATTAAGGGTTTCGGGTTTAGGGTTTGGTTTAGAGTTTAGGATTAAGGATTTGGGATTTGCCCAAGGATTCATGATTTATCCAAGAATTTAAGGTTTAGTGTTTATGATTTAAGGTTTAGGGTTTAATATTTTACTAACAGGTTTAACAATATTAAAAAAACTTTTTATGGTAATTACTATTAATTTTTTTATTTAAAAGCATAATATAATTTCACAAATTTTTATTATTTAGTTTTTTTTTAAAAGATATTAAATCTAAAATAACTAAATCTTATTGGTTGGATGAACCTCTAGGTTCAGTTACGGAATGGAGTGAATCTAAGAATTTCTCAAATTTCTTTGAGTTAATCTCCTCTTAAAAGAAAGAAAAAAAAGCTAGGAATTCATTTGAGACTCTGTAACTGAATTAAAAAAAAAGAGACCATAATAATGTAGACAACGGGTTCTAGTAACGGATGGCGACAACAAAGGGGATCTAGGGTTCGATGATTGATTTCTCTGCAGTTTTTGGGAATTCACGGTTTGAATCGAGGTATAATGATGGAGATACTCTTTGGGTGGATGGATCTGGAAGATTACGTGAAGGAAAAATGGGTATCGTAAGGCGGTGTCAATGGGATTCGATCTCGAAGAAAGGCTTTAAGGGATTTGGTTGGATATTGGAGATTATGGAAATAAAGACGTGGGCTGTTCGATTACGATTGTGCAGACTTGCCCAAACTAATTTTGTCAAGATTCGGAGTTATCAAGGTATGATCTTTTGGATTCTTCAGAGAAAGGGGTCAAAGGAGGGAGGATTGGTGGGTTTCTAGGATCAGATCTCTGATTCAATTATACCGAAATCTTGGGTTTCAACATCATGTACTGTCAGGTTTCTTTGGATTGATTTGGTGTATCATTTTGAGATTTTTAGATTATTTTCAGCATAGTATGATTGAAGATACAATATTTGGTAATCAATGTGTTCTTCGCTACTTCAGATTTCAAAAGGAGAAGAAGATGTATAAAAGGGGAAGAGAGGCGACGTTTCATATCATCACCTTTCAACAAAGCAATTCCTTTTCTCTTATTTTCCAGTTGGTGGAGTTCTTTGCGATTTTCATTGATATGACTCAAGGACAGCTTCTTGCTACGGTTGGGAACAAAAATGGTGGTGAAGCAGCCCGCAAGCCCTTGAGAGTCACGGTGCCTCACTTTGATAACTCGGCGCTCATCCAGAACTATGACAAAAATCTGATCGGCAAGTGCTTGAACCCTGAGGAGCAAGACGTTAAGGCTTTAATCATCATGTTACCAAAAATCTGGAAGGTGGAAGATAGAGTTGCTGGAGCTGATCTTTGTCTTGAAAGGTTTCAGTTCGATTTCCACAACGAAGAGGATATCGAGGAGGTCCTGAAGATGCAGCCGTACCACTTTGATTATTGGATGATCTCTCTCGTGAGGTGGAAGCCAGTGATGGAAAAGAGTTACCCCACAGAAATTACTTTTTGGGTTCGTGTCTTGGGAGTTCCGCTCCAATATTGGGCAGAGCCGACTTTTGAGAGTATTGGAGGAGCTATAGGCAATGTTGTCAAAGTGGACCTTGACTACGGGAGAGTTAAAGTGGTCATCGATGGAACACATTGTCTCTGTTTCGAGACATCAGTTGACTTTCGCGGTGGAGAATTCTATGGAGGAGGGGAAGAGCTGATCGCTTTGAGATACGAGAAGCTTTTTGGCTATTGTTCTACGTGTTTCAGTCTCTGTCATGACATGAAGCAGTGCTCACTGAACAAGGAAAGTCCGCAGAAGGAGATAGAGGTGCGGGAGGCAAGAACTGAACGGGGAGGAGAGCGAGCTGCAAGTTACAAAGGGGTAGTTATCAATGGTCATGATGGTCGTCAGGAGCAAAACAAGGAGGATAGGGATTATCAAGGGAAAGGCAAGGGGAAAATGTATGAGGAAGATGAGGCAAAATGGGTCCGTGTGTCAGGAAGAGGGAATAAGAAGCTGAGTGCAGATAGAAGTCGTTTCAGGGGAGAGGAGCTAGATTCACGCCATCGCCGCCCCATATATGAGCTTACAAGGAACTCCTTTCAGGAGGGGCGTTACCGGTCTCAAGGGTATCGAGGTATGCGCAGAGAACGCAGTCCCAGAGATCACTTTCCAGAACAGGAGAGGAGTAAGGGGCGCACATATGAAGGTACCATGAGATCTACTCAACTGTCCGGGGCGGGTGAAACACAACAGGAAGTGCATCCACAGAGGGACGGCGACGTGATATTGGCACATGTCAACGGGCTAGGGTCTGATCAGGTACGTATGGGGAATGAGAAGGTAGAGAATGGACTTGATGTAGTCAATGAGGTTATGCTGGAACAGGAGAATTTGGTGAAAGCAGATGATATGGACACTGATGAGAATAACTCTTCACTGAAAGAGGGGGAGGTAACCAATGGTGGAGAGGAAGAGTTTCAGGATGTTACGGATGAGGAGATTGATGGGAACCAGGGTGTTACACAGGGTGATATTGTCGCTAGCATTGAGATGAGTGAAGAGGGAGAGTTGGAAAAGGCTGAGAATGTGGGCGGGGAAGAAAAGAATAAAGGAGTTAAAAAGAAGCTTTTCAAAGGAGGGCCACTTGTGGTAGGAACTTCTAAGATGAGAATGGTGCATTCCTTAATTTCACCGCGCAAACGCCTTCCGAGCAAGCCCAACCCCAAGCAGGGTGAGGGTACGAAGCAAGGCGATGGCATGAAGCAAGGCGATGGCACGAAGCAAGGAGCGGAGCATGGTACTTCAAACCCCAAGCCTCCCATCAACAAACATTGAAGATTTTAATGGATTACGAAGATGAAGAAGCGCGGGTTTGTGTGTGGTTTTCAGTTATGGTTGTTTTATTTCTGTTTTTTCAATAAGTTCACTGAGCAATATCTAGTGTTTATGGTTAAGTAGTCGTTTGAATTCTTTGTATTGGTCTAGAGTTTCGGTTAAGTTTTTTTTAAGGAATAAAATTGGTGTTTTTGGTTCATGGGTCTCTGGTCTACGATGTTTTTGGTTGTGCAAAGTCAAGGAGAATAATGTTGATGGTTCCTCTGGGTGTGTACAAGAACAATGGAAATATACAGACTTATTTGTGTTTGGATTTAAACTAGGGGTCGCAGAGGACTTGACTCGAAACTGTAGGCTCCTATGGTCAGCACGGGATGACATTTCTGGTACTATTACCTCATTAAGTCAAAACATGTGGTATGTATTTTGTACTGTGGTAAGGATCAAGATCGGAGAAACAGGGGAACTGGTCTCTTCAACGTCTTCATTAGACAAGAATATGGAGAGGAGCCAGTTCGGCCAAGTGACAATGGTCACTGTAATGGGTGTGGGGTCTGCTTTGAATGACATGGGGTTAATGCGATGGTCTCAGGGTGCTAATGAGGAGGATTTTTTCTTATCTCATGATTGGGTTAAAAGGATTATGTGTCTTAGTGGTTCCGTACATTTTGTTTTCATATTTTTAATCTTTTGGGTAATGTTTACTAATGCAGTTTTACTTGGATGTTTTGGACTTTATGGGAGCCAAATATGGTATGTTTGGGTTTTAAAAAGGTGCTTACTAGTTTGTAGTTTGCTTGGGGGTTGGAATGCATGGAATAAATTTGTTGACTTTGGTGTTTGGATTTGTTTCAAATCGTTGCAACGAAGGGATCATAATTTTTACTTATGCAATTTGATGTTCATGGGAGGGAAATAAAGGAGTTGGTACATATGTGGTTTGGTGGTTTTGGGATGTGGCTCGGGACAGAGCAGAACGCTTTCACTGCACGGACTCGAGGCCTGTGGCTGGTCTCTTTAAACCAGTTGCAGAGAGTTTCTTTAGAGAGGCTCAAAGTGCTGGTTTTGGGAACATACGGTTCAGTCATTGTTATTGGTTCAGGAGCTTCCACAGACTTATATATGTCGTACGTGAAGCGTATGATTTATCTGTTTGGTTTCTTTATTATAGTTTATATGTTTGGTTTCTCTATTATGGTTTTTATTGGACCCAATTTAAAGGGTGAGGTTGAGCTGGACATAATGTATATACTTGGAATGGAGCAAGGGTCTATTTTTTTCATATTGAAGCTGTTTACTATGACGGTTAATTTGGGAGTTCGGTGGCTTATTGCTTCTTGGTGGTTGGGATTTCAGGGTATCATCAAACCTAATTTCGCTAAACTCTCGGGAGTTTTTATTTATATTTTTAAATGAGAGTGCTTAGTTGGAATTGTAGAGGCATGGGAAGCAAGTGGACTATGAGCTATCTAAGAGAGATATGGTATAAACATAAACCGGATTTTTTATTTTTATCTGAAACAAAACAAGACTCAAAATTTGTTCAAGATTTCCAAGCACATATTGGATTTGGTAATTTGTTCACGGTTGATCCAATGGGAAGGAGTGGTGGTTTACCGCTTTTTTACAACAATGATTCTCAGGTCCAAGTCTTATATTCTAGTAATAGAATGATCGATGTGGAAGCGGTGACCAACGGAAAGACGGTTTATCTTACGTTTGTGTATGGTGATCCTGTTTTAAAATTAAGAGAACAAGTGTGGGAACGTTTGACGAGATATGGTCTTGCGCGTTCAGAACCCTGGTTCATCACTGGGGATTTAAATGAGATTACTGGAAATCATGAAAAGGATGGAGGATCACTGCGGAGTGCGGATTCTTTTACTCCTTTTAATAATATGATAAGGAATACTGGGTTATTGGAATTTCCGGCACGGGGAAATAAAATGTCATGGCAAGGGAGAAGGGGAAAAGGAAAAGGGGCAGTTACGGTAAGATGTCGTCTAGATCGAGCTTTAGCAAATGAGGAGTGGCATACTTTGTTTCCATGTTCTTATACAGAATACTTAGGGATGGTGGCTTCTGATCATCACCCAGTTGTGGCTTATCTGGATGATAAAGTCACTAGGAGAAAAGGGCAATTTCGGTTTGATAAAAGATGGATTGGACGAAGAAGGTCTTTTGGAATCAATTACAATGGGCTGGTCAGATTATAGTGCAACAAGGGAAACTGGGATAGTGGAAAAAATTAGTAATTATCGACATGAAATTGCTAAATGGCGGAAAAATAATCCTTCTTATGGGAAGGACAAAATTAATGAGTTACAAAAAGCTCTTGAAGAGGTACAAACAGATAATTCTAGATCTCAGGAGGATATTATCGAGGTCTCAAAGAAGTTGCAAGATGCATATAAAGATGAAGAGGAGTATTGGCACCAAAAGAGTAGGAATACGTGGTACACATCAGGGGATCTCAATACAAAATTCTATCATGCTTTGACTAAGCAACGACGGGTACGTAATCGGATTGTGGGTTTATATGATGCTTTGGGAAATTGGATAACGGAAGATATGGGTGTGGAAAAAGTGGCAGTGGACTATTTCGAAGAGATTTTCACTACCACTTCTCCAACGGAGTTTGATGACTTTCTCACAAAGGTATCACCGGGTATTACTCCTCAGATGAACCAACGTCTGTTAAGAATAGCATCAGAGGATGAGGTCAGAGAAGCCATTTTTATGATGCATCCAGAGAAGGCACCAGGACCGGATGGTATGACAACTCTTTTCTTTCAACACTCCTGGCATATTATTAAGAAGGACTTGGTGGACATGGTGAATAATTTTTTGGTTACTGGAACATTGGATCCGAGGTTAAATATTACTAATATTTGTATGATTCCAAAAACGGAGAGGCCTACAAGGATGACAGAGCTGAGGCCTATTAGTCTGTGTAATGTTGGGTATAAAATTATTTCGAAGGTTCTGTGTCAGAGATTGAAGATATGTCTACCTTCTCTTATTTCAGAAACTCAGTCAGCTTTTGTGCCAGGAAGGTTAATCTCTGATAATATTCTTATTGCTCAGGAAATGTTTCATGGATTACGGACGAATAAGGCGTGCAAAGGAAAATATATGGCAATTAAAACAGACATGAGTAAAGCTTATGATAGAGTGGAATGAGATTTTATAAAGGCTCTCCTACAGAAGATGGGTTTTGATTTTCATTGGATTACATTAATGATGGAGTGTATATCATCGGTTCAATATCGGGTCCTACTTAATGGACATCCACGGGGCCTTATCATTCCACATAGGGGTTTACGACAAGGGGATCCTTTATCACCTTATTTATTTATCCTGTGTACTGAGGCTCTAATTGCAAATATTAAAAGGCGGAAAGAGGGAAACTTTTGACGGGAATGAAGGTAGCTAGAGCATGTCCATCGATATCTCATCTGCTTTTTGCGGATGATAGTCTTTTTTCTGTAAAGCTCTGAAAGAGGAATGTCATACTATCCTTAGGATCTTAAAGGAATATGAGGTTGTATCAGGTCAGCTTATAAACTTTGATAAGTCCTCTATCCAATTCGGGCACAATATTGAGGAATCAACTAGACAAGACTTAAGAGATATATTGGGAATTCAGAATCTTGGAGGTATGGGATCTTATCTAGGTCTTCCAGAAAATTTGGAAGGATCCAAGATACAGGTTTTTAGCTTTGTGCAGGACCGGCTAAATAATAGGGTTAATGGTTGGACTTTTAAGTTCTTCACAAAGGGAGGAAAAGAGGTGATTATTAAATATGTGGTAACGGCATTACCAAACCATGTGATGTCTGTTTACCGTCTACCTAAGGCAACAACTAAAAAACTGACGACCGCGGTCGCACAATTCTGGTGGAGCCCAGGGGGAAGGACAAGAGGTATGCACTGGAAATCATGGGATAAAGTGTGTCTTGATAAGGAAGCTGGGGGTTTAGGTTTTAAGGATATTACAGATTTTAATACAACAATGCTTGGTAAACAATTGTGGCGCTTGATCGAGAAGCCAAATACATTATTTTCCCGGGTTTTTAAGGGACGGTATTACAGGAATGCATCACCCCTGGAACCGATTCTCTCTTATTCTCCGTCATATGGTTGGCGGAGTATAGTTTCTGCTAGATCTCTGGTAAGCAAAGGACTAATCAAAAGGGTGGGATCAGGATCATCTATATCTGTATGGAACGATCCATGGCTCCCAAGCACTAGCCCGAGACCAGCAAATAAAAATCAACATATTTTCGATCCAAACCTCACAGTGGATTCTCTTATTGACTCTACTTTGCGGACATGGAATTCGCATGCACTCAGGGCTATGATGGATCCCCAGGATGTAAAAATTATAGAAAGTATACCACTGAGTAAAACCCAGATGGTGGACAAGGATGGATGGCATTTCACAAACAATGGGAAGTATACGGTTAAATCAGGATATCAGATCGAACGGGTTTATCCAGATAGGGAAATACCACCTTTAATGTTTGGACCCACGGTTGATGTTTTGAAGGCTTTTTGCTGGAAAATACGGTGCCCCCCAAAGTTAAAACATTTCCTATTGCAATTGGTTACAGGTTGTATAGCAGTCAAGAAGAATCTGAAAGCGAGAGGAATACAAGGTGACACCTGATGTGCACGTTGCGGAGCGGAAGAGAAATCGATCAATCATGTGTTTTTTGAATGTCCTCCTACACTTCAGGTTTGGGCTCTCTCCAAGATACCTTCAAATCCAACTATGTTCCCAACGAGCTCCCTTTTTACAAATATGGATCATCTCTTCTGGAGAGTCTCTCCACCAATGGAGGACCATCAATTTGAATGGATACTTTGGTATATTTGGAAAGGAAGGAACAATAAAGTGTTCAGTAATATGGACATGGATCCAAGAGACACGCTCAAATTGGCAGAAACATAGTCAACACTTTGGGCTGATGCACATGTATTGACCGAGACCAGGATAGGGTCCCATGCTGAGGTTACGACTCTCCCATCAATTTCGCGGAGATGGTGTTTTACAGATTGTTCTTGGAAGGAGAATGAAGTTTTCTCTGGGCAAGGTTGGCTAAGTACTTTAGAAGGCTTTAATGGGTTGTTAGGAGCAAGGAATGTCCGAGCTTGTCTATCCCCTCTACATGCGGAGATAGAAGCACTACTTTGGGCAATGGAATGTATGAAAAAATTACGTCAGTTTCAGGTTACATTTGCAACGGATTGTTCTCAGTTGGTGAAGATGGTTTCGGAACCAGAAGAATGGCCCGCATTTGCAAGTTATTTGGAAGATATTAAGTCCCTGAAAGAGGTTTTCACACGTTCGGAGATTATCTATGTACCAAGGACGCAAAATTCAAGAGCGGATAGCCTAGCACGCAGTGCCAGGAAACAACCGTCGTTTGTCGTTCACATTGATCAAAATCTACCGTAGTGGTTCACAGAGTCAGTATGAGTCTGTATTTGATGACAAAAAAAAATATAATGTAGACAGCGATATGTAAGGAGGATTTGTGCGCGCTTGTGTGTGTAGTAAGCCTTATCTGGAGTGCTCGGATCCGAATCCGGATAATAAAATCTTTGATCCGTCCAAACCGAATCCGAATCTGGATATCTTAATTTTTAGGTCCAGATATCTGGATCCAGATCCATATTTTTAAAACACATTAAATTTTTAAATTTCATTAATATTTATATTTGATATATTAATATTTATCCTTGTTCGGAAACTCGCTAGGCGTTATGCGTACGCTTGGTTAACGCCTAGCACCGAATGAAAAAATCGGAGATTATGCGGGGATTAATCGGCGATTTGTTTTGATTAAATATGATACGTTTGTGATGAAGTACAAGAAAGATTGTGTAGTGTGGTGGTTAAAACTAGTCTTATCCGGATAAGAATCCGGGTTCGAGCTTGGGAAAAGGTGTTTAAATAAATCCCATGTATATTAGTCAATTCTTTGAGCAAAACGAGCCAAAACTTGAGGTTTTCGTAGAAATCCGATTTTTTCACCGATTTTCTCAAACTCGCCATGGTTGATGGCCGAATAGCGTTTTTCCGGCGATTTTACGGCTTTCGGCGGCGTGTTTTAGAACAGAGATATTTATACATGAATTAATCTTATAATATTATATTTTAGTTTTTACAATATTATAGGCATATATAAATATATTTATAAATATTTAATTTATGTATTATATTAAAAAATTAGTATTTTTTAAAAAAAAATATTATTTTTAATTATTTTTACGGATCCGGATCCAGATCCGGATATCTGCGGGTAATAGAATATTGGAACGGATATCTGAAATCCGGATATCCGGAAATCACGAATCCGAATTCGGATATTAAATTCACGGATCTGGGTACGCTGAATTTCCCGGATATTCGGATCCGTTCCAGGCCTAGTGGGTAGTAGAGTAAAAGAATGGAATTGTAGTTGCCTGTTGTAGTGATATTTCAGGAATCTTTAATTGGTTTTCAGATAAAATATTTTTTTCGTAGAAAAGATAAAATATCTTCCTCATCATTTTCAGCTTCTTTTTTTTAACGACAACTGATTCATTCATTGATTAAAGTCACATACAAGAGTCGTTCATACATCGATCTTACATCAAAAATAAACAGACTTAAACACAAGTTTTTAGTTACAAAGCCAAACATTAAATAGAAACGATGAAGAAGTGAATTTCTACGATGCTTTGGATACCGAAGCCTTACTCGCCAACCGATTGTAAACCGATTTCTTTCCTTCTTCAGAATCAACCCCAAAATAATGAAATCGTTGTTTCTGGCCATCATATTTTTGATGAGATTACACGGTCTTGTAATATTATTGATGCCAAACATTATTTGCTCTTCCATTGATGCGTCAAACCTCCATGAATATAATATGCCCGGGTCCCAAATCCGCTCATCAAAACACAATAACACACTTCGAGATTGAATTATCAATCTCATTTGTTAATTGTAGTCTTGGATACCGGGCATTTTAATCTGTTAATTATCATAAAGGCCCATAAATTAAGTAAACCTCATTTATAAAACAACAAAAGTTTGTACTCTCGCCTTCACAATTTTCCCGTTGACAAAAGAAAAAAAAGCTCTAGAAACGAAGCGGTGAGCGTTAGGCGTTAACAACACAAATGACAAACCAAAAATCATATTCTATTCATCGATCTGTTAGTGGAATCCCTTTTCATAGAGGTATGTTTAATCAATTATATTTGTGTCTTAGTTTATTGTTTCTGTTTTTTATTTTATTACTATTTCTAAACCCAATTTTTTATGCAGTTCTAACATTTTCTTTGGTGGGTCTCGTTAAGTGTCTGGGCACATCAAATCCAGGTGACTTTGTTCTTTTATTTTAAAAAGAGATGGTGTGTGGAAATGATCAGAGAAAAAAAAAAGAAAACGTGATGAACAATTTATAGTATCTCATAGAGGAGCTTTAGATAAGTTTATTAAGAAAAAAAAACACAAATGGTGAGAGTTCTAGAGCAGAAACTAATGTTGAATCTCATGAAAACGAATCAAATCCGTCTATTGAAAATATTGACACTAATGAACCACCAATTCTTCCTTTTGATATCTATGATCCTAGAAATTGTAATAATCTTGATAGTAAAACAAGAGATTTGTTGATTGAAAAAGAACCAAAAAAAGATATGAATCTCGAATTTCCTATTGATGAAAAAACAAAAAGACATTTTGCATATAGGCATTATTTTAGAAAGTTGTGTAATGGGGAGACCGTTGATAGAAAATGGTTAATTTACTCAAAGCATGTTGATAAAGTTTATTGTTTCTATTGTAATTTTTTTAAATCTCATGGAAACATAAATTTATTAGCAAATGAAGGATTAAGAGATTGGAAACGTATTGGTGATAGACTAAAAGGTCATGAAAAAAGTGAGGAGCATATGGCTAATATGAGAACTTGGAATGAATTCAAAGTTAGATTGCAAAGTAATTTGACAATCGATAAAGAATTTCAACAAGAGATTGCAAAAGAAAAAGAACTTTGGAGACAAGTTTTATATAGAACTAGATTTGGACCCGTGCGTTGCGACGGACTTTATTTGATATTTTAATTTAATAAAAAATATTAAAAAATTATTTTATTTTATTTTTTAAATTGTTTTTTCATATGTTATGTGAAATTTATTTTATAGTTAAGAACTCGTTTACACACATAAGTTTCAGTTAATATTTGTTAGAGTTAGAAAAAACATCCAAACGTAAAAATTTAAACCGGATCCAACCCAAAATAATAATTATAATGAAATAAAAAGGAATTTAGAATTTAAATAAGGCCAAGAAGCAATGACAACATTATACATTTTCTTATCTACTAATTTAATGTTTCATTAAACTTATCTGATGTTAAATAATTTTCTTGATTCATTATTTATTAATGATATATTTTCATACTAACATTTAAATTTAAATGAATTATAAACTAATGCATTTCAAACATGTGTTTGATTTTCGTATAACCAAACACATAAATACCAATCACGATAACATCGTAAGTTTTGATTTTTTTTTTAAAATTTAATAGCTTTAACATCATACTCGTTATCAAAATCTTTTTTTTTTAAATACTATTAAGTAGGTATGTTTACTTTTGTTAGGATTTTTTAAAAAGGAAAAAAAATATTTTCTAAATCTTGTTTTTATTTAAAATAAAAAAAAAGAAAAACTATCAAATACTTTTTTTTTATTTTTGTTTAGGATTATAGAAAAAGAAAAGTATTATCATATAAACTTTTACAATTATCTTATGTTTTGAATTTCAGAAAAATCTTATTGATATCAAATAACTATTTCTTGTTATTATTAAATAATTTTAAATTATGATTTTTACGGTTCATATCAATACTATTTTTACACTTCATTTTTAATTAAATAATTTTTAGTATCATGTTCATCATCAAATTTTCTATACTATCAAATAACTTCTTACAATTCTCTTATGGTTAGGAATTAAAAAATATGATACAAATCTCTTTTGTTTAGAATTTTCTTTTTAAAGGAAAGGAACTATCAAATATATTTTTTACAGTTTTAGGGTGTTAGAAAAGAAAATTAAAACTACATAATCTTTTATATTATTTTTTCTAGGATTTAGAAAATAAAAATACTATCAAATAATTATTTCCAGCAAATATTAACTATTTTTAAAAGTTGCTATTTTCAAAATTCGTTTTCTCAATATCACTAATATTTTAAATTAAATATTTTCAGTATCATATTATTTTCAAAATTCGTTTTCTAAATATCACTAATATTTTTAATTAGATATTTCAGTATCATATTTATCATTAAATTTAAAAAGTAAATATTACTTTTACAATTCTATTTGGTCAGGATTTAAAAGGAAAAAAACTTATTTGGTTAATATTAAAAGAGGAAAAAAATATTTTTCAAATTTCTTTAATTTAGGATTTTAGGAAAAAAAATTATTTTCACATAATGATAGAATTTTATTAATACATACACAATGTTTTTTTTGGGTACAAATGTCACAATCACATCGGGTAAAATATTTGAAGTTATTTTTGGTTTATAATTTTTTAACACAAAATTATCTATTAAAAAGAAAAGTTAGTTATTTATAAGAAATAAGTTACTTTAAATTTTTTTAAAAAGGAAAATTCCAACTATAATTTGTTCTTGTTTTTCAAGAATTTTATACAACTAGTATATTTTCAATAAAAAAATTATTTTTAGTTAATTATATTATGTCTTATACATACAAACATATATTTCTCATATTTACACATACTTATGTAAGATAAAAACATAATAATAAAAAAAACTTGTGTTAGCGTCATAAGATGTAAAAAAGATGATAAAAAAGTTGAGTTGTTCAGAGAAATTAAAAGAAAATACTCAGATAATATTTTTATTGTCAATACTATTTTTTGTGAAAATAATATGAGGAACTTTAAACCTAAATATAGATGTGAAAATAATATTTATTTTGGTTTATATTTTTGTAACATATATTTATCGGTTAAAAAGGAAAGTTAGTTATTTATATGAAAATAATAAGAGTACTTTTACATTTTTTTTACTTAGGTTTTAAAAAAAAGGAATATCACTTATTTTATAGTTAGTTTTTCTATTTGATTTTTATAAAATATTTTCTTGTACTTGTAGGTTTTTATAATTCGTTTTTATTTAAAATTTTTTTAAAATATTTTATCTTATAATATATTTCTTTAGTATCTTTAAAGATGAAAATATACAAAATATTTTAAAAAGAAAAAATACTTTCAAATAGCTTTTTACAATTATTCTTTGTTTATAGAATTTTCAAAAATTAAATTTACTATCAAATATTTTTAAAATATTATAAAAAGAGCCATACAAATATAATTGTAAAAGGCTATGTAATAGTAATTTTCATTTTCTTAACTCCTAAAAAGAATAATAAACTATATTTTTGTAATAATTTTCCTTTTCTAGTGTCCAAAAAAATGTAATAATAGTTTTCTTTTTCTAAATCTTTTTAAATCCTAATAAAAGAGAATTGTAACATATTTTTGACACATGTCACAATCTTAATAAATTAATTGACACATGTCGCAATCATGTTAATTAGCAACTTTGAAGAACCAAGCTTTATATAATAAGATAATTGTTGTTGTGAAATGTCTTTCAAAAAAAATTTAGCATTTCGAGGATCAAATGAGAAACTTTACCAATGATTGAGATGATTGCTGAATTTGATGTGATTATGCAGGATCATATAAGACGCATCCAAACTCATGAGGTACATCACCACTATATTGGTCATAACATTCAATATGATTCATATTGTGTGGATATCAATAATTTTTTTAAAGATATATAGTAGTCAATTGGAAGCAGAAAGAACAGAAGATAGAAAATACAACAATGGTTGAGGTGATTATTGTATTTTACAAGCTCTTAATTTTTTTTTTAACTACATAATTCACAACTTGAGGAGGGAACTATATATGTCTGCACTCTCACCAATATTATGAGGAGGGAAATAAACCAATATTATTTGTCTGGTTTAATTATGGAACAGGGTAGACGAGCAAGGACCGGACATGATCGACGGTCTTAGCCTTTTCGGGACTGCCATAGCCATCACCGTACTGATAAATGCACTGAGCCACGCGTCCGAGGTTAGCTGCCGCTTCTACGAAACCTTGATGTAGCCAACAACTCTTCCTTTCCAAGTTCAAGTCTTCCCAAGCCACACCGATCATTTCTCGAATGTACGCACGTGACTCTGCCTCTGGAGATCCAGTTTCATGCATGTGACATTGTACGGACTTAACATTGTCGCCTCTTGCCAATTCCTTCTGTTACTTTCTCACATATTTACCAAAAGAAATAATACATAAATACATATCATATGTTGTGCATAAAACCGCTATATATTCATAGACCGTCTTGAACGTGTGAGCCACTGAGCCCCGATAATTTGTTAGTCCATTTAAAAAGACTAGTTAATTGTGGGAGGGTCAAAATATATTTTCCAGTGCAAGAATAAAGACGGAAAATACAAATTAATAATCTATGTTTTCCAATATTTAATAAAGATGTTTATCTTATAATCTATCTGTATTTAAGAGATTAGTGTTTTAGATTTTTTTTTAAAGATTGATGTTTTATATTTTAATAATGAAGTTACGAGTTAGTGACAAATATTTGTACACAAATAACAAAGCTGTGTCTTATGTATAAAAGTAGAAAGTGGTGTTTATATTTTACTGGAAAACCAATAATATATGTGAAATATGTGTGAAATAGTCAAATCACAAATCATATATATATATATATGTGTGTAAATGTACATATATATTAATTATAGTTATTTTATACTTCTTCTGTTCCTTAATGATAAACTTTTTAGAAAAAAAATTGTTTCAGAAAGATTTATTTTTGTGTTTTCTATGAAAAAATTGTAAACTTCAAGAAAATTAATTGATTTTATTGAATTATTATTGGTTAAAAGTTATTGAAAATTAAAAATTACAGAAAACGATACATTTATTATGGTAGTTTAATGTGTTTTCTTAGTATATGTGAAATTACTAAAAAGTTTATATTTGTGGAACAGAGGGAGTACGTTATTTTACATATTACGATTTGTTTGGGATCACAACTATTTAAGGACATTCAAGTATATATTTGAAGAAAAAATTAATGTAAATTTCTTGTAGAAGTTGTCATTTATTTTATTATTTTTTCTTATAAATTTGTTTGGTTTCTTTAATAAGTCATTAGTTTGCAATTGTTGTTTAAGACCCTTTTACTATCTGTTAACACATGTAAATTTTGTAATATGTACTAATAATACTATCAAGTTGTGAAACCATGACTAACCGAAGAAGTGGCGAGATCGTTAGCGAGACGGAGGATTGTGGCAGAGTTTCGAATAACATGGTGGTGGTAGGAGACAAGAATGTCTAGGTTTTGGTCGGGGAATAGACATAACAAGTGGAGAAGTATTGTAGGGACAGAACTTGAGAGCCAACCATTTTCCATGTACTCTTCGAGTTTAGGTTTGTAACCTCTTTTGTACCACTTTGCCTCTTTTAAAAAAGTTGTACACATATCTGCCCACTAAGTAGAGAAAACAAAATTGAATTATAAAAGTGATTTTGGAGAAAATGTATTAATATCCATATTAGAAAAAAAAACATTTTATCACATAGAGCAAAGAAAAAATTAATCTAGTATTCATTTGTTTTCTTAAAATCCATTGGGGAAAAATATTTACTTAATTGTGTAGTTGACATTTTGAATGCTAATCATAGGTACATTTGCATGCACATTCAGTTGAATTAAGTAATGACATCTACACAGCGAGAATACGTACGGATTTTTTCAGGTAAGGAATCGCATTAAATTCTTTGTCTCTTAGAATTATATATCCAATCTGATTGATTTCGTTGATGAGACATAGAAAACACAACTTCATGTACTTGGGAAGTTCTTCGAGACGATTCACATCCCATCTGCATAATGAATATATTAAATGACAAAAAAAAAGATATCAGGTTAAAAGAAAGAAATAAACAAAAAAATTAATAACCACGAAATGAATCTGGCTTATAAATAGTAGATGTGTAGTAAAATATTTTTGAATACTTTTCAACAATGGCTGTGAATAGTTGGAGCTCCTCCAGTGTCCCATATATATCGTATATATCGTCGATAGTGGTAATAAGCATGAATACTTTTGTAAGCATTTGTCGATGATGTGCAAACTCAGGCTCACAGATTACTCCAACACTCGAGAAATAACTCTCCGTTATTCGATCTCTTACGAAATCAAGGATTTTTGTTAATCCCGTCTTGCTCCACCAGCTGCTTCATACAGATAATCGATGAAACAAGAAAATAATGTTTTTGAATGTTTAAAATGGCTGTTGTATGCGTCTACATAGTAACCTATTATGTACATTTTTAGAAATGCAACCATTTACTTTTCTATGATTTCTAATAGTAAAAGTATATATAAATTGCATTTAATCTCTACAAAAATCTTAACATATTTAATCTCTACAAAAATCTTAACATATATACCGTGACAAGTCATGAATTTTCAACTGAAAACAAATTAACAATGAATAAATAGTTATGTGTCATTTATGTCTGGTTATGTTCATTTTTAATATGAAATTCTTAATATGTTTCTTGAGATGACTATGTATACTCCTTTCATAATAAATGTTATTTAGACATATTTTACGCAGATTAAGAAACTAACAAAATATACTAATCTATCATTATTTATTATATAACTATTTAAATAAAAATAATTTAACAAAATATCTATTGGTCATATAAAAGGGAAAGAAAGTGTTTAATGTGAAAAATTACATTAGAAATGTAGAATAACATTTTTTAAAGACAAAATAAATAGTTATGTGTCATTTATGTCTGGTTATGTTCATTTTTAATATGAAATTCTTAATATGTTTCTTGAGATGACTATGTATACTCCTTTCATAATAAATGTTATTTAGACATATTTTACGCAGATTAAGAAACTAACAAAATATACTAATCTATCATTATTTATTATATAACTATTTAAATAAAAATAATTTAACAAAATATCTATTGGTCATATAAAAGGGAAAGAAAGTGTTTAATGTGAAAAATTACATTAGAAATGTAGAATAACATTTTTTAAAGACAAAATAAATAGTTATGTGTCATTTATGTCTGGTTATGTTCATTTTTAATATGAAATTCTTAATATGTTTCTTGAGATGACTATGTATACTCCTTTCATAATAAATGTTATTTAGACATATTTTACGCAGATTAAGAAACTAACAAAATATACTAATCTATCATTATTTATTATATAACTATTTAAATAAAAATAATTTAACAAAATATCTATTGGTCATATAAAAGGGAAAAAATCGTCGGTATGTCGTCGGAATAACGCTATTCCGACGACATACCGACGAAAAAAATCCTCGGAAATAACTCCTCGGAAATTCATATTTCCTCGGAAATCCCTCGGAAATTTCCGACGGAATTCCGAGGAAACCCTATTTCCTCGGAATTTCCGAGGACCACAAGTTCGTCGGAAATTCCTCGGAATATTCCGAGGAAGATGTCGTCGGAATATTCCGAGGGATAAACTTCCTCGGAATATTTCCAAAATTAAAAAAAAAAATTATAAATTTATTTTTTTAAATTGAAATTCGAAAATATAAAATTAAAATTGAAATAGAAAACATATTTAAAATACAAAAAATAATAAAATAGTTTTTATAAATAAAAAAAATGTTTTATAAATACAAAATTAGTTTTAATAAATATGAAATCATCTTTTTATAAATACAAAATAGTTTTTATAAATACAAAAAATAATAAAAGAGTGTTTATAAATCAAAAAATGTTTTATAAATACAAAATTAGTGTTATAAATATAAATATTTTTATAGATATGAAATCATCTTTTTATAAATACAAAATAGTTTTTATAAATACAAAAAACAATAAAATAGTGTTTTTAAATCAAAAAAAATATTTTATAAATACAAAATTAATTTTAAAATATGAAATCATCTTTTATAAATCCAAAAATCGAATTTATATACAAAGAACGGTTTGTATATTTAAAAATAGTTTTTATAAATACAAAAATAAAAAAAATAGTGTTTATAAATCAAAAAAATGTTTTATAAATACAAAATTAGTTTTAATAAATATAAATATTTTAATAAATATGAAATCATCTTTTATAAATCCAAAAATCAAATTTATATACAAAAAACGTTTTGTAAAATCGAATTTATATAGAAAAAACGTTTTGTAAATACAAAAATAATGAACAATTTATAAAAAAAGTTCTAAATCAATTCAACACAACCAAATCACAATTCTAAACCTATTACACAACAAATCACAATCCTAACCAATCACCCTAACAAAAATCTATCAAAAACCTTCTAAAATCATCAAATCTACTTAAAAACCTAACAAATAGGACCTAAGAGAGTGGGATAGGGTCCTTACATGATTTGCAAGGGAATGGAAAGGATTCGCCGGAGAGATCGTCGCGAGAGAAGGTGGAGAACGCCGGAAGGAGAGAGAGATCGCCGGAGAGGAAGAAGAGAGAAATGGGGAAGAAGAGAGAAATGGGGAAGAAGATGCGTTTCAAGTTTATAAAACCTTGGGTCCGACGGATATTTTCCGTCGGAATTCCCTCAGTATTTCAATTTCAATTTTCGCGAAATATTTGGCGGCTTGTTTGCCCGGTTAAATGAAAATATTCCGAGGAAATTCCGACGGCCACTTAAATATCCGTCGGAATTTCCTCGGAATATTTTCATTAATTCGAGGAAAAAAATATCCTGTGCATGTATTTCTATTAATTTATATTGTTCCTCGGAATTTCCTCGGAATATTCCGAGGAAATTCCGAGGAACTAGTGTTTGGGGTTTCAAAACGTCAATTTTTTTTTATAAACGCATCGATCGATGTATATATATTCAAAAACGCATCGATCGATCACGTAGATGCACCGGGCCGTAAGAATGTGATCGATCGATGAGATTATCCCATCGATCGATTGAGGATATCAAGTGTTCCTCGGAATTTCCTCGGAATATTCCGAGGAAATACCGAGGAACTAGTGTTTGGGGTTTCAAAACATCAATTTTTTTTGCCGTATTTCATTTCTTATACAATTGTAATGCATACCATTGAGGATTCTTTGTATAGATGAGCATAAACCATGGAATAAAAAATTTCAAAACGAATTGTAAGTATTCCCTTTACCGTTCATTAAAGTGTATAAGTGTTTCTCTTATGTTGTGGGGATTTCGTTCATACAATCGGAAAAGTGTTTATTATAGGGTAAGGAACAAATTTTTGACTTCATAATGAACGTAAGACCCTTAATAAGGGTTATATAGGTGTTATTCAAACCGCAAAACGTTGTTTTCGGTTTAAAAACCCTATTTCCTCGGAATTTCCTCGGAATATTCCGAGGGAATTCCGAGGAAACCCTCTTCTTCCTCGGAATTTCCTCGGAATATTCCGACGAAATTCCGAGGAACTAGTGTTTGGGGTTTCAAAACGTCAATTTTTTTTATAAACGCATCGATCGATGTATATATATTCAAAAACGCATCGATCGATCACGTAGATGCATCGGGCCGTAAGAATGTGATCGATCGATGAGATTATCCCATCGATCGATTGAGGATATCAAGTGTTCCTCGGAATTTCCTCGGAATATTCCGAGGAAATTCCGAGGAACTAGTGTTTGGGGTTTCAAAATCTCGAATGTTTTTTTATAAACGGATCGATCGATGGATTTATGTCCAAAAACGCATCGATCGATCACTAAGATGGACCAAAGCGTAACAATGTGATCGATCGATGGGTATATGTCCAAAAACGCATCGATCGATCACTAGTTCGTCGGAATTTCCTCGGAATTTTGTAAAATCCCTATAATATTTCCTCGGAATTTCCTCGGAATTTTCCGACGGATTGATGTTTCCTCGGAATTCCGTCGGTTTTTTCCGAGGAACACATTTTTCCTCGGAATTTCCTCGGAATATTCCGACGGATTGATGTTTCCTCGGAATTCCGTCGGTATATTCCGAGGAAATTCCGAGGAAACCCAAATTTTGGGTTTCCTCGGAATTTCCTCGGAATTTCCTCGGGAAATTCCGAGGATTTCATTTTCCGTCGGAATGTCCGTCAGAATACCGCTGTTTTCTTGTAGTGAAAGAAAGTGTTTAATGTGAAAAATTACATTAGAAATGTAGAATAACATTTTTTAAAGACAAAATAAAAAAAAAAACTAAAATAACATTTTTTATGGAACAGAGGAAGTATTTTTCAGTCTTTTTAGACCATCCGCAATAGTGAGACTCATTGGAGTCCTTAGCACAAGGGCATTTTGGATTAATCTTGGATTTTTTTGATTTAAAAAAAAAAAAAAAAGATGACCATTCACGGGCCGCCACGTAGTCAATGGGACCCGTGAACAGTGTAAGGATCAATCCTTATCAAAGGATTTTAAGGATTCTTTTTTGCACAAACTCTAAGAAAGTGGACTCCACACCCTCTAAAGATTTCCTTAAGAGCTCCCATTGTGGATGCTCTTAGATTGACTGACTCCTACCTTCTTGGATCGGTTATATATAAATCCATTTATGTTTTCTAAAGTCTTATAACTAGAGAATAATCATGAATCTATAACTCAAAACCAGAGAACCTATTCCTTGGGGTTTCATTTTAAATGTCGTTTTGAGTTTGTGCACACAGATTAAGAAAACAATTAATTTTGTATATTTCAAAATAAAAACACAATTACCTATACACCTAACCATATTTCAACCAATAAAAAAATAAATTGCTGAATAAAATTAATAAATTTTGCTTTGAAAGTCGGAAACGACACATATTTTGTAACGAAAAAATTATTTACAACGATACTTAATATGAAATGGATGGAGTATATTCGTTAAATCTCAGTGTTCGTTTTTTTAAACTTATACATAAAACTAGTAATTCCAACATTAACATAAACGAAAAACGAGTTTCAAGACGAATCATGTATGGTTTAAGTTAGATTACCTAGAGAGAGATTTGAGCTCGTCTTGATGGATAACTTGTACGAAATTGAAATCAAGTTTCGCCAATTCTAGTAAGTTAGGGTTCGTGTCGTGTGTCTCGCCATACACGTCTATGTACCATCTTGCTTCTAGTCTTCGCACCCTCCGATGGTATGGCATTTCTAGCGCACGTATCACCATCTTTCGAACATAAGATGTGCTCTCATTGTTCTTCATTTCCACGAACTTTTTAAGTCGTGTTGTTGTATAGTATATGGTTTTTTTCAGTTTAGTATCGAATCTGGTCGAGAGATATGAAGCTTCGTACAGTGAAAGAACACTCTTGATGTCTTCATCATCCAAGCCATCTCCAAAAAAGCAGCCAAAAACATCTGCAGTGATAGTAAACCACAATTTTATTTGATTATATATATATATATATATATAATAAAATAAAACAATATGACTGATATATTCCAAATAATTTTTTTTTTCGTGCAAGTCCAGAATCAGAAATATATAGTTAGAATTTTCAAATCAACATTCATTTTCTAAATTATAAATTATAAATGAACTCTAAAAATAGATTATATGTCAATATTCGTTTGTATTTTTTAAGCAATGTGTATATTTATTTTTGCTTTCAACCTTGTGCGATATTAAAACCATGTTGCCTTAGGAGTCGGAACTTAAGGGCAGTCGCATATAAGTCTTCAGATCTCTTCCGATCTACCCTCTTTCTGTGTCTCACATGTCTTACGTGAACATTCGTTAGAATCTTCTTGATTTCACGTTCGAAATGGTAAGAAATTCCGAGTCTTTGTAAATTGTCAACGAGCTCTAGCTGTTCAAGTAAACCCTCTGTTTCATCAAGCATTCTACTAACTTCTTGCTTTAATAACTTAGCTCTCTCGATTTTGTCCTCTTTCTGCATAGTATAAAATATTATCACTATACAGTAACTTCCTGAATACTAATATATCATATAGTTTTATATGACACGTTGTATATACAGATTTTCATACATATACCGCATATTTGTTCCCGAGCAAGAGGAGATTCTCGTGCTCCCAAAGAGACGGTCGATAGTTTGCAGAGCGACGGGCTTCAAGAGGCTGTGACTGTGTTTTCATTATAAATTTTTGCTTTTTCTAATGATTATATTAAAGAGCTCAAAATTGTGATGAACTATTCTTTAGACTTTGCAACGTTAATTTATACTGTCTAACTAAGGTTTGGGATCTGGACCACAGATATCATGGTATTCTCTTTTCGTTAAAAAAAAAAATTATTTTATTTACATGTACTTTTAAAATATCATCGTTGTACATATGATACGAATAATACTTAGTGTTGGTACGGGATTCAGTCGACTAGGTTGAAAGAACTCGAAATGGGATGACCAAAGACGTTTTATTAGACCGATTAATTGGGTTACAAGGGTGACAACACTACAAGAAAACAGCGACATACCGAGGGAAAAAATCGTCGGTATGTCGTCGGAATAACGTTATTCCGACGACATACCGACGAAACAAGTCCTCGGAAATAACTCCTCGGAAATTCATTTTTCCTCGGAAATCCCTCGGAAATTTCCGACGGAATTCCGAGGAAATGAATTTCCGAGGAAACTCCGAGGACCACCAGTTCGTCGGAAAGGTCCTCGGAATATACCGAGGGAGAACTTCCTCGGGATATTTCGATGGACTTTCCGATGGTCCAATCCTCGGAAGTTCCGATGAAATGTTCCTCAGAATTTTCATCGGGAATTTCCGAGGAACGGAGCCCTCGGAAAATTCTGAGGAAGGAGTCCCTCGGTATATTTCGATGGACTTTCCGATGGTCCAATCCTCAGAATTTTCATCGGAAATTTCCGAGAAACGGAGCCCTTGGAAAATTCCGAGGAAGGAGTCCCTCGGTATATTCCGACGACTTATTCCGAAGAAATGTTCGTCGGAAATTTCCGAGGGTTTATTTCCTCGGAATTTCAAAAAAAAAAATTTAATTTTTTTTTTTTTTTTTTGAAATTTAAATTCGAAAATATAAAATTAAAATTAAAATTGAAAACATATTAGATAATATTCAAAGTTGTACAAATAAAAATAAAACATTCCGAGTTTTTGAAAAAAAAAACTACGGGTCTTGCACGTTCGGGAACACCTCGTTCGGGTACATCCTCTGCATCATCTCCATCATTTGCTGGTTCAGCCTCTTCTATGCCTCATAGCCCGCCTGTTGAGCCGCCATCTGGGCCTCCAACAAAGATATGCGATCATCCTTGTCCTTCAACTGAGCCGTAAGTACTTCTGGATCAACAAAGGGCGGTGGTGCAGAAGAAGGAGGAACCGACCGGGGGCGACGACCCAAACCGACCAAACGTCCTTTCTTCTTTGGAACCGACTGAAATAGAAAATAGCCAAATTTAAATAATATAAAAAGATGATAAAATAAAAATCAAGAAATAAATGAATTGAACTTAAAAAAAAGAACTTACCGATTCAACGATTTCGTTGATTCTAAACCGGGACAAGTTGGTCGAAGCCGTCGAATCATCATCCTCGGTTTGAAGCTGAGACACTTCGTTTTGCACCTGAGTTTGGACCAGGGTGACCACTTCCCTCACAAGAACATCATCAATCTGGCCGGTCTTCTTGTTTGTATACACTCTCTTCATTAGGGCGAGATCATCAACCGGCTCGCCATCATTTTCTTCCGCCTTGAAAAAAACATAAATTAAAAAAACATTAGAAATTAGAAGAAATGCACAAAAAAATAAAATTTCAAACTTAAATAATTGAAGAAAAAGCGGCTGAACTTACCATGCGATCCTCCAGACTGGCAATAGATTGAGCACCCAAGTTATGCTTGAAGACGCCCTTCCCTTTACGGTCGCTTCTGCGGTTGGTGGAGTTGGTGGAAGAAGTTTCTTTCGTCTCTTCCTTATCCCAATGCACACACAACTCCGTCCAGACCGTGTTGTTCATCGACTTTGGGACCTTTTAATAAAAAAAAGAAAATAGTTTAATACATAAAAAATAGTTTAATAAATTAAAAAATTGTTTAATAAATTAAAAACAACCTTGTTGATTTCCCACTTCTTCTTCCACTCGTGGATCTGCTTCCCATAGTTGTCCATAACTTTATTGACGAAGTGGTGATAGATAAAGAGCGTATCATCGGAATTCCAGTTGAATTCTTGCTGAAAAAAAAAAACACATTAGTAGAAAATTTATATTAAAGATTAAAAATATAAGTAAAAAATTAGAATACTTACCGCAAACTGACGAAACCACAGATGCTGCTTGTCGGAAGGGAAGTCAGTGAAAGTCAGATGTCCCTTGTCGAGGGCCGAGTATATCATACGGTTGATCCATGCGCTGATCCCGTTCTCAGATCGGTTGAACCTAATAAAAAGAACAAATTATTAATAATGAATCAAATTTTAATGAAAAAAAATATGTTTAATTACCATGTTTGACCCCGTCCATGTGGATACGGAGTGAGATAGGGAAGATGGTCACGACCGGGCTGTCGAACCAACTCCGTAACACTCATCACTCCCGGAGGACCCGGAGGACCCGGAGGAGCAGGAGCGGATGCAGCAGCGGGAGCGAGAGGAGCAGGAGCGGGAAATGGAGAGGGAGATGTATGGTAGGAGCTGTGGGGCGAAGCGGAATCCTGAATCTGGCTGGAATCCCGAGACTGGCTTCCCGTACCACCACGACCACGACGCTGTCGAGGCCGGGTCTGATCATCATTAGACCTGTAAATTAAAAAAAAACATATTTAAAAATTAGTTCTAATAATTTTAATAAATAAAAGAACATATTTAAAAAATAGTTTTTAATCACAAAAATATAAATAGTTTAATAATTACAAAAAATAGTTTTAATAAATAAAAAATAGTTTTAATAAATAAAAAATAGTTTAATAATTACAAAAAATAGTTTTTATAAATAAAAAATAGTTTAATAATTACAAAAAATAGTTTTAATAATATTAAAAATGTTTAATAAATATAGAAATTTATATTATATATATTTATTTATTTATTTTTTTAAATCTCAAATAATAGTTTTTAATCACAAAAAAAGTTTTATAGATATTAAAAATGTTTAATAAATATATAAATGATTTTATAATGCAAAAAATAGATTTTATATACAAAAAACGTTTTCATATTATATATATAATTATCAATTAGATTTTTATAACCACAAAATTTATAAAAACTAAAAACAAAATTCCAAATCAAGTGAATACCATAATCAAACTCGATTTTACACAACCCTACCATTCACCCTAACAAAAATCTATAAAAATCATTCCAAAATCATCAAATCTACTTAAAAACCTAACAAATCTAACCTAAGAGAGTGAGATAGGGTTCATACATGATCAGTGACTGAAATTGAGGAGGATTAGGGCGGAAATCGCGAGAGAGAAGAGAGAGGTCGGCGGAAATCGCGAGAGAGATGGAGAGCTTCGGCTGAGAGGAAGAGAGAAATGGGGAAGAAGATCTGGTTCGACCTAATAAAATGAGGCGTCCGACGGAAAATGTCCCTCGGAATTTCCTCGGAATAATTAAATATTTCCGTCGGAATTTCCTCGGAAATAATTAATTCAATTTTCGCGAAATATTTGGCGGCTTGGTTTACCCGGTTTAAAACCCCTAGTTCCTCAGAATTTCCTCGGAATATTCCGAGGGAATTCCGAAGAAACCCTTATCTTCCTCGGAATTTCGTAGGAAATTCCGAGGAAAAAGGGTTTGGGGTTTCAAAACATCGATTTTTTTTTTGCCGTATTTCATTTCTTATACAATTGTAATGCATACCATTGAGGATTCTTTGTATAGATGATCATAAACCATGAAAATAAAAAATTTCAAAAATAATTGTAAATATTCATTTTACCGTTTATTAAAGTGTATAAGTGTTTCTCTTATGTTGTGTGGTTTTCGTTCATGCAATCGTAAAAGTGTTTGTTATTGGGTAAACCACCAAAGTTTGACTTCATAATCTGGTTAAGACACTTAAAGAAGGTTATATACGTGTTATTCAATCCGCAAAACATTGTTTTCGGTTAAAAACCCCTAGTTCCTCAGAATTTCCTCGGAATATTCCGAGGGAATTCCGAGGAAACCCATATCTTCCTCGGAATTCCGTCGGAATATTCCGAGGAAACTCAGAGGAAAAAGACTCTATAATCAAATCCCTAAATCGACAAGGTCTATTCCGAGGAAATTCCGAGGAAAACCTATCTTCCCTCGGAATTTCCTCGGTATTTCTATTAAAAAAAAAAAAGTCGATGCTAGTCTGTTTCCGAGTAATCATCACCAGATGAATCTGAATCTGGATCTTGGTGAAACTCTCCAATCATTGGTTCATCGTGGTAATAGTTCCTTGAAGGCAAACGGAAGGAGGCGCTGCATCATTACATGGCAATCGTGGCTTTTCAAGCCAGTAAACTTTCCTTCTTTTCTGTCGATACAATTACGCAAATTAGATGCGTAACCGTCTGGAAATTCCACATCATTTGAAATCCAATCAAAGAACGCATCTTTTCCCTGTGCATCAAGTCGGTATATGGGAAAAGGAGCCCTACCATTCTCATCAACATGAAGTTCTGAACGAGCACATATATCGACTAAATCCAGTCTTGACTACAAATTATCCTTTGTTTTACCTTGAACATTAAGGATCGTGTTCATGAGATTGTCAAAAAAGTTCTTCTCAATATGCATGACATCTAAATTATGCCTTAGCAGATGATCCTCCCAGTATGGCAGATCCCAGAAAATACTTTTTTTTGTGCCAGTTATGTAGGTCTCCAACAGCATCTACCGGAAAACGCTCATGTCCACCGACGTCTGGCGTCCTTTCTGCACCAAAATCTCTTAGTTGTGTCTTCAAATCTTTCCCAAAAATTTCCGGAGGTGGACTGTCAAACACTCTCTTGTTCTTCGTAAACAAATTCCTACTCCTATGATATGGATGATCAGGTCGTAGGAATCTTCTGTGACAGTCAAACCAACACGTTTTCCTTCCGTGTTTTAGTTGGAACGCATCACTGTTATCTTGACAATATGGACATGATAGCCTTCCATGCGTTGTCCATCCAGATAACATACCATATGCTGGAAAATCACTTATTGTCCACATTAGTACTGTCCGCATTTGAAAGTTTTCTTTACACGAAACATCGTATGTTTCAGCACCTTGAGTCCATAGTTGTTGCAACTCATATATTAGTGGCTGAAGAAACACATCAAGTGATCTCTTAGGATGCTCTGGTCCGGGAACGAGAATCGAGAGAAACAAAAACTCTCGTCGCAAGCACAAGTTTGGGGGTAGGTTGTATGGTGTAAGAATGACTGGCCATAGAGAATACTGTCTTCCACTCTTGCTAAACGGGCTGAAACCATCAGTACATAATCCAAGGTAGACATTTCTTCTCTCATACGCAAAGTCGGGATACTTTGATTGGAAATGCTTCCACGCTTTTGCATCTGAAGGATGTCTGATCTCACCATCTGTTGAGTGCTCCGCATGCCATCTCATTGGTTGCGCTGTGCGTTCAGACAGATACAACCTCTGCAACCTTTACGTCAAAGGCAAATACCACATACTTTTATATGGCACTAGAACTCTTCCACTCGTATCTTTATAACGAGGCTTCCCACAAAATTTGCATGTAACACGTTGTTCATCCGCCCTCCAATAAATCATGCAGTTGTCGCTGCATACATCTATTACCTGATACGATAAACCAAGATCAGCTACGAGTTTTTGAACCTCGTAGTATGAACCAGGAGCTACATTATCCTCGGGTAGAATACCTTTTACAAAATTAGCAATCGCATCCACACAGTCTTCAGCCAAATTATAATCTGTTTTAATGCCCATCAATCTTGTAGCAGATGATAAAGCTGAATGACCATCTCTGCAACTTTCGTACAATGGTTGCTTTCCAGCATCCAACATATCATAAAATCTCCTAGCTTGTGCATTGGGTAAATCTTCTCCTCTAAAATGATCATTTACCATCTGCTCAGTACCTACACCATAATCTACATCCAATTGGTTCTTCTAATCTAACCGCTGGCTGAGGTTCGCTAGTAGTACCATGTTCATAATCAGTTTCTCCATGATGATACCAAATTTTTGTAACTTCGTGTAAACCCACTCAAATATAGATGAGTCCAAACATCCTACTGTTTAATAACCTTTCTATTTTTACAATTAGAGCAAGGACATCTTAACATACCTGTTTTTGCTTCCGGTTGTCGGTGAACTAACCCCATGAATTCGGTTATACCTCATTGGTATTCTTCCATAAGCAATCTCGTGTTCGAATCCAAATGAGGTCGATCGATCCAAGAACGAAAATAATTTGAAAAAGACATGTTTTTTATGAATCAAATTAGTGTGTAAATGGAGTAAGAGGGAGGATGAAGATATGGAGTGAATGAAGAGGAAGAGGGTGCTTGTATTTATAGTTGAAATCCTGCCGACAGACCGAGGAAATTCCGACGGAATTCCGATGCCAACGGCTAGTTAGTCGGAATTTCCTCGGAATTTTTAAAATCCCCCAACGGCTCTCCAACGGCTCTCTAACGACTATAATATATCCTCGGAATTCATCGGTTTTTTCCGAAGAATACATTTTTCCTCGGTATTCCATAAGAATATTCCGACGGATTGATATTTCCTCGGAATTCCGTCGGTATATTCCGAGGAAATTCCGAGGAAACCAAATTTTGTGTTTCCTTGGAATATCCTTGGAAATTCCTCGGGATATTCTGAGGATTTCATTTTCCGTCGGAATGTCCGTCAGAATACCGTTGTTTTCGTGTAGTGCAGGAGATCAAGGAAACAAGCCGGAGCTCGAGGAGCAAACCGGGAGAGATACAGAGCGATTAGGAGTGAAAAGAGACTAAAAACCCTAGATCTAGCCGCTCAGTATATGTGTGTGTAAAGTGTCGATGCCCCTCTTTCTGTTCCCTTCTCCTCCTTTATAGGCTTCCTCTCCTTGATGCCCTAATTTCGGTCCTCTCTGGGCCTTAGTTCGGGGAGGCCGAGTATACGGGCCTGGGTGGAGTTCCTCCGAGCTGGGTGCTTTTGGTCGGCTTTGCCAACGGCTAAAAGCACTCTAGGACCGAGCTGACGACTCTACTCGCCGAGCCGAATAAATTAGGCCAGCTTGCTGGGCTAGGTCATGTTATTTGATGGGCCTTGTGGAGGGATGTAATTCATCTCCTACAATAAGTCCTCCCCCCCCAGTTCACTTGTGAGCGGCATAGCGGTCTCAGTGAATTTGTGGGTCAGGTTTGTTCGGATAACATGTTCTAGCGCGAGAGGCAGTCCTCCCCCCGTTGGTCGCATGCTGTTTTTACTCAGAACCGATGGAGAGTCTCTTTTCTCGTCTCTCTGGTCATTGCTTGACGCGTTTAGTCGCTCGAGTAGAGTCTATCATGACTTGCTTGCTTCTTTCTTTTGTCTTTGCGATGGGGGCATGTTTTACTCGGGTGACAGATTACTTCGGGTGAAATGATGGGGCCGGTTTCGCTATTCGACCGGGAATCGGTTTAGATCAAAATCGGAGATTAATTCTGGTTTGACTATCCAATCGGAAGCCGGTTTAAGCGAGAAACCGAACCGTCGCGAGTAGGTTTCTGGGCGTGTAGGCGGCCCTTGAGGCCCATTTAGGCCCTTCTAGACCTAATGATTGCGTTTGGGAAATGTGCCCTCGTTTTTACTATAAGTAGATCTTTCCCTTTCGCTTTCGTCATTCTTCTCTGCAGACTCAGGTATTCCGCTTTCTCTCCCTTCTCTTTACTTTTACTTTCTCTCTCTAGATACGTCTTTCGTCGAGTAGAGTTGTTAGTTTAGTCTGTTGGTTTAGTCGTCCCCAGGGTTAGAAAGCATGCCTTCGAGAAGTCGATTATCGCGCGAGGAGAAGGGAAAGGATATCGCTACTTCTCCGAGTCCGACTAGAGACGTGACAGCGAATGGTAGTCCGCTGGATGAGTTCGACCTGATTCATCGCGATGCTCTACGAGATACGGAGAACATAAGTCTATCCCAGCGTCTTTTAGTCGCCGATTCCCATAGGCGAATTCGTGAAGAAGGCGCGGATCGCGTCAAAGTCGGGAGCAGCGATGTGAGCGGTAGCGGTTCTGAAGCATCTAACCAAGCCTCGAGACCTTTGAGACAAGTTCGTCGGAGGGTTCGTTTCGACCAGATAGACTGCCGTCCCACGATTTATCATCCTGGCGGGTTCTTCCAGGAGCTTTCTCCACTCCCACCTGAATTATTGCGTGATCTGCGGGCTCAGTCGTGGGGGAATGTGTTCGGTTCCTGCTCCTCTCACCACACTGTGAAGAATTTGTTAAGGGAGAATGGTGGTGCCGGCGTTACCAACATCATCCCGTCTCCCGAGCAACGTCCTTGGTCGCCTCCGGTAGGCTACCAATGCGTGTACGAGTCCTACTTCGGAGAACACACGAAGCTCTGGTTTCCAATCCCTCGGTTGGTAACGTCGTACGCGTTTCGTCGAGATATTGCTATTTCTCAATTGCTGAATGGATCATTGCGCATAGCCATCATGTTGATGGTTATGGCGGCGGAGATGGGTATCTCGATGAGCGTGAGGATGTTTGAGGAGCTGACTTTCACGACAGCAGACCCAAACATGATCTTCTTGGTAAAGATGCGTGCGAACTACAATGTCTTGACTGGTCACCCAAACAAGACGCAAGATTGGCAGCGTGTGTACTTCTACATCAAGTCCGACGAGCACGCCTTCGAAGAGCCGCCCGCGGATGACTACCGCGGTTTATGAATAAAGAACTTGGTAGAGATTTCTCTGTTTGGTTGTGTTTACTCGATGATTCTAACTCCCCCCTTTTTTGGTATTCGTAGTTCATCACCCGAATACGATCGCATACCCAGAGAATTTCTTCGAGAGTGCTCAAGCGATCGCAGCGCACAGCCATCTTCGTTGGCCGGATCTCAGTCGAGAGTGGATATGTCGTCAACAAGCTAGGATCGCTAGAGGTTAGTTCTCTCGGATACCTTAGGTCGAATTATCATAGTTTCCGTATTAAGTCTTTGTCTTGTTCTTCTCGTCGTAGTTGATTGGGAGTCGAGGCTTCTATGTGTTCTCGGTCCTCACAAATCTCGTCTCTCTCTATTTACTCGGAAGCAGCAGAAACTTCTCGACAAAGCCAGAGAAATGGAGGGAGTTCCAGATTTGAGCGCTCTGCTGAAAGGGAAACTGTAGCTGCTTTCGAAGAAAACTACCTCAGATGTTGTTCCGGAATCGACCAATTCTGAGGAAGCCGGGGCTTCCAAGGGAAGAGACTACGTCATAGTCGATGAGGATATCGGTGCAGAGCCCTCAACTTTAAGTCCTAAAAAGAAGAAGAAGAGCAAGAAAGCGAAGAGGAGAGTCACCGATGGGGCTCCTGGTGCAGACGTTCCGCTTGGAGAAGAAGCTTCTCTTGGCGAGGTTCTAAGGGCTCGAAAGCGAAGAAGAAGAAGGAAAGGAAGAAAAGGCCCCGAGAAGAGGCCACTTTTCCCGCTGATCACGATGATATGCCAAGAGAAGGACGAGAAGCCACTCCAGAAGATCTCGTCGGGGCAGATCCAATTGAAGCGGTTCCTGAGTATCGCCCTAAAAAGAAAACGAAGAAGAGGTCGGTTAAAGCGGTGCCGCGGCCAATTGCTGACGGAACCACTCCTGTTGACTCTGCAGGAAGAAAGAGTCTTTCTCCCGGAACTCCTCTAGAGAAGAGAAGAAGAGTCGCAGCGTCAGAAGGCGGTTCTAGGAGCGAGTCTGCAGCGAGCGAGAGGTCTGCTCCTGATTCGGCGACGAGAAGAGGCGCTCGGTCTGAAGGTTCCCCTACGAGGAGAGGGGGGGGGGGGGGGCTCTCCTGAAGAGAGGCAATGCCTGAAGGACTCGCAAAACTTGGAGGTTACTCGTGAAAGGGAGAGGGTTCAGGCCGCTATGACTGATAAGGCGAATCGTTGCTTTGGTCGCGTGCGCGACTACTTTACTCGCTTAGACGCCTTTGGAAAGGCGAAGAATTTATATGGGCAAGCCTCAGGGACGAGGAAATTCCTCGAGATGATAAAGGAAGCGGGACGGAGATCCCGCAAGAGATGATCGATGTCTTCGCAGAGCAGGAGAAGCTTCATATGGCCGCGACTACAGAACTTTGCATGGATCCGCTGTCTGACAGCGATCTTACTCATTCTCTGCTAGTTCTTCCTTCTCGCTTCCTTGAGGACAGGTTTTGAGCACCGTTTGATCCGTATGGATCGAACGCGGATCTGATCGGACCGGAGATGGCTTCTCAACTCATTGCCTCCCGCGAGATCACCGAGGAACCGTCTGAAGAGCCGATGGTTGATATCACGTCGCCTCCGACAGAACATGCTGAGGTTCCGGGGAAGGATACCTTTGAGGAGTGCCCGGAGAAGGATAACCTCGAGGAGAGCCCTGAGAAGGACAACCCCGAGACAGATGGTATCGTAGTCCGTGAAGAAGGGACTGAGGACGCAGGCACGAGAGGATGAGGAGGAAGAGGGTGATCGAGCTGAGAAGACGTCCTCGCCAAACCCAACGAGGAAGAGGCAAACAGTGAAATCGAGAAAAGAAGCAACTCAAGCATCCCGTCTTCTAATGCAGACCTTCTCGTTCCTACATCTGCTCAAGTGGAGGGCCCGATTGCTTCCGTTAGCGAAGACCCTGTGGACCCTCCTGCTCCGAGTGTGCTGAACGGGGACGAAGAAGACCCTGCTGCTTGACCCTCCGCTGATGTTGTATCACTTAAACTTTTTGTGTTTTCTGTTGAAATGCGTTTGTGGTCTTGATAGACCCTTTTGTTGTATGATTAGATACATTTTTACCTTGTCGGCGAGTTGCTATTTTAAGCAAACTTTAAATTCATGTGTTGTTGTTTCTTATCCGTATCTGCGATGTTTTTAAGTAAATCTCAGCTCGCCTAAAAGTTTCGCAGCGTGTTCGCTTAGAAACGATGGGTCCTTGATCTTTGACTTTCGCAAATAGATAACAAAATAAGCCGCTAAGGGACTTTGGTCAGTTCTTGTCGCGTTAAGGCCGAGATAACGTCTAAGTGCGCCATTCTATTTCGAAGACAAGAGACTGATTCTAAGAGTGGAAGGTTCTTTTATCAATTTTTCCAGTGACAGTCGGGTATTTGGGTAGCTAGTCTGTTACTTGATAGTCGAAAAAAGGTAAAGATTTCGCTCTTTTTGGTCGGTCAATGCTACTGGGGCATAGGTGACTCGCGACTGTTGGGTCCTTCAGCTAAGTGTCTGATCAGGGCATAGCTGAGTAGTGGAATGCGAGTGTCCGCATACCTCTTGTTGGCGGTACGGGAATCGCCTGATGCGATGACCGTCCTACGACGGGCGGGGTTCATCGATCGTCATTTACTCGATTGAGATTGAAACAAAGAACTAGGTTTTGACTTTGGTGTTGTTACAGCTGGGTCGGTTAAGGCTGCCTACGTATCTCGGTTGAGGATCAAGCCGTTCGTAGTTCGATTTTCCCGAGTAAAAGTGGCTATTACAAGCACATTTACTCGGTTGAGTGGAAGTGACTGCGGAGGTGCATCTACGAGTAGAAACGGATTAAGTGCATTGAGTTCCATGCTCGAGGCACTGCTCATCCGTGCGACGTTTTAAGTCGGTAGACGCCTGGTTTGACGACTTTGACGATCTTGTAAGGTCCTTCCCACCTAGACCCGAGTTTACCGGCGTTCAGTTCCTTAGTGTTTTCAAACACCTTGCGCATGACCAGGTCGCCGAGTTCGAGGGGTCTGGCCCGGACCCTTTTGTTGTAGTAGCTCTCTATTTGATGCTGATAGTTTTGGATCCAAAGCAGAGCTTGGTCCCGACGTTCTTCGATCTCGTCGAGCAGCATCTCCTTGTTAACTTCTACGTACTGGGGCATCTTTGAACGTCGGAGGCTTGTAACGTTGACCTCTGCGGGGGCCATAGCTTCGAGACCGTATGCAAGAGAGAAAGGTGTTGATTTAGTCGAACCTCTTGGTGTCATGCGGTGACTCCACAGGACTTCGTCGAGTTCGTCGGCCCAATGTCCTTTCTTCAAATCTAGGCGTTTCTTGATGCCGTCAATGATAAGCTTGTTGGAGGATTCCGCTTGGCCATTCCCTTGCGGGTAGCGAGGGGTGGAAGGGCTTAATCATATGTTCCACTTGCTGTAGAATTCCTTGAAGTTGCTCGACATGAACTGCGATCCGTTATCAGTAACAATTTCGTAAGGCACCCCATGGCGGCATATAATGTTCTTCCTTACGAAGCCGCGGACTTCTTTGTCCGTGACTTGAGCGAAGGCCTCAGCTTCAATCCATTTCGTGAAGTAGTCGGTGAGGATTTAAACAAAACGTCGTTGTCGGGAACTGGGGAGGGGTCCTATGATGTCCATTGCCCATCGCATGAACGGATAAGGTGTTGTTGTCGTTCGTAACATTTCAGTTGGGCAGTGGATACTTGGTGTGTGCCTTTGGCATTTGTCGCAACTTCTCGCGTAGGATTCGCAATATGCGTTCATTGTCGGCCAGAAGAAGCCTAGACTTCTTACTTTGATTGCCAAGGCGCGCCCGTCTGAGTGGTTGGCTCTGGCGCCTTCATGCGTCTCGGCCATAACCCTGAGGGTTTCGTCCCCATGAATGCTTTTAAGGAGTACTTTACTCGCGGTCCATCGATGGAGTTTATCGTCTAAGACGATGTAATGAGCATTGCGTGCTTTTAGCCGGCGTGCTTCTCATTTCTCGGCTGGGAGTTCCCCTTTGCTGAGATAATCGATGAACTCTGTTCTCCAGTCCGGATCGAACCCGTCAGTATCTGGTGAGGTGACTGGGGCTACGATGACCGTTTGGTTGGTCGAGATATTGATACTTGGCTTCTCAATGCGGTGTATTGGGATGGTTTGTTTAACCTGATCTCGGAGCTTGCTACCAAGGGCCACGAGGGCGTCGGCGCAGACGTTTTCCCCTCTGGGAACTTTAATGAGTTTGAAGAATTCAAACTCTGCTGCTAAACCTTGGAATATCTTAAGGTAAGCGTCCATCCGGTCGTTGCGGGCGTCGTAGTCGCCGCTAAACTGACTGGCGACTAGCTGTGAATCACAGTAGGCGCTTAGACGTTTAGCCTTGACAACTTTTGCTAAGCGGAGTCCGGCGATTAGAGATTCATATTATGCTTCATTGTTCGACGCCGGGAAGCCGAAGCTAAAAGACTGTCTGATCAGTTCTCCGGTCGGGGACTGTAGTTGGACTCTGGCTCCCGCGCCTTTGTTAGTCGAAGATCCGTCGACATGAAGGGTCCAGTTTGGGTTCGGGAGCGCGAGGTCTTGCTCCAGTTCCGGAGCCAGTTCTACAGAAAAATCTGCAAGAACCTGGGACTTTGCCGCCGTTCGGTTCCTGTAGGTGATATCAAGTTCACCGAGTTCGATAGCCCACTTTGTTAATCTCCTGGACCTGTTGGTGTTCTGAAGTATTGTTCGGAGGGGCTGGTCAGTTAGTACTTCCACCGAATGTGACTGAAAATACGGGCGAAGCTTTCTTGCTGCTTCGACGACGGCCAGTGCCATCTTCTCCAAAGTCGGGTATCGCATTTCTGGTCCCGTCATACGCCTGCTTGTGTAGAAGATTGATTTTTGTTCGCCGCGGTCTTCCTTTATCAGAACGCTGCTGACTGCTGTGGGGACACCGCGACGTAAAGAGATAGAACGTCGCCGACATCCGGCTTGGCGAGTACAGGTGGCGTAGTCAGATACGGTTTGAGTTGAGCAAATGCCTCCTCGCACTTCTCATCCCAGATAAACTTTTTATTCCCTCGCAGGAGATCGTAGAATGGTAGACAATTGTCAGTGGATCTAGAGATGAACCGATTGAGTGCAGCAATCCGACCCGTGAGCCGTAGGACTTCTCTACTATTTTTTAGACTTGGGAGGTTCAGGACCGCCGAGATCTGCTTCGGGTTGGCTTCGATTCCTCGTTGTGTTACGATGTAACCAAGGAATTCTCCTGAGGAATCTCCGAACTTGCACTTCGCCGGGTCTAGTTTCATGCCGTACGTGTTGAGATTTTCGAAGCAATCTTGTAGGTGGCCGAGGTGGTCGGCAGTGTGTAGTGACTTAACAAGCATGTCGTCGATGTATACTTCCATGGTGTCGCTCAGCTTATCTGCGAACATTTTGTTCACAAGTCGTTGGTAAGTCGCTCCTCCGTTCTTTAGGCCGAATGGCATGACTTTATAGCAGTAGGTTCCCCTGTCTGTGATAAAGGCCGTTTTCTCACGATCGTCAGAGTGCATCATGATCTGGTTGTACCCGGAGAAGGCGACCAGGAACGTGAGCATCTCGTTCCCGGCTGTAGACTCGACTAGACGGTCGATATTGGGGAGAGGATAGCTGTAACACCCCCAAACCGTCCAAGACATAGATCGACCCACCAATCAAACAAGAACATGACCGACGGATGACCCATACCAAGGGTTGGAGATGAAAGGCCAACCGGCCAGCCAACAATCAAACAAGAACATGACTGACCGTCCAACCCAACACCATGGTCCGGAAGCGCTACATGACGGGCTAGGGACAATCCGGCCAGAGTCATAAAATTTACTCTACGACCTAGAGCAGTTCGTCCATTAACACGTCCCACTAACTCAAGGCTTAAGGATTTGCAACCTACACCCAAAGTTAAAGGTTCCGTTAGATCAAGGCCTAAGACTTCTCAACCCGTACCAAGACCTAACATTGTGTTGGTTCGGACTAAACCAATATCATATTGGACCCATTGATTTTTAAATTCAATTCAAGGTCTTTTAAGAACATTTAAATATTTTAGGGACCCCAATCAAAATAAAACGCAACGGAAACATAAAATGTTTTAAGAATCAAACCATAGCCAAATACACTGCAAATCTACTCCGGTGGCCTATGCGTCCAATCCTCTACAACCTGGTTTCCTGCAAAAAGGACAACGAGAGTTGGGTGAGTAACGTAAGGTCACTCAGTGAGCTGGCTACCTCTACCCAAAACCTTGTAGCTATCCCCGACAACCCCAAAATAACTATCAACTTAGCCTAAGCGCAGTAAACAAAGCTTAAGGCTAATCCGAAAACACACCGACTAAGGTATGCTCAACCTTAATCTAATAATAATCCTTGGCCACACGACCAACTACTAAAACGGATCCCTTACAAGTCTAACAATCAAGACTCGATTAAAGACAACACCGTATCTCGGTGCTAACACTGACTTGAGGGTTCCACAACCCCCAACACAAATAAGACTACTCGTCACGACACAACACTCTAACTCGAGCCCTGGTGACAACGTGTTCATCCTCTCTATCGGCAATATCCTATCCCCCGACCACAGATGCCAGAAGAAGGAACTTTCAACCGACCGGGGCCCACAGTCCTTCGGGTCAACGCACGACAGCCCACAGTCCTTCGGGTTACTGCCACATTACACCGTCGTGTAATCACTCAGCCATAGGCCATGACCCCGTCTATCTGAGTCTTCCCAATCCAGCGAATAAGGGGTTTCCTTGAACCTGCTGGGTACGAGGGTGAGGAAACACTAATCACCCCTCAACATGCCTAGCATGGGCGGGTTTCGCACCTGCTGTCGGCAACACAAACTCGACACAATTATCCCTAGGAAAGACCTAAGGGACAAGACTCCAACCCAAAACTAAAAAATATATAGGAGTCTACGACAATATCAACCAATACTCGTAGTCCAGCCTATATGGCATAGTACCCGTAGTATCAACATCACAACTAGGAGATCGGCCTATATGGCCAAAGATCCCCTAGACAACAACATTACCACAATCCCTGCACAAACAATAATCACTACCAAGCAATTATCACTAAGGCATGTTTAATCCATAACTAACCAACCAAGTAGTAAATAATCAATACATGCATCTCATCTCAATCTCAATTCAACTATAATCGATCATCATAGTCCTAGTCAGGTTATTATCTCAGTCTTAATTCCATTTCATCTCAGCATAGCCCGTGCTAAACTGAGTCCGGTTTAATAAATAACCCTAAGGACTACCATGCAACAGTGTGAGCATTCTACTCTATATGAATACTCGATCTTCCCTAAGTTCCAAGTGGAACTCAAACAAACCAACTCACAGTGTTCTAGCAGCTTGTTGGTCGGAGAGAGAGCTTAGCCAAACCCAATGCTGACATCTTGGACGGGCTGGACTGGACTGATCAGAACTTGGACATAACCTCCCTTAGCTTCTGGTCGATATTCGGACTTCCGGGTAGCGTATCGGCTTCAAAGCTTCGACTGATCTGAACTAATCTGAGAAGCACCTCCACTTGATCACCAAAGGAAAGGCTTGGACGAAATGGTTTGGACAGAGCTTCTGCTTAGAGATTGCAGAAATTCTTCGATCAGGCAGAACTTCTCTTCTCGGTGATATCTCGGTCTTCCGAAAGAACTTTTCTTCTAAAACTTTTTTTTCTTTCTCTTTCTCTAACTAGCCACGTCTTTAAGTGTCTTTGGTGTGTGATGGATCAATGAAAATGATTAGGGGGTGAAGGGTTTATATAGAAATCGCCAGCGAGTCAGACGGTGCCATCCAAGCGGCTGTGCGTCGTCCCGCATGTTTCCGGCCGCATGCGTTGCGACACACGGGCGTCCACATGTCCTGATGCATGCTTCCTTTACATGCCAGATGACAGCACCTACGTCCAGATGGCTTGCTGCATGGCTGGAGTGCATGCGTCGCGACACAACGGCCCCTGCGTGTCGATTCGCATGCGTAGATTGCAGGTATTGTGACAGCTCGAGCTACGACTTGTCAAGCTGCATGTTCAGCACCCATGCACGTCTACACCTCCTCCTTTTGTTGATACTCAGCTGCTGATATGCTAGACAGAACGTCCTGGCCATATGCATAGAGACACCTCGAGCTTCTTGATCGGTTTACGCGATTTTTACCCTTCCAGCATATTTTCGACCCCGATCAATCCCGAATATTTTTCTGCTCCCATTCTGATGAGCTAAATATTCTTAATAGACTCCAAAATATTTCTGACCTTGATGAAAAATATTTCCCGAGTCTCCAGCTTCCTCGAAAAATTTCATAATACCGAAATTAGGGTTTTTGCCTGATTTCGGGTTTTCCCCGTCGTGCTTCGATCCCGTCGTGCTTGCTTCCCGTCCTTCTTAATTCCAGTCCTGCTTCCAACTTATTATGTCTCCAGAATAATTTTTTACTGATACGAAGATTTTCCGAGAAAACTTCGTGATGAAGAAACGTCGGTCTTCAAAAACGTCGAGCTTCTGAAACGTCTTGCTTCCAAAAATGTTATGCTTCCAAAACGTTCGTCTGATCAATCTAAGACATCTTCTAACTATGGTCGAGCAGCTTATTCGACTCATAGTTCCCTCGCAAACAATTCTTCGACCACCTCGTTCTTCGAAATTTGCCGATCGATCCTTACCGCCCGCGGTTCGACCACCAAGTTGATGTTCGACCAGTCTTCTATTTTCTTCGAATCATGTCAAGTTTTATGTGATCAAAACTCAACATTCCTCCTGATACTTAGACTCCCAAATGCTCGGCTCGAGATTCATATATATATATTTTTTTTTAATCCCGAAGGGCGGGTTATCACATTCTCCCCCCCCCCTTAATAGAATTCGTCCTCGAATTCTTGTTGCGTAAATGCTCAGCTTCAGGGCACACTCCTCCTTGATATGTTGTGATGGTGATCTCTTCTTGAACGACTTCGTCTTGTGGTTTCGGTCATAAAATGTGTTTGACCGTCAGCTCGCCGTTCTTTCGTTTTCTTTGGGTTTCCATAGACACTTGAAATTTTAGACTCGCTCCATCTTGATTCTTCTCCAAGAATTCTTCTTGGTCGACCCTTTTTCTTTTGCTCTCGAATTCCCATGGCTCATCCATCATCTACTTGTCTCCATCATCTCTTTACGCTGTCTACCAATGTTCCTTGACTGTCCTCCTCAAGGTCTCCACAACCACCTTCATAACTCTTCAGCTGAATGATCGCTGGATCATCTTCTCTAACTCGGCCATAGCATCCTTATTTCCGATGACATTATCTTGTTCTTTCGATAATATCATCCATGAACCTTATCACTCGAATCCTCTCCTCAACTCTCCTTCCTCAAATACTGATGAAGTGAAGCCTTGTCTCTGTCCATTGTCCAGTCCATACCACGGTCCAGTCTCTGAATCTTCCTTTCCTCTTTCTCTTCGGGTTTTGGGTTTTTGGCCTTGAACTCTCTTTACTTTAAGGTTTTCATCCCTTAAAGTCTCGATCAACAAACACACTTACAAGCTGCAACTTAACAGAACACTTCATATGCAAGTTAGCCAATCACTACACAAACAATCTACTAGCCAAATAACTTATCGCAAGGCTAACCAATCGCAATACTAACCAAGCAACCTAACTTGCAAAGTTAACCAGCAACCGAACAATTCTATCCAGGCATTCTAGATTTCACCACCTAATCTTAAAAAGGCGGTCTAAAATTCTAAGGTTCCAATGATACTAGCAATTTTTGTGATATTTCAACCATTGTAAATGTTATGTTAGACCATATGTCCAAGCGATCTCCATTTTTCATTTTGCAAACCACATAACTCAAATATGCAACATCAAACAAGAACATGCATACTTAAATAATATGGTCACATAATTACTAAATAGATTACGCAAACTGATAACCATTTTCACTACAAAACATATCCTTCCATCAAATATACATATACTTGACAGAAAAACATCCTTTATAACTACTGATGGTATATCATACAACAAAAGGGACATAGCATGTCACATAGCACAACAAAAGTCTATACACCGCTATATCACAACAAAAAGTTAGTACCCAAACTTACCCGGTCCTAAGCGTCTAAGGACGCCATATATAAAGTAACATAGCGCAGTTGGGGCAGCGCCCCCACTCCGTCGATCTACCAGCAGGTCGTGCACATGGTAGGTAGGGTATCTCGAGCAACTCCACATATCTCGGACAAACAGCAGTTAAATGCCTCATCGCTCCGCAAACAAAACACCTCGGGTATAGATCAGATCCTCCAAGATAAGTCGTAGTATGATATGGGTATCCGTGAGGATCCACATATCCATCTTCGGCACCAGTGAACATCTCGCTACCTTGTCCATAAGGAAAGGACTGAGTAGCGTAAGGATCTCCAAAATAAGTTGATCCTCCGAGAGCATAAGCTGGAAAACTCGATGGTCCTCCGGTCTCGCAAGTAGTCTGGGGTAATGGTAACTCTGTCGTGGCTGTCTCCATATATGGAAAGCTGGAAGGCTCTCCAATATCATATATGATCTCCGGGAATGGTAACTCTATCGTAGCGTCCTCCGCATATGGAAAGCTGGAAGGCTCTCTGGTCTCAAAGATAGGCTGATAGTGGGGTAACTCGATCGGCTGAGTAAAATAGTCATCGGTAATCATCATGTCTGCGTCGTCCTCACTGTCTCCAATAGACTCCATAGGCTGATAAAAGAGTGTCAGCCATCCTGTCTCAAGCTCGTACTGCTCATCAGTAATCGGTATATAAGCGGGATCGGGTAATCCCGGTGACATAGGGAAGATGGGTAGCTCAAATGCCTCTAAAGGTGGGGACCAAGATGGCATCTCTATCTCTGGCGTCGGAGGAGAAGGACCATGATCCTCAGCAGGATCATAGCTAGGTGTCTCTCCTGTAGTGCCCGTAGACCAAATAGTGATAGGGCTCAGTGGCGCTACTGAAGGTATCTCTAGAACATCATCATCTGACTCGGTGCCATCATCCGAAATGATAATAATAGGTGCTGGAACCGCCACATCGTCTGACTCATCATCAGAAATGATGATAGGTGTCGGGATCATCTCGGGCACGACCTGATCAAAATCATGGGGCGCGAACAGGTCTGCCAATGTAGGACTAGGCAAAACGTCGAAATCCTCCATAACTCCAAATATCCGCCCTACCACTCCAGTGCAACAACCTGTGGAACCAAAATTACAAAAATATATATGGGTTAGACGAAATTCTAATAATATAACTTCCCAATGATTGGACACGACCAGATTTCCTAGAGAGTGCATTGGCGACTCCTTTTGACTCGAAAATTATTGAAAACGTTTGAAAACACGGGAACCAGTGAGCATAATCGTAACCATGCTCTGATACCACCTCTGTAACACCCCCGAACCGTCCTAGACATAGGTCGACCCACCGGCCAACAATCAAACAAGAACATGACCGACGGATGACCCATACCAAGGGTTGGAGATGAAAGGCCAACCGGCCAGCCAACAATCAAACAAGAACATGACTGACGGCCAACCCAACACCATGGTCCGGAAGCGCTACATGACGGGCTAGGGACAATCCGGCCAGAGTCATAAACTTTACTCTACGACCTAGACCAGTTCGTCCACTAACACGTCCCGCTAACTCAAGGCTTAAGGATTTGCAACCTACACCAGAAGTTAACGGTTCCGTTAGATCAAGGCCTAAGACTTCTCAACCCGTACCAAGACCTAACGTTGTGTTGGTTCGGACTAAACCAATATCATATTGGACCCGTTGATTTCTAAATTCAATTCTATGTCTTTTAAGAACATTTAAATATTTTAGGGATCCCAATCCAAATAAAACGCAACGGAAACATAAAATGTTTTAAGAATCAAACCGTAGCCAAATGCACTGCAAATCTACTCCGGTGGCCTATGCGTCCAATCCTCTACAACCTAGTTTCCTGCAAAAAGGACAACGAGAGTTGGGTGAGTAACGTAAGGTCACTCAGTGAGCTGGCTACGTCTACCCAAAACCTTGTAGCTAGCCCCGACAACCCCAAAATAACAATCAACTTAGCCTAAGCGCAGTAAACAAAGCTTAAGGCTAATCCGAAAGCACACCGACTAAGGTATGCTCAACCTTAATATAATAATAATCCTTGGCCACACGACCAACTACTAAAACGGATCCCTTACAAGTCTAACAATCAAGACTCGATTAAAGACAACACCGTATCTCGGTGCTAACACTGACTCGAGGGTTCCACAACCCCCAACACAAATAAGACTACTCGTCACGACACAGCACTCTAACACGGGCCCGGGTGACAACGTGTTCATCCTCTCTATCGGCAATATCCTATCCCCCTACCACAGAGGCCAGAAGAAGGAACTTTCAACCGACCGCGGCCCACAGTCTTTCGGGTCACCGCGCGACAGCCCACAGTCCTTCGGGTCACTGCCACATTACACCATCGTGTAATCACTCAGCCATAGGCCATGACCCGTCTATCTGAGTCTTCCCGATCCAGCGAATAAGGGGTTTCCTTGAACCCGCTGGGTACGAGGGTGAGGAAACACTAATCACCCCTCAACATGCCTAGCATGGGCGAGTTTCGCACCTGCTGTCGGCAACACACACTCGACAAAATTATCCCTTGGAAAGACCTAAGGGACAAGACTCCAACCCAAATCTAAACAATATATAGGAGTCTATGACAATATCAACCAATACTCGTAGTCCAGCCTATATGGCATAGGACCCGTAGTATCAACATCACAACCAGGAGATCGGCCTATATGGCCAAAGATCCCCTAGACAACAACATTACCACAATCCCTGCATAAACAATAATCACTACCAAGCAATTATCACTAAGGCATGTCTAATACATAACTAACCAACCAAGTAGTAAATAATCAAGACATGCATCTCATCTCAATCTCAATTCAACTGTAATCGATCATCTTAGTCCTAGTCAGGTTATTATCTCAGTCTTAATTCCATTTCATCTCAGCATAGCCCGTGCTAAACTGAGTCTGGTTTAATAAATAACCCTAAGGACTACCATGCAACAGTGTGAGCATTCTACTCTATATGAATACTCGATCTTCCCTAAGTTCCAAGTGGAACTCAAACAAACCAACTCACAGTGTTCTAGCAGCTTGTTGGTCGGAGAGAGAGCTTAGCCAAACCCAATGCTGACATCTTGGACGGGCTGGACTGGACTGATCAGAACTTGGACAGAACCTCCCTTAGCTTCTGGTCGATATTCGGACTTCCGGGTAGCGTATCGGCTTCAAAGCTTCGACTGATCTGAACTAATCTGAGCAGCACCTCCACTTGATCACCAAAGGAAAGGCTTGGACGAAATGGTTTGGACAGAGCTTCTGCTTAGAGATTGCAGAAATTCTTCGATCGGGCAGAACTTCTCTTCTCGGTGATATCTCGGTCTTCCGAAAGAACTTTTCTTCTAAAACTTTTTTTTCTTTCTCTTTCTCTCACTAGCCACGTCTTTAAGTGTCTTTGGTGTGTGATGGATCAATGAAAATGAGCAGGGGGTGAAGGGTTTATATAGAAATCGCCAGCGAGTCAGACGGTGCCATCCAAGCGGCTGTGCGTCGTCCCGCATGCTTCCGGTCGCATGCGTTGCGACACACGGGCGTCCACATGTCCTGATGCATGCTTCCTTTACATGCCAGATGACAGCACCTACGTCCAGATGGCTTGCTGCATGGCTGGAGTGCATGCGTCGCGACACACTGGCCTCTGCGTGTCGATTCGTATGCGCAGATCGCAGGTATTGCGACACCTCGAGCTACGACTTGTCAAGCTGCATGTCCAGCACTCATGCACGTCTACACCTCCTCCTTTTTTTGACACTCAGCTGCTGATATGCTAGACAGAACGTCCTGGCCATATGCATAGAGACACCTCGAGCTTCTTTATCGGTTTACGCGATTTTTGACCCTTCCGGCATATTTTCGACCCGCGATCAATCCCGAATATTTTTCCGCTCCCGTTCTGATGAGCTAAATATTCTTAATAGACTCCAAAATATTTCTGACCTTGATGAAAAATATTTCCCGAGTCTCCAGCTTCCTCGAAAAATTTCATAATATCGAAATTAGGGTTTTTGCCCGATTTCGGGTTTTCCCCGTCGTGCTTCGATCCCGTCGTGCTTGCTTCCCGTCCTACTTAATTCCCGTCCTGCTTCCAACTTATTATGTCTCCAGAATAATATTTTACTGATACGAAGATTTTCCAAGAAAACTTCGTGATGAAGAAACGTCGGTCTTCAAAAACGGCGAGCTTCTGAAACGTCGTGCTTCCAAAAATGTTATGCTTCCAAAACGTTCGTCTGATCAATCTAAGACATCTTCTAACTATGGTCGAGCAGCTTATTCGACTCATAGTTCCCTCGCAAACAATTCTTCGACCACTTCATTCTTCGAAATTTGCCGATCGATCCTTACCGCCCGCGGTTCGACCACCAAGTTGATGTTCGACCAGTCTTCTCTTTTCTTCGAATCATGTCAAGTTTTATGTGATCAAAACTCAACATTCCTCCTGATACTTAGAGTCCCAAATGCTCGGCTCGAGATTCATATTATTTTTTTTATCCCAAAGGGCGGGTTATCACAATAGCTGTCCTTCGGGCATGCTATATTTAAGTCAGTGAAGTCGACGCAGACGCGCCACTTCCCGTTCTTCTTTTTGACAACTACTGGGTTTGGTAACCACTCAGGATAGCGCACCTCAGCGATTGAGCCGGCACTGAGTAACCGTTCGACCTCTTCGTTCACAGCTTTTGACCTGTCGGGCCCAAGCTTTCATCTCTTTTGTCAGATGGGCTTGAAGGTTGGGTCGACATTAAGCTCGTGAGTCGTTATAGCTGGATCAATCCCTTTCATGCCTGCCATGGACCATGCAAACGTAGACACATTCTTCTTGAGGAAGTCGAGAATTGACTGCTGCATATCCTCAGATAGATATGCGCCGATTCGTGCGGTCCGGGTAGGATCATTGTCGTCAATAGGCATCTCGAGAACTTCATCTTTCTGGGGGCAGACTTTTGAGATCGGAGGAAAGACAGAGTTAACCGGTAGAGAAGAACGCTGGAGCTTGATGGTGGCGATCATTACTTCACAAGCGGCCTTCTGATTCCCTCGCAATGTTTTGATCGTGCCGTTCGTACCGGGAAATTTGATACACTGGTGATAAGTCAATGGGATTGCTTGCATCGAGTGTATCCAGGGGGTTCCAAGTATGGCGTGATAAGATGCCTTCGTGCTTACAACGGCAAACTTGACCGTTCGAGTAACTCTGCATGCGCACACCGGAAGGCGGATTGTCCCCAGTATTGTTTCAGAAGATCCATTGAAGCCAGTTAACCTTCTTGAGGACGCTTTGATGTCGTCGAGATCCACTCCCATATTTTGCAGCGTTCCTCGGAAGAGGACATCGACGGAGCTCCCCGTATCAATAAGTACTTTGGTGACGTCGTACTCCCCAATTCCAAGAACGACAAGAAGAGGGTCGTTGTGGGGGATATGAATCCCTGCAGTGACATCAGGTGTGAAGGTTATCGGAGGATGACTCGGCGACCTAGTTGGCCACCTTTTCGAAGTCGCAACTTGCCGGCGGTAATCCTTGACATAACGAACAGAATTTCCGCAGGGAGGAGAACTGCCCATAATGACACTTAGTCGCTGTCTTGTTTTTACTCGTTTGGAGTTTAAGAAGGCGCGAAGGTAGGCTGATGCTTTGTCGTCGTTCGGCGATAGCGTATAGTTGCCTGACGTCTTAGTTTGTTCCAAACATCTTCGGAGATCTGTGGACTTCGAGCGGTTGAGAAGTACGCGAAGATCGCACGCGCCAGCGTTGAGTTTTTCTCGAAGATCGCACGCGCCAGCGTTGAGTTTTTCTCGAAGATCACCGTTGGGGAGTTTCGGATGTTTTTTGGGGTCAGGATCACCGGTCAAGATATTGTGAGACTTCCTTGCGTTCAGCGTTAGTCGGAGATCACTGTCTTTGGACTCGAGCTTTCGTTTGAGAACATCTCTCAGATCTCCGAGTATAGGTGTATCGTCGTTCTCGTCGTCTGATGACAAGGTTTGCTGAGAGAGTATAACCTCTATGCGCCTGCGGTTAGCTGGCTGTTCTTCGTCGGCTGAGGAGTCTTCCTCACCGTCATCCTTCAGAGTTTTATCTTCATCTTGCTGCTGCGTTCCGTTTTGTCGGCCTTTGCCGGTAGCTTTGCGCTGGGCCCTTTTTTCTTTATTCATGCTCCAGCTTTTGCCGTTTTTGGGCTTAGCTTTCAGGGGCTCGAATTTGAAGTCGCCGCTGGTGAGAGACGAGAGATAGTGCGCATAGAGTGATTTGCACTCTGTCGTATCATGTCCTTTGACGTCATGATATTTGCAAGGTTTGGTGAGATCGACGGTTCTGGAAGGGCCTGCTGCTACAGCAGGTTGAGTCGCGCAGACAGTATCAGTTAGCTCACCAGACGAGTCAAGCTCTCTGACCCATTTGTTCCACCCTTCTCCGCGGACTACCATGGTTGAGACCGGCACGTTATTCTCGTTGACGATATACATGTAACCGTCTTTTCGGCCGTTTTTGTCGCTAGGAGCATGTTGGCGCGGTTCTTGTCCCATGTTGGCATTTTTCGTCGCTGGTGCTTTCGGTGTGTTCATCTTGCTGAGGATTGCGTTTGGAGCGAAGTGGTTGGATTTTGGTATAAGTCTTCTCGGAACTTAGAGCGGACCCACAACGTGTTCCGCAGGGCATCGATGGCGATTCCGTCTGGGATTTCAATCCTTGAGACTACTGCTTTGAACTTCTACATGTAGTCGCGGAGGCTCTGATCTTTAGTTTGGTTGAGGTTCCACAGGCTAGAAGCAGTGGCACTGCGCTTTGTGAACATAATGTATGTCTTGAGGAAATCCGTTGATAAGTCACGGAAGCTTCCGATTGAGTTCTCCTCTAGTTGGGAGAACCAGGTCAGGGCCTGCTCGTGGAGAGTCTCGACAAACAGTTGACTGTAGCCTTCGTCCCTTTCTTCTCTATCTTCCTGAGTTGCACACTGGTCAGTGCGCTAGTAAAAGGGGTTCGCGAGGTTGCAGCGAGTACGCTCTCGATTTGTGGAGCCGCACTAGTAGCCTGATGGATCTTCGAGCTCATTTGCTGAAAGCTGAGTTTGAGCTCGGCGATATCGCGTATGGTTGCGAGATCTGGTCCTATCGGGGGAGCATCGGCGAGAAGGGTTTCATTGGGTTCCGAGTCATCTGAGATGTGGTCGCCACCCGTCGCCGTCGGGTTTGTGTTGAATAGGCGACGGCGTATCATCTGGGGACGGCTCGTTTGGCCGTTTGGAGCGGTGAGTGCTGCGACTAAAGCAGCTAGCTGGTAGTTGGTTGTCTTTTGAACTTCGTCTTGTCGAGCGAGTCGAGCCATGAGCGAGCTCACGAAATCTGAGGGGAATGGCGGCGCGGCTTCAGGCGTAGGTGTTGGTTCTCCGCCTGGAGCGCCGAAGGTGGCGTCGTCTTGAACCATGTAGATCTAGAACGTTACTTTAGTCAGCCCCACGGTGGGCGCCAATTGTTTGTACGGGATTCAGTCGACTAGGTTTAAAGAACTCGAAACGGGATGACCAAAGACGTTTTATTATACCGATTAAATGGGTTACAAGGGTGACAGGAGATCAAGGAAACAAGCCGGAGCTCGAGGAGCAAACCGGGAGAGATACAGAGCGATTAGGAGTGAAGATAGACTAAAAACCCTAGATCTAGCCGCTCAGTATATGTGTGTGTAAAGTGTCGATGCCCCTCTTTCTGTTCCCTTCTCCTCCTTTATAGGCTTCCTCTCCTTGATGCCCTAATTTCGGTCCTTTCTGGGCCTTAGTTCGGGGAGGCCGAATATACGGGCCTGGATGGAATTCCTCCGAGTCGGGTGCTTTTGGTCGGCTTTGCCAACGGCTAAAAGCACTCTAGGGCTGAACTGACGACTCTACTCGCCGAACCGAATAAATTAGGCCAGCTTGCTGGGCTAGGTCCTGTTATTCGATGGTCCTTGTGGAAGGATGTAATCCATCTCCTGCACTTAGCATCATCCACACCCACACGATTTGGTCGCTAAAGCATCCGTTTTCGTAAATATCTTGGAGAACCATGAGAAGTAATGGCTAAAACATGTGGGAATTATATTTCTCCACAAAATTTTAGCTATTTATTGATTTCAATGTCTTTTGTTTAGCTATTGCTTTCAATGTCCTCAAAAATATCTGCAACTTCGATGTTTTGAAGTTCAAACGTGTATAGCGTTAATGTTCTAAAACATGTTGTTCGTTTTCAACCCTAATATATATAACGATAACAAGTTTGATTTTAAATTCAATAATTTTAGTTTTGGAGTTGTATAAATTTCAGTGTTAATTCTTATATCAAATTGAGTTTTTTCTTTAATCATGGGATTTACTTACATATTTTCAATTACTTATTGGTATATAAGATATATGTAACAACATCATGGTGATCTAACGGTTTTCATTGGATGAGGAATCGCCATAAGAGCATCTCCAACCCACCTTTATATTTGCCTCTATAATAGCATTTAGAGATAAAATCATTTCAACCCTACTTTATTTTTTCCTCTAAAATAGAGATTGATATTTTCACCTTTATATTTAGAAGAAGAAATAGCATTCTTCTATAATAAAGGCATTTTTTTTGATGAAATTTCAAATTTATTGAACTATCAAAAATGTTATTTACATATCAACACTGTATGAACTGAAGCACTATGCTAAATGAAGTCTACTGCTATGGGTTAACTTCAAACCATCTTCTCATTAATCCCTCCAACTTATGATTATACCTATATTTGAGTGAGTTGATTCTGTTCTTCATCGCCTTGTAGATCAGCTTCCTCATGTTATCTGTAGAAACTCGTGGCTGTTCACGCCTTCTAGCGTTCCTCTCTCTCCAAATATGATAGACCGTGATCTGGAACAATAGTCTGGCCAGACATGAGTCCAAACTTTCCACTCCAAGTCTCTGTAACCTTTGTATCGTCCACTGCCAGTCCGGATTGATCCTTGCACCTACAAGCTGCCGACCCAAACTCTCCCAGATCGTATACGAATAGGGGCACGCTAAGAAGAGATGATATCTCGTTTCATCTCTCTCTCCAGATAGCTCACAGCCACTACAAGAAAACAGCGGTATTCTGACGGACATTCCGACGGAAAATGAAATCCTCGGAATATCCCGAGGAATTTCCAAGGATATTCCGAGGAAACACAAAATTTGGTTTCCTCGGAATTTCCTCGGAATATACCGACGGAATTCCGAGGAAATATTAATCCGTCGGAATATTCTTATGGAATACCGAAGAAAAACGTATTCCTCGGAAAAAACCGATGAATTCCGAGGATATATTATAGCCGTTAGAGAGCCGTTGGGGGATTTTAAAAATTCCAAGGAAATTCCGACGAACTAGCCGTTTCCGTCGGAATTCCGTCGGAATTTCCTCGGTCTGTCGGCAGGATTTCAACTATAAATACAAGCACCCCTTTTCCTCTTCATTCACTCCATATCTTCATCCTCCCTCTTACTCTCTTTACACACGAATTTGATTCATATAAAAAACATGTCTTCTTCAAATTATTTTTGTTCTTGGATCGATCGACCTCATTTGGATCTGAACACGAGATTGCTTACGGAAGAATACCAACGAGGTATAACCAAATTCATGAGGTTAGTTCACCGACAACCGGAAGCAAAAACAGGTATGTTAAGATGTCCTTGCTCTAATTGTAAAAATAGAAAGGTTATTAAAGAGTGGGATGTTTGGACTCATCTATATTTGAGTGGGTTTACACGAAGTTACAAAATTTGGTATCATCATGGGGAAACTGATTATGAACATGGTAGTACTAGCGAACCTTAGACAGCGGTTAGATTAGAAGAACCAATTAGAACGGATGTAGATTATGGTGTAGGTACTGAGGAGATGGTAAATGATCATTTTAGAGGGGAAGATTTACCCAATGCACAAGCTAGGAGATTTTATGATATGTTGGATGCTGAAAAGCAACCATTGTACGAAGGTTGCAGAGATGGTCATTCAGCTTTATCATCTGCTACAAGATTGATGGGCATTAAAACAGATTATAATTTGGCTGAAGACTGTGTGGATGCGATTGCTGATTTTGTAAAAGGTACTCTACCCGAGGATAATGTAGCTCCTGGTTCATACTACGAGGTTCAGAAACTCGTAGCTGGTCTTGGTTTATCGTATCAGGTAATAGATGTAAGCAGCGACAACTGCATGATTTATTGGAGGGCGGATGAACAGCGGGTTACATGCAAATTTTGTGGAAAGCCTCGTTGAAAAGATACAAGTGGAAGAGTTCCAGTGCCATATAAAAAGATGTGGTATTTGCCTTTGACGGAAAGGTTGCAGAGGTTGTATCTGTCTGAACGCACAGCGCAACCAATGAGATGGCATGCGGAGCACTCAACAGATGGTGAGATCAGACATCCTTCAGATGCAAAAGCGTGGAAGCATTTCCAATCAAAGTATCCCGAGTTTGCGTATGAGGGAAGAAATTTCTACCTTGGATTATGTACTGATGGTTTCAGCCCGTTTGGCAAGAGTGGAAGACAGTATTCTCTATGGCCAGTCATTCTTACACCATACAACCTACCCCCAAACTTGTGCTTGCGACGAGAGTTTTTGTTTCTCTCGATTCTCGTTCCCGGACCAGAGCATCCTAATAGATCACTTGATGTGTTTCTTCAGCCACTAATATATGAGTTGCAACAACTATGGGCTCAAGGTGCTGAAACATACGATGTTTCGTGTAAAGAAAACTTTCAAATGCGGACAGTACTAATGTGGACAATAAGTGATTTTCGAGCATATGGTATGTTATCTGGATGGACAACGCATGGAAGGCTATCATGTCCATATTGTCAAGATAACACTGATGCTTTCCAACTAAAACACGGAAGGAAACCGTGTTGGTTTGACTGTCACAGGAGATTCCTACCACCTGATCATCCATATCGTAGGAGTAGGACTTTGTTTACGAAGAACAAGAGAGTGTTTGACAGTCCACCTCCGGAAATTTGTGGGAAAGATTTGAAGACACAACTAAGAGATTTTGGTGCAGAAAGGACGCCAGACGTTGGTGGACATGAGCGTTTTCCGGTAGATGCTATTGGAGACCTACATAACTGGCACAAAAAAAATATTTTCTGGGATTTGCCATACTGGGAGGATCATCTGCTAAGGCATAATTTAGATGTCATACATATTGAGAAGAACTTTTTTGACAATCTCATGAACACGATCCTTAATGTTCAAGGTAAAACAAAGGATAATTTGAAGTCAAGACTGGATTTAGTCGATATATGTGCTCGTTCAGAACTTCATGTTGATGAGAATGGTAGGGCTCCTTTTCCCATACACTGACTTGATGCAGAGGGAAAAGATGCGTTCTTTGATTGGATTTCAAACGATGTGGAATTTCCAAACGGTTACGCATCTAATTTGCGTAACTGTATCGACAGAAAGGAAGGAAAGTTTACTGGCTTGAAAAGCCACGATTGCCATGTAATGATGCAGCGCCTCCTTCTGTTTGCCTTCAAGGAACTATTACCACGAAATGTTCATGAAGCAATTGCAGGGATAAGTGGTTTCTTCCGCGATTTATGCACGAGATCAGCGACTCTTGAAGGTATTGAAAATTTGAAGACTAACATAGCCGTGATTCAGTGCAACCTTGAGAAGATATTTCCTCCCTCATTTTTTGATGTTATGGAGCATCTTGTTATTCACCTGGCAAGAGAATTGGAACTTGGTGGTCCTGTGCAGTATAGATGGATGTATTTGTATGAGCGGTATATGTTCCATTTGAAGAAGATGGTGAAAAATTTAAGTAGGGTGGAAGGTTCTATAGTCGCACAGATGATCAATGAAGAAACTTCAAACTTTGCCGAGTACTACTTTCCAGCAGAAGTTCAGACCAAAAACAGAAGACCTGCTCGGCATGATGATAGAGGCGAACGGGCAACATATCATGTTACGGTTCCAGACATTTTCACAGACGTTGGACGACTTAGCGAAAAACCAAAGGACCGTCGACTTACTGAGCAGGAGTGCAGTAATTTGCAAACATATTTGCTCACCAACTGCGAAGATGTTCTTCAATATGAGAGGTAAATAAATTAGCTTACAAATTTTTATTTTAACAAGTTGAAATTTAAATCTTAATTGATTACATTATTGTCATCATATGTACAGGATTTTCATGGCAGAAAAGAGGTTTATAATTTTACTAATAATTTTTTAAATGTTACAGGTTTGTTATATCAAGTACCCTCGGGTAAGGAACAGAGGTGATCCATGGGTTACTGTTACAAGACTCAACCCGAGAGGCCGAGTTCAGGGAAGTTCTGAGCTGGAAGACCCACTACAACCAAGCACATCCGGCAACTTAAGTGCAGCAGAAGATTTAGCTGGAGTTGGCCTTGTAGTCGATTTAACCGACTTCGGAGAGGAATCCGTCGTTCACGTAGAGGATGAACCAGTGATTGGAGAGTTTCACCAAGATCCAGATTCAGATTCATCTGGTGATGATGACTCGGAAACAGACTAGCATCAACTTTTTTTTTATTGGAATATTCCGACCGAATTCCGAGGAAGATAAGGGTTTCCTCGGAATTCCCTCGAATATTCTGAGGAAATTCCGAGGAAGTAGAGTTTTTAAACAGAAAACAACGTTTTGCGGTTTGAATAACACTTATATAACCCTTATTAAGTGTCTTAGACTGATTATGAAGTCAAAAATTTGTTCCTTGCCCTATAATAAACACTTTTACGATTGTATGAACGAAATCCCCACAACATAAGAGAAACACGTATACACTTTAATGAACGGTAAAGGGAATACTTACAATTTGTTTTGAAATTTTGTTATTTCATGGTTTATGATCATCTATACAAAGAATCCTCAATGGTATGCATTACAATTGTATAAGAAATAAAATACGGCAAAAAAAATCGATGTTTTGAAACCCCAAACACTAGTTCCTCGATATTTCCTCGGAATATTCTGACGGAATTCCGAGGAAGATAAGGGTTTCCTCGGAATTCCCTCGGAATATTCCGAGGAAGTAGGGTTTTTAAACCGAAAACAACGTTTTACAGTTTGAATAACACTTATATAACCCTTATTAAGTGTCTTAGACTGATTATGAAGTCAAAAATTTGTTCCTTACCCTATAATAAACACTTTTCCGATATGAACGAAATCCTCACAACATAAGAGAAACACTTATACACCTTAATGAATGGTAAAGGGAATACTTACAATTCATTTTGTAATTTTGTTATTTCATGGTTTATGATCATCTATACAAAGAATCCTCAATGGTATGCATTACAATTGTATAAGAAATGAAATACGGCAAAAAAATCGATGTTTTGAAACCCCAAACACTAGTTCCTCGGTATTTCCTTGGAATATTCCGACGGAAATCCGAGGAAGATAAGGGTTTCCTCGGAATTCCCTCGGGATATTCCGAGGAAATTCCGAGGAAGTAGGGTTTTTAAACCGAAAATAACGTTTTACGGTTTGAATAACACTTATATAACCCTTATTAAGTGTCTTAGACTGATTATGAAGTTAAAAATTTGTTCCTTACCCTATAATAAACACTTTTCCGATTGTATGAACGAAATCCCCACAACATAAGAGAAACACTTATACACTTTAATGAACGGTAAAGGGAATACTTACAATTCATTTTGAAATTTTGTTATTTCATGGTTTATGATCATCTATACAAAGAATCCTCAATGGTATGCATTACAATTGTATAAGAAATGAAATACGACAAAAAAATCGATGTTTTGAAACCCCAAACACTAGTTCCTCGGTATTTCCTCGGAATATTCCGACGGAATTCCGACGGATATTTAAGTATCCGTCGGAATTTCTTCGGAATATTTTCATTTAACTGGGCAAATATTTCGCGAAAATTGAAATCGGAATTTCGACGGAAACTATCCGTCGCACCCTAGGTTTTATAACCACGCGCCGCTTCTTCTTCCCCATTTCTCTCTTCTTCCTCTGCGCGGCTCCTCTCCCTCCTCTCCGGCAATCTCCCCCTTCTCTCCGACGATATCTCCGGCGATCTCCCCCTTCTCTTACACAAATCATGTAAGGACCCTATCCCACTCTCTTAGGTTCTATTTGTTAGGTTTTTGTGTAGATTTGATAGATTTTTGTTAGGGTGATTGGTTAGGATTGTGATTTGGTTGTATAATAGGTTTAGAATTGTGATTTGGTAGAATAATTTGTTTTGTTTAAATGATTTAGAATTTTTTTATAAATTTTTTATTTTTTTTGTATTTATAAAATCGATTTTTGTATATAACTTCGATTTTTGTGTATAAATTCAATTTTTGAATTTTACAAAACAATTTTTGTATATAAATTCGATTTTTTGGATTTTACAAAATGTTTTTTGTATATAAATTCGATTTTTTGGATTTTGCAAAACATTTTTAATATATAAATTTATATATATATTATATAAATTTCTATATTTATTAAACATTTTTAATATTATTAAAAATATTTTTTGTAATTATTAAAGTATTTTTTATTTATTAAAACTATTTTTTGTTTATTAGAACTATTTTTATATATTTATTAAACATTATTAATATCTATAAAACTTTTTTTTGATTAAAAACTATTATTTGGGATTTAAAAAAAATATATATATATATATATATATATTATAAATTTCTATATTTATTAAACATTTTTAATATTATTAAAACTATTTTTTGTAATTATTAAACTATTTTTTATTTATTAAAACTTTTTTTTGTTTATTAGAACTATTTTTATATATTTATCAAACATTTTTAATATCTATAAAACTTTTTTTGTGATTAAAAACTATTATTTGGGATTTTTTAAAAAAAAAAAAAATTAATTTATATATTTTTATATTTATTAAATATTTTTTTTTTAATTTACAGGTCTCATGATGATCAGACCCGGCCTCGACAGCGTCGTGGTCGTGGTGGTACGGGGAGCCAGTCTCGGGATTCCAGCCATTTTCAGGATTCCCCTACGCCCCACAGCTCCTACCATACATCTCCCTCTGCTGCACCCGCTCCTGCTCCTCTCGCTCCCGCTGCTGCACCCGCTCCTGCTCCTCCGGGTCCTCCGGGAGTGATGAGTGTTGTGGAGTTGGTTCGACAGCCCGGTCGTGACCATCTTCTCTATCTCACTCCGTATCCACATGGACGGGGTCAAACATGGTAATTAAACATATATTTTTTTTCATTAAAATTTGATTCATTATTAACCGTTTGTTATTTTTATTAGGTTCAACCGATCCGGGAACGGGATCAGCGCATGGATCAACCGTATGATGTACTCGGCCCTCGACAAGGGACATCCGAATTTCACTGACTTCCCTACCGACAAGCAGCATATGTGGTTTCGTTAGTTTGCGGTAAGTATTCTAATTTTTTACTTATATATATAATCTTTAATATAAATTTTCTACTAATTGTGTTTATTTTTCAGCAAGAATTCAACTGGAATTCCGATGAGACGCTCTTTATCTATCACCACTTCGTCCATAAAGTAATGGACAACTATGGGAAGCAGATCCACGAGTGGAAGAAGAAGTGGGAAATCAACAAGGTTTGTTTATAATTTATTAAACAATTTTTTAATTTATTAAACTATTTTTTAATTTATTAAACTATTTTCTTTTTTTTTTTATTAAAAGGTCCCAAAGTCGATAAACAACACGGTCTGGACGGAGTTGTGTACGCATTGGGATAAGGAAGAGACGAAAGAAACTTCTTCCACCAACTCCACCAACCGCAGAAGCGACCGTAAAGGGAAGGGCGTCTTCAAGCATAACTTGGGTGCTCAATCTATTGCCTCTCTGGGAGATCGCATGGTAAGTTCAGTCGCTTTTTCTTCAATTATTTAAGTTTTGAAATTTTATTTTTTGTGCATTTCTTCTAATTTCTAATGTTTCTTTAATTTATGTTTTTTTCAAGGCGGAAGAAAATGATGGCGAGCCGGTTGATGATCTCGCCCTAATGAAGAGGGCGTATACCAACAAGAAGACCGGCCAGATTGATGACGGTCTTGTGAGGGAAGTGGTCACCCTGGTCCAAACTCAGGTGCAAGACGAAGTGTCTCAGCTTCAAACCGAGGATGACGCTTTGACGGCTTCGACGGCTTCGACCAACTTGTCCCGGTTTCGAATCAACGAAATCGTTGAATCCGTAAGTTCTTTTTTTTAAGTTCAATTCATTTATTTCTTGATTTAAAATTTGGCTATTTTCTATTTCAGTCGGTTCCAAAGAAGAAGGGACGTTTGGTCGGTTTGGGTCGTCGCACCCGGTCGGTTCCTCCTTCTTCTGCACCACCGCCCTTTGTTGATCCAGAAGTACTTACGGCTCAGTTGAAGGACAAAGATGATTGCATATCTTTGTTGGAGACCCAGATGGCGGCTCAACAGGCGGGCTATGAGGCACAGAGGAGGTTGAACCAGCAAATGATGGAGATGATGCAGAGGATGTTCCCGAACGAGGTGTTCCCGGACGTGCCAGACCCGTAGTTTTTTTTTTTTTTTCAAAAACTCGGAATGTTTTATTTTTATTTGTACAACTTTGAATATTAACTAATATGATTTCAATTTTAATTTTAATTTTATATTTTCGAATTTAAATTTCAAAAATTATATTTTTTTAAAAAAAATTTTTTTTTTTTAAATTCCGAGGAAATGAACCCTCGGAATATACCGAGGGACATGTTCCTCGGAATATACCGAGGGACTCATTCCTCAGAATTTTCCGAGGGTTCATTTCCTCGGAAATTCCCGATGAAAATTCCAAGGAACATTTCGTCGGAACTCTCGAGGTAAATTCCGAGGAAGTTCTCCCTCGGTATATTCCGAGGAGCTTTCCGACAAACTGGTGGTCCTTGGAGTTTCCTCAGAAATTTGTTTCCTCGGAATTCCGTCGGAAAATTCCGAGGGATTTTCGAGGAAAAATGAATTTCTTCCGAGGACTTGTTTCGTCGGTATGTCGTCGGAATAATGTTATTCCGACGACATACCGACGATTTTTTCCTCAGTATGTCGCTGTTTTCTTGTAGTGAGCCCTGAACCACTCCCCAATGTATCATCCGATCACATGTGGACAGTCTATTCTTGATAGCAAGCCATGTAATGAAGACGTATCTGGGAACTCCTTGCGGGAACCAGACTACCTTATTCCACTTCACCTTGTTCCTTTTAACTCGAATCTGTTCCCACGTTCTTGCAGCTAAAAAGGAGTCTGTAAATTCATCTTCTCCATTCCTCCACATCACTATATCCTCTCCTTTCTCAGGTTTTGGAGGCTCTGTTGCCGTTATACTGTCACATAATTCATGATAGCGACGGCTTCTCTGCCCCCTGATTCTCCATCCCTCCTCTGTTGCTGCACTACTGACTTTAGCGTGCCGCTGAACCCCCAGATAAGTGGTTCCCACAGCTCCAGTGACATCTATCAAGCGGCCTTTACCCATCCAATTATCAAACCAGAAGTGGCAACTTCGACCATTCTTGACTTCCACCTTGATAAACTGATAAGCTACATCCCTGAGCTTAAGAAGCTTTCTCCATATCCACGAACCCTTATTTTTATCTCTGACATCCCAAAAAGAATTGTACCGCAGCAAATAATGTCTCACCCAACTGACCCATAACGATGATGCTTGTGTGAACAATCTCCATATAAGTTTTAGAGCAAAAACTCTCGCAAAATCTCGCAGTTTCCGAACTCCTAGTCCACCTTCATCCTTTGGAAAACAGAGATCCTCCCAACTCACTTTCGCCTTATGAGTTTGAGTAGGTGAACCTGACCAGAGAAATGCACTACACATACTTTCTATTGTGTCGACACATTTAGCCGGTAGTATAAAAGCTGAACTCCAAAGTTTACCGTGCTGGATATAACTGACTGAATCAACTGTAATCGACCAGCGAAAGATATGATTTGTTGGACCAGCACAGCATTCTGTTGCGTATCTTGTCGATAAGCGGCTCGTAATCGTGCTGGTAAGAGTCTTTGTGGTCAATGGCATACCCAAGTAGCGGATGGGGAGTGTTCCTATCCGTATGTGTAAAGCCTCTGCCGTCGCTACAAGACTGCTTACATCATTGCTCGATGCGTATATGGACGACTTTGAGGCATTGATGTGAAGTCCAGATATCAATGCAAACCATTTCATTGTTTCTAGGACTCCCAATAGCGACTCAGTTGTGCCGTTTGTGAAGTATATCGTCTGCAAAACTTAAGTGCGTGAGCTTGACTTCACTGCACTGTTGATGATACGCAAAGACCCCTGCCTCCGCTACCTCGTTCAGTAGATTTGAGAGTACGTTGTTAAGGATGACGTATAAGTAAGGTGAGAGAGAGCAGCCTTGTCTTATACCCCGAGCGCTCGTGAAAAATCCCTGTAGGATTCCATTGACAGCCACTGAGAAGGCTGCTGTTGATATGCACAAGCGTATCCAGTGAATGAACTGAGCCGGTAATCCCATTGCTTGCAGCACCGTGATGATGAATGACCACTTAACGGTGTCAAAAGCTTTTGATATGTTGAACTTGATCGCACATTTTTTCTTTCCTTTTGTCTTGTGGTAGCCATTGACTAACTCCGAGGCTAGCAGCACATTCTCCAGCAACAAACGCTCCGTGATAAAAGCACATTGATTAGCCTCAATCGCTTCTGGGAAGATAATCTTGAGTCTATTAGCAAGGACTTTGGCTATTACCTTGTATAGGAAATTGCAACATGCAATTGGCCTGTAGTCCTTCATAGACTGTGCAGTCGTTGTCTTGGGAATCAGTGAAAGGATCGTTGCATTCACTCCAGTAGGCATGAAGCCGAATAAGGAAAACGACTGCACTGTGATGATAAACTCCCTGCCTATAATGGGCCATGCTGCAACGTAGAACTCCTTGGTGAATCCATCAGGACCCGATACCTTTTCATTCGGTAATGACTGAACGGCCTGAAGAATCTCCTTAGCTGTGACTGGGGCAATAAGCACTTCTGCCTCTGCAATGGAGCAGCGATATGTGAGAAGATCATGCAGCTCTGTGACCGTTATTTCCTCAGTGGTGGCATCTTGACTCTGGAGAAAGGTCTGAAAATACGTGACCGCTTCTTTTTTGATGTCTGCTTGAGATGTGAGCACTTCTCCATGAGCGTTAACCAAACTTCTAATTGTGTTTTTTACAGCCCGTGTCTGAACCATCCTGTGGAAGAAAATGGTATTACGATCTCCTACTTGCAGCCACCGGATACAAGACTTTTGCTTAAAGAATTTCTCTTCAATGCGAGCAAGCTTACTCCATCTCTCTTCTGCCTCAGCAGCAAGCGCCACGTTTATTGAGGATGGGTCTTGCAGCACTCTATTTTGACAGGTACACATCTCTTCATACGCCTGTTTGGTTCGCGCAGGAAGATCCCCATAGTGCGTTTGGTTCAGGTCTCACAGCGGTTGTTTAAGAAGCTTCAACTTCCCATGGAATCTAGATAGAGCTGATCGAGAGTGGTGAAGTACCTCCGTAGACTCCCATACCGCTTTGACGATCGGTAAGAAATCTTGATGCTCAGTCAAGTAGTTAAAAAACCTGAATGGTTTTCTTACTTCATTAGAAGAGCCTGATGTGCGAACCAAGCACCTTGCATGATCCGATACTCCACCGGCGCCGAAATGAGCTGAGGACTGAGGGTACTGCTGCAGCCATTCTCTATTAACCAACGCTCGGTCAAGTTTCTTTCCGATGGGGTCTTCCTCTCTCTTATTCCACCATGTGAACATAGCTCCAGTATATGGAAGATCCATCACTTCACACTCTGTAATAGCTTCTTGGAAGTGCCTCATACCAAGTTGATCCCGACGATAATCTAGCGCACGCGAGTGTTCACTTGAAGCTAGAGTCTCGTTGAAATCTCCAATTATGATCCAAGGCAAGTTCAAGTGGTCATAGGCAGCCCTAGTTCCTCTCAAATCCTGCCATAACTGAACTCTCTCTGCTGCTGTGTTGAATGCATAGACAGCCGAGCATATGAACTGCTCCCCAGTGCTTGGAACCTGAATAGCGCAGATGATGACCTGTGCACTCATGTGTAGCTTCGTCACCACTACATTATCTGTCCAGCAAACCCAAATTCTCCCCAGATGATGATATTCATAGTTTGTAAGCGCCTGCCAATTTGGCATAGCTGCAATCATACACCGTCTGTGATTGATCTCCTGTACTCGAGTTTCGAGTAAAATCCAAACCAAGGTTTTTCTACTTGAATCCATTCTCTTAGCGCTCTGTGCTTGCGTGTCATGTTGAAACCACGCATGTTCCAAGCAAAGAAAGACATCATATCTTCCTTACGGAAGCTTTCTTTGTGGTACCCTGCTTACCAGCTAACATCAGGTCTTTTGCACGGACTGATTTCCCCATCACCTGCCTCGAGAAGGATGCAGTGGCGACACGCTTTCCACTGTTAGATGCAGACGCTCGCTGACCTTTCTTCCCATCATTCATACTTTCGTAAATCTCCCCCTCTTCCATTTCCTTTCCAGACACCTGAAAATCCTCTCCATCCTTACAGTCCTCCTCTATACCCTGCAAGGGGCTGAATCGAGAAGGTGAAATAGTTATTCCGCCCCCTTCCTTTTCTTCCTACTCTACCCCAGACTTCGTGTTTTGTGCTCCATTGGCCCCTGCTCCATGCTTCTTCCCATGGTTTGTTTCCCACTTTCCTGCTTCAACACTGCGTAGTGCTTCAGTAGTGGGTTCAATAACGCACAGTGGTTTCCCTACAACAGAACCAGGCTTGAGAGCTTCCAGGTCTAGTATCAGATCCTCTATCTCATGTCCTATTGCTCTTGAGCTCCTAGGTTCTGGCGCATTAGCATAAACATCTGCATCCTTCACTTCTGATTGCTTCTTCATAATTATAACCTCCTTGCTAGTACAATCCTTTCCTTTGTGTCCCCATCGACAACAGATACTGCAACGAGGAGGAACCCAAGGAAAATTGACCTCAACTTCTCGCTTTTCACCCTTACTATCACTGAAAGCTATCCTCTCCACCATTGGCTGCTGCAAGTCAACTTCCACATGGACTCTAGCTACATCTAGTCTGACACACTTCTCTGTGCTTGGATGGAGCCTAACAAACTTGCCTACAGCCTTGGATAGACACCTCAATCCTTTGTGCGAGTAGAGGTTGTTAGGAACACCCTTCAGATCTACCCACAGGGGCATCGCAGAGAGATCTGGCGGGTTCATAGCTGACTCAGGTGACCAAACATTCACCACTAGAGGGATATCTGTGATGTTCCAATGCTTCCTCTGCAATACCCGAGCTCTCATCTGGTTGTCCTCAATACGGAATAAGACCGTGTTCTTCTCAATGAACTGCACATCAATCTTTGACCCCGCTTTGGAAGACGACCAGATTCTGTTTACCGTCGCGTGGATTGACCCTATGTGTGGCGCATCACCAATAAAGTGACCTACCACAAAGCTTTTCCACAAAAGTTCTGCCTCATCAAAGATCTCCTCCGGGATATCCATGTTAGCCACACCATCGACGACAGTAATCGCCGCTTCTGTCTCGCTTGCTTTACTCTTCTTCTTTGCCCAAGCGGTGACAGCCTTCCTTCCTCCACTGGTCTCTCCAACTTCGAAAGTTGTCTGCTTTCCACTCTCCAAAGCAGTCTCATCTACTCCTTCAGTCGGCACCCTTGTAATCAAGGCCATCAACTTCTCCGTAGCCTTTTCCTTCCCCAGATCCGCTTCCGATGCGACGAAAGCATTGCAGAGAGGGTTCTCGTCTTCCCCGCTTTGATTTGGACTACCTTCTCCGTTAGGGTAGAATCTGTCGCCTCCGTTAGGGTTCGAGCCGTCGCCGTCGCCATCGCCTTCACTCACAATCGCCGTCGCCATCGCCTTCACTCACAATCGCCGTCACCATTTTTTTAACGAATATTGCAGATAAGTATCCGTCGCCTCCGTTAGGGTTCGAGCCGTCGCCGTCGCCGTCGCCATCGCCTTCACTCATAATCGCCGTCGCCTCCGTTTCCAGCTTCTTTTATTAAGGCATATTTTTTATTCAAAAATGATCCTTTAACTTTTTACTTTAACAATTATAACCAAAATAAATATTTTTAGTGAAAATGTATTGTTTATATAAATATATAATCATGCTTTATTTACATAATAGTTTCTATAAAATATTCCGTGTAAATAATATTATAATTTTATGAATGTTTAACTAAATTGGGTTGGTTTTCAAATTTCACAAATAAAAGGTACAATTTGTAAAATTAGAAAAGAATATATCAAGAATATTCTTTTTTAGAGGAAGAAATAAAGGAATACATTGGATACAAATCCATCTCTATTATAGAGTTTTCCTATTTTAGAGGAAAAAATAGGGAAATACATTGGAGATGGTATTAGGTTAGGGTAAAGATCAATTTCCCTATAATGTAAAATTGTTATCTCTACATATGACTATCAATTGAATCTTAACCAGTTTCTTCTTACTCCTTTTGTTTTCATTAGCAAATATTAATGGGGCGCTTTCCTGTCATTAATGCCACACTTAATAGGCTTATTGTTACAGTCCATTTGAATATTTGAAAAGAGTGTATTCGTATAGGATACATTTCTTTTTGAAAATTAGTCTAAGTCGCTTCAGATACCCTCACGTTATACAAAGAAAGATATATGTTACGTAAAGGACAATATAAAATAAGGACAGCTGTTCGAAAGTGACAAGGCAACATCAAACATTCGAAAAAATGTTCTCGATATGCATGCATACTTGCATACATACAACATTTCTTGTGGATGAAAAGGTTTTGACCGTACATTTCGACTGTAAATTTAAGCACCATGATACCAAACTATTAACGAAAATATTTAAAGTACGAATATTGATTACTGAAAACGCACTGTTTTGATAAGCTTGGCGGAAAAAGGCGATTTTGAGGCGAAAGGCGACTAGGGTTTTCAAGCATGATTTCGGCGGATCCGCGGGACTCAGTGCCGGTGCTGGGAGTTGGAGAAGGTCACAATGAATCGTCGACGGAGAAATCAGGTCAGGAAAAGGATTCGAGGAATCTGGTGAAAGCTTCTCCAAAAGCTTCGTATGATGAAGCAACGCAGGAGAAAAAAGTGATGAGGAAATACAATCTCGACATTTCAGACTCAGAGGACCAGCTTATAGTGGAGGTCTCTGACGAAGTAGTTGTCAACGCAGAGCCTCTCTGGGAGGATTTCTTGATCGGGAAATTTCTGGATACGGCGTCCTACATCCCCCGAATCCACGCCGTTGTAAACAAAATCTGGAGAGATGGCGGAAAGGGAAAGCCAGTGGAGTTGTACGAGGTTGATTCCACAACAATGAAGTTCAAAGTTCCAGATGACCAAATGCGAGCTCGTATCTTGCGAAGGGGTATGTGGAGCATTGGCAATATACCGTTAGTGGTAACAAAATGGTCCACAACTGAGCTGGAGGAGAAGCCTGAAGTTAAAACCATTCCACTATGGGTGCACCTCAAAAACGTACCCATGAACATGTACTCATGGAAGGGGCTGAGCTTCATCACAAGTGCAGTGGGTCGTCCGAATAGGCTTCACCCTGAGACAGCGTCTTGTTCCAATTTCAAGCTTGCAAAAGTCTTTGTCATGGCGGACCTGTCAAAGGAATTGCCAAAGAAGATAAATTTCACCAAGAACGGTCAATCCTCCTTGGTGGAATTTATTTATCCATGGTTACCAGATCGATGTCACACATGTGGGAAATGGGGTCATGTGGAGAAGGTATGTATTATGAACAAGAGGGAAACATCTCTGAAGACGGTCAGAGAAATTATAGTGGAAGGGTATAAAACAAATGAGGAAAGAGATGTAGTGAAACTAGCAGAGGGAACTGCTGATAAAAAAGAAATGGACGCTGAGAAAATCAACTCACTTGAGTCAGAGATCGAGGGAGAGAAGAATAGCAGTGCTAGACCAGCAGAGATAGCATCAGAGGTGGAAAATAATGGAGGTGCTGATCAGACAGTGTTAGAGAATGATATTGAAGAAGGAGAAGTTGTTAAAGATTGGGAAGAGGTATCACCAGGGAAGACAAGCAAGAGTCAAAAGGCAAAGTCACCCGAGTACGTGCAGATGATATCTCCATCTCGATACTCAGCTTTGGCTTGTGTTGATGACAATGGAAAATTAATACTGGGTGAAGAAAGTAAAGAAAAGGAAAATGAAGTAGGTGAAACAGGTCCTATAGCAGTTGTGACTGAAAGTAGCCAGGAGGTTGAGGATACTATAAGAGAAATGGGTCTGAGTATGGAAACTCACAAGGAAAGAAGCAATATGAAACACAAGATAGTAGGGGAGGGCAGTCATCTGAGGCCGTCTTTGCCAAGAACCTCAAAAACCTTCCACAAGATTGTCCCAGAGCACACAAGTACTGACAAAGGAGTTCCTCACCTAGGAAAGCGCGGCTCTCGAAAACCTTCTCAATGACTGGTTTCTTTTGGAACATAAGGGGTTTTAACAAACCGTCAAAACACAACGTTGTAAATAGTTGGATTCAGAATAAAGGCCTGCAGTTTGGGTGCTTGCTTGAAACTAGGGTGAAGGAAAGCAAATCCTCACAAATAATTGCTTCGGTTTTTCGAGGCTGGTCGTGTGTAAATAACTATGAATACAGTAGGAAGGGAAGGATTTGGGTGCTATGGAGTCCACAGGTCAGAATGACACCAGTTTTTAAATCGGATCAGATCATCACGATGTCTGTTCTTTTGGAGGGAGAGGAAGAGGAGTTCTTGTGCTCCTTTGTGTATGCAGAAAACACTGCTGAAAGAAGAAAAGAGCTTTGGGAACACATCAAATCCCACCAGAGCTCACCTATGTTCAGGGATAAAGAATGGGTTATAATGGGTGACTTTAATGAGATACTTGAAAGCGATGAACACTCGAGCTACCAAGACTCAGGATTATCAACATCAGGAATGAAAGATTTTGAGGAAGTGATCCAGTTTTGTATACTTGTGGATATGGGTTATCAGGGGCCAAAGCTCACATGGTGTAACAAGAGGGATGAGGGTATAATCTGTAAGAAGCTCGACCGTATTCTGGTGAATGAAAGATGGCTGCATCAAAGGACTCAGGCCTATGAAGTGTTTGAAGCAGGAGGGTGCTCTGATCATCTAAGAGGTCGAGTTCATCTCCATCCTGAAGCAATAGGAAAGAGGAAACCTTTTAAATTTATAAATGCCGTGGTGGATGAGCCGGAGTTTCTTGATGTTGTCAGTGAACACTAGAGGGATCACTTGCCTTTGTTTGTTTCCACTTCAGCATTGTACCGCTTCTCCAAGGCCCTCAAAGGCCTAAAACCTCTAATCAGAACACTAAGTAGGAAAAGATTGGGAGATCTTACGAGAAAGGTGAAAGAAGCCTACCTCGACCTTTGTGAGAAACAGGAAAAACTATTTCTTGATCAGTCACAAGAAAGCATTAGAGCTGAGAGAATGGCGGCTGAAAGATGGCAAAGAGTTTCGGATATAGAAGAGAAGCTTCTGAAACAAAAATCAAAGTTACACTGGCTGCAAGTAGGTGATCAGAACAACAGAGCTTTTCACAATGCAGCTAAGATCAGAGAAACTAAAAATGCAATCAGAGAGATCAAATGCTCCTCTGGAAATGTAGTCACTTCACAGGAAGAGATCAAAGTAGAAGCTGAGAGATTCTTTCGCGAGTTCCTCTCGCATCAATCACAGGACATACATGATAAAACCGTTGAGGAGCTGCAAGAGATTATGCCGTTCAGATGTAGTAATGAGGAAAGAGCAACGCTCACGAAGCTCGTAACGGATGAAGAAATCAGAGATGTGATCCTCAAAATGCCGAGCAACAAATCTCCTGGTCCACACGGATATACAACGGAATTCTTCAAGGCATCGTGGATTATCATTGGAAAGGATCTAACGGTTGCAGTACAATCTTTCTTCCAGAAGGGGTTTCTATCGAAGGGTTTGAATGCAACTATTATGGCTCTTATTCCGAAGAAGGATGCTGCCATCGAGATGAAAGACTACAGACCCATCTCATGCTGCAACGTCCTTTATAAGGTGATCTCTAAAATCATCGTAAACAGGTTGAAAGCTACGCTTCCTCAATGTATCTCTCCAAATCAGTCTGCGTTTGTGAAGGACAGACTTCTTGTCGAAAATCTGCTGCTCGCAACAGAGATCGTGAAAGATTATCACAAGGACGAAGTCTCTCCTCGATGTGCCTTAAAGATAGACATCGCGAAGTCCTTTGATTCCGTGCACTGGAGTTTCCTACTGAATACTCTGCGTGCAATGAACATTCCCGAGGAGTTTGTGCACTGGGTTGAGTTGTGTGTCTGCACAGCTTCGTTTTCTGTTCAAATTAATGGCGAGTTAGTAGGCTTTTTCCAGAGTAAACGCGGTCTGCGTCAAGGCTGTGCTTTATCCCCCTATCTCTTTGTTATATGCATCAACGTTCTATCGCAAATGCTTGATAAAGCTGCAGAGAAGAAGTTATTTGGGTATCATCCTCGCTGTAAAAACATCTTGTTAACTCATTTGTGCTTTGCGGACGACTTAATGATATTCACTGACGGGACAAAGAGATCTATTGAGGGGGTTCTAAAAATCTTTGAGGACTTCGCAACAATGTCGGGGTTGAGGATTAGTCTTGAGAAGTCTACCTTGTACATTGCAGGAGCTACTCAGAATCACCAAGAAGAAATAATGAATAGCTTCCCTTTTGCATCAGGTCAGCTTCCTGTACGCTATTTGGGCCTACCTCTGCTTACAAAGCGCATGACAGTTCTTGACTATCTCCCATTAGTCGAGAAGATTAGAAGGCGTATGAGCTCATGGACTGGTAGATTCCTCTCCTATGCTGGTCGTCTGCAACTCATCAAATCAGTCATCTCTAGCCTTGCAAATTTTTGGATGCAAGCTTTTAAGCTACCGGGAAGCTGTTTAAGAGAAATAGAAAGCTTATGCTCTGCTTTTCTATGGTCTGGCTCGGACTTGAGAACAAGTAAGGCTAAAGTGTGCTGGAAAGACATCTGCCTATCGAAGCAACAGGGAGGCTTGGGAGTTCGATCTTTGAAGGAGATGAACACGGTCATGTGTTTAAAGTTGATATGGAGAATCAAATCCTCGAAGGAATCACTATGGGTCAAATGGCTTCACTGCTACCTGATTCGAAAAGGATCTTTCTGGTCAGTAAAGTGTATCACGAGCTCTGGATCATGGATTTGGAGGAAGCTACTAAAGCTAAGAGACCTGGCTCAAAAATTTCTCAAAATTGAGGTTCGAAATGGGAAGGATACTAGCTTTTGGTATGATAATTGGTCGAAGTTTGGCTGTCTTAAGGAGGTCTTGGGGGATAGCACTATTGATTTGGGTATCTCTTATGAGGATTCAGTTGCAATGGCCTTGGTAAAACACCGGAGAAGAAGGCATCGAGTGGGTTTACTCAACGAAGTCAAAAATGAGATCGCTGAGATTAAACTAAAGAACAGTATGGATGTTGACACACCACTTTGGAAGCAGAAAGAAGGGAAGTTTGCTAGAAGTTTCTCAACCAAGAAAACTTGGATGTACCTGAGGAGCATGAGGAGCGCGCAGCCAGTTGTCTCTTGGAGTCAAGGTGTATGGTTCCCCCACTCAACTCCTAAGTACTCATTCCTTCTATGGGTTGCTTTCCGCAATAGGCTCTAAACCTGTGACCGAATGCTAACCTGGAATGCTGCAGTTAATGCGATATGTGTGCTGTGTAATGAGGAGGACGAATCCTGTCACCATCTCTTTTTCAGTTGTCGCTATACTGAACAGATATAGAAGGTACTGGTTGGAGGAATTTTGCAAGGAAATTTCTCTACTGATTGGAATGATCTTATCGAGCTGATCTCCAAACCAACGCTCACTCCCACAATGACCTTTCTTCTCCGCTACACGTTTCAAGCAACGGTACATGCGGTTTGGAAAGAACAAAACTCCCGTAGGCATGGTGAACAGCCACAACAAGCTAGCTGGCTCGCCAAATTTGTGGACAAGATGATTAGACTCAGACTGTTATCAGTCAAGGGTAAAGGAAAACAGTATTTGGAAGAAGGGTTAGCTGCTTGGTTTGGTTCTCGGCAAGACCACAACTAGCATGAAGAATCTCATTAATTTGTAGAGCCCATTTTTTTATTTAAACACTCAAAGAAGTAGCACCTGATGTACAAAGTTTTGATCGAATAAAATTTTACATTCTTTCAAACAAAAAAAAAATACCAAACTATTAACAGAAAACATAAGGGACGTTTTATTCACGTGCAACTTTAGTAAGCATTCACGTCCTATATTTTTATCTACTATTAATAAGTCATAATAAAATCATTTAGTTAACTAATTAATGTAATATATTTGATTATCTACATTAAATTTTAATAATCAATAAAGATATTAATAATAAATCAATTTCAATTAGAAATTTATATTTTATTTTTAATTATAACAAAATCTGTTGGAAAAAAAATCCAACAAAATCGTACCAAAAGTTTTAATATTTCATTATAAAATAATACATTATAATTGTATAATTAGTAATGTAAAAATATTACAATTGTAGTCTATATTATATTAAAATAGACATGCTCTATAAATTAAATATGACAAAATTATATTTAATTAGTTGATTGACAGACTTTATTAAAGCAGTTTCATTTAAATAAATATCATATATCATCAAAAAGGGGTTAAAATTTCGTAAACTATGTAATATTTTACAAAAAAAAACTAAGATTTTTAACATATGTTAAACTTTTATATCTACAACTATATATTATCATTTTATTTCTTTTGAAACTCACAGCAATATATTATCTATAAATAATAATATAAAATATAATAGTAAATACTAACCTTTAGTTCATGTGTTATTTTACAAAATTTGTTACTACAAAATTTTGAATTTCTGATAATTAATTAAAAATATAAATGGCAATTAATTTTTACTTATAAATTAAATGTTTACTTTAATTATAAAACAATCTGTTGAAAAAAATATAAAAAATCTTACCAAAAATTCAAATATATTTTTATAAAATATAGAATTAATTGAGTAACAAAAATTTCGAAAATCATATAATCTTTCAAACTAAAAAATATTTGTGTGTAATTGCCCAAATTTCCCTTGACCAAGTATACAATTTTAAAAATAAAATTAAAAAATAAAAATGATAATATTCAAAATTTATAAAAGATAAAATCATAGATGCTAAAATATCTATATATGTTTTTAAAAATAACACAAAAAAAAATTTCTACTGTAAAAAATAAAAGTAATATAATATTTTGAAATCTTATTTTAATAAAAAAATCAGAAAACATAATACCATAACATCCAAAATATCAAATGTATTAATTTTTAGTCCTAGTTTAGCTACATTGACAAGTCATGGTAAGATCATTTAGTTAACTACTTAATGTGATATATTTTATTATATGCATTTAATCTTAATAATCTATAAATATATTAATAATAAATCAATTTTAATTTTAATTATAAATTTACCTTTCATTTTTAGTTATAACAATATTTGTTGAGAAATCTAACAAAATAGTACCAAAATTTTTAATATTTCTTTATAAAATAACACATTATAATTTCATAATTATTAATGTAATCTTATTAAAAATTAATAATAATTAAAAAAATTGTCACAAAATAAAAATTCTTTTTTATTTTATAAAATATACATGCTCTATAAATTAAATATGAAAGAATTACATTTAATTAGTAGAATAACAGATTTTTTTAAACGGTTTCATTTTAATAAATCATCATTCAGCGTCCAAAAAGGGGTTAAAATTCATAAACTAAATAATATTTTATACAAAAACTAAAATTATTAACATATTTTTAACTTTTATATCTATGATTATATATTATCATTTTATTTATCTTGAAATTCACGGCAATATATTATCTATAAATAATTATATACAAAATATAATAGTATATAACTAACCCTTAGTTCATGTATTTTTTACAAAATTTGTTACTAAAAAATTTTGAATTTTTAATAATTAATTAAAAATATAAATTACAAATTAATTTTACTTATAAATTAATGTTTATTTTAATTATAACAAAATTTGTTGAGAAAAATATAAAAGCATTTACCAAAAATTCAAATATATTTTTATAAAATATTGAACAAGTTTAGTGACAAAAAATTTCAAAAATCATTTAATTTTTCCAAACTAAAAAATTAATTGTGTAATTTTCTAAATTTCTCTTGACCAAATATAGAATTTTAAAATAAAATTAAAAACTCAAAATGATTCCTAATTTTATAAAATATAAAATCATAAATGCTAAAATATAATGTTGTAAAATGTAACACAAAAAAAATGTTGTAAAAATGAAAAGTAATAGAATATTTTGAAATATTAATTTAATAATAAAAAATCAGAAAACTTAATACCATAACATCCAAAAATATCATATATTGATAACATTTATTAAAATAATATGATAGATACTGCTATTTATACAGTTTACTAAAATAAATAGAGCTATATTATTTAAACATAACAGTGTATTTACTTATAAAATATCGTAAAATACTAAATTGATAGATGTTAAAGTATTATTTTGTAAACACAACATGGAAATATAAATTATCATAAACAAATATCCCTCTACTTTATAACTAAAATAAATTTTAAAATGTATTGTATGCATATTATATAAATCAAAATGATATATCAAAGGAGATTATATATTTGATTTTTCAGATTATAATTTATGTATCAAACTCAAAAATATATTAATAAGTAATAACAATTAATAAGAATATGAAATGTGTAAAACAAATCACTCTATGACAAAAAATAACAGATCACTACAATGTATAGCACTAAATGTAAATTATATATGATTTAAAACTTCTATGACAACATCGAAATTATATATTTATAAAATAAAAAATATTCACACGAATGTACGGATCAACTTCTAGTATATTTATGAACAGTGTCTCATCTTCCACATAGAAATCGGCTGAAATCTATTGATAACCTATTGGCTCCAAGCCCATGCGCACAGCATGCTTCAGCTAGCAGCTTCTACTAAGGACCGACTCTCCACGTAGATCAAATCATAACTATTCATCTAACTATGAATATATCGTTGACAAAAGAAACTAATATATGCTTCTCTTATAGATTGCAAAGTCGCGTATCTATAGTTTTCGTTATACACATTTTTATTGTCCATATTTAACATAAGTTTTTATTTGGGATTAATTCTATTAAAGTTTTGGTATACAAGATATTTAAATTACGCTATCTTTGATGGCTTAGGAATAGAAACATTTCGAATATTCAAAAAACTTCCAATACCCATCTCTAATTTTATTGGATCTTCAGTTTGATTACCAGATCCAGATCAATTTTTTTGGATATCCAAAATTTAATATCCATAAAAGTAAGAAATATCCTATGGATATTCAAATCTGATATGAGATAAAAAAAAATTAAAAGCATAACAATCATAATTTTTTTTATAAAACAAACAAATAAGATGGAAAACGTGCAAAATTGATTTAGATTTTTCTTAAAATAAATTGGATATCAAAATAATTGATTTTAAGAAAGAGATAAAATTCCCACTGTTAAAATAATAATCCAAGCTCACATGTTACCAGAGCCACGCCTCCATTGTTAAAAATGAAGCTTTCGCTTAGGGCATCAGTTTTTTAAGAAATTAATAGGGCATCTTTTCTTAGTTCATCAGGACAACTTTCATTAGTTATTATTTTGATTAAATCATATCTTTTATTAATTTTATTGTTTTAATCCTACATAATAGAAAATATATATATATATATATGTGGGTTATGTCAGTAATTTGGGTAAGCTTAATACAGACTATATGAAGAGAATCATAGATGTCGATTGTTATGGTTATAATGTTCCAATGGCTACCTAATGACACTCTCCTAGTTTTAATAGTGAAATAACCAAAATAAATAAATAAAAAATTGTTAATCTTATAAAACTTAAGATAGAGAAAAAGATTAAGTAATTTTGGTTAATTTTTGCACTAAAAATGATTCAAAAACATTTGAATTTTTTATTAATTTTACAGAAAAGAAAATTTTATATTTAGGAATTTAAAATGAACATTTTAATTGTTGATGTTTTTTAAAAAAATTTGCTATGTAACAGTAGTATTTTGTAACTATAATTTAAATTTTTTTTTTATTCTAACCACACTTCTGTTAGTCACAAGTGTTCGCACGGCTCTGCATGTTACTAACATAAACATACCTTTAAACATAGTTTGACAAAAAAAACATACCTTTAAACTTTAGTCACACGGTTCCTCTGATAATACATTTGGTTTGAGAAGAAAAATTGTACACTGTCAAAACTAAGATTTAAGGTCATATATTACTAAACTTATACTCTAAAATGTCACACATACTTTACGGTAATTAACAAAAAAAAAATTGTCTTTGAATGTTAGAGAGAATGTGAGGAAAAGAAGAGAAAGTAGATATCTCGGATGATTGTCTTAACAATGTGGCTTATTGATAATAACTGATTTAAGAATAAATAAATTAAAAACTTATGTTAGTTGAGAGAATTTATCCTGGAAAAATAATATTTAAATATTCATTTTTTTAGACATGGGTACATCTTATATTAGATCGTTTTGTTTCTGTCTTCCGTGAGAAATGACGAGCAAATTTGTTGGACCACTTAACTAAGAGAAGTGGTTGTAACGAGTAAGCACATGTGGGCAAAGACGTCACGTTATTATCTCATGGGACACTCAAGGCCCTATCAGTTCTGTCTTCTCTATCATTCACATCTCATAGTTTATACATTAGGTTTCAGTCGAGAGCGTAACAATAGACGGCACATTGAGCGTCCATTCTCTACATTGAAATTGAAGATGGTGATTGATAACTTGGTTTGCAACAAACTTATCTCAGTCAGTTCATTGGAAAACCATAATTAAATATGGTAACTCCTGAATCCGACAATTTAGTACCTGCTGCTTTAAATTTGACCAAGATAAATATATCATATCAGAGCATCGCAGAGTTTCCGTAAAATAATTCTAACATTAAAAAAACATTGGTCGTTATAGTGGATATAAGATACGTGTGCTAGAAGTTTATCATAGAAAAACTATAGTGTTTCAAATGAAGAACTCATTTTGCTCCGTTTCTTTTCTTTTTCCTTATCTTTTTTTTTTTGTAAAGACTCATGAAGATATTATTCGTTTTTTTTTGTCAACCATGAAGATATTATTCTAATACGGATGCTCTTACGCTTTCAGTTTTCTATTTATCCCTTAAAAAATTCAGAAACATTGCAAAATTCTTGTAATAAGTTATTTTGTTGGATATAATTTTACAGTAGAAAATTTTGTTTTTAGTTTCGGTCAAATGACTAATTATTAACCTGAAAGTTAAATGATTTTGAATAACTTGATTTATGCCGACTTTTTGTTGTTACCATGTTAAGTTTGAAGGATTCCAACCTAAAACCAATCGGTAATAAGTGGATTGACTCATCTATCTTATATATTAGTTAGGATCTCTTCCAACTATCGATGTGTAATACTTTGTGTCTAATAAATATATACATTGTACCACGCGGTTAAGATCTGCGGCGGATGCACAAAACCACGAGGAAGAGACGAAGAAGTGTGTGCCGTAGTGAAATCGGAGTTTACGACGTCCCACCATGGGTCTCCCACGAGTCGCTAATTATACTTATACAAAATATAAACTACTCAACACTGATATGCAAATTTAAATTAATAAAACAAAAAAAAAAATCTTAATCTAAAATCTAACCCTTAAAGACATAACATGTTAGAACATTTTGTTGCTAAACCATAAAAATTATCTAACACATGGTTACCGAATCAATATATATTCTTTTAAATTGTTAAATTATATAAAATTTAATTAATAAACTTCATATTAACCTTTATATTGATGATTAATTAAAAAATTTACAAAAAATATTTTTTGTACATTTTTAAAATTAATTTATTAGATCAAATTATGATGTAGACTACAAAATAAGTCTACAAAGTAGATTTCTTTGAAAGTCTACATATATTTAGACTTTTTTGTTACGTGTAGACTCATGAACGACAGAATCGTAAAATAATTTTCTAGTTTTTTGTTTGGTCATAAGGGTTAAATAATAGTTTACCATTTTTTAGGTTGGTTTTGCATTTGATTGAATATGTGTGCTACTTTTAGGTTTAAAATGAATATTTGGGTTGTTTTTGGCAAATTCCTCTCGTTTAAAATTGGATGGTTACAATCTTTTTACTGATTTTTTTTTAAAATATACTGGTAATATATGCCAAAAAATATTGTATACCAAAATTTTTGTATCCAATTATTTCTATCAAAAATTCCGATTGAGATTGTACTCCTATAATTCAACACTCGACATTGTTTCAAATTAGTAATGCTGATTTTATTCTTTTTAATACTAATAACTAGATCTCGATCCGCGTAACCGTGCGGATGTTTGTTTTCATTTACTTTTATATTAACATTTTGTTTTCAATTCTAAATTGATATATATTATAATATATATATATATATAAGGTATGTCTATCAATTTTTAAAACATAATAATTTTACCATTTTTTTAAATTGAATTGGTTGTTTCAACCTTTCACAAGTTATTAAATAATTACATTTTTAGCTTCATAGATTTATATTATCGGGTATATTAAGGTTGTTCAAACATAACAATATTAGAGCATACTTGTTCTCCATCAAATAGATTGTTTCAAACTTTCACACATGTTTATTTCTTCTTATATATTTTTATTGTTTGTTGGATTAGTATTTCATTCGGTTTTTCGAGGCTGGTCGTGTGTAAATAACTATGAATACAGTAGGAAGGGAAGGATTTGGGTGCTATGGAGTCCACAGGTCAGAATGACACCAGTTTTTAAATAGGATCAGATCATCACGATGTCTGTTCTTTTGGAGGGAGAGGAAGAGGAGTTCTTGTGCTCCTTTGTGTATGCAGAAAACACTGCTGAAAGAAGAAAAGAGCTTTGGGAACACATCAAATCCCACCAGAGCTCACCTATGTTCAGGGATAAAGAATGGGTTATAATGGGTGACTTTAATGAGATACTTGAAAGCGATGAACACTCGAGCTACCAAGACTCAGGATTATCAACATCAGGAATGAAAGATTTTGAGGAAGTGATCCAGTTTTGTAGACTTGTGGATATGGGTTATCAGGGGCTAAAGCTCACATGGTGTAACAAGAGGGATGAGGGTATAATCTGTAAGAAGCTCGACCGTATTCTGGTGAATGAAAGATGGCTGCATCAAAGGACTCAGGCCTATGGAGTGTTTGAAGCAGGAGGGTGCTCTGATCATCTAAGAGTTCGAGTTCATCTCCATCCTGAAGCAATGGGAAAGAGGAAACCTTTTAAATTTATAAATGCCGTGGTGGATGAGCCGGAGTTTCTTGATGTTGTCAGTGAACACTAGAGGGATCACTCGCCTTTGTTTGTTTCCACTTCAGCATTGTACCGCTTCTCCAAGGCCCTCAAAGGCCTAAAACCTCTAATCAGAACACTAAGTAGGAAAAGATTGGGAGATCTTACGAGAAAAGTGAAAGAAGCCTACCTCGACCTTTGTGAGAAACAGGAAAAACTATTTCTTGATCAGTCACAAGAAAACATTAGAGCTGAGAGAATGGCGGCTGAAAGATGGCAAAGAGTTTCGGATATAGAAGAGAAGCTTCTGAAACAAAAATCAAAGTTACACTGGCTGCAAGTAGGTGATCAGAACAACAGAGCTTTTCACAATGCAGCTAAGATCAGAGAAACTAAAAATGCAATCAGAGAGATCAAATGCTCCTCTGGAAATGTAGTCACTTCACAGGAAGAGATCAAAGTAGAAGCTGAGAGATTCTTTCGCGAGTTCCTCTCGCATCAATCACAGGACATACATGATAAAACCGTTGAGGAGCTGCAAGAGATTATGCCGTTCAGATGTAGTAATGAGGAAAGAGCAATGCTCACGAAGCTCGTAACGGATGAAGAAATCAGAGATGTGATCCTCAAAATGCCGAGCAACAAATCTCCTGGTCCACACGGATATACAACGGAATTCTTCAAGGCATCGTGGAGTATCATTGGAAAGGATCTAACGGTTGCAATACAATCTTTCTTCCAGAAGGGGTTTCTACCGAAGGGTTTGAATGCAACTATTATGGCTCTTATTCCGAAGAAGGATGCTGCCATCGAGATGAAAGACTACAGACCCATCTCATGCTGCAACGTCCTTTATAAGGTGATCTCTAAAATCATCGTAAACAGGTTGAAAGCTACGCTTCCTCAATGTATCTCTCCAAATCAGTCTGCATTTGTGAAGGACAGACTTCTTGTCGAAAATCTGCTGCTCGCAACAGAGATCGTGAAAGATTATCACAAGGATGAAGTCTCTCCTCGATGTGCCTTAAAGATAGACATCGCGAAGGCCTTTGATTCCTTGCACTGGAGTTTCCTACTGAATACTCTGCGTGCAATGACATTCCCGAGGAGTTTGTGCACTGGGTTGAGTTGTGTGTCTGCACAGCTTCGTTTTCTGTTCAAATTAATGGCGACTTAGTAGGCTTTTTCCAGAGTAAACGCAGTCTGCGTCAAGGCTGTGCTTTATCCCCATATCTCTTTGTTATATGCATCAACGTTCTATCGCAAATGCTTGATAAAGCTGCAGAGAAGAAGTTATTTGGGTATCATCCTCGCTGTAAAAACATCTTGTTAACTCATTTGTGCTTTGCGGACGACTTAATGATATTCACTGACGGGACAAAGAGATCTATTGAGGGGGTTCTAAAAATCTTTGAGGACTTCGCAACAATGTCGGGGTTGAGGATTAGTCTTGAGAAGTCTACCTTGTACATTGCAGGAGCTACTCAGAATCACCAAGAAGAAATAATGAATAGCTTCCCTTTTGCATCAGGTCAGCTTCCTGTATGCTATTTGGGCCTACCTCTGCTTACAAAGCGCATGACAGTTCTTGACTATCTCCCATTAGTCGAGAAGATTAGAAGGCGTATGAGCTCATGGACTGGTAGATTCCTCTCTTACGCTGGTCGTCTGCAACTCATCAAATCAGTCATCTCTAGCCTTGCAAATTTTTGGATGCAAGCTTTTAAGCTACCGGGAAGCTGTTTAAGAGAAATAGAAAGCTTATGCTCTGCTTTTCTATGGTCTGGCCCGGACTTGAGAACAAGTAAGGCTAAAGTGTGCTGGAAAGACGTCTGCCTATCGAAGAAAGAGGGAGGCTTGGGAGTTCCATCTTTGAAGGAGATGAACACGGTCATGTGTTTAAAGTTGATATGGAGAATCAAATCCTCAAAGGAATCACTATGGGTCAAATGGCTTCACTGCTACCTGATTCGAAAAGAATCTTTCTGGTCAGTAAAGTGTATCACGAGCTCTGGATCATGGATTTGGAGGAAGCTACTAAAGCTAAGAGACCTGGCTCAACAATTTCTCAAAATTGAGGTTCGAAATGGGAAGGATACTAGCTTTTGGTATGATAACTGGTCGAAGTTTGGCTGTCTTAAGGAGGTCTTGGGGGATAGCACTATTGATTTGGGTATCTCTTATGAGGATTCAGTTGCAATGGCCTTGGTAAAACACCGGAGAAGAAGGCATCGTGTGGGTTTACTCAACGAAGTCAAAAATGAGATCGCTGAGATTAAACTAAAGAACAGTATGGATGTTGACACACCATTTTGGAAGCAGAAAGAAGGGAAGTTTGCTAATAGTTTCTCAACCAAGAAAACTTGGTTGTACCTGAGGAGCATGAGGAGCGCACAGCCAGTTGTCTCTTGGAGTCAAGGTGTATGGTTCCCCCACTCAACTCCTAACTACTCATTCCTTCTATGGGTTGCTCTCCGCAATAGGCTCTAAACCTGTGACCGAATGCTAACCTGGAATGCTGCAGTTAATGCGATATGTGTGCTGTGTAATGAGGAGGACGAATCCTGTCACCATCTCTTTTTCAGTTGTCGCTATACTGAACAGATATAGAAGGTACTGGTTGGAGGAATTTTGCAAGGAAATTTCTCTACTGATTGGAATGATCTTATCGAGCTGATCTCCAAACCAACGCTCACTCCCACAATGACCTTTCTTCTCCGCTACACCTTTCAAGCAACGGTACATGTGGTTTGGAAAGAACAAAACTCCCGTAGGCATGGTGAACAGCCACAACAAGATAGCTGTCTCGTCAAATTTGTGGACAAGATGATTAGACTCAGACTGTTATCAGTCAAGGGTAAAGGAAAACAGTATTTGGAAGAAGGGTTAGCTGCTTGGTTTGGTTCTCGGCAAGACCACAACTAGCATGAAGAATCTCATTAATTTGTAGAGCCCATTTTTTGATTTAAACACTCAAAGAAGTAGCACCTGATGTACAAAGTTTTGATCGAATAAAATTTTACATTCTTTCAAAAAAAAAAAGATACCAAACTATTAACAGAAAACACAAGGGACGTTTTATTCACGTGCAACTTAAGTAAGCATTCACGTCCTATATTTTTATCTACTATTAATAAGTCATAATAAAATCATTTAGTTAACTAATTAATGTAATATATTTGATTATCTATATTAAATTTTAATAATTAATAAAGATATTAATAATAAATCAATTTCAATTAGAAATTTATATTTTATTTTTAGTTATAAAAAACTCTGTTGAAAAAAAATCCAACAAAATCGTACCAAAAGTTTTAATATTTCATTATAAAATAATACATTATAATTGTATAATTAGTAATGTAAAAATATTACAATTGTCGTCTATATTATATTAAAATAGACATGCTCTATAAATTAAATATGACAAAATTATATTTAATTAGTAGATTGACAGACTTTATTAAAGCAGTTTCATTTAAATAAATATCATATATCATCAAAAAGGGGTTAAAATTTCGTAAACTATGTAATATTTTACAAAAAAAACTAAGATTATTAACATATGTTAAACTTTTATATCTACAACTATATATTATCATTTTATTTCTTTTGAAACTCACAGCAATATATTATCTATAAATAATAATATAAAATATAATAGTAAATACTAACCTTTAGTTCATGTGTTATTTTACAAAATTTGTTACTACAAAATTTTGAATTTCTGATAATTAATTAAAAATAAAAATGGCAATTAATTTTTACTTATAAATTAAATGTTTACTTTAATTATAAAACAATCTGTTGAAAAAAATATAAAAAATCTTACCAAAAATTCAAATATATTTTTATAAAATATAGAATTAATTTAGTAACAAAAATTTCGAAAATCATATAATCTTTCAAACTAAAAAATATTTGTGTGTAATTGTCCAAATTTCCCTTGACCAAGTATACAATTTTAAAAATAAAATTAAAAAATAAAAATGATAATATTCAAAATTTATAAAAGATAAAATCATAGATGCTAAAATATCTATATATTTTTTAAAAAATAACACAAAAAAAATTATACTGTAAAAAATAAAAGTAATATAATATTTTGAAATCTTATTTTAATAAAAAAATCAGAAAACATAATACCATAACATCCAAAATATCAAATATATTAATTTTTAGTCCTAGTTTAGCTACATTGACAAGTCATGGTAAGATCATTTAGTTAACTACTTAATGTGATATATTTTATTATATGCATTTAATCTTAATAATCTATAAATATATTAATAATAAATCAATTTTAATTTTAATTATAAATTTACATTTCATTTTTAGTTATAACAATATTTGTTGAGAAATCTAACAAAATAGTACCAAAAATTTTAATATTTCTTTATAAAATAACACATTATAATTTCAAAATTATTAATGTAATCTTATTAAAAATTAATAATAATTAAAAAATTTGTCACAAAATAAAAATTCTTTTTTATTTTATAAAATATACATGCTCTTCAAATTAAATATGAAAAAAATTACATTTAATTAGTAGAATAACAGATTTTTTTAAACGGTTTCATTTTAATAAATCATCATTCAGCGTCCAAAAAGGGGTTAAAATTCATAAACTAAATAATATTTTATGCAAAAACTAAAATTATTAACATATTTTTAAATTTTATATCTATAATTATATATTATCATTTTATTTATCTTGAAATTCACGGCAATATATTATCTATAAATAATTATATACAAAATATAATAGTATATAACTAACCCTTAGTTCATGTATTTTTTACAAAATTTGTTACTAAACAATTTTGAATTTTTAATAATTAATTAAAAATATAAATTACAAATTAATTTTACTTATAAATTAATGTTTATTTTAATTATAACAAAATTTGTTGAGAAAAATATAAAAGCATTTACCAAAAATTCAAATATATTTTTATAAAATACTGAACAAGTTTAGTGACAAAAAAATTTCAAAAATCATTTAATTTTTCCAAACTAAAAAATTAATTGTGTAATTTTCTAAATTTCTCTTGACCAAATATAGAATTTTAAAATAAAATTAAAACTCAAAATTATTCCAAATTTTATAAAATATAAAATCATAAATGCTAAAATATAATGTTGTAAAATGTAACACAAAACATATGTTGTAAAAATGAAAAGTAATAGAATATTTTGAAATATTAATTTAATAATAAAAAATCAGAAAACTTAATACCATAACATCCAAAAATATCATATATTGATAACATTTATTAAAATAATATGATAGATACTGCTATTTATACAGTTTACTAAAATAAATAGAGCTATATTATTTAAACATAACAGTGTATTTACTTATAAAATCTCGTAAAATACTAAATTGATAGATGTTAAAGTATTATTTTGTAAACACAACATGGAAATATAAATTATCATAAACAAATATCCCTCTACTTTATAACTAAAATAAATTTTTAAAATGTATTGTATGCAAATTATATAAATCAAAATGATATATCAAAGGAGATTATATATTTGATTTTTCAGATTATAATTTATGTATCAAACTCAAAAATATATTAATAAGTAATAACAATTAATAAGAATATGAAATGTATAAAACAAATCACTCTATGACAAAAAATAACAGATCACTACAATGTATAGCACTAAATGTAAATTATATATGATTTAAAACTTCTATGACAACATCGAAATTATATATTTATAAAATGAAAAATATTCACACGAATGTACGGATCAACTTCTAGTATATTTATGAACAGTGTCTCATATTCCACATAGAAATCGGCTGAAATCTATTGATAACCTATTGGCTCCAAGCCCATGCGCACAGCATGCTTCAGCTAGCAGCTTCTACTAAGGACCGACTCTCCACGTAGATCAAATCATAACTATTCATCTAACTATGAATATATCGTTGACAAAAGAAACTAATATATGCTTCTCTTATAGATTGCAAAGTCGCGTATCTATAGTTTTCGTTATACACATTTTTATTGTCCATATTTAACATAAGTTTTTATTTGGGATTAATTCTATTAAAGTTTTGGTATACAAGATATTTAAATTACGCTATCTTTGATGGCTTAGGAATAGAAACATTTCGAATATTCAAAAAACTTCCAATACCCATCTCTAATTTTATTTGATCTTCAGTTTGATTACCAGATCCAGATCAATTTTTTTGGATATCCAAAATTTAATATCCATAAAAGTAAGAAATATCCTATAGATATTCAAATCTGATATGAGATAAAAAAAATTAAAAGCATAACAATCATAATTTTTTTATAAAACAAACAAATAAGATGGAAAACGTGCAAAATTGATTTAGATTTTTCTTAAAATAAATTGGATATCAAAATAATTGATTTTAAGAAAGAGATAAAATTCCCACTGTTAAAATAATAATCCAAGCTCACATGTTACCAGAGCCACGCCTCCATTGTTAAAAATGAAGCTTTCGCTTAGGGCATCAGTTTTTTAAGAAATTAATAGGGCATCTTTTCTTAGTTCATCAGGACAACTTTCATTAGTTATTATTTTGATTAAATCATATCTTTTATTAATTTTATTGTTTTAATCCTACATAATAGAATATATATATATATATATATATATATGTGGGTTATGTCAGTAATTTGGGTAAGCTTAATACAGACTATATGAAGAGAATCATAGATGTCGATTGTTATGGTTATAATGTTCCAATGGCTACCTAATGACATTCTCCTAGTTTTAATAGTAAAATAACCAAAATAAATAAATAAAAAATTGTTAATCTTATAAAACTTAAGATAAAGAAAAAGATTAAGTAATTTTGGTTAATTTTTGCACTAAAAATGATTCAAAAACATTTGAATTTTTGTATTAATTTTACAGAAATGAAAATTTTATATTTAGGAATTTAAAATGAACATTTTAATTGTTGATGTTTTTTAAAAAAAAAATTGCTATGTAACAGTAGTATTTTGTAACTGTAATTTAAATTTTTTTTATTCTAACCACACTTCTGTTAGTCACAAGTGTTCGCACGGCTCTGCATGTTACTAACATAAACATACCTTTAAACATAGTTTGACAAAAAAAAAACATACCTTTAAACTTTAGTCTCACAGTTCCTCTGATAATACATTTGGTTTGAGAAGAAAAATTGTACACTGTCAAAACTAAGATTTAAGGTCATATATTACTAAACTTATACTCTAAAATGTCACACATACTTTACGGTAATTAACAAAAAAAAAAATTGTCTTTGATTGTTAGAGAGAATGTGAGGAAAAGAAGAGAAAGTAGATATCTCGGATGATTGTCTTAACAATGTGGCTTATTGATAATAACTGATTTAAGAATAAATAAATTAAAAACTTATGTTAGTTGAGAGAATTTATCCTGGAAAAATAATATTTAAATATTCATTTTTTTAGACATGGGTACATCTTATATTAGATCGTTTTGTTTCTGTCTTCCGTGAGAAATGACGAGCAAATTTGTTGGACCACTTAACTAAGAGAAGTGGTTGTAACGAGTAAGCACATGTGGGCAAAGACGTCACGTTATTATCTCATGGGACACTCAAGGCCCTATCAGTTCTGTCTTCTCTATCATTCACATCTCATAGTTAATACATTAGGTTTCAGTCGAGAGCGTAACAATAGACGGCACAGGCCCTATCAGTTCTGTCTTCTCTATCATTCACATCTCATAGTTTATACATTAGGTTTCAGTCGAGAGCGTAACAATAGACGGCACATTGAGCGTCCATTCTCTACATTGAAATTGAAGATGGTGATTGATAACTTGGTTTGCAACAAACTTATCTCATCAGTCAGTTCATTGGAAAACCATAATTAAATATGGTAACTCCTGAATCCGACAATTTAGTACCTGCTGCTTTAAATTTGACCAAGATAAATATATCATATCAGAGCATCGCAGAGTTTCCGTAAAATAATTCTAACATTAAAAAAACATTGGTCGTTATAGTGGATATAAGATACGTGTGCTAGAAGTTTATCATAGAAAAACTATAGTGTTTCAAATGAAGAACTCATTTTACTCCGTCTCTTTTCTTTTTCCTTATCTTTTTTTTTTGTAAAGACTCATGAAGATATTAATCTTTTTTTTTTGTCAACCATGAAGATATTATTCTAATACGGATGCTCTTACGCTTTCAGTTTTCTATTTATCCCTTAAAAAATTCAGAAACATTGCAAAATTCTTGTAAGTGTTATGAACAATGTGAATTGCCATTAAACAAGACAAGAAGAGATGGTATATCAGGCCACGACCAGGCCCAACCACGGCCGTGTCCAAGAGGAGAGAGAGAGCCGACTACAGGAGAGAGAGAGAGGCGGCTTAGAGAGAAAAGAAAACCATCTTTCCTTTTTCCTATTAGATGTCATCTTTCCTTTTATGTATTTAGTAGATTTCCTATTTCATATAGGATTAGGATAAGTACTCTTTCCATTTATCTATATCTTGTAATCTTTATATAAGGAACCCTTTTTGATGATTAATAATACACACGAAATATTCAGTCTCAAACCCTTCGTTCACAACACGTTATCAGCACGATAGACTCCAAAACCCTGAGACAAAACCTAACCTAAAATCCGTCACACATAAACCCTAATCCATGCGTAACTTAAAATCGATCTATCTCTCAAACCCCAAGCTACATATCAAATTGAAGCTCTGGACAAGACGAATCTATCAGCGAAAACCGTTCGTCAATCCGATCTCAGACGCGCCCACACTCGCAGAAACAATAGACGGCGCCGCCTTGGTCTTTTGGAACCCTAATCCCGAAGAACCCTAATTCGTTCTTGATTCTGTTCCAGCAAGCATTACCGTCTCAGCTTCATCCCGATCTCAGCTCAGACGAACCCTTGAACTCAATCCCGTCTCGCGTTCCCGTCTCTGCCTCAGCTCGATCCGACGATCAGCCTCAACCCGTTCGCGAGAGACAACCAAGGCGATCGCGACCTTACAAACCTAACCCGATCGCATCCCGAAGCAGCCAGCTCGCGTCCGTTCGAGGTTCATCTTGGTGGTCCGGTTTCTACAATCTGCAAAATAAAGGTAATCCTAATTCCGAGAACATGAATTGAACATGGTTGTTTTGTAAAGATTGAAACCCTAAAAGATAATCTCTAAAACTAAAAGCCATAGGATAATAGATCAATACCCTATGAGTAAATCGAAGCTCTATAAGTTCGATCTAAACCTAAGAAAGAGATTGATCCATTGATCAATTAAAATCAGAGCCTTAAAGGTTTTTGAATCTCAATTCAAATCCCCTTGATCAAAGATCAAAGTTTTCGAAATCCCCTAAAACCCTAATTAGAAAATTGGTTTTAAATTTGATTTGAAACTTGAGTGTTTTTTGATTGATCACCTAGAGCTGTGATTAGGATTGTTTCAAAACTTGAATATGAATCTTGTTTAAACTGAAACCCTAATTTCGAAGTTAAAGATCCTAAGGCCTTGAAACCCTTAATCGGTCACTTGAATGTTTTAAAACCTCTAATCTCGATTTTAAAATTCTAAAGGCCTTGAAACCTTAATCTTATTTTGCTAAATCGATTTCTACTAAAGTTTAAATTAAAACCCTATATTTTATAAAGTAGAATCCAATTGATTAAGGTTGCTTGCATAAGTGAGAGTTAGGTTGCTAGATTACTTGATACTAAAATCTAGTTGAATATTACCAAACTTTGAAATTAGTAAACCTAATAGAGATGCAACTATGCAATAGGATTAAATACATTTAGATTAATAATCCCCTATTGTATATAGCCGTATGGCCTAATACATTGTACACACTTGCGGCCTTGTGCCCTTGATTGATTAAAAACCGTGTGGCTTAGTGTACATCTAAGAGGCCGAGTGGCCTAGCATCCGGATAGTCATATGACCCGGACTGAATCATGATCCGATCCTTAAGATCGTTGTATCACATAATAATCGTGAAAGTCTAAGGCAAAGCCGTATGGCCTTATATCCGGATTGATATATAAACCGGATTGTATCATGAACCAATCTCTAGGATTGTTGTATCACACTAACATGGCCGTGTGACCTAATTGGCACCATGATCGATTGTTTTCATAGATGCGTAAGACTTGTTTGTGGCCGAGCTTGATAAATACCATGCGGCCACATGATCACATTGTGAACCTAAATTTTAAATGACAATGTGACTCAGATATCGAAAAGGGACTTGGTGATACAATCACCAAGGACAACAATGAGAATGAATCAGTACAGGGCTATAAGCATTATATTCCATCATCTCATTGAAAGTCTAAAAGATCAGTACATCACTATAGAAAATCCACTAGACTTTTGGGATGCTTTACAGCATAGAAATTACCACCAGAAAACGGTGTTGCTTCCAAAGGCTAGAAATGACTTGAAGAATCTAAGATTCTTGGATTACAAAGTCATGGATGAGTACAACTCAGTCTTGTTTAATACAGTCTAGATGCTGAGACTTTGTGGTGAAGTAGTAACCAAGGAAGAGTTACTAGAGAAGTCCAATTCCACATTCCATGTGTCGAAAGTCATACTGTAACAACAGTATAGAATAAAAGGCTTCGCCACTTATACTGATCTGATTTTCAAAAGGACCAAATTTCGATACGACTAGTCTTATTGCTTTATGATTGCATTCGTGTTTACTTTAACTTAAGGATCATTCACGATTTATATGGAATTGGTTTTAAGTTTATTAAATCTTGCCTGATCTTACTTAAACATATGAATGTTTTAAAGAGTTGCCTAAAGGGCATAAAACCAAGTAAGAAATCATGAATGGTATAGAAAGCCTAGTAGGAAACTATGGCTAAGGCATTTGCCTATAAGGCATTATATACACCCAAAGAAATGTGGTCCATTGAAGTTATAATGAATGGTTTCCAAATAAGAAACAATGGGCAAGAAAGGTAACAAAGTTCCTTCAGATCTTTAAGAATAAAAACGCCTAAGACCTTTGAAAGAAAGTGGTCGAGACTATACCGATGATCTCTACTGATTTATACTATGCTAAGGATCAGTATGATAAGAGGCAAGAGATGTGGTGACCATATTGAGAAACACCACGAAATTTTACATGGCATGATAGGATTAGCCATCCTAGTATAGAACTTGATGCAAAAGATCAATATTGAAAAGGCACAGAGTTATCCCGTAAAGATCTCACGTTGTGAAACATGTACACATAGGGAAACTCATTAGGCTTAATTATCCCAAAGCACCACGACCTTATAGTATGGTCATGAGGGGGAGAGAGGATAAACCCATGATCAATACTACAAGTTCGTGTACTATGGTCTAAACACCATGATATAGGGCTCGGCCATTACTAGACCATAAAGGGCCATTACCCGGCCAAAGAGAGGCCATGATACAAACAGCCAAACCAAAGAGGCCATCACCTATAAACAGCTTAGCCACGACTTGGCCATGACTTGGCCGTGACTTGTCTGAATAGTGCAGGCTTGTCCGCACACAGTCCATGACTCGGCCAAAGAAGCCGAAGAGACCATGAGAGACAACGGTCTGGCCGCAAAGACCATAACCGGCCGGAAAGGCCATTACCTATAAAAGGTTCGGCCATTACCTATATGCTTGGGGACATTATGAATATACATGTACAGAATGATAATAAGCATCAGGCCATATAAGTGAGCATAGATATTCCCATCTAAAGAATGAATACGGGTCATTAAAACCAGACAAGCCATCTTAAGAGATTCTGAGATAAAACCACCACATACATATATGTGCCGTCTAAGATGGAACCTCAGAAGAGGATTGGGAATATATGTTGGATAGGAGTATTACTTTCTCCCCGAATTGAAAGAAAGCTTGAGCCAAAACATGGGTGATTAAAATAGTGGCCAAGTACGGATTGCATGATCAAATGGATCCGACTATCCAAACATTAAAGGAGAAAGATTATAAGCTGGATAAAGAAAGAGTAAAGGAATGATAAGAATGGTTTTAACCATCATTGTCTTGGCAAGATCCTCGGACTATACATTATGATATAAGACGTCCAAAGAAAGATAATATAAAGATAGCCAATTGAGAAGCTAATCGAAATGCCAGACACTGGCCCGAAAAAGAATGACTAACCAGCTTAGCACCAAACGAAATTTAAAGTCCTAGAAGAGACATAATCAAGTTGCTATAGAGTCTATGCAAGATAGATCAAGTGTTCCATAAGAGTAAAGAAACTCGGATAGAAAGAAAAGGTGCATAGACAGATCTGAAGTCATGATAAGAGAAACCATACCAGACATAGAGATAAAGGCTGGCCAGCTACACATCTAAGGTACCAAACCAAGTAGTCTTGGGACGCCAAGCTGCTAGGTAACAAAGGTCCTGGATAATGAAATCTCAAAGTGATCAGATCATGTCTGGAACATAGTGGAATCACATGAAAGTGTCGACACACACATTTGTATAAAGATACATAAGAGAATAGCACTTGAACATAAGCGAGGATCATGTACCCACGAATGAGTACTCATCATACAATCATAGAATCATAAAGATTATAAAGAATAGAAAGATAAACGTGGGGGTTCAAAGTATCTAAAGAGAGATGAGCGTATTGGCCATGTACATATACAGAAACGCCATCTGATAAACCAGTGAAATAGATGGATCTTGTGAGATAAAGAAACCGTGAGAGAGGACACATGATCACGTGGCCTAGAGTGTCTATGTCTTCATATTAACAGCATTATATCATAGCTTGTTTACACAAGGTACTCACAGAGATCAAAGGAACATATTATAAGGGGATGAACTCCTATGTGGTGATTGCTGCTACAGATTTTCGATATTAAACCAAGTCTGGTCATAAGAAAGAAAATAGATACACTAAATGTAGTAAGCAACATATGCATCACTGGATAAGATAAGATAAGAGAACAGCTTTGTTCCTAAGCTGATTCATGGACTGAAGCAAAAGCAGCTGCATAAAGTATATAAAAGAAATTGATCACACATGATCATTGATCTTGGAGTTGTGTAAAAGACAATCCAATAACAGTCTATATACATATGAGAATTTATAAAGAAATTTCTTGTGCTTATACTAAACCTAAAAGAGGTTAGAAGAATGATACAAAACATATCTGTAGGCGTCCAGCACATTGGCTGAGAGCGTCTGGTCCTTCAAACTAGAGACGTCCGACTCTGTCCGTCCAAGGGCGTCCAGCTCTTCAGCAAAGAGCGTCCAGATTTTCTAGACACGTCCGGTTTTAGACCTAAAAGGCGTCTGACCCTTCTTCTTGGTCACGGGCTAATAGAAACTAAAGATCAACCATCAGGTTGCAATCCGACATTAGATCCCTTAAGGATCCAGCATAGCAGAATGGTCTGCTGCTGTATGAACTCCATAAAGCTTTGTCATAAGATTAAAAAGGAGACATCTAATCTGTTGGATACCAAAGAAGTATTGTAGCCCATAAAGCTTATGAGATCTATGACCTAAGGTCATTAGGCGTCATTAAGATATGAACGCAAGGAATAAGACATTACATAAAGCAAAGAAATTGATGTCCACATGTGAGATACATGAGAGTGTGTTCGGCCGAAGACCCATGATAAGAGATTATAAAACCTCAAAGCAATAATCATTGAACACTCATAAGATTAATAAGTGGACATGTATGGACGTGGTCTATGGACTGGACATTGATCGACCAGATTGAAACATGGCAGAATGGTTATCATAGTTAACCAAAAGTAAAGAATATAGAAGTAGATGATCACGTCTGAATCATGAATACATCCAAACACGTTTTGCAAAGACCAACATGTGATTCCCGAGGACAATGTGGTTCACATTGCTTAGCACACATGTTTTAAACGGGACACTCAATGTCAAAGGACATGAGAAACGACCTAAGAGGTCTAAGTGGTCTTAATTACGGTGCAGTAATGAAACTTGCCGATTACTCCCTTCCTACACAGACAGGATAGATCACGCATCAAGATGCGTAGTATGTAGAACCTACACCGAGGTTCACATCAGGGGGAGTAGTGCGTGTTGTACTCTTTTTCCTTCATCATGGTTTTGTCCCACTGGGTTTTCCTGATAAGGTTTTAATGAGGCAACATTAAGCGTACTACAAATCCTGTATGGTTATGGCATCCAAGGGGGAGTGTTATGAACAATGTGGATTGCCATTAAACAAGACAAGAAGAGATGGCCTATCAGGCCACGACCAGGCCCAACCACGGCCGTGTCCAAGAGGAGAGAGAGAGCCGACTACAGGAGAGAGAGAGAGGCGGCTTAGAGAGAAAAGGAAACCATCTTTCCTTTTTCCTATTAGATGTCATCTTTCCTTTTATCTCTATTTTGTAATCCTTATATAAGGAACCCGTTTTGATGATTAATAATACACACGAAATATTCAGTCTCAAACCCTTCGTTCACAACAGTAAGAAGTTATTTTGTTGGATATAATTTTACAGTAGAAAATTTTGTTTTTAGTTTCGGTCAAATGACTAATTATTAACCTGAAAGTTAAATGATTTTGAATAACTTGATTTATGCCGACTTTTTGTTGTTACCATGTTAAGTTTGAAGGCTTCCAACCTAAAACCAATCGGTAATAAGTGGATTGACTCATCTATCTTATATATTAGTTAGGATCTCTTCCAACTACCGATGTGTAATACTTTGTGTCTAATAAATATATACATTGTACCACGCGGTTAAGATCTGCGGCGGATGCACAAAACCACGAGGAAGAGACGAAGAAGTGTGTGCCGTAGTGAAATCGGAGTTTACGACGTCCCACCATGGGTCTCCCACGAGTCGCTAATCATACTTATACAAAATATAAACTACTCAACACTGATATGCAAATTTAAATTAATAAAACAAAAAAAATCTTAATCTAAAATCTAACCCTTAAAGACATAACATGTTAGAACATTTTGTTGCTAAACCATAAAAATTATCTAACACATGGTTACCGAATCAATATATATTCTTTTAAATTGTTAAATTATATAAAATTTAATTAATAAACTTCATATTAACCTTTATATTGATGATTAATTAAAAAATTTACAAAAAATATTTTTTGTACATTTTTAAAATTAATTTATTAGATCAAATTATGATGTAGACTACAAAATAAGTCTACAAAGTAGATTTCTTTGAAAGTCTACATATATTTAGACTTTTTTGTTACGTGTAGACTCATGAACGACAGAATCGTAAAATAATTTTCTAGTTTTTTGTTTGGTCATAAGGGTTAAATAATAGTTTACCATTTTTTAGGTTGGTTTTGCATTTGATTGAATATGTGTACTACTTTTAGGTTTAAAATGAATATTTGGGTTGTTTTTGGCAAATTCCTCTCGTTTAAAATTGGATGGTTACAATATTTTTACTGATTTTTTTTAAAAAATATACTGGTAATATATGCCAAAAAATATTGTATACCAAAATTTTTGTATCTAATTATTTCTATCAAAAATTCCGATTGAGATTGTACTCCTATAATTCAACACTCGGCATTGTTTCAAATTAGTAATGCTGATTTTATTCTTTTTAATACTAATAACTAGATCTCGATCCGCGTAACCGTGCTGATGTTTGTTTTCATTTACTTTTATATAAACATTTTGTTTTTAATTCTAAATTGGTATATATTATAATATATATATATAAGGTATGTCTATCAATTTTTAAAACATAATAATTTTACCATTTTTTTAAATTGAATTGGTTGTTTCAACCTTTCACAAGTTATTAAAAAATTACATTTTTAGCTTCATAGATTTATATTATCGGGTATATTAAGGTTGTTCAAACATAATAATATTAGAGCATACTTGTTCTCCATCAAATAGATTGTTTCAAACTTTCACACGTGTTTATTTCTTCTTATATATTTTTATTGTTTGTTGGATTAGTATTTCATTCGGTTTTTCGAGGCTGGTCGTGTGTAAATAACTATGAATACAGTAGGAAGGGAAGGATTTGGGTGCTATGGAGTCCACAGGTCAGAATGACACCAGTTTTTAAATCGGATCAGATCATCACGATGTCTGTTCTTTTGGAGGGAGAGGAAGAGGAGTTCTTGTGCTCCTTTGTGTATGCAGGAAACACTGCTGAAAGAAGAAAAGAGCTTTGGGAACACATCAAATCCCACCAGAGCTCACCTATGTTCAGGGATAAAGAATGGGTTATAATGGGTGACTTTAATGAGATGCTTGAAAGCGATGAACACTCGAGCTACCAAAACTCAGGATTATCAACATCAGGAATGAAAGATTTTGAGGAAGTGATCCAGTTTTGTAGACTTGTGGATATGGGTTATCAGGGGCCAAAGCTCACATGGTGTAACAAGAGGGATGAGGGTATAATCTGTAAGAAGCTCGACCGTATTCTGGTGAATGAAAGATGGCTGCATCAAAGGACTCAGGCCTATGGAGTGTTTGAAGCAGGAGGGTGCTCTGATCATCTAAGAGTTCGAGTTCATCTCCATCCTGAAGCAATGGGAAAGAGGAAACCTTTTAAATTTATAAATGCCGTGGTGGATGAGCCGGAGTTTCTTGATGTTGTCAGTGAACACTAGAGGGATCACTCGCCTTTGTTTGTTTCCACTTCAGCATTGTACCGCTTCTCCAAGGCCCTCAAAGGCCTAAAACCTCTAATCAGAACACTAAGTAGGAAAAGATTGGGAGATCTTACGAGAAAAGTGAAAGAAGCCTACCTCGACCTTTGTGAGAAACAGGAAAAACTATTTCTTGATCAGTCACAAGAAAACATTAGAGCTGAGAGAATGGCGGCTGAAAGATGGCAAAGAGTTTCGGATATAGAAGAGAAGCTTCTGAAACAAAAATCAAAGTTACACTGGCTGCAAGTAGGTGATCAGAACAACAGAGCTTTTCACAATGCAGCTAAGATCAGAGAAACTAAAAATGCAATCAGAGAGATCAAATGCTCCTCTGGAAATGTAGTCACTTCACAGGAAGAGATCAAAGTAGAAGCTGAGAGATTCTTTCGCGAGTTCCTCTCGCATCAATCACAGGACATACATGATAAAACCGTTGAGGAGCTGCAAGAGATTATGCCGTTCAGATGTAGTAATGAGGAAAGAGCAACGCTCACGAAGCTCGTAACGGATGAAGAAATCAGAGATGTGATCCTCAAAATGCCGAGCAACAAATCTCCTGGTCCACACGGATATACAACGGAATTCTTCAAGGCATCGTGGAGTATCATTGGAAAGGATCTAACGGTTGCAATACAATCTTTCTTCCAGAAGGGGTTTCTACCGAAGGGTTTGAATGCAACTATTATGGCTCTTATTCCGAAGAAGGATGCTGCCATCGAGATGAAAGACTACAGACCCATCTCATGCTGCAACGTCCTTTATAAGGTGATCTCTAAAATCATCGTAAACAGGTTGAAAGCTACGCTTCCTCAATGTATCTCTCCAATCAGTCTGCGTTTGTGAAGGACAGACTTCTTGTCGAAAATCTGCTGCTCGCAACAGAGATCGTGAAAGATTATCACAAGGATGAAGTCTCTCCTCGATGTGCCTTAAAGATAGACATCGCGAAGGCCTTTGATTCCGTGCACTGGAGTTTCCTACTGAATACTCTGCGTGCAATGAACATTCCCGAGGAGTTTGTGCACTGGGTTGAGTTGTGTGTCTGCACAGCTTCGTTTTCTGTTCAAATTAATGGCGAGTTAGTAGGCTTTTTCCAGAGTAAACGCGGTCTGCGTCAAGGCTGTGCTTTATCCCCCTATCTCTTTGTTATATGCATCAACGTTCTATCGCAAATGCTTGATAAAGCTGCAGAGAAGAAGTTATTTGGGTATCATCCTCGCTGTAAAAACATCTTGTTAACTCATTTGTGCTTTGCGGACGACTTAATGATATTCACTTACGGGACAAAGAGATCTATTGAGGGGGTTCTAAAAATCTTTGAGGACTTCGCAACAATGTCGGGGTTGAGGATTAGTCTTGAGAAGTCTACCTTGTACATTGCAGGAGCTGCTCAGAATCACGAAGAAGAAATAATGAATAGCTTCCCTTTTGCATCAGGTCAGCTTCTTGTACGCTATTTGGGCCTACCTCTGCTTACAAAGCGCATGACAGTTCTTGACTATCTCCCATTAGTCGAGAAGATTAGAAGGCGTATGAGCTCATGGACTGGTAGATTCCTCTCTTATGCTGGTCGTCTGCAACTCATCAAATCAGTCATCTCTAGCCTTGCAAATTTTTGGATGCAAGCTTTTAAGCTACCGGGAAGCTGTTTAAGAGAAATAGAAAGCTTATGCTCTGCTTTTCTATGGTCTGGCCCGGACTTGAGAACAAGTAAGGCTAAAGTGTGCTGGAAAGACGTCTGCCTATCGAAGAAAGAGGGAGGCTTGGGAGTTCGATCTTTGAAGGAGATGAACACGGTCATGTGTTTAAAGTTGATATGGAGAATCAAATCCTCAAAGGAATCACTATGGGTCAAATGGCTTCACTGCTACCTGATTCGAAAAGAATCTTTCTGGTCAGTAAAGTGTATCACGAGCTCTGGATCATGGATTTGGAGGAAGCTACTAAAGCTAAGAGACCTGGCTCAACAATTTCTCAAAATTGAGGTTCGAAATGGGAAGGATACTAGCTTTTGGTATGATAACTGGTCGAAGTTTGGCTGTCTTAAGGAGGTCTTGGGGGATAGCACTATTGATTAGATGATTAGACTCAGACTGTTATCAGTCAAGGGTAAAGGAAAACAGTATTTGGAAGAAGGGTTAGCTGCTTGGTTTGGTTCTCGGCAAGACCACAACTAGCATGAAGAATCTCATTAATTTGTAGAGCCCATTTTTTGATTTAAACACTCAAAGAAGTAGCATCTGATGTACAAAGTTTTGATCGAATAAAATTTTACATTCTTTCAAAAAAAAAAAAAAGATACCAAACTATTAACAGAAAACACAAGGGACGTTTTATTCACGCGCAACTTTAGTAAGCATTCACGTCCTATATTTTTATCTACTTTTAATAAGTCATAATAAAATCATTTAGTTAACTATTTAATGTAATATATTTGATTATCTACATTAAATTTTAATAATCAATAAAGATATTAATAATAAACCAATTTCAATTAGAAATTTATATTTTATTTTTAATTATAACAAAATCTGTTGGAAAAAAAATCCAACAAAATCGTACCAAAATTTTTAATATGTCATTATAAAATAATACATTATAATTGTAGAATTACTAATGTAAAAATATTACAATTGTAGTATATATTATATTAAAATAGACATGCTCTATAAATTAAATATGACAAAATTATATTTAATTAGTAGATTGACAGACTTTATTAAAGCAGTTTCATTTAAATAAATATCATGCATCATCAAAAAGGGGTTAAAATTTCGTAAACTATGTAATATTTTACAAAAAAAAACTAAGATTATTAACATATGTTAAACTTTTATATCTACAACTATATATTATCATTTTATTTCTTTTGAAACTCACAGCAATATATTATCTATAAATAATAATATAAAATTTAATAGTAAATACTAACCTTTAGTTCATGTGTTATTTTACAAAATTTGTTACTACAAAATTTTGAATTTCTGATAATTAATTAAAAATATAAATGGAAATTAATTTTTACTTATGAATTAAATGTTTACTTTAATTATAAAACAATCTGTTAAAAAAATATAAAAAATCTTACCAAAAATTCAAATATATTTTTATAAAATATAGAATTAATTTAGTAACAAAAATTTCGAAAATCATATAATCTTTCAAACTAAAAAATATTTGTGTGTAATTGTCCAAATTTCTCTTGACCAAGTATACAATTTTAAAAATAAAATTAAAAAATAAAAATGATAATATTCAAAATTTATAAAAGATAAAATCATAGATGCTAAAATATCTATATATTTTTTAAAAATAACACAAAAAAAAATTCTACTGTAAGAAATAAAAGTAATATAATATTTTGAAATCTTATTTTAATAAAAAAATCAGAAAACATAATACCATAACATCCAAAATATCAAATATATTAATTTTGAGTCCAAGTTTATCTACATTGACAAGTCATGGTAAGATCATTTAGTTAACTACTTAATGTGATATATTTTATTATATGCATTTAATCTTAATAATCTATAAATATATTAATAATAAATCAATTTTAATTTTAATTATAAATTTACATTTCATTTTTAGTTATAACAATATTTGTTGAGAAATCTAACAAAATAGTACCAAAAATTTTAATATTTCTTTATAAAATAACACATTATAATTGCATAATTATTAATATAATCTTATTAAAAATTAATAATAATTAAAAAATTTGTCACAAAATAAAAATTCTTTTTTATTCTATAAAATATACATGCTCTATAAATTAAATATGAAAAAAAATTACATTTAATTAGTAGAATAACAGATTTTTTTAAACGGTTTCATTTTAATAAATCATCATTCAGCGTCCAAAAAGGGGTTAAAATATAAACTAAATAATATTTTATACAAAAACTAAAATTATTAACATATTTTTAACTTTTATATCTATAATTATATATTATCATTTTATTTATCTTGAAATTCACGGCAATATATTATCTATAAATAATTATATACAAAATATAATAGTATATAACTAACACTTAGTTCATGTATTTTTTACAAAATTTGTTACTAAAAATTTTTGAATTTTTAATAATTAATTAAAATAAATTACAAATTAATTTTACTTATAAATTAATTTTTATTTTAATTATAACAAAATTTGTTGAGAAAAATATAAAAGCATTTACCAAAAATTCAAATATATTTTTATAAAATACTGAACAAGTTTAGTGACAAAAAATTTCAAAAATCATTTAATTTTTGCAAACTAAAAAATTAATTGTGTAATTTTCTAAATTTCATTAGTTATTATTTTGATTAGTTATTATTTTGATTAAATCATATCTTTTATTAATTTTATTATTTTAATCCTACATAATAGAAAATATATATATATATGTGGGTTATGTCAGTAATTTGGGTAAGCTTAATACAGACTATATGAAGAGAATCATAGATGTCGATTGTTATGGTTATAATGTTCCAATGGCTACCTAATGACATTCTCCTAGTTTTAATAGTAAAATAACCAAAATAAATAAATAAAAAATTGTTAATCTTATAAAACTTAAGATAAAGAAAAAGATTAAGTAATTTTGGTTAATTTTTGCACTAAAAATGATTCAAAAACATTTGAATTTTTGTATTAATTTTACAGAAATGAAAATTTTATATTTAGGAATTTAAAATGAACATTTTAATTGTTGATGTTTTTTAAAAAAAAATTGCTATGTAACAGTAGTATTTTGTAACTGTAATTTAAATTTTTTTTATTCTAACCACACTTTTGTTAGTCACAAGTGTTCGCACGGCTCTGCATGTTACTAACATAAACATACCTTTAAACATAGTTTGACAAAAAAAAAACATACCTTTAAACTTTAGTCTCACGGTTCCTCTGATAATACATTTGGTTTGAGAAGAAAAATTGTACACTGTCAAAACTAAGATTTAAGGTCATATATTACTAAACTTATACTCTAAAATGTCACACATACTTTACGGTAATTAACAAAAAAAAATTGTCTTTGAATGTTAGAGAGAATGTGAGGAAAAGAAGAGAAAGTAGATATCTCGGATGATTGTCTTAACAATGTGGCTTATTGATAATAACTGATTTAAGAATAAATAAATTAAAAACTTATGTTAGTTGAGAGAATTTATCCTGGAAAAATAATATTTAAATATTCATTTTTTTAGACATGGGTACATCTTATATTAGATCGTTTTGTTTCTGTCTTCCGTGAGAAATGACGAGCAAATTTGTTGGACCACTTAACTAAGAGAAGTGGTTGTAACGAGTAAGCACATGTGGGCAAAGACGTCACGTTATTATCTCATGGGACACTCAAGGCCCTATCAGTTCTGTCTTCTCTATCATTCACATCTCATAGTTTATACATTAGGTTTCAGTCGAGAGCGTAACAATAGACGGCACAGGCCCTATCAGTTCTGTCTTCTCTATCATTCACATCTCATAGTTTATACATTAGGTTTCAGTCGAGAGCGTAACAATAGACGGCACATTGAGCGTCCATTCTCTACATTGAAATTGAAGATGGTGATTGATAACTTGGTTTGCAACAAACTTATCTCATCAGTCAGTTAATTGGAAAACCATAATTAAATATGGTAACTCCTGAATCCGACAATTTAGTACCTGCTGCTTTAAATTTGACCAAGATAAATATATCATATCAGAGCATCGCAGAGTTTCCGTAAAATAATTCTAACATTAAAAAAACATTGGTCGTTATAGTGGATATAAGATACGTGTGCTAGAAGTTTATCATAGAAAAACTATAGTGTTTCAAATGAAGAACTCATTTTGCTCCGTCTCTTTTCTTTTTCCTTATCTTTTTTTTTTTTGTAAAGACTCATGAAGATATTATTCTTTTTTTTTTGTCAACCATGAAGATATTATTCTAATACGGATGCTCTTACGCTTTCAGTTTTCCATTTATCCCTTAAAAAATTCAGAAACATTGCAAAATTCTTGTAAGAAGTTATTTTGTTGGATATAATTTTACAGTAGAAAATTTTGTTTTTAGTTTCGGTCAAATGACTAATTATTAACCTGAAAGTTAAATGATTTTGAATAACTTGATTTATGCCGACTTTTTGTTGTTACCATGTTAAGTTTGATGGCTTCCAACCTAAAACCAATCGGTAATAAGTGGATTGACTCATCTATCTTATATATTAGGTAGGATCTCTTCCAACTACCGATGTGTAATACTTTGTGTCTAATAAATATATACATTGTACCACGCGGTTAAGATCTGCGGCGGATGCACAAAACCACGAGAAAGAGACGAAGAAGTGTGTGCCGTAGTGAAATCGGAGTTTACGACGTCCCACCGTGGGTCTCCCACGAGTCGCTAATCATACTTATATAAAACATAAAGTACTCAACACTGATATGCAAATTTAAATTAATAAAACAAAAAAAATCTCAATCTAAAATCTAACCCTTAAAATGTAACATGTTAGAACATTTTGTTGATAAACCATAAAAATTATCTAACACATGGTTACCGAATCAATATATATTCTTTTAAATTGTTAAATTATATAAAATTTAATTAATAAACTTCATATTAACCTTTATATTGATGATTAATTAAAAAATTTACAAAAAATATTTTTTGTACATTTTTAAAATTAATTTATTAGATCAAATTATGATGTAGACTACAAAATAAGTCTACAAAGTAGATTTCTTTGAAATTCTACATATATTTAGACTTTTTTTGTTACGTGTAGACTCATGAACGACAGAATCGTAAAATAATTTTCTAGTTTTTTGTTTGGTCATAAGGGTTAAATAATAGTTTACCATTTTTTAGGTTGGTTTTGCATTTGATTGAATATGTGTGTTACTTTTAGGTTTAAAATGAATATTTGGGTTGTTTTTGGCAAATTCCTCTCGTTTAAAATTGGATGGTTACAATCTTTTTACTGATTTTTTTTTTTAAATATACTTGTAATATATGCCAAAAAAATATTGTATACCAAAATTTTTGTATCCAATTATTTCTATCAAAAATTCCGATTGAGATTGTACTCCTATAATTCAACACTCGACATTGTTTCAAATTAGTAATGCTGATTTTATTCTTTTTAATACTAATAACTAGATCTCGACCCGCGTAACCGTGCGGATGTTTGTTTTCATTTACTTTTATATAAACATTTTTGTTTTCAATTCTAAATTGGTATATATTATAATATATATATAAGGTATGTCTATCAATTTTTAAAACATAATAATTTTATCATTTTTTAAAATTGAATTGGTTGTTTCAACCTTTCACAAGTTATTAAAAAATTACATTTTTAGCTTCATAGATTTATATTATCGAGTATATTAAGGTTGTTCAAACATAATAATATTAGAGCATACTATGGTACATTTGGAAGGGTCGGAATAATAAAGTTTTTAGTAATATTGATGTTGACCCGAGAGAAACGCTAAACTTAGCTGAATTGGAATCAACACTTTGGGCGGAGGCACAAATTGTTAATGATTCCAGGATGGCCCCTGAAGCGCAGTTCAGAGTTAACTCACAGACTACAGGAAGATGGTGTTTCATTGACGGTTCTTGGAAAGACAAGGATTATTTCTCAGGACAAGGCTGGTTCAGCACGCTTCCGGAGTTTGAGGGTTTGTTAGGGGCAAGAAATGTAAGGGCAAGTCTTTCACCTCTTCATGCGGAGTTGGAGGCTCTAATTTGGGCAATGGAGTGTATGAAGAACTTACGACAGTACCGGGTCACGTTTGCAACGGATTGTTCTCAATTGGTGAAGATGGTTTCTGAACCAGAAGAATGGCCGGCATTTGAAAGCTACCTGGATGACATTAAGTTTTTGAGAAGAAGCTTTACCAACTCAGAGATTGTTCATGTTCCAAGGACGGAAAACATAAAGGCGGATCGCTTGGCACGTAGTGCTCGGACACAACCGTCTTTCGTCGTACACATGGATGCGGAGTTACCACATTGGTTTACAGAGTCTATATGAGTCTGTAAATTTTCTTGCTGTCAAAAAAAAAAAAAAAAAAATATTAGAGCATACTTGTTCTCCATCAAATAGATTGTTTCAAACTTTCACATGTGTTTATTTCTTCTTATATTTTTTTTTTTGTTTGTTGGATTAGTATTTCATTATTGAATAAATAAATAGAAATAGAATTTGGAAAATATTAAAATATTATCATCTCCAAAGATAATCAAACATTTCACAAAATAAAAAAGTTAACAAAAACTAAACTTAAAGCTTCGTGTATAAATTTTATAAAGAATTTAATTAAACATTTAATTATATTTTGTAAATGAACTATATACAAAACACAAATCAATGTGAAATCAGTTTAGTTTTAAAAATGTATCTGATTAGGTGTAGAAGTCTCGAGAAATATTTATGCTCCTTGCAGTCTCTTTCAAACACGATGATACATGATATGGAAGTAAAAATTGATAACAGAATTTCCAGATCACGTTTTTTTGCTTGGAAATCATTGATGTTATTTAGTTTCTATAATGTAGCAATATTGTGTTATAGACATATTATTTAGTTCCTATAATCTAGAAAGTAAGCTATTTAGACCTATAATAATGATAAGATTAGAGATTAAATGTAACATGACTTTCTAGTAATAAATCAATTAGGTCCATTTTAAAAAAAATCACACATGAATCAATGTTGTGACTTCTGTTTTAATATATAAATGATCGTTCATTATAGCTATTCTCTCCGTTGTTGTTGCCATAATAATCCCACAACAATATAAAAACACTGGAAACCGAAACTCAGCAGAATAGAGTCTTGAAAAAAATGCTGGCAAAAAACTATAGTTTGCAACACCAAGATCTCCCAAAATCAAAAGTGCATTGGAGAATGGATCCAAGGAAACAAGAGAAAGAACGCCGAATAAATATTCCAAGAAAAAAAAGATGGAACACCAAGACACAGATTATTCTAATCAGTGTCATTTAGCTAAAAACGTAAATAAATATCTATCACGAGGGAACCGAACCATCAAATAAACCATGCTAGTTCTTGCTTTTTATAAGGTTTAATCCAAACTTTCAAGCCCATACACAATGGGCTTTTATATATAATCAGTAAGCCCAGTTTCTTTAAAACCCTAGTCCTTTTCTTTAAAGCCAGGGAGAAACTCTTTGTTGTGCGGCTCTGCGAAAACTTGGAAAATGGGTAAATCCTTCTTCTCATCTCTTCTTTTAGATCCTTTCTCCTTGCCCTTTAGATGGATTTAGCGTTTCAACTGATGTTTGTGTTATGGATCTGTAATTACGAACTAATATAATAATTTAGATGGATTTTGGTGAACACTAGGTGCTTACAAGTATGTGTCTGAGCTATGGAGGAAGAAGCAGTCCGACGTCATGAGGTTCGTGCAGAGGGTTAGGTGCTGGGAGTACAGACAGCAGCCTTCGATCGTCCGTCTCGTCAGGCCTACTCGTCCCGACAAGGCTCGTCGTTTGGGTTACAAAGCCAAACAGGTGATTTTAGTTCTGCTTCCACAAAATGTTTTTTTTTCTATAAAACATGACTTTATTGGTAAAAGGATGAGATCTTGGAGTGTAGATAATTACAACTTGTTTGATATTGCTGTGAAGTTGCGTTGTTAGTTGGGAGATATTGATGCATTGATGTTTATTGTGTTTTTTTAAACAAACATTTATTCTTACTCACTCGCTGGATTTACACTTGTCTGAAAATGTAGCTGGTACCTTGAATTCTGTTACTAATCGTGTTGGGATTTTAATGTATGACAGGGATTTGTGGTGTACCGTGTCCGAGTGAGACGTGGTGGACGCAAGAGGCCAGTGCCAAAGGGTATTGTGTATGGTAAGCCCACAAACCAGGGAGTCACCCAACTCAAGTTCCAGAGGAGCAAACGTTCCGTTGCTGAGGAGCGTGCTGGAAGGAAACTGGGCGGCCTCAGAGTCGTCAACTCCTACTGGCTCAACGAGGATTCGACCTACAAGTACTACGAGATCATCTTGGTTGACCCGGCACACAACGCAGTGCGTAACGACCCGAGAATCAACTGGATATGCAACCCGGTGCACAAACACCGTGAGCTCAGAGGACTTACGTCTGAGGGAAAGAAGAACAGAGGACTGCGCGGAAAAGGTCACAACAACCACAAGAACCGCCCGTCTCGCAGAGCAACCTGGAAGAAAAACAATTCTCTTTCCCTTCGTCGTTACCGCTGATTGCTCTTTTGCTATCGTCATCTTCGTCTATGTTTCATCTTGTTGGTGTTGTTTTATCTATTGCGTGATGACTTTTTTTTTTTGCAAATTTTGGAGACTATACAATTGCCTTCGGATTATGGTTTTAAACGAATACCTTTATATTTGCTTGCGTTAATGTTTCAGCGTTAGTTCAGTTTTAGATTTTATCTTCTTGTTTGCCAAACCCAATTCACAAATAGATCTTATAATATGAATATATGTACACTTGAAGATTATATGTGGTTATTCCATAAAACTCTATACTTTTTTAACAATATTGTGAAATTGTAACAAAAATAACAAACTAACTAGGTGATAACAAATGAATTTAAAGAAATTATAATTTTAAATATATAGATATTAGAAAGATAAAAACCGTAGACACAAATATTACATATTATTCATGTTAAGGAATTCAACGAAATTGTGGATATGTAAATAAAGTAAGTTTTAAAGTTTTTTAAAATAGTAACACCATAAATCACGTATACAATCCCTAGTTGATCTAAAGATTAAAAAGAATACAACTCCAATATTACACCATAAACATTTGTGATCCACTTGATTAGTAAATTGTTAACAAAAGCTAATCAACAAACGTATCAAAATTGTATTATTGTTATAACAAAATTGTTAACAAAAACTATTGTTAATTTTAAAATCGGAAATAAAAACATTTGACTTCCCATAAACAATCATGTCATCAATATCTTCGTAATATATGTATATTGGAAGGAAATCGACATTAAACATCACACGAACCAGATATTGCATATGCAAACTGATGAATAATCACCTGTATATTAATCGAGTAACATTTGAAAAGATGTAACCTCAATTTTGTATTAATTAAAATAGACCCCAATGCATAGGTGGCACTCAATTAGGTAGTCAATTACATTCAATTGAAAAATAAGTAGGTCCACATTCGATTTTTATATGTTGTTAGATACATAAGTTGGTCAAACTATATGATATAATGATATGATCTGTTATTTTCTTTCCTTAAATCAAACCTACAGAATTACCATAAATGACTAATATATATATGACAATTAATGATTTTAATAATAAAGATTTGATAACAATTTATATCTCCTCCATCATTTTTTGTTTAATTTTATATTATTAAAATAAATTAAACAATCAAATTAGCTATAAAAGTAAAATTTAGATTTTTTCGTATATGTTATATTTTGAATTTTTAAAAAGACAATAAATGACTAAAACTATTAAAATTATTATGTTAAAAATTAATGATCAATGGTTTAACATTTTTATTATAAGAAGATACACATGATTTTAAAACCATATGAGTAAAAAATATCATTTAATAATAAAATAAATATATATATATATATAGATTAAACACTATATACCATAGGATTACATAAATATTTTAATATTAAAAGTTTCAATGAATTTTCAAGAACATTTATAAATTATAAACTTATTAAAGATTGAAAATTGAAAATTTTGTTATCGATGATTTAAATATTTTGTTATAAAATGATATGAATGATCATAGAACCGTATGATTATAAATTCTTATTTAATAAATAACTATATAAAATATACTATTCTTAGAAAAATAGGTTGGTACATCTTAACTTATATTACACTTTTTATTAAACTAACTATCGAATTGATAAATAACGTACCAAAAAATGTTTTGCACTTTCCTTAAATAAAAGCTAGGAAATTACCTAATATGATTAACATATATGTGAAAATTAATTATTATGAATAATAAATATTTGATAACAATTTTTGTATCTTAGTTCTTTTTAAAAATTTTATATTATTAAAAGATATTAAAAATCACATTAAATATATAATAAAAAATATTTATATTTTTTTATATGTTATATTTTGAATTTTTTAAAACGTCTATAAATTATTAGAAATTTGAAGATCACCACTCTTAAAATTTTGTGATCAATAGATTATTTTTTTGTCATAATAAGTTACAAATAATCATAAAATTATATTAATATGAACTTTTATTTAATATTATAAGAAGATACACATGATTTTAAAACCATATGAGTAACAAATATCATTTAATAATAAAACATATATATATATATATTAAACTATATACCATAAGATTACATAAATATTTTAATATTAAAACTTTCAATGAATTTTCAAAAACATTTATAAATTATAAACTTATTAAAGATTTCACATTGAAAATTTTGTTATCGATGATTTAAATATTCAGTTATAAAACGATATGAATGATCATAGAAGTGTATGATTATAAATTTTCATTTAATAAATGACTATATAAAATATACTATTCTTAAAAAAATAGGTTGGTTCATCTTAACTTACATTATATTTTTTATTAAACTAACTATCGAATATTCGAATTGATAAATAATCTACCAAATATTGTTTTTGCACTTTCCTTAATTAGAAGCTACGAAATTACCTAATATGATTAACGTATATATGAAAATTAATTATTATGAATAATAAATATTTGATAACAATTTTGGTATCTTTGTTCTTTTTTTAATTTTATATTATTAAAAGATATTAAAAAATCACATTAAATATATAATAAAAACATTTATATTTTTTCTTATATGTTATATTTTGAATTTTTCAAAACGTCTATATATTATTAGAAATTTGAAGATTCTCACTCTGAAAATTTTGTGATCAATAGATTATTTTTTTTGTTATAATAAGTTACAAATGATCATAAAATATAACGCATATGAATTTTTATTTAATAAATATTCAAACTAAATAATATATATATATATATATACTAAAGATTTAAAGCAACAAGATTGGCTGATCAATTTAGTTGTCCAGTTGAAATCTTTCAAAAGTATGTGAAAGACTAAAGTCAAAGTAAATATGGATTTAGAATAGTAGTTATATTTTACTAACCAAAAAAAACCGAACCGAATCGAAACCAACCCGATATCTGGATTGAACACCCCTAATCCAAATGAAGCCAAACTATTGTTTCATTCTCCAAAATATAACAAAAATAATAACTTAATTCCGCGCAAGGCGCGGATCTTATCCTAGTAAGTCTATTAAAGTATATTAAAAATTCTAAATTCAAGGTCTTGGTGCTTAGTTAAGTGATTGCATCAATTTATTATGAATTTTCCTTTTGAATTTTATGTACTTTGTAATATCAATAAATTATGATTTATAAGCGCAATATCAATCCATTTGAATTTATGTACTTCGTAATATCAATTTGTTTGAATTAATATTGCGCAAGTAATGACAACAATGCATGGATCTTTTTTCACGGATGATAAATCATAATGACATTGATATACACATTTTTAATATTAATAAAATATATTATTACATTGGAACAAATATATTTTAAAATATATTCAAAATTATATTATTACATTGATATACACATTTTTAATATTAAAAAATTGTAACGAACGAGTTTTGTAAAGAATAAAATTTTAGAAATTTAACAAACAATATAAAAATAAAATGTAATAATATAACTAAATGTAAAAAAACTTACAATTAAATAATATATAATATTGTTGAATGAATTTAAAATTATAGCTGGAGATGAAAAATATAATACTACCCCAAAACAATATTTGATGTCATGGTTGGAGTAATATCAATAAATTATGATTTATAAGGGCAATATCAATGAGTTTGAATTTATGTACTTCGTAATATCAATCTGTTTGAATTAATATTGAGAAGGTAATGACATGATTATCATTTATAGCGATGATTGTCATTATCATAATGACATGATTATGATTTGTAATGTATTATAAGAAACAATAACAGTCTTTATTTTGGTCAAACATATTGAATTGCATTGATATATATATATATATATTTAATATTAAAAAATATATATTTTACATTAGAACAAATGTATTATAAAATATATTTAAAAAATATATTATTACATTAAAGTTATATTACTTCAGTGTTAAACAAATATATCATTACATTGATATACACATTTTTTGATATTGAAAAAAATTGTAACTAATGACTTTTGTAAAGAATAAAATTTTACAAATTTAACAAACAATACAAAAATCAAATGTAATAATATAACTAAATATAAAAAACTTACAATTAAATACTATATAATATTGTTGTATGATTTTAGAATTATAGTTGGAGATGAAAAATATATTATTACACCAAACAATTATTTAATGTCATGGCTGGAATAATATCAATAAATTATGATTGATAGACGTAAAATCAATCCGTTTGAGTTAATATCGCGCAAGTAATTACATGATTACGATTTATAGCTGTGATTGCCATTAACATAATGACATGAATATGATTTGTAATGTATTATAGAAATCAACAACCATCTTTATTTCGGTTAAACATATTTAATTGCATTTATATTCTCATTTAATATTAAAAATATATATATATTATTAGAACAAATATATTCTAAAATACATTAAGAAATATATTATTATATTAGAGTTATATTACTTCAGTGTTAAAAAAATATATCATTACATTGATATACACATTTTAATATTAAAAAAATTGTGACTAATGACTATGTAAAGAATAAAATTTTACAAATTTAACAAACAATATATAATTAAATGTAAAAAAGCTTACAATGAAATACTATATAATATTGGTGTATGAATTTAGAATTATAGTTGGAGATGAAAAATACAATATTACACCAAAAATTATATAATGTAATGGTTGAAGTAATATCAATAAATTATGATTTATACTATGCATATAAAATGAAATATATACTACAATGACTTTGTAGGTTTATTTGGCAATGGCATAATATGTAATTACTCTAGACAAAAGAGGGTTATTCAATAAAGGATGTGAGGTGCATTGTAGTGTTGACACCTAAGAAATGGCAAAATTGTTAATCATACATGAGGTTAAGATTTATTTTTAAAAGTGCTCTTCAAATAATATAAAAGGAATATTGCGAAGATTAGTATTCCTAATACATTATTTGCAAAGTGATTTTAACACATGTATTTTTTACAATCATTTTCACCAAATTAATGGACATGGCATGCTAAAATGATGACATGAATTATGTTTAAAAGTGACATGGAAAATTATATTTAATGCTTTTGGTAAACTCTTTAGAGTATGATAATAAATTATACACTATCATTAATATAAATCTATTAAAATATGTCATTAAATAATAAAAAAATATATTTTAAAATTTTCGAAGATTAAATATTTCTTTATTTGAAATAATTATACAGTTTATAACTAAAAATATTTTCAATTGTTTTTGAAATTTAAAAGAAAATTATAATTATTAATGGTAATATTATTAGTTTCTTTTATATATCTACGAATTTTAGAAACACTGTTTAGTTTTATTTTCGATAATTATATAAATTTTACATCAAATTTATGTTAATTTTATACAAGTTAATTTAATATATTTTATCCAAAATAAACAAATTAAAAAAATCTATCTAAGATTATAATTTTAAATATATGCATATTTATTCTTCAATATAATTTAAGGTTAACAAAATTACTTATTTTATTTTGATTTTATTTTTAATTAAAATACTAATAAGAAAATCATGAAATATGGAAACTAATAAATTTTATTTTAAAATATAATTTAACTTTATTTTTTTATTACTGCACATGGTGTAGAAAAACACCTAGTTGTATATTATATGACGTAATAGAAAATGGACCAAATGATGATTAAGATAATTTTCATTCCTAAATGGGATCTTTTTCAATGTCAGAAATGTTGATATTTAGTTATGAAAAATAACTTATGGTGACAATTTTTTGCATGACCACCAATATAATTTTTTTTCACAATCTTATGTATTCAAAATGATTAAATACATGTTTTAGCTAACAACAAAAAGATTCAAATTTACAGAATTCGTAACGGACATGCATGGTGGATTAAAACAATTTAACAAAATTGAAACAATAGAAAAAAAAACAAATCCAAAATAGTTAAAAAAACAGAAGCTGAAAAGAGTAAATCAGAACAAAGCTAAGCGAAAGTGAATCCTCTAAAAAGTCCTCAATTCAGAACTTCCAAACCATTTTTGTCAAACTTTTCCTTCTTGATTCGAGTAGAAATACTTGTTTTCGTAACCGGGTTATGATAAAAAAAAAACTCTTACTCCAAATTCACAACGGGGCCTCCTCTACGTTTAGCTGGGGTTAAATCACTTGGATCAACTTCCTACAACGACCCTCCCAATAATATTTGGGATCCCTTTGTAACACAGACATAAAACAACAAACATTCAGTATAGTACCATTGATGAGCAAAGGCCTCTCATTCAGCGCAAAACAGAACACCATTATAGTAACCTCTGGTGCGTCTGAAATGACAGAGTAAACTACATACATAAAGTTAAAACTATATTATTATTCTAAGCACCTAAACTATAGGAAAACATGTAATAAACCATGCCTTAGACTAATACTTTTTGGGGATTTTGGTGTGTGGAAGGCAAGGTTGGTGATTATCTTCATCACTTTGTACGTGATAATACAATAAAAACGATCGAACTTTCTTTGTATATAATTGTTTAGGGGGATTGATTGAAATGAGTAGATGTGTTCAAAAAAATCTTATTTATATACTGAGTAATTAGGGTATAGGGTTAAATTTTGAAATCATATCAAATCATATTTATTATTTTCCCGTATTGAAATCCCACTAATGCATGCATATTCAAAAATTAGTATCCCAAAATTTGCGCTAAATATTACATAAATATTTTCCATTACACACAATATAACCAATACGCGGGACACAAATTATGTAAATACTTTCCTTAAAACACAATATAATCAATACACTTGCTACAAATGCATATATAATATATATCGCTGTAATAAATACATGGCTGTAATCAACAACATTGCGTATATACTTGCCTTCTATTCACCCACTGATGCAGCAAAAGAATTGATGGAAATCAAAATTAATTTAATGTACACTTATTTAGAAATCGACTTGAACACTACTCCAAGTTCGTACAACTAATAAGACCCAATGAATGTTATGTGGCTGTAGGTATGGAGTATGGACTTGAATTTGGTCTAAGCAATATAATTAACAAATTCAAGTTGTCATACTGAACTTGAAATGTTTAGGTTCGTAAAATAGTCTTGCTAATGTGAAACTATCAATATATATATATATATATATATATATATCTTAATTCATATGTGATCAAAAATTGTTATGACTGTGGCTTATTAGAATATTTTCTCACGAACGTGACAATTAGGAAGATCACTTGTTCATGATAGTGATTGTTAGAAATAATATTTGTAACACGTTCGTTGTGGTCGCTGGAATTGATATGTCAAATCTATACTATTAAAGGAGAAGAAGTCTTGAAAAATCTACCTATAAAATGTTACTGCACCTTTTCATTAACTAACAATATTTTTGGTCTCACGTAATATTTCCCTAATTATTTCTAACTATACGGTAGTATTAAAGCTCTAACTATATGGTAGTATTAAAGCTGTTATCGATTCATATGCATTTAATAGTATAACATATTAAATAATTACATTTTAAGTATATTAATGACCGTAGCAATCACTTATATTTCCATGAAGATTATATACATTTAATAGTATTACACATCAAATAAATACCATTTCTATATATGATAGCAATGACTTATATTCCCAGCCACGCTTTATAACTTATGGTTTTTCTTCTTTGACCTATGTCATTAATAAACAGCAATAAGCAACTTAGAACATAGTCTTCAAATCGAGTTACAGAAAAAAGACATAGTCTTCAAATCTCAAAATTAAAAATTCAACCAACGAACACCATAGCTTCTTCTCAAAACTATTTGAATAATTTTATACAAACTAGGACTTTGGCTACAAATAAATAAATATTATTATAAAATTAACTTCGAATCTAAATTAAAAGAAAATAGATAAATTTTATATAGATTAACGCTTATAAAAATAAAATAATATTTAAAGATAACAATAAATTAAATTTTGTAAAATATTTCGTGTGATACACTTCTTCTCTAAAATATTTTATCACTTAACATTATGGTTGTTATGCAATAATGTAAGTCTATATTGGGGGTTGGATCTGTTCTTTTTGATCCGGTTTGGCTCGAGTCTATAATTAAAATATCTATATAATATATGTAATTTTGGTACAAAATAGGTTCGGAACAGTTCAGGTATTTGGGATTAGAAAAGACTCAAAGTACCTGAAATCCTGAAAAAGCCAAAACACGAAAATCTAAACAAATACCTGAAACTATTCAAATACCTAAGAATATTCAAAATACCTAAAATCCAAACTTTTATCTGAAGAACGAAAAAATATTCAAAGTTTTATTTGAATACCCGAAATATCATTTTGAGATTTTACCCAAACCCGAAACTATAACCGAAAATCTGAATCAAAAACTTAAAAATTTATATTATACTCAAAACTATCTGAAATACCCAAATATACATAATATACACAAAATATTCAAGTACTTTGGGTACCCGACTCGAATAGAGACTTGCGGGTCCAAAAAAAACCAATATGTACTTTACTCGATTTTGGACCCGAACATGTATTTTTTGTGTTGGTTTCGATTCAGCTTTTTGGATCCGAGAAAAATGCCTATGCCTAAGAGAAAGTTTATAAGAGTGTACATACAAAATCTCACATCAACTAATTCATAAATTATTTAATTTTTAACAAATTTCCTTATTTGATATAATACGACTTTATAACATAATAATATAAAAATCATAGAATATTAATTCATATCAAACTTTTTTATAACCAAACGAAATCCGCGCTTTCGAAGCGCGGGTCAAAATCTAGTTTATATTAAAATTTGATTAAGACAAAAGAAATCACTGTCATTATAATTTTACGATGTGGCCATATACTATAGATGTTGAGCTAATTATATATAATAAGGAGTGGTATTACATGTAATTATTCTAGTAAAATGAGTATTTTTAATGTAAGGTCATGCGAATGATTCTAGTTGTGACATCTAAGCAATCTAAGCAATGGTACTTTGGTTAATCACATGAAGGTAAGGTTATTTTTTATTAATGCTCTGCAAATAATAAGAAAGGGAAGTTTATGAAATAAGCTTCCGTTAGTTACGAAAATATGAATTATTGGCTGTAGCTGCGTTATTTTTTAAAGTCTTGATTTAGATGCTTTAGGAAGGCTGTAGCAAATTAATTATTTATCTTTTCCTTTCTTTCCTATATAAACTTTGTTAAATTTTGTCATTAATATATCATTTAAATATCATTGAGTAAAAGCTTAATTTTTTAAAAAGATTTTTAAATTATAGATGTTTGATTATATAAATATTATAATATATTACATATATAAAGGTAAAATATTCAGATTATAATTCATAAATTTTAAATCAAAATATATAGTTATGATACATAACTTACATTTTCTTCTATAAATATAGTAAATTGTATTTTTTTTTTCTTATCAAATAAATAACTATTGACCATTGATGTTTTAATTTTAAAATAGCTAAATATAAATTCTAGAGGTACAACTAATATTGCTACACATAAATTTTACAGTAAAAAATCTACAGCTATAGTTCAACCATTCAGTCACATTTTATTTTTATTTAATTTTTACAGTTACAGAAGATACATTTACATCTTGGAGAATTATTGAGAGATAAATTTATGTAGAGTTTATAAATTTTAAAAGTTGATGAATTTTAAAAGTAACTCAAACACACAACAATACACGCGTCCAAACCAAGAAGCTCTACGAGACACGTGTCAATAACAGAGACTTTATGCAGGCATCGTCATCTCCGCAGCTTTACACCGCCGTGCCTCTGTTCCTCCGCCGTGCTATCATCTTGAGTTGATCTTCTTCAGGTTTGAGCCTTTGTGAAAGTATGGCTGCCTCCCAAATTCGTCGAATTCCAAGCTCCATCTGTCTCCAAACCGATTCAGTGATTACTGGATATAAACTCAAGATGAAAGTTGAATCAATCAATGAACGGATTCTTGACAGGACGCTTCATAGAAGCCCCAACTCTACTTAACCCGACAGCAAATTGATCAACTTGAATCAACAAACTATTCACCCTTCAATCAACCCACTTAACTCCACTTTTAACGACTTAGTAAATCCAAAAAGAGTAAGATTTATGATTGATTAAAGAGGAATAGGCATGAACCAGCAACAAAAGAATCAGTTTTGAAATCAACCGGGATTTAAAGTAGTTCACGGAACTTGAAGAGGGAAACTCGATCTCAAATCAAAGAAAGATAAGAGTGAAGAACAACTTTGAAATAAGATCGAAAACACAACAAAATATTCAAAACGAAAAAGAAAATTTGCCGAGCAAAAACATGATTCAACCTTTCGGTTGAAGAAATATCTTACAACAAAAACAAACAAGCTAATTTCTTCCTCCCTCTGAAAGATTGGTGTGTGTTAAGAGGGAAGGGAAGATAAGAGAGAATTCTCTCTCTATCTAGGGAGAAGAGAGAGAGCTACTTCATGAATTTATGTTATTTGTTTTCTATCATTCATTTTGTAAATTAAATATATGGTTAAGAAATTATAGAATTTAAAATAAATTTTAAAAATAAACAAATACTTAAAATTTAAAAATAAAAATTTTAAGAATAGTTTTAAAAAGAATTTAGAATTTCAAAATAGAAATAAAATTTTGAAAAAGTTGTAAAAATTGAAAAAATATTCAAAAATATATAAAAAGTTTGAATTCAAAACGTATAATTAGAAAAATATACAATTTTTTTTAATTTAGTGATAAAACAATAAAATATAATTATAGATTCAAAAAAAGTAATTATATAAAATGTAATGGATTATAATTTGAGTTGAACGAGCAAAAGATATTTAGCGAGAATGATTATTTTGTTTTCTAGACTTTTCTATCACATAGATTTTATAAATCTCATAGATACACATGATATTTTGAAAGTCATGTTTTATGAGTAAAAATTGAGAGAATTCATCTTCCAATAACAATATACTTATTTAGAAATAGAGAATAAAAAATAACTAATTTTTTTTGAATAACAAGAGATTTTAATAGATTTTGAAATTTCCAAACCAATAATAACAAGGGATTTTATAAAAATTGTTAAAATCAATAAACAAATAACAAAGAAATCCCAAAATTTTCAAAGTTCACCAGAATTCATTTGCCAATAACTTTCCCCTTAAAATACTGAAGATTAAATTCTACATAAATATTTTTACGCTTACCGTTCAGCCAATCACCACTATTGTGATGAAGTCTTTTTTACATAAAGTGTTTTGATATAAAAAAAATCCATAAAATCTTTCAAGGAAATACTCTTATCTTTCAGTTTCCATATTCAACGGTCTTTTTTTCTTGGGAAATTTACTAATTTGGAATAATTTATCTTAGCTATTGTCCCCTTAGAAAAAAATCAACTTTTGACAGTTTTTGACTATGACTACCCTTACACTTTGTAAAAATTCATATAAATTAATTGAGAAGCAAAAAAAAATAAATAAAAATACAGAACATGATCTTAACATACATGAGTACTTATGAAAAATATATTGGTGAAAAATTATGTTTGATAGAGGAATTTTAATAACTCCCTAAAACTTGTAGAAGATCTGATCTTCCATTTACGGTGAAATAGATGGTAGAATCTGCTAAGAAAACTACAATCTACTGGAGTTAGAAAACGTAACTTGCCAAATTTTCATCCATCTACCATAGTAGAAAAACAATCTACTATTCCTACTACTTTCTAAAAAATAGCAGATCCGGCGGTCTTCTTCTTAGTCTTTCTTCTACTACATGTAGTTTCTACATTATGCTAATTTCGCTTTTAACTATTGTCAGTAGAATGTTTGCTCTACGTTGTCTTCTATATCTTTCCACTGGTAGAATCCCGTTTCTGCCAAATTTGTTTCAAAATTCCAAAAATTAAGGTCAAAAACGGTTAGTAGATATTTGAAGGATCTTGAAAGTATTTTCTTTACTTTTTTAATTTTTTTTTTACCAAATATTGACTGCAAATCGTTTTTGGAAGTCTTCTTCCTCAACGATCTCTTCTATGTTTCTTCTCCTTTCTGTTTTGTCAATCTAGTTTACTAAGATGCATATCTATTCTTCTTGTGGTTTGTGGAACTCATCAGTTAGAAAGGGATGGAGTTTTCTTGCTGATAAAGCAAAAGGAGGTAGGTTACTGAATTTGGATGGAAGATCAACCATTGAGAAGCTAAAGTTAATGGTTTCTGATGACTTTGGAATCGATCTAACCCTGGTCAATCTCGAGTTAAGCTACTTACCTTATGAGTTGATTAATACTCTTGAGTCTCCTCCGGTTATCATCAGCAACGACCGGCAAGTTAAAAAATTTCTAACCTATGTGAGGACCAAACCTTCCACGCGCTTGTGTGTGTGTCTTCAGTCAAAGGATGAGAATCTCAATAGGAAGGCACGTGTAAACTTGAATAACCAAGCATCTGGTGCGGCCATAATGGAGGGACATACGAATGAAAATTCAGATGTGAATTCTGGTGAAACCAATTTCGACGAACAAGACATTGAGCGGGATGAAAGTGATGATGAAAAGTTGTGTGACATAAAGGGAAGCAAGGGACATAATGTACGATTTGCTTTGTTGGATATTGTGAAGAAGTGTCAATATTTTAGCAGTAAAATGTTACTAAAGGCGACATTCGAAATCTGTGCAATGAAACATAATTTCAACTATAAAGTCGTCAGATCGGATACCAAAATTTGGTATATTCGGTATGCAGATGAAGATTGCAGCTGGCGAGTTCGTGCAGAAGGGTTAAAAGGTTCTTCATATCTCATTATCAGAAAATATGTTGCTGAACATTCATGTGCTCCATCAGCAAGGAACAAATCTGTAAGGACAGCTTCAGCAAAAACAATTGGTAATCTGATTATGCATAAGTATGATGGTGTGAAGGCGGGGCCAAAATGTAATGATATCATTGAGCTTATGCGTGGTGAGCATGGGATCGAGGTGTCCAAGTCTTTAGCGTGGGATGCGCGTGAGTATGCTATCAACACAGTGAGAGGCATTCCAGAAACAGGTTATGCGAAGATTCCCAAATACTTGTACATGATGAAGGAAGCTAATCCTGGGTCACATACATCTTACGAAACTGACAAGGATGGGAGATTCCGATTCCTTTTCATCTCATTTTGGTCAGTGTGTCCGAGGTTTTTACAGAGCCATTTGAAGAGCAAATTCAAAGGTGTTTTACTAGTTGCTACTGCTTTGGATGGAAACTCAAATTTATATCCACTTACATTTGGAGTCATAGGTTTAGGGTCTACTTAGGTTTAGGGTCTACTTAGGGTATAGATACTGTCCAATAACATCCAATAATATCCAATAAAATCATAAAAGAGTACATAATCTAAACAAGCTCCACAACATCAGAAGTTATTGTCTTTGGAGGTGTGTACTTTGACATTCGCAACATCAGCTCGGGATCGTTTGCAGCTTCCCAAAGATCATATGCAATCTTCTGTCTGACTTCACAAATGTTGTCGTCGTTCACCAGTGTGAAATCCAAGCCTAGAGCGTGACACTCGATGAATTTCAGTGCATAAACTCCACAGTCATTACTACTCTTGTTTATGAATGGCACTGGCACATACACGACTTTATATTTAACGACGTTGAGATGCTTCTTGTTCTCAGCTGACTGGACAGCTTTTACAATCCGAGGGATAAGATTCGCAAAAGGCTCCACATCTTTATGGTGTTTCTATCCGGCACAATCAAAGACTTCAATCGTTCGAGTAACGAAATTAACGCACATAGAGATCCAGTGGTTACCGTGGACAAAAACAGGAACATACATACGGCTGACGTCCACATCCCACACAAGTCCCGTTCTTCCATGAGGAGGAAGTTGACCTGTCCCGTAGTCGTGTAGCAACCCTTCTACTTTAAACTTAGTCTTGTCCTTTTGAAAAGTGGCGTATGAACACTTCATTTGGTTACTGAAAACGCGGCTCATGAAAGCGACCATGTTTGCCTTCCATCTTCCCAATGTTGTCCTCTCCCGGAATAAGAATAACATGGCATCAATTTCCTGAAAAAATCTTATTACCTTCTACACACGACCTAAACGAAAAAAATATAAAGTACAGAGTTATATTTTCTTACATAGTTCTCTAACCACTCTGTAGGTCCAACTATACGTGCTGACATATCTTTTGTAAACATTGAAGGTCCAATCTGAAGTTCCCTGTGATTAATATCCCGAAGATATCAGCTGCTTTGCTATTAAATTTTTTTAAAAATAAGGGAAAAGGGAAAAACTCACATGGAAGTTAAGGACCACTCAACGAGTTTGGCTCAAGATTCTTCGGGGACGAAAACCAAAGATTAATCCTTATCTTTTACACGATCGTCAGGCAAATCTCTATCCCGTAAAAATGGCAGTGAGGTTTCCTTGGGCTTGAATGAAATCAGTGGGGTTTCCTTGGGCTTCAATGAAGTCGGTAGGGTTAACCATTCCATTGGGTCATCAACCTTTGCTTTTTGGGATGGATCAAATCCTTTCACATATGAATCTTGTGTAAGATTTCCCATTGTCTTCCATAAATAATCTTGTGTACCCATCTCTAGATCAATGTTAGACGATTGGGAGACAGATACATTATGCAAATTCCCATGAAAATCAGACATTTCTACATCGTCTAATTTTTCATCCTGTTAATAAAACAACCCAAAACAAAATTAATACACGACCGTGAATATCATACAATCAAAGCGGCACAAAATATTACAAACTTTTGTTTGAGAAAGGTATTCACTTAGCTAAAATATTACAACATGTTACGCAACATTACAAACGGAACTTCATTTCTTGTTTACCTTTCTTTTAGGACGAGGGCTAGGCATTGCCAAAGGTTGGGGCCTCTCGGATGCAGGGACATCATTTCTTGAAACTATAGCTGCTGCCACTGTTTGCATGAGCTGTGCAATCTCACTGTCAAGCTTGTCATAGCGATGATCCACATGCTTCTTAACCTCTTCCTTCATTGAGTTGAAGGAGGTGTTGAATAATCCCGTGATAAAAATCTTCGTTTGATCATTGAGACAAGTGTTCTGTTCTGCCGCACGTTGGCAAAGTAGTTGTCTCTTCCTAGACTCACAACCGGGATCCTTTGCCTTCCTCGTGACCCTTCTTTTAGCTACAGGCTCAACCTGTTCTTCTTTTTCAGATACTTCTAGTTCACCTTCCACGGCAACCTCATCTTTCCCATCTATCTGATCTTGACTAGCTTCCACAGCAACATCAACCTTCTCATGTAGCTGATCTTGAGTCCGCATATCTTCCTCAACTTGCCAAACGAATTTGCTCCAATCAAATTTTGCATTGATCAAGGAAATAATTTTGTCAACTCGTTCATCTTTCTTCTCATCATCCCTTTTGAATCTCACACTAGCACGACATCATTGTTTCCGGTATCAGATATGAATGGAAACACAACTGCTTTCTGTAAATACAAAAACAAAGAACATCAGTATTTATAAGTTATGAACAAGTAAATAAATTTGATGTTTATGTTCACCTTTCCAAGTGCAGTCTCTAGAGCAGTGATATCATGATAAGAAACCTTTCCATTTCCATACCAGTTCTGACATCTCACACTGGTTATGCCTTCCTTGTACTTTTGACCCAGCAAAGTCCCAATGTCTGGAATCGCCTCCATAAACCAAATCTGTAGGGCATAGGAGAATCCATCTAATACATAATTGTTCTTCTTCAACTTGAACCTTGCTTTCTTTATGGAATCCAGAAGCAGATTGTAAGCATGAAGACCCCACGGATACTTCCTCAGTTTATCAAAATCCATCACTAATCTTATGTATGCATGAGGGATATTGATCTTCTCATCCTTAGCCATCAGAAAACAAATAACACAAAGGTATACTAGTCTGACCATGTCCACACGCGACCAGTCCTTGCACTCCGTAAGATGCTTCAGCCTAATTGTCTTCATGTCTACTTCTCCATTTTGCTTCAGCAAAGTGCCCCCAAACCCCTTATCATTTCTCCAAGCTTCAAATTCAGTGTCTTTGTCTGCTTCACGTCTGAGACCTATCACAGCGTAGAACTCTTGCATAGAAAACCGAAGAGGCTTCCTAGCAAAGCTAAACCATAACTCGTGACGCTTTGAAATGTCTAGCATTTTGCATATGAAGCTGTGAATAACATTCCCTGAGTATTCGAGTTCATGCTCGTTAATAGCCAAAATCGGACCAAATACAGGGTCTCTCAAAACTTCATTGTACTCATCCTCAAGTTGCTTCTTCAGTAGCCCCGGAACTGTCAACCTACAAGTGTTGTTAATCTTATCAACATGATACTCAGCCCCTGCTTCAGCTATGCATTTTGGAAGCTCAATTTCCATTCTTGCTAACCACAAAAGCACACGGTTACATTTCTCCACATCATGCGCAAAACATAATCACACAAAGGTGCAATAAGGTTAGATCATTGAAGAACTTAAATCAGTTTCTTACATCGAATATATGTTCTAATCAAACCTATTTTCTATTTCTAAAGCATGAACATAAACAAAATCAAAAAAAAAATTGGGGATCTCAAAACCCTAACCTTCAATTACGAAAGGATGAATGGTGTTTGAGGAAGAACAAAAGGAGTAGAGCTATTGGTCACAAAGGCGAATGATTATCTTATTCCGGCGCCGTCGTCGCGTTTTTCATCGACGGAGAGAACAAGGTCAGTGCTTTTGTGAAACCGCAAGGATAGCGAGCTGAGAGGGAAGAAGAAACAGAGAAGAGTGAAAAGGAAACAGAGAAGGGTTCGCCGGCGCTTAAGATTTCATGCCAGAGAGCAAGAGGCCGGGGAGAAGATGACGACCAAGATCGCCATAGGTTACGGTGTGAAGAAGAAAATGGTTTAGTTTCTTCTATTTTTTACCTTTGTTGTTTTTACCATAGGTTACAGTGTGAAGAAGAATATTAATTAGAATTATTTTATCTTAAGGTTTCTAGTTAGATAATTATAAGGGAGGTTTTCGTATTAACACTAACTAATAGTTCTAAGGGGACAACATTCTCAAAAACAATTGCAAGGGGACAATAGTTATGTGTTTTTGGTTCCAAATTAGCAAATTTCTCTTTTTTCTTTGACAAAATTTTTTTTATAGGAGAAACGATTTCGTTTGGTCCCACGAATAGGAGAAACATGATGGGGGTTGTAAATTTGTAATCGTTATCTCCAATGTGTGAACCAAACCACGTTCACTTTTGGTGTTCAAATTAAGTGGACTAAACTTAACTTCAAACGTATAAAGAGTGAAAAACTGCAATGGGAGGAGACGGTGGTGATGAGCCCATAATTCACTTTGTACTCGTTCATGGAGCCAGCCACGGTGCTTGGTGTTGGTATAAACTCACAACTCTTCTTGTCTCCGACGGATTCAAAGCCACCACCGTCGACCTCACCAGTGCCGGCATCAACCTCACCGACGCTAACACCGTCTTCGAGTTCGACCATTATAACCGTCCTCTCTTCTCTCTCCTCTCCGATATCCCTCATCACTACAAGATCATACTCGTGGGACATAGCATAGGCGGAGCAAGTGTCACCGAAGCTCTCTGCAAGTTCACAGACAAAATCTCCATGGCCGTTTACCTCGTAGCTGACATGGTTCAACCCGGATCCACGTCTTCTCCTCATTCAATCGTGAGTGACTCTTTTCTTGACTTATCATGGTTAAAATTAATTCAAGAGGGTATACACATAATCATTAAAAAAAACATTTGCCTTGAGTCCTAATTGGTTTCAATCACTGTTCAAAAACTGGTTTGGCGGTAGTTACCGTTTTGTAGGGATAAGTGTCTAGGTGCGGTCTAGATCGATTTGTAAAAAAGAACTCGGTTTAGAAAATTGGTTTTGTTTTTTCGCTCTAAAATAGAGTTTAGAATAAACATGCTCCAATAATACTCTATTTTTTTTGTTCATTACTTTATTTTCCTCTCTAAATTATATTATCACTGGAGTATTAACTCAAATCTATTATATAGTTACTCTTTTTTAAGGAAATAAATAGAGTAAGCCATTGGATGGCTTACACCCTATTTTATAACAGTGGTTTTGATAGTGACATAGTATTGCTATATGTATTGAAATCTTGTGAATATCTTAAAGATGTATGTGGGAGAAGAAGAAGAAAACATATGGGAGTTTACATACGGTGAAGGCACTGATAAGCCACCTACTAGTGCCCAAATGAAAGAGGAATATAGACGGCATTACTTCTATAGCCAAAGCCCTCTTGAGGTTACCCTCTTACTTCTCTCAAAATGTTTCAGTAATTAATTACAATGAGGTGATCAGATATATATATGGTTGTTGCCTTGTTGGTAGGATGTAATTTTGGCGTCTAAGCTGTTGCGACCTTGTCCTGTAAGGGCTTTGCGAGGTATTGATAAGCTGCCTCCGAACCCTGAAGCAGAGAAAGTTCCTCGAGTTTACATCAAGACTGCTAAAGATAACCTATGTGACCCTATACTCCAGGACCGTATGGTAGAGAAGTGGCCACCATCTCAGTTGTATACACTGGAGGAGAGTGACCATTCTGCTTTCTTCTCTGTCCCAACTACCTTGTTCACTTGTCTCCTCCGTGCTGTATTTTCTCTTCAGCTATAATTACAAACTTCATCTTTGGTTGGACCATATCTCATCCTCTGTACACTCCGTTGATTCAGTGGTAGGAACGGCTTGAGGAAAAACTATTGGAACTTGGAATGTGAGAATATGATTTTATCAAGTAGTTTCTCGGTTAGTATGTGTCTCATTTGAGCTTATACAAGCTTGAAACAAACCATATCACAGTGCTCTCATTTGAGTTTATATAAGCTTGAAACAAACCATATCACAGTGCTCGCAAAGACTCTTGATATCGGACCAAAATAAAATAATCAAACTTGAATTGACTAATCCAAGAAAAATACAAACAAAAAAAAGTTAGTGATCAGAGAGAAAAACTTGATTTTACACTTCAGGAATCTAGGAAATACAAAAAAAAAACAATTGGTTTAAGACAAACAAAAAAACTAGATTTGAGGTACAAAATACAAGACGAGATAGTTTAGGTGGTGTTCTCAAAACCAGAAAGAAACAAAGAGAGAGGTGAGTTATGTATGCCTATTCGATAGAAGTATCTATAAACACTTTGAAGTAAACAAGCAGCTAAGTAGGAAGCTCCTATACCTCTCTCCTCTACATGTGTTGTTGATCAACTCTGCTGAAACAACATAACACTTGTAGTTAAAACCATCTGGATTCTAATGGTAGTATGTTACAGTAAAAGCCAACGAACCAATCTACTAGTCGGGGAAGACTTCGTCGCGCTCATTATCTGCTGAAGACAAATGTCCATGTCCAGAGCTGGTGCTGTTGTGGAACTCTCCTGGTATGTCTTTTTCTTCATCATCCGTTGAGGTTTTGTCGTAAGAGAAGGGTCTCTGGCAAATGCAAGCTTGCGGGTACTCGTGGAACTCACCGCGTCCTGGTTTGAACTCATCAGGATCACCCATGAACCCTCGCTGACAAGATTTCACTTTCTTGGCGAATGTTTGCCACTCCATCTTTTCCCGGTCCATGAACAATGCACTAAGCTTCTTCGCATTTGGCCTTATGGTCCTCTTATGCCCCATGTACCTCCTGCAATCACATACTCAAAAGTGATTATTCTCATGTCAGATGGATTTAATAAAATATACTCCCTCCGTCTCACAAAAATAAATTTTTTTAGTGCATTCACACACATTAAAAAAAAACACATACTATGATCAATATACAGTGAAACCTCTATAATTAATAATGTTGGGACTACACCAAAACTATAATTTTTTTATTAATTTATAGAGATATTAATTTATCGATATACTAATTGAACCAAAAACTCAATTTAAGACTATAAAATTATATTATTTTATAGAGATTTTTAATGTATATTAATTTATAGAGTATTAATTTATAGAGGTTATACTGTATTGTTTTCCGTATTTTTCCAATTTTCAATAACTTTTAGTTAATTATTTTTCTTGAAGTTTACAAAACACCAAAAAGTTCTATCTTTGTGAAACAATTTTTTTCTTTCTAAAACATCTATTTTACTGGAACTGAGTATGTGTTAACACGAGAGAGCTCTAATGGGGAACAAGTAGGGAGGTTTGTTACCTTCGGCCTGCAAGAATCTTGGCCATATTTCCATTATTATTAGTAATAAAGACATCACTTTCGTCACTGACTGTGTAGTCAATGGCAGCAAGGCGTGAAGAGAAGGGAAGCATAGGCTTGAGCTCATCACTGGCAAGCATTTCCTTTGTGTAAAAGTTTGGAAACAGCTCTCTGAGTGGTCTCAGTGTCTTTTCACCGCCATAGATCTCTCCAGAAGCAACATAGATGTATGTGTTATTAGCAAAACCAAGAGCACGCAGCATTAAGCCCACTTCATGAGGGGTAAGTGGGCATTTCCCACGCTTCCTTTCCTCTAGAGGGTCCAGATCCTGCAGTGATTTGCTTAGTGAGATGTTTACAGAAGAAAAGGATTTGGGATTGTAAGAAAGTTATGCAGAAGAGATTGGTGAACTCACAGGCAATGTGTCCCATCGTTTTCTTATCTCTGCTAGCTCAGCTCGCTCTTTTTCACCGCCCCCAAAGTCACAACCAGAGAAGGCTAGCATGTCAGGCTCAAACCTGCAATATACGTATGTAAGGTTATGTACATAACATGAAGATACAGACGTCATGCTTATATCACATGAAGGAAAGACCACTAAGAAGAAATAAGAGGAACAAATCTAAAATGGGAGAACCTCAAGTGGACAGCTATAAAACGTTTGGCCATCTTTCTCATCCTCTTGACCACTTTCATTCCAACTGATTGTATCCGCTTTGTGAATCTTAAAGCGTTATAGTTGACCCTGCAGCGCAGCTTTTGCATGTCTTCGTCCAGATCATTTGCTAGTCTGTAGTCAAACTTTGTCAATTGTAAAACCTGCAAGAAACATGAATAAGCTCCACAAAACTGAAACAAATATAACTTTTGAGTAACTATAGAAACAAATATAACTTTTGAGTGTATAGACATCGAGTGATCATATTAAAGACAGTTTGATTCTTATGTGAAGCAGTCTTACATGTCTCCTCGAGAGAATTGGCAATACTTGGTCGAGATAATACTCAGGGGTAGACTTCCGAGGCACACGCATGGTGTAAGGAGGTTTCTCCATGGACCGCATGACTCTGTCGGGAACTCTCTTTACTATAGTTACATCGTTTGTGAGGGAAGAGATGAACCAGTTAACGTCAAAAATGTCATTGAAGTCACTGCACAATAAACAAATCAACCTTTTAAGTTCCAAAACAAATAAAGATGATGAATTCACATAGAAAACTGACAAGGCAATTCAACATGTTCATTTGCCAAAACTTGTTACCTGTCATCTTTCCAATAAGAGTGGTGATCCAACTCGGGTACAACTAAAGTGGCATTAAGAATCCGTGCAACAACGACTGCATCTGTTATCTGATCATAAAGAAAGCATTCAGTTTCAAAAAGACAATGAGGAATACAAACATGTACACTCATGTATTGGGCATATCATGGCACATTTAATCTTTTGAGATATAAACGTCACTTACTCCTGTTCTTTGCTGGTTGAGACCTCCACTGGCTGCAATCAGCAAATACCCATTAGACTTATGCTCCTGAACAGCAGCTGCATGATGAGAAAACAAATTACCAAATTAGCAAGTTGTGCTTTGTTAAACCAAACTCAAAAAGGGCAGAGCCAAATTCGCAAGTAGATCAATAAAGTCTCAGAACTAGAATCCAAAATCAATTCGAAAAAAGACATAACATTTCACTTTCGAGAGAAGATCTAACACTTACGTGGGAAGCTGTTTCCTCTCTCAGTGCATCCATAGAAGAAGTTGGAATACTTCGACTTCCACACATCAATAGGTTCCTTACGGCTCATATCCTGAACACATCCAATCTCAATAATCAGAAACAGAAGAGTGACTGACTGACTGACTAAAGAAAGGGTATACCAGTAAGCTCCGTTTGCTTAGCTGCTGAGCCCACTCGAGGTGGGAGACAACGTGGCCGGTGAAGAGAGAGATGACACCCAAGGAGAAAAGCATGAAACCGCAAACCCATTTCCACATTACGGTCCTCTTGGGCTGGCCCGAGAAAGATCTCCACTTCCATAACCCCCCGCTCTTGTTGAGCTGAGCTACGCCTACGCCCATTGATTCAAATGACTTCTCACCACCACTTTCATTATTACTGAAATGCCATCCCAAGAATCGGGGAATCCACCAATGTTCCTGATCGGAGGTTATACAGATCGGAGGATTAGGGTTTTGAGGAAAGCCAGTAAAGTATGTGAAAGGATTGAGATTTTTAGAGATGGTGAAGAGACAGTGCGTGCAGGCGTAGTAGCCTTTTTGTCCGAGCAAAGTATTTGTTTTTTTTTTCAGAGACCGAGCAAAGTATTTATTCTTGAGAAAATTATTAATCACCTGAATTAATTAAATTAGTTAACTACAACTCACGATAACCAAATCACAATCACGCCGAAAGTGATATTGACCCTGTAAGATGTTATAGATTAAACCGGTTTATACTCCACTTTACTAGTTAAGTTTGCTTTAAAATGCTTGTTGGTTAAGTTGAACCACACAACTCAACACCTACTGGCTACTGTATATGATTACATTAACTTTTCTCATATTTGATTTTTAGCATTCTACATAAAATTTAAAATACCTATTTTATATTTTCAAAAAACGAACGTTTAACCTAATAACAAAATAAATTATAAAATTCAAATTCATATAACTTACAAAATAGACCAATTGGTGCACAACAACAAAAAATACGAAATAGACCAATTTTACATTAGATATAAAAATGTGATTTAATTTGAAACAAAAAACATATCTTCTGAAATGGAATTAAGACTTTTATCTTTTATAGAAACAATAAAGAAAAAAATAGTAATGTTTCTTTCTTTCGTTTTTGGTCAAATAGTAATGTTTTTTTCATTCATGGCTTTTTGGAAACATAACAAAAATAGATTGAAGAAGAAGAAAGCACAGATGTACATGAGATTCTGGAAATTTCAGTAGTGAATTTAAAGGTAGTTGTAATGAGATCACGTGATACTCAGTATCAACCCACGGGTCAGTCGCAAACCCACCGGCAAGTTATGATCACACGATAACCAGACCAAACCAAATTGAAAATTACTCTTATGTACCGAATTAAAACTTAGATATTTAACCGATTTCAACACCAACTAGGTCTTTTTTAGTATATCAAGCTGGTTTTATTTAGTTGCATGATAGGACCACTGATCAACTTCCTGATATGTAGCTTAATTAATATGGTCACGTTATGTAGCGCAATGATTAATTAAGTTAGCAATATAATTCTTTTGTCAGAATATTGGTGGCATACAATCACTGCCAAAGGAAAGTCAAATGTACTTTTTATAACAACAAATAGTCAACTGTTAAGAAATGGTGCTGTAGTTTTATTTTTTTTTAACATACACTCTCTCTCTCTTCTCTCTCTAAAACTACCAGATCTAACAAACAAGTTGAGTTTTGATCAACTCCGGTTGTTCCGTTCCAGGGCCGTCTTTTATCACGTACAAGTGGAGCGGTCGAATAGAGTCCAAAATTTTAGAGGGCCCATATTTTCTCTCCAAAAATACCAGATCTAACAAACAAGTTGAGTTTTGATCAACTATGGTGGCTCCGTTCCAGGACCGTCTTTTAGCACGTGCAAATAGAGCGGTCGAACAGGGTCCAAAATTTTAGAGGGCCCATATTTTTTTTTATTTTAGTAATAGTTATAAATTTAAAATCATATATTTATTAAAAATCAGATAGCTATATTTAAATTTAATTTTCGTATTTATTAACCAATAAATATAAATTACAAATTTGATTTTGTTTACATAACCAACAAAAATGTAATAAGTGAGGAAAAAATTAACATTTATATCAATTAATATATTTTGGAAAGTAAAAAATAGTTGTTAGTGTTTGATTTAATATTCAATGTAAATTTAGAAAGTTAATATTATAATTTGATTATATTTAGGAAAGTATTATTAATTAGTTATTATAAATAATGAGAGAAATATATAATTTTTAGCAACTTTTACAAAAAATAGTAAAGACAAAGAAGAATGACTAGTATAAGCTCTATCGAGAAGCAAAAAGAGGAGTCTCCAACTTCTTGTTTAATCAAATCAAGAGTCCACGGCTTTTGGTCTAACCACTATCCATGTTCTATTGCTCTATTAGTTTTCTTATAGATTATAACTCATGGTTGTGAATATATAAAAAATCAAAAGAAAAAGGAAACTGAAATATTCATAGTCTCAAAGAGTTGTTTTCATAAGGTTTTAATTATAAAACCAAAAGATGTTAGTAAAATCAATATACAATACTAAAAGTCAAATATAAGCTATGGGGAGGGTATCCACATAGTATAGAAAAATCAACCAATCAGAGAGTCTGAAGTTGTCACGTCATCTCATTTATTTTTTTGTATAAATGAAAAAACAATGCGAAGGAAATGATCGAACCCGGGTTAGTATGACATAAATATTTGGAAGTTACCACTAAGCCATTGAAACTTTCTTGTACACATATACAAGAATCACTAAGTATGTAATCACAAACTCTTATGTACAGTTACAATAATATGAATTCAACTTTCAAGACTTCAATACTCTGTTTTGTAAAAAAAAAATAAGTAAGTGACTAAACTAATATATTCTTTGAAAGTCTAAGAACATTGGCAAATGTGAAAAAACATAGATTTTTGTTTTCGTGACGAAGTTAATAATATACAATACTAAAAGGCAAATATAAGCTATGGGGAGGGTGTCCACATAGTATAGAAAAATCAACCAATCAGAGAGTCCGAAGTTGCCACGTCATCTCATTTATTTTTTTGTAAAAATGAAAAAACAATGCGAAGGAAATGATCGAACTCAGGTTAGTATGACATAAATATTTGGCAATTACCACTAAGCCATTGAAACTTTCTTGGGCACATATACAAGAATCACTAAGTATGTAATCACAAACTCTTGTGTCCACATAGTATAGAAAAATCAACCAATCAGAGAGTCCGAAGTTGCCACGTCATCTCAATTTTTTTTTTGTAAAAATGAAAAAACAATGCGAATGAAATGATCGAACCCGGGTTAGTATGACATAAATATTTGGCAGTTACCACTAAGCCATTGAAACTTTCTTGGACACATATACAAGAATCACTAAGTATGTAATCACAAACTCTTATGTACAGTTACAATAATATGAATTCTACTTTCAAGACTCCAATACTCTGTTTTGTAAAAAAAAAATAAGTAAGTGACTAAGCTAATATATTCTTTGAAAGTCTGAGAACATTGGCAAATATGAAAAAAACATAGATTTTTGTTTTCGTGACAAAGTTAATAATTCTGTAAAAGTAAGTTTAACATATAGATTTTCGTGACAAATATGAAAAAACATAGATTTTTGTACAATTTTGACAAAACAACTCAAAACATAGTTCTCTAATGTCTTAATAAAATATTATTTAAGGAAGCAAAAATTAAATATATCAATTCAATAAATTTTGTAATTTATAGACAAAAAAAATAACACAACAAATTTTGAAACATTTGTTTAACCTATCGATTTCTTTTCATGAGAATCCAACTAAACAGGATAAAAAACAATTAGATTTACAAATATTTAATAACCATTTTATTCAATTTTGATTAATTTCAAATTGTAATAATGTATCTTTTTGAAGTTACAAAAAAATAATGTTCTTTCTTTATTACACTAGCATTATATATAGATTCTATATACACAAATAAATATAATATAACAACATAAGCTTGCTTTCCCCGATTTATATGAAAACTTTTGAAGTTATCCACCAAAGCAAATTAATTAAATCAATCAAATTGTTAGAATACAACAAATTAATATATAATTTTATTTTAAATTAAATTATTTAAAAATTGTATTTTCATTAAAAATAAAATAATAAATAAGTAAAACTGATTTGATGGTAATTTTTATAACATATATATATATATATATATATATATATATATATCAATTCTGTGAAAGAAATAGAACTTTAATATGGAAAAAAATCTTAAATACAAAAAACTCTAAAAATTAACAAAAAAAACTAATGAAAATTAAACTATGATATCACTTGAAAGCTTCTTAGACAATATTAATAAAAAATTTAAGCGATAATTAGACAAATTTGATTTTTTTGTGAGCCAAAAGTTTATTATTAATTAGCATCAGTTATTTCAAGATGTTTAAGAAATGATGGACAAAAAAAATAGATGGACATAAATGATATATGAACTATGAATAGTACTTTATAAAGCTGACTTAGATAACACATCTGCACATCCATTTACAGTCCTTTTTGATGCCTAAATTCAATTTCTTCATAACAGTTATTCCACAAAGAGATCGTATAAGATATTGTTTTGATATTCAGATTTGTTTCTTGGCTGTTAAGAAGATTGATAACTGTAAAAATGTCTTCTTCGAATATGATATGTCTATAACCGAGTCCCCAACATGAGACAAGTTTGTTTAAAAAGTAAATAATTTTATTTTTCTTATATTATATAATAAATATATATTATTTATTGATACTAAAAATATAGTTATTAATCTATCACAAATATCTATGCAAATATGTGAATCAAGTACAACAATCAAACAACAAAATGATTTCCACAAAGAAAAATTAAAAAAATATATTTATGTTATGTAGTCTTATTTTATATTCTTTAAATAATGTAATACAATATTATATATTATTTTTTTAGAATTGAGAAATCTATATTATAATAGATCAGTTTTTGCTCACTCCTCAGCGCGCCACGTCATCGTTTTGTGGGCCCCACTTTTAAAAAGTGTAAGAAAGTGTCAAGTCCATGGCTCGAACCCGGGTTATTGAGATATAAACACCAACATTTATACCACTAAGCTAACTGATAGCTTTGTACATTGATGGCCGAACCTAATATATATTTATGAAGGTCGGAAGCCCTTGCTTCTTCGGCTTCCTTTGTGGGTCGGTCCTACAAGTGTGTTATGGGTTTCATTTTTAAATGGGATTCATCACGTTATATGAAAAAAAACTTAAGTTTGCAACAATTATGGTTTTCCTAGATTGTAAACTGTTGTAGTTTAATATGAGTTCTTTTCATCATTGTCTCAAACAAGTCGGAGTTACAGAGTTGTGTCGTGTGTATGTTCGTAATCTATTTTTTCACCGGTGAACTCTTCATGTCCCCATCTTAAATCGCTTGATCATAAATATTCCTGATTTGTAGCCCCTCTGTAAACCATATATATATGATTCTCATCTTTGATGAACTCAATCTGCATCTCCACAAAACTCATTGATTCCTCTTAGCTTTAACCATCTTCTAGAAAATGTTTCTCTCTGCCTCTCCAGTTCGTCAAACCGGCGTCCCGGCGTCCGTCACTCAACCTTTAAGTCTCTCCGTCTTGGACTTAGTAGTCAGAGCATAGCCTCTGGCTTCCTCCGCTTATGGGATTCCCTGAACTTCAAGAAAGACATGGAGTTTGTGGGAATCACGGTTCTTTTCCTCGATGAAAAGGTAAGTTAATCTTCGATCTATCACACTTATTTAACATAATTGTTTTAATTTATTTCCTGATTCTTTGTTGGATAATACTATTTGCAGATTCCGTGATTCATGGGTTTACTCCCGTCGGACGTGCTAATCATTACATGCCATCTTTGAAAGCAAATTTCATTGTGAAAGTCGATCGTTTTGAGGTTGCTAGGTGCTCCAAGTGATTGCGAACACAAACCTAGAAATTGGTAAACATAGCATATTTGGCAGCTCCAAGCAAGATTACAATCAGGCAAATTCAAGTGGAATGACATACCAACAACTGAAATTGGTAATTAGTCAACAACTTATCCCATATCTTTCTTATCTGAAAAAATCTACTGTGTTTCTGATCTATTTTTCATCTACGCAACTTTAGCCTCTGTCATGAATAGCTCTCTCCCAAGAATTGCATTGACTATGGTTTCTGGGAAGAAAAAGATCTTGCTCCTGAAAAAAGACCGTGACAACCCTGTTGTAAAATTTTAGTTTGTGCAGAACAAAAAACCTTGATTTATTTTCTATTTAGTATAGTGATAGTTGTTGACAATCATTAGTTATTTGCCAATATGTTTTTTATGCGACATTTCAGAACTCTCCATTCCAAGCGGAACAGCAGATGGAAGCTAATTTTTCTGGAAGCTCCTCGACTTCAAGACAGAATCAGAAGATAGATGTTGGTGGGAGAAGTTAATCAAGGGAATACTTCAGAGAAGTGAGACAGCCTAGCCAAACTTCATCTTTTGTACAGCCTGAGCAAAGAGTGGAACCCACAAAACACGAGAGAAGAAAAAACAAAACACGAAATTAACATATTCAGATCTTCTCTCTTGCATGTCTAACATCTGGCGCCGACGAAACTCAACACCCACGGCAGACGAAGCTGATGCAAGTAAAGCTCTCATCAATCATGCTTAAAATCAATCTACGCTTTTCAATCTCACAAACTAAGAAACAATTTTACCTACATGAATCGGGAAATTAGTGCCCACATTCCCGACATAGAGAAAAAAATGAGTTGAAGTCCTAACAGTTTTTTCAGTATTAGACTAAACCAAAGATTCAAGGCCTAGTTATTTTGAAACCCTAACATTTTAAATCCAAATTTATTATATTTTTCCATGCATTATTTGATTTATATACAAACAACTACCTAAGTAAACACTAACAAGTTCCATCACCCTCAACTTTGAACATATAAGATATAAAAATATCAACATATGACTTCCTCGTTCATTCTTATATCAAACTCATCAACCTATGTAATATCCAAAGTCCCATCAATCACATTATAGACAAAAAACAATAAAATCCTGTAAACAAAACTATACAATACACCTATAATGTAGTCGACCCCGCGCTTGCGCGGGGACTATACACCTAGTACATATAATATCTTATTTGCGCGTAGCGTGGTTAAAAAATCTAGTATATTATAACAATATTTTGTCATAAATTATTTCAGGTTAGTAAAAATGGTCTTATTTTTTTTTAAACAGGATCTCTTTAGAGTTTGAGACAGCCCTTTGTGATTTGCTTTTTTTTTAAACGGCTATGCACTGTTTCGTCTTCGGGTAACGAGGCCCATCAACGACATCATCTAAGTGGACTAGTTATGTTTTTGGTTGATTCGGGTTGTCTCCACTTTCCTTTATTGATGATGGGTTAGGGATCATCTTCTTTTTATTGTCGGTTTGTGCCTGGTTGCAGCGGTAGTTTTCGGTGGTCGTTGCTTCTGCTGGTTTTAGATATGGTTGTCAGATTAGTTTCGGCTGCTCTTTGGAATGATGGTATATGTTGTTTTCGTTCCTCTTGCCTATGAAAAATAGTACTTTGGAATGGATACGCTCTTCGAAAAGCTATTTTGTTTTCCTTCTCTTGTCGTCGGTACCTTCTCCATTTATCCTTCTCCCATTTATCTTCGTGGGTCTCTCTCTGCGTTTGCCAGGGTCTCTCTCTGCGTTAGCCGGTTGAGGGTTTGGAGGTTGCGAGTTCTGAGATATCTCTATTTTCCTAAGGGTGAGTCTTTAATTTGTTCTCTCTCAGAGATGTTCGAGTTTGTGTTGATTAGTGTTGTAGCTTCGCCGGATTAAGAAAGAGCATCTTGCCTTCGTTGGTGGTATGCTTTTGTGACATCTGCTGAGTGAGATGCTTCGTTGTCGAAACCTTCTGCTCCATTGGACTTCAGCATTCTAATCTTATGTTTTGTTTAAAAGATGATGTTTCTCTAACTAGCTGCTTTGTTCTGTAATTTAATCATTTTGTTTACCTTGTTTTCCATATGTGGACTTAGACTCGGGGGATATTTATGTTTCTATATGCTTAATGTCTGTATTTTTTCTTGTTCATCTTGGTTTGCTAATGAAATTTAAATAGGAAAAAAAGATGGTGAGTTTTTTTGCTATGTTTTTGATTTTTTTTTTGCTAAAGAATTATTTTCAAATATATTTAAAACAATAAATAAAAGTTGCAAAAAAAATATTTTCCAGAGATAATATATTTTCTTTCTATTTTTGTCCTGTAGATTTACTTTCAAAGCTAAAACATGATTTCTTTATAAACATGTTTTATAATATGATTGTCCAAATTAAGTACTTACAACTCTTTTCAATCAACCTCTTAATAGACTAAGATATTATTCGTTAGATTTGATTCAACTAATAAATTTGAATATCCGTAAATTTTGAATCATATTAAAATGTAATATCTTAAAACCCAAAACAAATCACAAATATTATTTAGAAAAAGTAGAATATCCAATCTTGATTTGTGTACGTATATAGATGTATAATGTAATTATGTATATGTCATATTCATATGTACAATTTTGGTCCATTTTTAATTGTGTGTTTTAAATATATATTTTTGGATATTCCAGATCTAATTTGATTTATGTGATTAACCTAATTTTAGAATATGAGTTTTTTATTAGGCTCGCTAATATTAAATTGTTTGTGTTTGCTTTATGATTTCTTAGTTTGTTAGTTTAATCATTTTATATACCTTTACTATGATGTATGATGGCATATGTATTTAATTTTTACAGTTATATTTATTTTTTTATATTTATTTTAATATAAATAAATTACTAAATCAAATAATCCGTCAATGTATAAAAAATTATGACTATCCGGATTTTCGATCCTAAAATTTTTCGGATTAAAATGGGCGCAAACACAATTATTTGATTGGAATATGGTGAATCATGAATATACTGACTTTCAGATTTCCACTATGTGCCCATGATCACAGTTAAAGAGCAATTAAGGTTTGGGCCTTTTGGCAAGACATAAAATGAAACCGAAAATTCGAATTGATTCAGATAACCGAATCCAAAAAGAATAAATCTGAAATAGAAACCTAAAATGGATCTTACTCCACAATATTTTGGGTTTTACGGAACGGAACATGTAAACCGAACAAATATCCAGAAAAAATAAAAAAACTTCAGAAAACCCAAAAAGACACATAAAACTCAATCTCGAATATGTATCCAAAACATTAAAAGATCTCCATAATTACTTGAATAGGTATATATAACATGAATAATTAATTTAAATACTCTTTCTAATGTATATTTTTGTATTTGGTCAAATATTGGTGTTTTATGTTTTGATAATTGCTTTTGAAATTTATTTATGATATTTTTTTCTAAAATTTAAACAATATTGCTTTATTTCGAGGTTTAAATGCTTTCTACTTTTTAGAATTGGTAATTGCTATCTTAAATTTATTTATGTTTTTCTCTTCTTTAACAATCACCTAGATGCTACCAAACTTTTGTTAGTGCAAATTATTTAAAGAGAAATTTTTGGGTTCACCCCTAGGTGAACCTCTCTAGGTTCACCATCCAATAGTATTTGAGTATTTGATATTTGATATCTTTTAAAAAAAGAAATAGAATTGAATATCCAAATTAGATTATATTTTAAAAATAAAATAATAAAAATACATAAAAATAGTTACAAAAAATAAATTAATTAATATTGTTAAGTCTTCGGTAAAATACTAAACCCTATACCCTAAATCCTAAACCCTAAACGTTAAACCTTAAACTTTGGATAAACTCTAAACCGTTGGAAAATCTTAAACCCTAAATCATACATTAAAAACTAAATTTTAATAACACTAAACCCTAAATCCTAATCACTAAACCCTAAACCCTTGGGTAAACTCTGAACCCTTGGATAAATCATAAACTCTAGGGTTTAATTTTAAATATTTTTGATTTAGAGTTTATGATTTATCCGAGGGTTCATGGTTTATCCAAGGGTTTAGGGTTTAGTGTTATTAAGATTTAGTTTTTAATGTATGATTTAGGGTTTAAAATGTTCCAATGGTTTACGGTTTATCCAAGATTTAAGGTTTATAATTTAGGGTTTAGGGTATAGGATTTAGTATTTTGCTAATGGTTTAACAATATTTATTTATTTATTTTTTGTAACTATTTTTATGAATTTTTATTGTTTTATTTTAAAAATATAATCTTATTTGGAAATTCAATTTTGTTTCCTTTTTTAAAAGATATCAGATATTAAATATTCAAACACTATTGGTTGGTGAATCTAGAGGTGAACCCAATAATTTATCTTATTTAAACTAACCAAGTTTATAAACTAAATTATGTATTTCAAGTCACGAATAGTAATTGGATCATCAAAAGTTCAAAACCTAAGTTAGAATCAAACCCGGATTTAATATTGATTCAAACAGGTTTGTGATGTATTATATCCGAACCAAATCAAAAAAACTTCAAGAGGCTAAATTTTATATAAGCCCATTAGAAATAAAAAATCATTGGTAAAGAAAAGAAGATAACAGAATAAGCCCATTAGATCTAACTCTATCAACCCAGCCCAAGATGCGGAAGATTGATGACTCGAAATTTAGAATGGAAGGAAGAAACCAAGTTGGTTTCAAATCGAACCAAATCGGTTTTCAAAACTATATAAATTGACTCGGTTCGGTTCGGTTCGTTTTCCCCCAGACCTATTTAGTAATCGCTTATAATCCGTTCATCGCCTCTCTCTGAAAGTTGTGAAACACCTCATAAACCCTAGCAATGTCCGGGGCCTTCTTCTACGACGCCGCTAGCGACGACGATCTCGAATTCCTAAACCACGAAGACGAGAGCAGCGACGAAGATGTAGCTGAAGAGCGTAAAGCTCGAGCAGAAGGTGGAGAAGACGAAGAAGATAGCGAAGTTGAGGATGAGGACGACGACGATGATGACGTAGAAGAAGAAGATGAGAAACCTACAAGGAAAGGAAGCACCGATGCTCAATCTCCTTGGGATTTCGCGTCGTATTCAAGCTCCGTCGGGGAAGAACACGCCCGCCGTCACACAACCTCTATCGATGAGAAGATCTCAAAAGCTATCAAGCATCGTCCTCTTCCTATCTCCACTGAGGAAGAAGAAGAAGAAGAAGAAGAAGAAGAAGATGTCTCCGAGGCTGAACCTGACAAACAAGTATAAACACTGAATCTTTATACTGAATTGATTGAATCATTTTGTTTTCTTGAGAAATTTGAACTCTCTTTGAAGGAGGAGTATCTTTCGGAAGACGAAGAGGCAGCTGATTCGAAAGCAGACAATGTTGCAGCCAAGCCGTTCTTCTCTACCGTGGATGGAGTTTCGTTTCATGCTAATTCTTTCATGGAGCTCAACCTCTCTCGCCCATTGCTTCGAGCTTGTGAAACTCTTGGATACAAGAAACCTACCCCGATTCAGGTTCAGTACTGAGTTTTAGTTTCTCTTACTATTAAGAGAGGTTGTTCTGAATGTTGAATGTTGCAAATGCAGGCAGCGTGTATACCTTTAGCACTTACAGGGCGTGATCTTTGCGCCAGTGCAATCACTGGATCAGGGAAGGTGCGAGCAGTAATAATAACTCGAGGGTTCTGTTAAAAATGTGGAGTTTTTTATTATGCTGATTTTAGTTTTCTTTCTTGTGATAGACTGCTGCGTTCGCTTTACCTACTCTTGAGAGGTTGCTGTTTCGTCCTAAGCGGGTCTTTGCTACTAGGGTTCTTATTCTCACTCCAACCAGGGAGCTGGCTGTCCAGTAAGTAGCATTACTTCGGCCCCTCGCTAAACCTTTTTAAGTTTTTTTTTTTTAATTCATGTTGCTGTAAAGATGATTTGAATTTTTTGAATGTGTTGCAGGATTCACAGTATGATTCAGAAGCTTGCACAGTTTACTGATATCAAATGTGGATTGATTGTAGGAGGGCTGTCTGTAAGGGTATGAATCCTATCTGTCTCTTAGGTTTCAAGTTTGTTGTAACCGTTTGTGTTTAAATGTTTGAGATTTACAGATCTCATTTTACATTATTTGATGTTTGAGAGCAATCTTAAATCCTCTCTAATAAATGTCTCTTACAATTCAAAAATTGGAATAGTATCAACTAGAAAGCTTGCTTAATCCTTCATGTTTCTTGTGTTAGGAGCAAGAGGTTGTTTTGAGGTCTATGCCAGATATTGTTGTCGCTACTCCTGGACGTATGATAGATCATTTGCGTAATTCGATGTCTGTCGATTTGGATGATCTCGCGGTTTTGATTCTCGATGAAGCAGATCGTCTTCTACAGACTGGGTTTGCCACTGAAATACAAGAGCTGGTATATATCCTATTTCATTACATTTTTTTTTGTTTATAGGTTCGGTTCCTGTGAGCATATGATATTGAACACTTGTGAATTTGTCTTGTCTTTTGCTAGTTTCTACTCAGCAGACTTGACTAGACAGTTTATGTTAGGTATTCCTCGTTTGATTTTAAATATGAGCCCATGTCTACTTACAGGTTCGCTTATGTCCCAAGAGAAGGCAAACAATGCTCTTCTCAGCCACAATGACTGAAGAAGTTAAAGAGCTTGTCAAACTTTCCTTGAACAAACCACTGCGTCTCTCAGCTGATCCATCAGCTAGAAGGCCTCCAGGCCTGACTGAGGAGTATGTCAGCTTCTACTCATCAGCTTATGATCTTTAATATACATCATCACATATGAGTTGCAACTAACTCGTTCTTTTAACTGTAGGGTGGTAAGAATACGCAGGACGCGTGAGGCAAATCAGGAAGCTGTTCTTCTTTCATTATGCACAAGAACTTTCAAATCAAAAGTTATCATCTTTAGGTTAGACTTCACTATAAATTTTCTAATCTAAGTTCCACACAGTGTTTGCAAAGTTTGCCTTTTTGCATTTTCCCTTACAGATTTGTTTTTTCTTCTTGTGCCAGTGGAACAAAACAGGCTGCACATAGGCTGAAAATTTTATTCGGACTAGCTGGCCTCAAAGCAGCTGAGCTTCATGGAAACCTAACTCAAGCACAACGTCTTGATGTAAGAAACTTGGACTCATCCTCTTTTCTTTTTTTTTGCTCATGAATACCTCAGTTTCGCTCTTTGCAAGACCTTATTGGTATCGTTTTGTAGTCTCTGGAACTTTTCAGAAAGCAAGAGGTTGATTTCCTCATTGCCACCGATGTGGCTGCTCGAGTAAGCATAAGAAGCAAATAACCTATTTTCCAGATGATCTCACAGTTGCTCTGCTTATTTCACTAACACTCTTGTTTGAACATTCTAGGGGCTTGATATTATTGGTGTCCAAACTGTTATAAATTATGCCTGTCCTCGGGAAATAGACAGGTAACTACGAGATATTCTCTGTATGATAGATATGAGTCATATGATTGAATTAGAAAGCTCTCAGCTTTATTCTTTACTGATGTGAGGATAACATTTTTCCTTTTATTTTGCAGTTATGTTCACAGAGTTGGTAGAACAGCTAGGGCTGGAAGAGAAGGTTATGCTGTAACCTTTGTGACTGACAATGACCGATCCCTTTTGAAAGTCATTGTAAGCGATTCTTCAGATATAAATTGATCTTGCTATTGCCCGCCCGTTTTCATTACCGCTTTAGTTTTGACAATTTAATTGAATTTGTTTTTCGGTTACAAGGCCAAGAAGGTGGGTTCAAAGTTGAAAAGCAGAATCATCCCAGAGCAGTCAATCGTTAAGTGGTCTCAGATAATCGATGAAATGGAAGATCAATACTCTGCTGTTATTCGACTAGAGAGGTTCCATTTCACACCAATCAAATAATTACGCTGTTCATTGATCTGCATACTTAAGTTTTGAGGTTCTTTCAGGGAAGAGCGAGCTCTAAGGAAAGCTGAAATGGAATTTGCAAAAGTAGGGAACTCTGGTTATTGAATTTGATAAGTTGTGTCACTAGCTTAATATCTCATAGGTGATTATGGTTTTATTTCTGCAGGCGGAGAACATGATTGAACACAGAGATGAAATATTCGCACGCCCAAAAAGGACTTGGTTCATGACAGAGAAGGAGAAGAAGCTCGTGGCGAAAACTGAAAAGGTGTCCTTTTAATTAATTCACTCTCATTCGTCAGAACTTTAACATAAACTTTCTGAGGTTGTTGTCTGAATCACTCTGGGTACACTCTCTGAACAGGATTCTGCTGGAAACCCTTCTGGAAACGAACTAGTTAGTGCTGATATAGCAGAGGACCTCAAGATGAAGGAGAAGAGAAAACGCGAACGCGAGGTTCGTCTTCACTTTTCAGTTGCATAATCTTTTTTCTGTTTAGGGTTGGATTCTCGTTATCTTCTTTCTAGAGAACTTACAATTCGCTTGATCATGCAAGTACAGAAGAATCTTCCAAGGAAAAAACGTAGAAAGCTTGAAGCTGCCAGAGAGATGCTAGAGGATAACGAAGAAGAAGACGAAGAGGAAGAAGAAGGAGAAGATGAAAAACGAGGAAGATCAAGAGTAAGTATCTTACAGTGTCTCTGTGATAGGAACAAACATTGTATTGATTATGAACGTGTTTGTGTTTCAGGGGAACAAGAAGAAGAAGAACGAACCAGAGAAGAAAGGATTGACACTCGTGGATCTTGGTTACAGACGAGCAAAGGCGGTAAAAGCAAAACAGAGAGCAATTGATTCGGGTAAGATGGATAGACCAACGCCGAACAAGAAACAAAACCTAAACCGGACTAAACCAAAAACGCAGCCTCGAAATGAAGAGATGAAAGATCTGTTCAAGAGTGATATGAGCGACAAGAAACAAGGCAGTGTCGGAGCTGGGGCTTCAGCGAAACCTCGCGGGAAGTCGAAGAACTCTTTCAAGAGCAAAGGCCGGTAAGTAATCCTCACTTTCATTCGCCAATTCTCAGATTCATTCTTAATCATATATAATCATGAATTTTAAGGTAAAATAATTCTCATGCAGATATAAGCGTAGGTAGAAAAGTGACGAGCTTTTATGGAAGATATCGAAGGGCAATCCAGCAGAACGAAAAAATACATTTTTGGCCAAGGGTTTAAACAATTTCATTATTATTGTAATATGATCAGACACGAGAGGTTGAATGTTTTCTAAATTTTGGTTTTCCCAATGGTTTTATAACCTTTCATGAAGCGTATTAGAACTTGAGTTTGGTTACTCGTCTGAACCTGCATGTGATGATTATGTTTCCATCTGCATGTTGTTACTTTTTATTCTTCATTTTACCTTTTATCATCTCAACACCATTAAGGAGATCAAAGCAAAACATATTCTTTCTTATTATGCTTTTCTTCAAAACGTCAACTATCTTTAGCATTAGTAGTTCAAAAGAAAGAAGAAAAAAACACTATTCAGCAATAACATGGGTGTTTACAGAAGTTCAAGAAATCCAAAAGGAGGCAACAAACAGGACCTTAAACAATATTCAGGGTACATTGTTGTCCTTGCAAATCGAACATACCAGTCGTAGTTCAATTTTGCGGCCCAGATGTAAACCTGCAAACAAACAAAAAAATGAAATAACAACACTAGCTAGGTAGGTCAGTAATTAATGTAAACCACAAGTTCAGAAAGACTTACAACGACGTACTCTGAAATAATCAACGTATGTGTCTGCCTTGCTCAAGGCTATTGCATGTATATTCATCACGAGTGGATAGGCAAAAAGCTCTGACCAAATTCATGTTAGATTTTGTATCTGGTAAGGTCCAGCCTATGAAGTAAAACATTGAAAATTAAAATCTAAGACAAAGAGCATTATAAAGTAAGCACTACAAGAAAACACGTCTATAACAAGGAATATTTTCAAGGATATGGGGTATCCTAAATTGACGAAGAGGTTACAATGGTATTACAAGGGAAAAGGAATCGTTGTAAACTCGGAAGTAAATTTACGAAAAAAATATTTTCTCGTAAAATACTTGTAACTTTACAACGATTGTACGATGTAAGAGAAGATTTCTCGTAAAACAGTTGTAAAATAACAACCGTTTTACGAGGGAAGTGTTACAATTCTTTAACGACGAACGTACGGATAAGCTGAAATAGTAGGTGTATGTAAGACTTCTAGCAATAAGTAATTACAGAATCTGTGTGAAATGTTAAACATATTTATACGGGTTCTTGCAAGAGATTATTGAAGTGTAATTCCCTGGATTAGTGAAGTTGAAATAAGTCATGTTCAAATGTGAATGGTTTGACCCCTCCTCAACAGAGGTGTTCGGTTTAATAAATTTGGACTTGTTGATGTCAATTTGGGACGAAGATACAACAAATTCGAGTTTGATCCAGATAACTGTCAATATGGAAATCTTCTTGACGATATGATAGATGAAGTAAATGAAGACAATTTTATGAAAGTGATGATCAGTGTAGTGATGATAACTTTGAAAGATGAATCTGAATGATGTAATATATTTTCATAATTATGTTTTTATGTTCAAACAATTGTTTCCGTCTATAAATGAATTTCAGACTTAATGCATGTATTTTGACAAGAAAAAAAAGGTTAATACATGAGTGTTGAGGTTTATAGAATCATGTTTAGGGACTTGAGTTAAAGGCACAACGCATTATCGGTATTATAAGGTATTCCATCAAAACTTAGGTGAAAACTTTCCAGAAATGGAGTGTTGTGTAGTAAAACATATGTGCTAACAAAGTGGGAAAACATTTTTATTTCTTAGTATCATAATTAATAGCGACAACAATTATCCAGTTTTGGCACAAACATCCACAAGAGAACGACAAGTTTCAACAAAACACTTGTAATCAGGACTTCTATTGTAGGAAAAACTGGTGTATCTTCAAGAGCAAATCTCCAGGTAAATGATTAACTCTGTCCATCATTCAACAAAACCCTAATTCCTGATCATCCGGAGTAAAAATACCAAAGTTGAAGTCATAATTGTTTACGAAGCTAGGGTCATGTGTGCCCTATTCATTAACTAAATAATTAACATGACGTATCAATAGATTCACTCACCAAGTAAGCTCAAGAAGGCTCTTAACCTGTGATCCTTTAAGAAACCCTAATATGATCACACCCCTTCTTCCTTTAGAGTTTTTTACTTGAGGTAGAATATCTCTTCACCAGAGTTTTTTTTCTCTAATAATAACATCTTTACATGTTTATATCTCACTAAACATATTTTGAGAAAATAAAAAGAGGAGTTATAGATCTTCATAACTAGTTCCTTAATTTAAAGGTAGCCAATATTTTGGAATTGATATAAACTAAGAAAGTGTCAAGTTTAATTGAACATATTGTGGGTTAAATTTTTCTAAGAAATTTCTTAGAAACTTATCCATATACACTTCAATTAAATTTGTTGAAAACTTATGTTGTCATTTTCTGAGAAGAAATTCTTTTATTTAGTAATCTGCCATTATATCTATAAAATTAATAGAGGACAAATCTCTAAAATAGCACATTTCTAAGTTTATGTCACAAAAATAGCCCTCAAAAACTAAAATGACCAAAAGAGCATTTTAACTTCTGAAAAATTTAAATTTTTTTTATTTTTCAAAATTTGAAATCTTATCCCAAAACCCCACTCCCCAACTCTAAACCCTAAAACCTAATCTCTAAACCCTAAACCCTAAATCATAAACCCTAAACCCTAAATCCTAAACCCTACCCCTTAACTCTAAACCATAAACCTTAAACCCCACCCCTAAACTCTAAACCCTAAACCCTAAATCCTAAACCCCACCCCTTAACTCTAAACCCTAAACCCCACCCCTAAACTCTAAACTCTAAACTCTAAACCCTAAACTCTAAACCCTAAATCCTAAACTCTACCCCTTAACTCTAAACCCTAATGTCTAAATTAATTTACTATTGGGATATAAGTGTATATTTATCTCTTTTGATAAAATATTAAGTGTTATTTTGGTCATTTTTATTCTTAAATGCTATATTTGTGACAAAAACGTTTTTAGTGCTATCCTAGTCATTTTCTCTATATATATTTATATATATATCTATGTAGTTAAGGATTTAGTAACATTATATAGTTATGGGGTGGGGAAAGTATTTTGTATATGATATGTTTTGCAAGAAAGCGATATATGCAGTGTGGAGAAAAAGAACTAAGAGAAGGTACGGTGATTCACGTATGCATGCTAAGTTCTACAGAGAACTGCATAATAGAATGTTAGAAATAAAATGAGTTTCATGACCAAGAACGGAGTTAAAAAACTAAGTATTTTGATCTTTTGGTTTGGTAGTAGATAAATAATTTTGTAGAGTATGTATAGTGGTATCAAATTTTGACTACCTGCTGCATTTGATGTAAAAATTTTTTTTTTTGATGAGTATAAATTTTACATTCATTCAAAAAACATTCCATTTCGAATCCTTTTGTGTAAGAATTTTGTGGCTCTGATAGACGTTAGACTCAACTAAACTACAAGGGCCAAAGATTTTGTGGAGTGAAAGTATTTTAAGTTATCAAACGTGATTCTGCTTATCATCCATCTTTTAAATCAATACTATGAACTAAGCTTGCTAAACCATAGAATTTGCTCAAAATATGTTAGTGATATATAAACCCAAAACATTTTCCACAGAATTTGCTGAAAATATGTTTTTTTTTTTGTCAACGCTGAAAATATGTTTAGTATATAAACCCAAAACTTGTTTTTTTTTTTTGAATAAATGTTAAATTTATTAGAATAAAAATACAGTTTTACAAAGAATGTGGCTATTTGAGTTTGATACATCAAACTAAGGTTTTTGAGACCCATAATCTAATAGCGAACCATACACCCGTCGCTTTAGCATATTTTCCCTTCCCAGTCTCTCTCTAAGAGAGTCAATCGGTTCCGGATCATCTTATCAATATAGTTTGAATACTAATCCGTGGATCAGATAATCTTAATCAGTTTCATTTGATGGGGGGGGGGGACAAGACAACCGGCCAAAAGAAAGACGAGCACACTGTCACCGACTGATTTCGTCACAGCAATCTGGACGTGCGACCTTAGAAACTTTCACCCTTGTGGTTTGCTAAAGAGAGGTCAGAGTTTATGGAAGTGTTTTCTTATTAAAACTTGGTGAATAAATTTTACAATGAGGCTTTACCCCCTTATAAACAAAATCACCTCCTCAACGGACGGCTCATATTAAACCGATCTAACGGCTCAGATTGTTTCCATCCTATGAAGTAACTTCACCATGAAGTACTTCCACCTTAAGCTACTTCCTTCCAAAGTATTCTACATACTTCTTATATTATTTTATGCTTAGATATTTTACAAAGAATTAAAGCTTAAGAAAATACTAAGTAAAGCGGGCTTGGGTCTTGTTTCGGCCCGATCCGATTTATGGCTGTTTTCATGGACGTTTTTGGGCTTCCAAAACGGCCGTGACATCCTCCCCCACCTAAGCCGGTGACGCCCTCGTCGCCGTGTATGCCTTCAGTGCGTCCCGGAATTGCCACAAGTCCTCTTCCGGTTCGCATGTTGCTTCTGCTTCCGGCAGTCCCTTCCACTTGATGAGAAAATGGGTCTGTCTCGGGACTCCCCGCTTCCTCACTTCCTTGGACGCCAGCACCTCTTCGATCTCTTTGTCATAAGACCTAGTCACCACGGGTGGTGCTCGAGTCGAAACTCTTCGGGTTTGGTCGTCCTCATCAGCATGGTTCGGCTTCAACATGCTCACATGAAAGACCGGATGGATCTTAAGTGTATCCGGTAGGTCAAGTCGGTAGGAAACCTTTCCCACCTTCCCAACTATCTCGAACGGTCCTTCGTACCTCCGGATCAAGCCTTTGTGTAGGCTCCAGAATGCCTTGAACTGTTGTGGAAGTAATTTTACAAGTACAAGGTCGCCCAATGAGTACTCCGAAGGCCGTCTCTTTTCATCTGCCCATTTCTTCATCCGCTTTCAAGACTTTTCCAAACATGCTCGGGTAAGGTCAGCATGTTCTTCCCACTGCTTAGCCATTATGAACGCCCATGGACTCTTCCCTTCAGTCCTTGGTGTGGCCAAGGTATGCGGAGTCAATGGTTGTTGTCCCGTTGCGAGCTCGAACGGACTCCGTCATGTTGCCTCGCTGCGTTGAAGATTGTATGAGAACTGGGCTATGTCCAACAACTTCGCCCAGTCCCATTGGTTGGCGCTTACAAAGTGACGGAGATAACTTTCAAGCAAGGCATTCACCCTCTCGGTCTGTCCATCAGATTGCGGGTGAAAGCTTGTTGAGAAACTCGGTTCTGTCCCAAGCATTTTGAACAACTCTGTCCATAAACGCCCAGTGAACCGGGGATCCCAGTCACTTACAATGTTCTGAGGCAGTCCCCAAAGCTTTACCACGTTCTTGAAGAACGCCCTTGCTGCCTCTTCCGCAGTGCAGTCCCGGTCACAAGCCACAAACGTCCCATATTTAGAGAATCGATCCACAATCACCAGGATGGATCCAAACCCTTCGGACTTAGGTAACGCACTGATGAAATCAAGCGAGACCGAGTCCCATGGTCGATCCGGGATGGGTAGTGGCTGTAAAAATCCCGCAGACTGCTTGTTTTCCGACTTGTCTTGTTGGCAGACTAGACAAGTTTTCACATAAAGCTCCACGGTATCACTCATCCGTGGCCAATAGTATCCAGCTTCGACAAGTGCCATCGTTCTTTTCTGTCCCGGATGGTCCGCCCATCGCGTATCGTGGCACTCCCGAATGATATCTTGTCGAAGACTTTCCCACTTAGGCACATAAAGTCTTCGACCTTTGGTGTAGAGTAACCCGTCTTCTACCCAAAATCGATGCACCTTCCCCTCATTGGATAGCTTCACCAGCTCCTTAGCGACTGGATCACATTCCAGCCCCTCTCGGATTCAAGCCATAATAGTCCCCTCGACTTGGTTCATTGCTGCCAGCTCCGCCTTCCGACAGTGCATCGGCCACCACATTCACCTTTCCTGGCTTGTATTCCAAAGTGTAATCGAACTCAGCCAGGAAGTCTTGCCATCTTGCCTGTTTCGGGGACAGCTTCTTCTGGGTCTGGAAGTAACTCGTCGCCACGTTGTCCGTCTTGACCGAGAAATACGCCCCAAGAAGATAGTGTCTCCAAACTCACAAGCAATGGACTATCGCGGTCATCTCCTTCTCTTGAACCGTGTACCGCCGTTCAGTCTCATTGAGCTTGCGGCTTTTAAAGGCAATTGGATGTCCATTTTGCATCAGCACTCCCCCGATGGCAAAGTCGGAGGCATCTGTGTGTAACTCGAAAGGGAGACTGAAGTCAGGTAAGGCAAGGACGGGTTCCTGGCTTACTACAGTCTTCAGTTCCTCGAAGGCTTCTTCGCAATGTCCGGACCAGTCCAATGTCTTCCCTTTCTTGAGAAGGCCTATCAGTGGCGCTGCCTTCCTTGAATATCCCTCGATGAACTAACGATAGTAGTTGACCAGACCAAGGAAAGATCGCAACTCCGTTACCTTGGTCGGGGCCTCCCACTCCATAATTGCTTTAACCTTCGGTTCATCCATCTTCAGCTTTCCATGGTTGATAACATGGCCAAGGAACTGAACTTCCTCGGTGGCAAAAGTACACTTCTCTCACTTCACAAACAACTCATTCTCGCGGAGAACCCGGAATACGGTCCGCAAGTGCTCCACATGCTCCTCCATCGAGTTGCTGTAGATAACGATATCGTTCAAGTATGCCACCACGAACCGATCCAAGTAGGGCTGTAGGATCTGGTTCATCAGGGTGAAAAACGTGGCTGGGGCGTTCGTAAGACCGAATGGCATTACCAGCCACTCGAACGACCCATACCGCGTTATGCACGCAGTCTTCGGTTCATCCCCTTCCGCTATCCGGACTTGATAGTAACCCTTTTGCAAGTCCATCTTCGTATAGACTTTTGCCCCACCAAGTCTATCGAATAGGTCAGCAATCAGCGGAATGGGATAACGGTTCTTGATCGTTACCTTGTTAAGGACCCGGTAGTCCACGCACATCCTTAATGAGCCATCATGCTTCTTTTGGAACAGAACCGGGGCCCCGTAAGGTGCCTTCGACGGCCTTAGCTTCCCCGTCAATAACAACTCATCGAGTTGTTTTCGTAACTCCTCCAGCTCGGATGGAGCCATTCTATAAGGTGCCATAGATGGTGGTTTGGCTCCTAGCTCAAACTCGATCTGGTGGTCCACTGCCCTCCTCTGTGGTAGCTTCTCGGGCAACTTTGCCGGCATAACGTCCTTGTTCTCCTCAAGGACCATTTCGATGATTTGAGGGATGTACTCCACGCTATTGGGCTCATCCTCCACCTTCATCAGGGCCAAAAACCCTTCTGCACCCCCTTGGTGAGCTGCATCGCCGATAGTTGCCTCGTCCCATCGGTTTTTTCTTCCAAGGCCGGAATCATGCACGGTGATCCCTTCTCGAGAATGCATACCGAGCTCAACGCATGCATGGGTATGGTTGAGACTTGTCTCATGAAGTTCATACCCAAGACTACCTTGAAATCGTCCAAGGGAATAACTGAGAAGTTCACCAGACCGCTCCAGCTTCCCAGCTTCATCCCGACCCCTCGAGCTATACCATTGACGGGTTGAGCCCTTGCGTTCACCGCCTTCATCCAACCGTCCTTCTTGGACCACTTGACACCAAGTCTCACAGCTTCGTCTATCGTCATGAAGTTGTGAGTGGCGCCCGTGTCCACCATCACTCGGGTCGGCTTATCGTTGATCCGAGCTTCCACGTACATGAGCCCTTTGCTTGTCGGCTTCACTACCGGGTTAGCCTTCAAGGCGTTGAGAAGTTGCAACGACCCCATCTTTCCTGGTTCCTCTTCTGGAGTCTCGGTGTCCCGACTCTCCATGATAGCCGATAAAGACCCTATCTTCGGGCAGTCCTTCATTGCATGTGGCCCCTTGCACACAAAGCATCCTCCCTTCGGAACGAAGGACTTTTTCCTTGCCTCGAAGTCTTCCCGACGAGCACCCTTCTCAAAACTCCTTGAGTTGGATGGTCGGGCAGTATCCCGTCTTGCTCCCCCACCTTTGGCCACGCCCTGCTCCTTCTTCTTCGAGGATTCAGACAGACCAGAGGTACGGAAGTCAGTCAGCGACTCGGCCACCGCGATGGCTCACCGTCTTGACTCCCCGACGCTGCAACTCTTGCTTAACCCAAGATTGCAGTCCATCGGTGAAGTAGAACACAAGATCCTCCGCGGTCATGTTCAGAATCTGAAGCATGAGCGTTGTGAATTCCTTCACATAGTCCCGGATCGAGCCACGCTGTCGAAGTTCCCTCAACTTCTTGCGGGCCTCATATACGACGTTCTCCGGGTAGAACTGCCGCTTCAACTCTTTCTTGAAATCATCCCAAGTATCGATCCGGCATGTTCCTTGCTCGATCTCGGAATGTTTCCTTCGCCACCATGGCAAGTGCTTGCAGCCTTGGTAAAGATGTCAGCCAGCTGATCTTCACTTCTTGTGTAACAAGGGAGGATGATTTTCTGTTCCACAGCTTGTCTCACCTTGTGACAATCTACTTCAATGTGTTTAGTCCTCTCATGAAAGACTGAGTTACTAGCGATGTGTATGGCAGCCTGATTATCACAGTGCATAGTGATTGGTGTTGTAGTCTCAATCCCCAGGTCTTTAAGCAGCCCCTTGATCCATATCAGTTCACTTGTGAGATTTCTCATAGCTCTATATTCTGCTTCAGCACTTGAACATGACACTACTTTTTGCTTCTTGCTCTTCCAAGTCACAAGGTTGCCACCAATAAATGTGCAATATCCAGTGGTTGATCTCCTATCAACTCTATCTCCTGTCCAATCAGCATCACAATATCCCACTATTTTAGTACTCTTGTTGCATCTCATCCAAACTCTTTGGCCTGGTGCCTCTCTTAGGTACCCTAATATCCTTTCCACCATGTTCCAATGGTGAATCTTTGGCGCCTGCATCTATTGGCTTACTTGGTTCACAGCAAAGCAAATATCAGGTCTTGTAATTGTGAGGTAGATGAGCTTTCCCACCATTCTTCTGTACTGCTTCTCATCTCCAAAGGGCTTATTTTCAAACTCCCCCTGTCGCAACACTTTGTAACCATCTTCCAATGGGATCTTTGCTTTCTTTTCTCCAAGATCACCTGCCTCACTCAACAAATCAAGTGTGTACTTTCTTGAGATAGGAATAACCCCTCTTTAGATCGGCATATCTCAATCCCTAGAAAGTACTTTAGCTCACCCAAATCTTTAATATCAAAAGAGGATTTAAGAAAAGCTTTAGTTAAGATGATACCTTCCTTATCACTTCCGGTAATGATAATGTCATCCACATAGATCAATATGACTACAATCCCACGCTGAGATGTGAGGGTGAATAGAGTGTGATCAGCTTCAGACTTGATGAATCCTCTTCCATTAAGAGTTGTACTCAGCTTGTGGTACCATGCTCTTGGTGATTGCTTTAACCCATAGATTGCTTTCTTTAGCCTCAGCACATTCCCTGGTTTGACAAGGTTTTCAAGCCCTAGTGGTGGTCTCATGTAGACTTCATCCTCCAATTCTCCTTGAAGAAAGGCATTCTTCACATCCATCTGCCATAAGTCTCACTCTAGGTTGACAGCCAATGAGAGAATGATCCTTATGGTGTGAAGCTTGGCTACTGGTGCAAAAGTATCCAAATAATCATCTCCATACACCTGAGTATATCCCCTTGCTACTAGCCTTGTCTTCTTTCTTTCTGGTTTTCCATTTGCTAAGTACTTGATAGTGTGTATCATGCGGCTTGTCACTGCTCTCTTGCCTTTGGGGAGTTCAGTTTCATACCAAGTGTCATTTCTGATCATGGCATTGACCTCATCTTCGACGGATGCTCTTCATTCATCATCTACCATTGCTTCTTCATAAGACCTTGGAATGTACTCTTGATCTATGTTGGCGATGAAAGCTTGATGCTCTGTGGGATAGTGAGCAAGAGAACATACTGCTTGTATAGGATGAGCTATTGCTTGGCTGTTGAAGTAAAATTTTTTGTTGATCCAGTTTGAGGCAGGATTTCTCTCCCTTGTACTTCTCCTAAGTGACTGGACTTCTTCAGTAACATGCTGCTCATGTTCATCTCCACCTGAATGTACGTCAGTGACCTCGGTGTGCGGCTCCTCCACTGTCTCTTCTTGTTGTCTCTCATCCTGATCATGATCCTGACCAGTATGTGTATCATCTTGTCTCCCCCCATCAGGATCAGGATGGGGATTGTCTCCAGTGTGATCAACCACTTCAATCACAGTCCTTGGAACCTGTGTATCCTCTTGATCAGTTCCAGTCTCTGATGGTTGAGCCATATTGATGCCAAGACTCTCCATTATACGCCTCAGATTGTTTGCCCTATCATAAGATGATTGAGAGATGTCCTTGAGCTTATCCCAACTTTTCTCTTCATAATATCCCCTTGATTCCACAAACTTTACATCTCTCGAGACCAATACCCTTCTCATGTCTGGGTCATAGCACTTGTAGCCTTTTTGGGTTGAAGAGTAACCAAGGAACACAGCCTTAGTACTTCTAGCCTCAAGCTTATTTCTTTGCTCCAGTGGCTGCAAAACATAACACAAGCAACCAAACACACGAAAGTGATCAATAGATGGTTTTCTATTGTTTAGTACCTCATATGGCGTGAGATCATCTAGCACCCTTGTTGGTGTTCTGTTGATGAGGTACAATGCTGTCATGACCGCATCACTCCAGAACTGCTTAGGTACATTAGTCTGGAACATCATAGATCTTGCCACTTCCATGAGGTGTCTGTTCTTCCTCTCCGCTACACTATTTTGTTGTGGTGTGTATGGACAACTGGTTTGGTGTATGATCCCATTCTTGGCTAGGTAATTTTTGAAAGCATTGCTTGTATACTCCCCCCCCATTATCTGACCTGAATACTTTGATCTCAACATTAAATTGGTTAGTTATGTGGTTCTGGAAATTAATAAAAGCATCTAGCACTCTATCTTTAGTTTGAATCATAGTTAGCCAAGTATATTTTGATTTTTGATCAATAAAAGTGACAAAATATCTATGATTCTCCCTAGATATGCATGGTGCAGTCCAAACATCAGAGTGTACAAGATCACAGCAGTTTTCATAGATAGTAGATGACTTAGGAAACACAGTCTTGCAATGTTTGCCTAGGATACATGCTTCACAGTCATCATTTTTAAAGGAAATATCAGGAAGCAGCAGGTTTAGTGCACGAGAATGGGGATGACCTAGCCTAGCATGCCATAAAACACTTTTATCTAAAGCAGGAATTGAACTAAAAGCTGAAGATAAATTTGAAACAGTCTTGGTGTCTTCAAGTAGGTACAAGTCATCCTTTGTAACACCTTTTCCAATCAACTTAAGAGTCTCAATATCCTGAAAAACAACCTCATTAGGACTGAAAATCACATTACAATTTAAATCAGTGGTAGCTCTTTTGACAGATAATAAATTTGATGCAAAAGATGGCATGTAAAATGCTTTTGTATCTTTTTCAAATAGCTTAAGAGTTCCTACACCTTTAATTGGTATTTTGTCTCCATTTGCAATCATTACATTACCTAATACCGGTTCTACATTACTAATCAACCTAGCATCACTAATCATGTGGTGAGAGGCTCCTGAGTCTATGACTAAAGGCTTAATACCACTAGATGAATGAGATGCATGTAGAGAAGTAACCAGAACTCTAGGCGGTTTATATGATGCACTAAGGGAAATACCAAGTGTGTTACCAGACTCTTTTAGAGCTTTGATGAGAGCCTCTAGGTCTGACTTCTTGATAGATTCATCTTGTGTAGTTCTCACAGCTGAGCAGCCGCTGAAAGACATTGTTTTTCCTTCACTAGCACCATTAGTGCGCTTAGGAGTAGATGGCTCTCCTACTTCACCAGAGAAGTTTGCACTTGCATCTGCATATGGAGTCCGGAATTTCTGAGGTTTAAGGTGTGGATGGAGGATCCAACATTTGTCTTTGCCATGACCCTTCTTCTTACAGTGATCACACACCCAAATCTTCTTATCTTCTGGTTTGTAGTACCCCTTGTTAGCTACGCCTTCTGGTTTGGTCTCTGCCCCTTCAGCTTGATTTACCATGATGAGCTCTCCCTTTCTCCCAAAGAGCCCAACTGATCCTTGCTCCTTTTGGATCTGAGAGCACACTTCATCTAGAGATGGGAGCTCCTGTCCTCTTAGGATGTGTTTGATCAAGTCATTATACCCAGGGTTGAGGGTGAAGAGAAGCGCAAAGACCTTATCTTGCTCTCTTCTCTGGTTCAGTACTTCAGGATCCAAAGTACTTGGCCTCAACATCTCTAGTTCAGCCCACAAAGACCTAAACTTTCCAAAGTGTCTATCAAACTCAGTATCCTCTTGACACAAGTTGTTGATAGCCCTCTTGACTTCAAACACTCTACTGATGTTGGAGACATTTCCAAACACCTTTTGAAGTGTATCCCACAGATCTTTAGAAGTTTCACAGTAGGAGTAAGCTTCCAAGATTGAGGGTTCAAGACTGTTGTGGATGATAGATAACACCATGAGATCTTCTTGAACTCTTTTCTTATCACCAGCTTCAGCCACCACTATCTCCTTACCATTCTCTCCTAGGATAGTCTTCTTCTTAAGGCCTCTGCCTTCTTCAACAATTTCCCAGAGACCTCTGCCTCCAAGAGCTGTCTTAGTTAACCTTGCCCAAAGTAAGTAGTTAGCTCCCTTGAGAGTAACTGGAATCACAACCATCTTTGAATTTCCTCCAGAATCCATTAAGAACAGTTCAAGCACAATGAGAAGAACAATTTTTTTTTTTTTAAGTAAATAGAAACAGAGTGAAAGATTGAAAGATTGCGGAAGACTTAGGGTTCAAGAGCTTGTCGCTCTGATACCATGAGATTTTATGAGAATTAAGAAAGATAAGAGAAATTAAATGAAGAACATAAAAAATAATGAGAGACTTTCTTGAAAGATAATGAGAAAGGAGAAATTGAATTGCATTAATGTTTCATGTATCAAGAGTGCCTATATATACATCAAATGGGGAGCCAAAAACAAAGAGGCTCTCATGCACTAAATGAGGCTCTCTTGCACTAAAGAGAGGCTCCGATACACTAACTAAATAAAGAAATGATAGTGCATGATATGTGGGCATAATACTCCACTCACCAAACAACCTCATTTTACATTTACTACAATTTACATTATTAAGTTTACTCATCTTTACTTTATGATCAACAGTACTATCACAAGAAAAACAGGTACATCCATTGATCCTATAGCAAAACGGAAAAGAAGAAAGAAAGAGGTTGCATGCCACACCAAAACAAAGACAAATTATAGTGAACAGATGTTGACATAAAACGAAAAATAGAATAGGTGGTGGTACGCTGTCGTTTGGTTTATCCCAAAATAACAATACAAACAACACTACCTAACACAGTCCTGAGGTTCCCCGTATCTGACGGAGCTCATTGCATGTCTTTTTACTTCTTTTCCCGGTTGTATCTTTCCTTTCTTTTTTTTTTTTTTTTTTTGTAAACTGTATCTTTCCTTTCTTGTTCGCCATGTTTTAAATTTTGCTTTGAAAATAGTACAATTACATAAGACCTTTTCTTGGGTTCACCCCCTAGGTGAATCTAAAGGTTCACCAACCAATAGAAAGTTTTAGATCTAGTATCTTTTAATTAAAGAAACAAAATAACTTGCCAAATTATATTATGTTTTTAAAATAAAAAATTAAAAATTAAATAAATAAAAATAACAATAGTTCTAAAAAAAGATTATTTTTAAAAAAAATATTTATTTTTAAGATTTAGAGTTTAGTGTTTACGATTTATAATTTAGAGTTTATCCAAATGTTTAGTGTTTTTCCAAGGGTTTAGGGTTTACCTAAGGGTTTAAAGTTTACCCAAGGGTTTAAGGTTTTCCCAAGGGTTTAGGGTTTAGGATTAGAGTTTAGGGTTTAGTGTTTTGTTGACAACATGTTTAGTATTTTTCCAAGGGTTTAGGGGTTTTTCCAAGGGTTTAGGGTTTACCCAAGGATTTAGGGTTTAGAATTTGAGTTTAGGGTTTAGTATTAGAGTTTAGGGTTTAGTGTTTTGTTGACAACATTATTTTTTTTTAATTCGTTTTTTATATATTATTTTTATTTATTTTTAAATTTTATTTTGAAAATATAATATAATTTGCCAAGTTATTTGGTTTCCTTAATTAAAAAATACTAGATTTAAAATGACAATTTTCTATTGGTTGGTGAACTTAAAGGTTCACCCTAGGGGACGAACCCAAAAATAACTCATTACGTAATGGCAAAATAATTTCATCTTTTTTTGTCACGAAATAATTTCATCTATTACATGAATATGTGTGACGGAGATTCATGATCCAGCATAATACGACTTTACTTTTTAGTGAAAATCTTACAGCACATTAATAATTACACGTATCCATATTGTAAACAAAATTAAATTTAAATATTTTTATGCATAATTGTTCATCAAAAATATGATGTTTCCAGTTACAAAAAAAAATGATGTTTCATTTAGATTATACTGGTTTATCATATTTTAAACACACACACAAAATCGTGTTAAAGTTTGAATTTACCGAATCTTAGTCGGTTTGGCTTATTGCACTTTTAGTCTTTTTCTTATATATTTGAGAAATATCCAATAAATATCAACGTGCAATATGAAATTTTGAATTTAGTTAGTAATACAAATACAAATCACTACACTATATATATATATGTCTGGCGTGATAAATAACAGAATATAGGCCACATATTCTCAAAACTCTCAAATCAACGTCTGATCATATGAGATGAATTTTCATGATAAAATTCATTTTTTTCAAAACAAAAAGTCAAATTTATTGACAGATTAACCCTCTACCGGATTTTGAGCGTCTTATTTCACATGTCAAACAAAAATATTCATCCCGTTACACCAAAATTTGAGGACTCTTGTATTAAAATAATACTACTAGTAAGAGTTAAAACTTAAAAGTCTATAGATAAATAAAAATATGCATTTCCCAAAGAGTTATACTACATAAAACCAATGCAGTGCATGTACACATGTCTTCGAAAGGGAAGAAGTGAGATTTTATAGAGAGCAAGTTTCAACTTCAAGTAAACGCATTCCCATAAGGAATAAAAGCACCGAAGAGATAAAGTGTCTCTCTGCTTTTTTCAGTTCCTCCACGAAAATCGAAAACTCGTGTTGTGTTCTAACTGATTCCGCTGTATTGTTCCTTTTGTTTTCTCAAAATTTCTGTGTTTTTTTGGTGACAAATGATGAAGAGAGAGACGTTAAAAGAAGTTGGAATAGTCGGAGGGTTGGTCGGAGCTCAGGTGATTTACGCTGGAAACTCGGAGGTACTGAGCCAGGTCTTGTCTCTTGGAGTTGATCCACTTCTTGTTGCTATCTTCTGCACCTTTGCATCATTTCTTCTCATCAGTCCTCTTTCTTTTCTCCTTGAAAGGTAACTTTTTTATCGCTACTCTTTAATTCAACTAAAACAAAAGTTTCAAATTTTATTTCTGTTTCATTTTTTTAATTGTGGATTTTTAAAAGTGTTTTTTTTTGTGGTGGTTGGTATCTGCAGGGAAGTGTGGCCCAGAAGTCTAAGTTTCAAGTTGAAGACAAAACTGGTTTTGGTTTCTCTTGTTGGGTAGCGTCCTTTTGATTCCTGCATGTTTTTGATTGCTTACTTATGATCATAACATGTGATTAATTAAGAGAGAATATCTGTTTGAAACAGAGTAACTCTGTTCCAGTGGTTATTCTTTGAAGGAATGAAACACACCTCTGCATCAATGGCTACAGCTATGCCTAATCTCGCTCCTGCTTTCATTTTCGTCATCGCTTGGGCTACTGGGTAAAACCCTTTTAATTTTCTGTTCATTTGTTCTGTTAAATATATATAATATATATATATATATATATATATAAATTAGAGTTTTAATTTATGGGTTTTGAATTTGACATTGTTAAGGATGGAGAAAGTGAAGCTAAGTTGTATGTACAGTAGAGTTAAGATGGGAGGGACCGTGTTATGTGTGATGGGAGCTCTCATTATGAGCTTAATGCACAGTACTAAAGCCACCTCTAGCTCGCTCAAGGCTCTGCCTATTGTCCCTGACGACGTCGCTTTGGACAAAGAGAAGATCTTAGGTTGCCTCTGTCTCTTCCTTTCCATCTGCTGTTTGTCCTCAAGTCTTGTCCTCCAGGTTTGGCCTCATGCCTCCTTCTTAGCACAAGACACATTGTATATATTATTCACAGTTGATTCTAATCTATTTGATCGTCCTAATTAGGCATCCATACTGGTCGAGTTCCCGGCGCCTGTCTCTATGTTTTCAGTGGTGACTTTGATCGGTGGGTTCACCACGGTAGCTTTGCAGTATGTTGTTAAGGGGAGTATGGATATGGGAAGTGCATCAGTAATCGGTCTCAAGAACCTTGTGGGATACGCAGTGCTGGTACATATATTCCTCTAAAATATAATGTAAAGCCCCCCTTGTATTGATCAAACACGATGGGTATATATACAAATAGGAATGGCATAACCTAGCTAGGAATAGGAAACTTTAGATTAGCCTAAATCCCTAAGATATGGGAATTGTACATTATTATCATTATCCCTTTACCCCCCTCAAGTTGGTAATGACATATCACGAATTCCCAACTTGGATAACAAGAACTGAAATGCTGGAGCCGGTAAAGCTTTAGTAAGTAGGTCTGCAGGTTGATTCTTTGTAGTAATGTGCTCGGTGGTGAGAAGCTTAGCTTGAACTGCATCACGAACCGTGTGACAGTCATTCTCAACGTGCTTCGTACGTTCATGGAATACATGATTCTTTGCTATATGTAGTGCTGCCTGACTGTCACAAAACAGGCGCATAGGATGATGGTGAGTAAAACCGAGCTGTAGTAGGAGTCGCTTGAGCCATTTCAATTCACAGGTCGTGTCTGCCATAGACCTATATTCAGCTTCAGCGGATGATCTTGAAACTGTGTGTTGCTTCTTGGTTTTCCACGAGACAATAGAGTCACCAAGCAGAACAACATACGCACTCAGAGATCGACGAGTGATTGGACATGCAGGCCAATCAGAATCAGAATATGCCGTCAAGCTCAAGTTGCTATTGGACGTAAGCATAATGCCCTGATCAGGACACCCTTTCAGATACCGTACCACTCGCAATGCTGTTATCCAATGATCCTCCTGTGGTTTTTGCATGAATTGCGAGAGGATATGGACGATATAGCTGAGCTTCGGACGAGTAAAGGTCAGATAGATAAGTCTGCCTATAAGCCGACGATATTTGCTTGGATCCAGGAGTGGCCCTCCCTTGACAAGGGCCAGCTTATGGTTGAGTTCTGTAGGGACCGGAGATGGTTTAGCTCCAAGTAGACCACACTCAGCAATTATATCAAGTGCATATTTTCTCTGAGACACAAAGATACCTTCAGGTCCTCTTGCAATCTCCAAACCAAGAAAATACTTTAGTTTTCCCAAGTCTTTCATCTTGAAACACTAATTATGTAGATAGTTCTTGAATCGTTGGATAGTAGAGATATCATTCCCTGCGATGATAAAGTCATCAACATACACCAAGATGTGAAGGCATATGTTATCTTGCACAAACGAAAACAAAGAGTAGTCTTCATAGCTATGCTTAAAACCGAAGGAGAGAAGAGCCTTGCTCAGCTTAGCAAACCAGCAGCGAGGAGATTGCTTTAGGCCATACAGCGATTTTCGAAGTCTACACACCTTTGTAGGATCCGCTGTGTTAAAACCAAGAGGTAGTTTCATGTAAATTTCTTCCTCAAGATCCCCATGTAGAAACGCGTTATGGACGTCCATTTGATGAACTTCTCATCTCTGCGCTGCTGAAACTTTAAGAAGAAAATGGACCGTATTCATTTTTGCCACCGGGGAGAAAGTTTCTTTGTAATCGAGCCCTTCTTTTTGGCGATTGCCGCAAGCTACAAGACGAGCTTTAGGTCTTTCGACTGTGCCGTCAGCTTTATATTTCATCGAGTAAATCCATTGGCAAGTGATAGCCCATTTTCCAGGTGGAAGAGATGTCACATCCCATGTATGATTGTCCTCCAGCGCCGTGACCTCTGCTTTCATTGCTCCGTTAAACCTCGGGTCTTTGACTGCTTCTTGATACATTTTAGAAACATAGTCTGTTGTTATTGCCGCCAAGAATGCCTGATGTTTGACACTAAAAGCAGTCGTAGATGAGTAATCGGAGATGGGATACAGTGTCTTACCTGAGACCGTAATCGGAGAACTCTGATTATGTGCAGTTGAAGTGTGAGAAGCGTGAGGGGGGTGTGTAGTAGTCGCAGTATTAGTCAAATAATTTTTGAGAAGAACTGATGGTTTCTTGGTTCTATGGCCTCTACCAAGAACTTCTAGAAGTCCCGGAGAAGATACTGTCTCAGATTGAGCAGTTGTCAGAGATGGTGACGATGGAGGTGTCACTGGAGGCGTAGTAGGTAGCGTAGAAGAAGAACTAGGTGCGGTATTATCAGTTGTTGCCATCGTAGTAGTGTCTGGACTTGGTATAGGTGATGAATCAGTCTCGGTGACATCATTGGGGACTATCGGTAGTGTCGTTTGCTGTTCTGGAGTTATTAGCCAGTCATCAACGGGAAGATTGGTCTGTACAATCGGCGGTGAGACAGAGACTGAGTTCTCAATCCCCGGAAACTGATCTTCAAGAAACACAACATCCCGACTCGTGATAAACTCATTAGACTCAAGATCGTACAGTCTCCAAGCTTTCTTGCCAAAGGGGTAACCGACAAACAAACACTTGCGACTGCGGGTGCTGAATTTATCTCTATCTCTTGGTCGTGTGTGTGCATAGCAAAGGCATCCAAAAACTCTTAACTGGTCGTATAGAGGAGGAGACCCATGAAGTACCTCATATGGGGATTTCCCATCAAGGATTTGTGTAGGAGTTCGGTTAATCATATGTGCTGCCGCTAGTATGCTTTCTCCCCAGAATTCCACCGGCAACCGAGACTGAAATAGACAGGCGCAAGCAACATTCAGTATATGGCGATGTTTACGTTCGACTCTGCCGTTTTGTTGAGGTGTGTACGTGCATGAAGTCTGATGAGCAATACCATGCTCACGGAAATATGTCGCCAATGTCATGAATTCAGTACCATTGTCTGTACGTATTGTTTGCACTTTCTTTCCAAATTGTATGTCTGCCATTGTGCAAAAATTTCGTAGTAAAGAGGAGACTTCAGATTTCTCAAGCATCAAATAAGTCCAGACTGCTCTTGAGTAGTCATCAACGATTGTAAGAAAATAAACTGCTCCACACGACGACGGTGTGCGATAAGGACCCCAAACATCACAATGAATTAAAGCAAAAGGAATTGTAGCTTTATTAAAACTGCCAGGAAACACCTTGCGAGTCTGCTTTGCACGAAAACATATATCGCATTGACTAGAATCAGAAAAATCTATCTTAAAATTCTTAAACACCGGTAATGTAGATAAAGTCTTGTAGGAAGGATGTCCAAGTCTTCGATGCCATAGAGTAGAAGTAGAAGTTGTCGATTTTGATGCTCCATGAACTCTCACGACTTTTACACCCGTAAAGTAGTACACCCCCTCACGTTCTTCACCTGCTCCAATCAGAGTCTTCGAAAAACGGTCCTGTAAAACACACAATGTATCAGTAAAAATCGCAATACATCCAGTTTGTTTCAACAATTTTGAGACTGATATGAGCGTGCAATCAAAATCTGGAACAAATAGAACGTCATGTAATGAATAGTCCTTGTTGAGACGTAAAGTCCCTTGTTTCGTTGCATGGGAGTCACGTCCATTAGGAAACACTACGGAGGACAATGGGATGTCGATGACATCATGGAGTAAAGTGAGATCACCCGTCATATGGTGTGATGCTCCTGTATCAATAATAACATCAGTAAGAGAAGTTTTACCAGACAATCTTTCCGAAGATAGATTGATTTGTTGACTTTGTAGCAGTGAAATTAGTGAGGCTATTTGATCGGAGTTGATAGGTTGTGAGCTTTGTGCAGCATTGGCTCGTCCCCGACCACGTCCTCGGTTGTTGTTGGAGCGTCCTCCATGACCTCCTCTATAGCCTGATGAAGAGCCATTTTGTCGCTGCTGTTCATGAAACCACTCTAGATATCCGTGAACAAGAAAACATTCGGTGATGTCATGCCCTCTTTGGCCACAATGTGTGCACGTACGTGCTGGATCTCGAGAGCGAGGTGGAACAATCTCAACTGTAGTAGATTCTTTTGGAGGTTCCGTTTTGACCGAGAAACCTAGTGCGTCGGTGCGTTGTTCTTTGGCCCGTGTAGACGCCATGTTTTGCTCTTCACGGATAACCCGAGAGTAGACAATATTGAGGTCTGGTAGCGGTTCCTCATCTGTGATACGAGATCATATCGAGGAAAATCTCGAGTCATCTAGGCCAAAGAGAAACTTGTGCACCCTTGCATCTTCTCTTTCATTCTCTATGTCTGCAGCGGCATCACAGGTGCATGGACGAGATGTCTTTATGTTCTGTAGTTCTTCCCACAACTTTGTGAGACGACCGTAGTAATCAAGAACCGATTTCCCATCTTGCTTGCAATTCGTAATCTCATCTTGTAGCTGATGCAAGCGAGTACCATTCTTGACAGAGAATCTGAAGCGTAACGTTTCCCAAAGCTTGTATGCCTCAGGAACATGTGTAACCGTTGATCGTACCTTCGGGTCAATTGATGTACGGATCCATCCGACAATCATGGAGTTTGCAGCTAGCCATCGAGACAGGTCTGGTTCTGTTTCTGGTTTGACAATTATTCCACCTATGAACCCCGTTTTTCGCTTTGCCTGTAAGGAATTCTGAAGTTCAGTCGACCATTCTGTGTAGTTCTCATGAGTAAGTAGAACCGAAGTAATCAACGCTCCAGGGTTATCAGATGGATGAAGGTAGTAGGGTGACAGGTCCGTGAGCGTAGAAGTAGGAGTAGGGTTAGGGATATTAGTAGAAGTAGAAGTAGAATGATCCGTAGCCATCGTTTTGATGGTTGACGGTGAAAGATAGTAGAGAAATTAGGTCTTAGAGATCTTCAGCTCTGATACCATAAAATATAATGTAAAGCCCCCTTTGTATTGATCAAACACGATGGGTATATATACAAATAGGAATGGCATAACCTAGCTAGGAATAGGAAACTTTAGATTAGCCTAAATCCCTAAGATATGGGAATTGTACATTATTATCATTATCCCTTTATCCTCAATTATGATGTGCACCATATGAACGTGTCGAAAAATGTTTAAGAATTTGTTTTGTAGGGAGGGTTGGTGAGTGGAGGAGGTTTAAGTTTCAATGCATGGGTGATTAAGAGAAAAGGACCAGTGGTTGTGTCTCTCTTTAGTCCAATTGCAACTGTGGTGTGTGTTATTGTCTCTGCTTTCTCCATGGATGATAGTTTCAACCTCGGAAGGTATTTTTTTGCACCTTTTCTCCTTTAAAAGAAGTCATTTTCTTCTATCTTGTAATTGTCTTTGTGAAATTAGCTTTGCGGGAATGGCCTTGATGTTTGGAGGACTCTACTTCGTTCTCTGGGCTAAAGGGAAAGAGGAGTGTGGAGAAGGAGATGAAGTAAAAGAAGATGAAGAAGAAAGTGTTAGAACAGAGTTTGACCTTGAGAAGCCTCTCTTGCGTTAAAGTCTTGTTTTCTTAATGTTCATGTTAGTTTGGTTATGTTTGAAGAAGTAAGATCAGTTTTACTTTATAGAATAGAATTATGTATTTTATTTTAGATATACAACAGAACTATCACTTTACTTATATATTTGTCATGTAATATGGGTTGAACAGCCAAAGTTTGCATACTATTTTTCTTAACTAAGTATGCTGATTTATCTTCTCCCCTCCTCTTCTTGATTAAAATTATTTATGGTCTTTTTTTCTTGAACATTTGTTGATTATGGTCTATTTTTTACAGGTTCAAGTTTTTAAATTTCATATCCAATTGCCACCTAACGACATCGTTCCTACTCGTTGTAGGCGTAAATAAGTGCGCCTGCCAAGTTCAGCAAATCAGAACAATGATGTTTTCCACACGGTTTTAGATGCATACACATTATGCTATAAGCCCTGTTCGTTTATCTATCGCACAACATGCGACCTACGATTGATCGCAGATCTGCTGTCGTGTAACATGCGACCTGCGATTGGTCGCATGTCGCAAGTCGCAGATTGTTGTTCGTTTTGATGTCGCGCGACTGATCGCACGACCAGTCACGGGTTTCCATTCAAGTCGCCCGAAAAAACAGCGACTAAAAATTAAGAAAATTTTGATCGCGCGACTGGTCGCAGATTGCAGGTCGCGCGACACGTAAACAAACATAGTTTTAGTCGCAGGTCGCAAGTTTAGTCGCAGGTCGCGCGACACATAAACAAATGTAATCTTAGTCGCAGGTCACAGGTCGCGCGACACGTAAACAGCGCCATACTACGTTAGGTAAATGGTAATGCACATGCAGCTCATGGACAATAATAGTAAACGAGAAGATTGTCATGAAATAACTCTACTTGGATAATTGGTTCAGTGTCCTGAACTAAGTCGTGGATACCTACTGAACGAAATTCACTCCCAAATACATATTTAGAATAGAATGCACTTTATCATGATTTATCTTAGGGATAACGATTGTTTTGTTTAAAAATCTATCATTTTGAATAGTTGTCACAACTTTCTTTAGGTCTAAAATATATTATAAAACAAGCTGCTTTATTTGAAAACATTTAAATAAAATGTTTGAATACATAATCTAAAGTTTTTTTATAAAAGCAATATTTTCGTTTGTGATTAAAAGCGAGATTTATATAGTGTGTAAACATTTTTCTTGGATCATGCTTTCTGTGTTAGTGGAAACATGAGGGTTTTGTTGTTCCCGTCGGTTCCTTTAAGAGCATCTCCATCGGTTACAACTGATAGAAGTTGCAAAAAGAAAAAAAATATTATTATTTTAATAATTTATTTACTTTTTATTTTTCTGTAAAAATTAGGACCAATAAAGTACTAACACATGACCTCAAAGTGATCACAAAGAGTCAAAACCCTAGTTCCCTTTCTCTCCGGCGGTTGGCTCTGCCGCAGCCGTCGGGAGCAGCCCCTCCGTTTCATTTATGTCTTCGGCGTTGTATCTCGTTTTCATGTCTCCTCTGAAGGTTTCGGCTTGGTATCGTCAGATCTGAGTGGGGGATTCTATAATTGGATCCGATCTTGTCGTCATTCTCGGTGCTCAAAGGCGTTCTCCTTGGCGTTCAGTGTTGCTAAGGCTCGATGGTAAGATCCGGGTTGAATCTCTGTTTTTCGTAGCCTCAGTGTAGCAGCTAATGTCTCTGGATGGTTTCTTTGTTCGAGGTTTAGTCTAGGATGTGGTTTATCTGAGTCTCTGGTGAGTTGGGTTTCGATTGGGGTAACTGATGCAGGCTCGGATCTTTGATTTGGTTCGCAGTGGATGTGCTTGCGGGTTCAGATATGTGGTTATATGTCAAGTCGAATCGCTTAGTTGCTTCCCAGTCATGTTCCCTGATGTTGCTGTATCAGTTTGACTTCTTATCAGTGTCTTTGTCTATGTCATATAAATTGTTGTCGAGCTCTTGTATCTTTGGGCTTGAGAGTCTTGATCGTTTTGTGCCAAGGGAGTAAGTGCTTGGTGAGTGTGACTTAGCAGTCTTTTTTCTAGGGTAAGGTTTCCAGTGGTTGCTTGCAATTTGGTTCTTCTCTCGTGAGTGGTTCTGGAGAAGTTCGTTTGGCAAGACTTCAGATTTGTGGTGTTTGGGTGAGCTTCTTTCTTTGGTTTTCAGAAGTATATGTATCCAAGATGTGTGGACTGAGCAACGGTTCCCCTTGTCGAGTTATGAAGCCTCCGGTGTGTGGTCTTATCGGTTGGCGTGCGAGGCAGCAACGATAAGTCTGGTATGCAGAAGTGGAGATTACCGGGTGGCAGGCTATAGGCAGCAGCGGTAATTCTCGATCATTGGTCATTTCTTAGTTCTAAAGCCTGGTAGGTTTTCTATTTTGGCTCATGCATAGATGAATTTGTTATGTGTCTCTATTGTCTTTTAGATTTCATGTGTATTTTCTCAAGTCACCCCGGTGTGGGTTTAAGTCACTCCGGTGTGGGTTCTAGTAGCCGCTTCCTATGGGCTCTTGGTTCTGGGGCTATTTGTTTGTGCTGCCAGCATTTGTATGAATATTGGTATTTCGATTATGAATGAATTTCAATTCGGGAAAAAAAAAAAGTACTAACACATGCGTATATGAATCAGAAAACCGTATCCAAAAGTTGTTAGTTTAGAACCTTTCTCTTTCTTCTCTCTTAACTTTTCATTATGTTAAGCTTTTTCATTTTTGAAACCTGTGTTAATATACTGCCGATCGTGCTCTAAATATTGGTAAGCATTTTCTTCCGGTAGATTAATTTGGACGAGATTAACATATTATTTTTATTACAGCACACAGAGTTTTTCTTTTCTTTTCCCGCACTGAAGAGTTATGTATTGGGTGAAAATTGAGATTGAAGCAAAAGCTAAGTAGTTCACACTATATATTCCATTGTGTAAGCCTTTTCTTTACTCAACTATTTATAAAGTTCCAACAACAGAATATCTTTGCCTTTTCTATTCTTGGTAATGTGATATATATGTTCTTTGATCAGCTTTATTTTTTTAATAAAACCATGATTACAATGCGTATAGTAAACAATTTTGTCCATTCTTGTCTACCTGCTATACCTGTGCGCGTATGTGTAGTGTATGATGACTATGCAGTATTCAATTTTTAAGTACATGATGTCTGTGATCTCTTAATGTTGTTTAGTACTACTTTTTATCCAAATGATGTGTATGGAACAAACAATCTGTGACTATAGTCATTACGACAAATAGTTATCTTCTAGTCGAGTACAAGTTACAATTATAAACCATCTATTTTGAATCCGCAAATTATATAAATTGGAGAACACACGAGAAGCGAAATTAACTAGTGTCATTTATATTGTGATTTTGAAGGGTCGAGCGTATACACCGATGCAGCTATCGTTACCAGATAGCATTTTGTCATTATAATCTAACATGATGATGTATATTAAAAATTCGCTCACATTTGTTATAAGAATTGTGATTTTAAGAACCAAACAAAACCAAGAAACCAACCAAACTATAGCATCGAACCAATGGTAATCATCTTTTCTGTTATAGTATTCAATGCTAATACAATGCCTATCTATCATGAAGACATGAACCATTTACTTAAAAAAGTGAAAAAGAGGTATCAGTTAAAACTGCAGTCACAAAACAATATCTATCCCCGGTTCGAAAATTCAAAATATTAAGACACCACTAATTATACTTGAACCCATGACAAAGTTGTTTTGTCTTATACTCTTAATTCTTTCATTCGAAATGAGAGTAATGAGTATAATCAATAATCTCTGCCTCAAACAAAAGAATGACAGCCAGTAATTCTCATTTCAGCTAGACTAATTGGAATTGAATGCAAAACATGTCATATCTTTTAAAAAAATGTAAAACATGTCAAATAAACTAATGAAAGTTTGTCGTTCAAAAAAAAAAAACTAATGAAATCGGATTCAGAAACAAACTTCAATTAGGCTTCGCAATTCGATAATACGAAATCTATTATAACATATATTTCTCTGAATCTGAACTAAAAGTTTTGTATTAATTTTCCTTTGGAAAAAAAATCAGAATAAAGCATAGAATAAAACAATACAGAAAACCAACAAAAAAAAAAACTAAGGTGGAATTGCTCAGAATAGACGTGGACCTTTCCAATCATCATTGTGTAGTCATTTACCGTTGGGTCGAACATCGTATGTTAGATGGTACCAATCTATTCACAATTATATAGACGTGATGCTTATTTAGCTTGTTTCGTTTAAATGATTCTGACTAGTATTAAAACTCATTAGTCATCGGCTCATCGCGATCAAGCTATTTAAATGTTTAAACAGTCAGCATTTAAATCTCAAAGTCCAATTAAATCAACGTTAAATAATACAACCGTTTGTATCATATCAACCTCGACGCTTCAACCGACTCTGCCATTACAAATCGTCAAATCTTTCAACTAACCCAACAAACATGATTCACATCACACATACTTTGTTAAGTTTTTTTAATCTTAATTTTTTGTTTATTTTTGCAAATCCTTTATTAAGGTTCTAAACTTGTCTATGCATTCAGAAGTGTCTAGTCAATAAAAGGCAAAGCAACAACTTTCTTTTTGTGCTTTCTTGTCACCTTTCTTCTATCTTTTAAACAATTTTGGGAAAACTGTTTTTTTAGCAAAAAAAATAGTAACTATGTCCTTTTAGACTAATCTATATTTTGTGTCATATTTTCCTATAATACCCTTTAATATTTATGAAAATAATTTTAATAAATAGTTTTACAAACAAAAAAAATTTGGAAAAATAGTAACATTTGTTAAAATACCTATATGAACTTAATGGTATATTTTCCAGTTATAAAAAAGTTAAAATTATAAATTTCAGATTATGTTCTAAAAAGTAGAAATGACATTCTACGAAGTAGAAAACGAAATCTACTTTTTTCATTGAATCTACAATGTTTAGAATACGTGATCTACGTAAATAGGAGTATTCTACAAATATGTAGAATACACATTCCGCGCTTAACCTACCATTCTAAAATTCTTAGAAATCAAAATCTACACATTAATCTAATTCTAAAACATGTAGAAACCGACTTCTACAGATTTACTATAAATCTAAAACATGTAGAAATCAAATTCTAAACATTACTATAATTCTAAAAAACTGTAGAAACTGATTTCTACATATTAGTTATATTATACGGATAAGAAATCAGTTCCTAAAAATATGGAAACAAAATATTTGAGAATATTCACTCTTATATTTTTTTAAAAAAATCGATTTAAAAAAAAAAACGAAAAAGGAACAAAAAAAGCGACAAATCGATTTGAGAATATTCACTTTCATCCCAGAGAAAAATATCCTATTTTTAGAAATTCAAATTCAAAGGGGTGCTACTGGTTGTTGTCGATGGAACATTCTTGAAGAGGCGTGTCCTATTTTTAGAAATTCAAATTCCCATTTTTAGAAATTCAAATATTTGAGAATATTTGAGAATATTCACTTTCATCCCAGAGAAATCGAGTTTAAAGAGTTGAAATCATGCTTGGTCGGTTCAAATCAAGTGGGAATCAATCCGGATATAATCATACAAAACCAAAAAAATCGATTTGGGATTTTTTCCTCGGCACGGGATCGATCGATCTATTCTTACAGATCGGTCGATCTGTGTAAATCGACCTTCGCCGATCGAGTGAAATAGACCAGGTCGATCAGTATATATTTCGCATTTTTTTTTGTTTTGAATAATGATCGGGATCGATCGATCCACTATAACTTGTAAAGTGGGATCGATCGATCCCCCTTGTCGAACTCAATATATATCTTTTTTTTTTAAATTACAATTTTAAGGGCATTACTGCCATTTTGAAAAAAAATTAGTCTAATAGGACATAAAATAGTATAATTTAGTCTAAAGGGACATAGTTACCATTTTTTTGCTCTAAAAAAACAGATTTCCCAACAATTTTTTACTAAAACAAATAATCATTTTAGTTGTTTTTTTGTAAGAACATGAATAATTCCAGTCACGATACATACAAACTTCGTATTAAAATTTCAATATTTCGGATTAATTCAAGATTCTATACTCAGTGGTTATCGTTGTCAGTCGAATTAAAAGTAGTATGGTTTTCTCTTAAATGTTTTACTAAAACTAACTAAAAAAAGTTATATTTGCCTATCATTAATAGTAGTTATCGTATGGACCAAAGCGTCATTATTGTTAATTTTGGGGTTTTGTGAAAAAGAAAGGAATGCTTGTTACCTACTCTTTATTAACTTCTCCGTCTATCTCTCAATCTCTCTCTTCTCTACAACAGTCTCTTCAAGCAAAACTGGGACAAATAAAACTTAAAAAGTCTTCTTAAGGTTTCTTTTTGTTCTGTTCTTGCTTCTTTGGAAGATGCAGAAGCACAAATGCAAGCTCTGTTCCAAGAGTTTCTGTAATGGCAGAGCACTCGGTGGTCACATGAAGTCCCACTTGGTCTCATCACACACGCCCACTCGGAAGAAACTCAGTGACTCGGTTTACTCCTCTTCTTCTTCCTCCTCAGACGGTAAAACTCTAGTCTACCGGTTGCGAGAGAACCCGAGGAAGAGTTTCCGGGTCTTCAACCCGGATCCTGAGTCTTCCACCGCTTACAACAGCGAGACCGAGACCGAACCTGAGTCTGTGGACCCAGTTCGGAAACGGAGCAGAGCAGAGGTTTCCAAGAAGAAGAAGACGAAGAAAAGGAGTAAGAAGAGAGTGTTTGAGTCGGGGAAGAAGCAGAAGACGAGTCATGTTAACTCGAACGAGTCTCAAGAACCGGCGAGTTCTGTCTCCGACGGTTCTCCGGAACAGGATTTGGCCATGTGTTTGATGATGCTATCGAGAGATACGAGGGAGATTGAACTGAAGAAACATGTTCTTGCAGCGGAAGAAACGAAGCCGGAGAAGATACATTTCCCGGAGCTCCGTCGTTGTGTGATAGATCTGAATCTTCCTCCGCCGCAAGAAAGCGACATTGTCACCGTAGTTTCAGCCATATAATAACAGTTGGAGGTTTCAGAGATTACTGGATATCAAAGCATCTTCTTGATTTGGTTTTCTTCAAGATCGTTTATTCTTTTAAAGTTAGAAAACGTTTAGTGGTTTTGGAATCTTTGGACGATCTTCATCAAGCGATGTACTTTTGATGTAAGACACAATTGAAAACCCAAGAAACAAGTTCTGTTTCTTGATTTCTCCTTCAGGGTCATGGATGAGATAGATAATACATTGTTTGTTGGATCTTTGTGATATTTTGAAATTCTTGAGATGATTCTTTTGCATGAGGTTTGGATCTTGGATCTTTGATTATTAATGTGTGTTTGAAGAAACTATTTAATTTAGCTGCATATTTTTTATGACACAAGTGTGTGCAAGGCCGCTAGCTTGTTAAATAATGTGAATATTATTCTTATCACGTATATCATTGGGTGTGTTGGAATAACTAGGACAGTGTGGTAAATACTCAAATAATCCAAGAATCAGATCATGGATATTCAAATATCTCCATAATAAGTGAGATATTTAAACCCAAAAACAACTTAGATATTTAATCTCTGAATCAGATATTACATAAATTATTGAAATATCAGTCTACACTCACCTTATGGGTTACTACATTTTACTAGTAACAGCACAATATATTCTCTGTTTCATAATGGCTACAACTCATCAATGATTTTTAGTGCGATAAATTTATTTGAAATGTGTTATTCCCTAGAATTTCATAAAATGTTTACCAGTTACAATAATGATTTTTTAATAAACAGTTTCACCATTTTCCTTTTTCTAAATGAAATAAAAATAAATCTCTTACAAAATTTAACATTTTGTTCCACATCCTAAACTTATAAAGCTAATCAAATGATTGGAAACTAATATTCCATTAATAATTTTTTATTATGATATCATTCATTATTCTATTTTCATTACATAAATAATTATTCATTTGTTTATCCTATTATTTTTAGAAGTAACCAGTTACAGACAATATAAATTGTTTAGAAAATATATTTTATTTAAAATATAAATTGCTTTCGTATTCTATACAATTTTATATTTATTGAATATTGTATAACTAATTATTATTTTGTAATTTTATAACATGTTTAACTATATTTATTTATGTATTTAGCAATAGTTTTTGAAGAAAAATATTCATTTTTAAACTAAAACAGTTTATAGTATGAAAGGGATAATAATTACTATTTTGTATGGTTATTTACTTACTACTTTTATTGTGGTGTAGTTTGTGTCGCCAGCTGCATCATGTGACTCTGTAGAGAGGTAGTGTTTTATACCACCTATACCGAACCATTAATGTTTCTTTCTTGACAAAGAAACAGAAACACAATACCTTTTTTTATGGGCATCATTTAGTAAGTTCCTCATTTATTACAGAAATATCCCTGATCCATCTTTAAAATCACGTTCATGCATGTTTACACTTACCTGACTTTCAGAGTTAAATAAACCTTTATCCACTGACGAATCGACATCATAATTGTTGGGAAAATTACCCAATATCGATGAGATGAATATGAGATTAGACAACTAAAAAATTTAAGAAGAAGACTCTTTATAATTTTGGAAAGGGTTTACAAAGATTTTGTTTTGAGAACTCTCTCTTACAAATGTTTTCTCTTTTTGTTTTCTTGATGTGGATGATTACAAATGGTGCTAAACACCCCTATTTATACAAGTGGAGGAGCACACTCCAACAAGCTCTAGATTTCTCTAAATTATTATTTATTTCAAAATATCTAACTCCATAACTTTCTCTCTTCTTCTACACAATTCTTCTTCTACACACTTCTTCATCCTTCTCCATTTTTCTCTACATATCTCTTCTTCTTGGGCTCTTGGGTTATAACTTGATTAGTTATTATTCTTGGGCTAATGAGGGAAAACCCAACAAATCTCCCCCTTCCCGATTTAGCCCGAAACCATTGTCATCTCCGTGCCTTTGCAGCAATCTTCAAACTTCTTGATCGGTAATACCTTGGTCATAAAGTCTGACCAGTTTTCATCGGTGTGTACCTTGTTGAGATGTAGAAGCTTCTCTTCAAGAACTTCTCGAATCCAATGATGCCGAATGTCGATGTGCTTCGAGCGAGAGTGAAATGTTGGATTCTTTGCTAGGTGAATAGCACTTTGGTTGTCACATAGCATGTTGTACTTTTCTTGTTTTACTCCTAACTCAAGCAAGAAATTCTTCATCCATAGCATCTCCTTGCATGCTTCCGTTGCTGCGATGTATTCTGCTTCCGTGGTGGATAAGGCAACACACTTTTGTAGTTTCGATTGCCAGGAAACAGCTCCCCCTGCAAAGGTAGTAACAAAGCCTGATATTGATTTCCTTGAATCTTTATCACCAGCCCAATCTGCATCGGTGTAACCGTTCAGCTCTAATTTTTCATTGCCAAAACATAGACACTTCTTCGTTGTGCCTCGTAGATAGCGTAGGATCCACTTAACTGCTTTCCAATGCTCCTTTCCTGGATTCGCTAGAAAGCGACTCACAACTCCTACAGCATAGGCAATGTCGGGTCTGGTGCACACCATAGCATACATGAGACTGCCCACTGCTGATGCATATGGGGTAGTCTTCATTTCCTCTTTCTCCTTCTCACTTGTTGGACTTTGCTTCGAACTTAGCTTGAAATGTCCACCAAGTGGAGTGCTCACCGGCTTTGCTTTATGCATGTTGAATCTCTCCAACACCCTTTCAACATATCGTTCTTGGGACAACCATAAAAGCTTCTTTGGCCTATCCCGAGTAATCTTCATTCCAAGAATCTGTCTCGCTTGCCCCAGATCTTTCATCGCAAAACACCTTCCCAAATCTTTCTTTAATGCGGCTATCTTGTTGCGATCTTGACCCACAATTAACATATCATCAACATAGACCAATAATATGAGAAAGTCGCCGCTTTCGTACCTCTTTATGAAAACGAAATGATCATTCTTGGTTTTCTTGAAGTTATGATCCACCATGAAGGAGTCAAACTTCTTGTACCATTGTCTTGGAGCTTCCTTGAGACCGTAAAGACTCTTCTTTAATCGGCACATCAAGTCTTCTTTTCCTGGAACCTTGAATCCTTCAGGTTGCTCCATATAGATCTCCTCCTCGAGTTCACCATGTAGAAAGGCCGTCTTGACATCGAGTTGTTCAATCTCCAAGTCTAGAACCGCTGCTAGACCAAGAACCACTCGGATAGAGGACATCTTCACCACTGGAGAGAATATTTCTTCAAAATCTATACCTTTCTTTTGGTTGAATCCTTTCACAACCAATCGAGCTTTATATCTTGGATTTGAGCTTTTCTCTTCATACTTCAACCTGTACACCCATTTGTTCTTCAAGGCTCTCTTTCCTTTTGGTAGCTTCATCAGCTCATAAGTGTGATTATCATGCAAGGATTGCATTTCTTCTTGCATAGCTTCAACCCACTCATCTCTATGAGTGTCTCCTATGGCCTCCTCATAGCTTTGAGGCTCCCCCTCATCTGTAAGATTAACGTACTCATCTCGATAATATCTTACAGATGGTCTTGTCTCTCTTCCAGACCTTCTTGGCTCATGTTCTTCCTCTGGCTCCACTTGAACTTCTTCTTCACCTTCATCACCATTCGGATCCATGATAGGATCCCCTTCGCCCTCATCTCCAATCACTTGTTCATGATCTTGAGGCTTATGAGAATCTTCATTCCTTACAACCCTTAGCTTTGGTTTCTTTGATTTGTTGATGTCTTCGATTGTTTGATCTTCGAAGAAAACAACATCTCTGCTTCGGATAATTTTTCTGTTAACCGGATCCCAAAGCCGATAGCCGAAATCATCTCTTGGTGACCCAAGATAGATGCACTCTTTAGTCTTGGAGTCTAGCTTGGCTCGTTCATCCTTAGGTATATGGACAAATGCTCTGCAACCGAACACCTTCAAATGGTTGTAAGAGACCTTCTTACCCGACCAAACTTCCTCCGGGACATCGCCTTCCAAAGGAACTGATGGTGTAAGATTTATGACGTCCACTGCAGTCTTTATGGCTTCTCCCCAAAATGGCTTGGGTAGTTTAGCGTGAGAGAGCATGCACCGAACTCTTTCTGTGATCGTTCGATTCATTCTTTCAGCTAGCCCGTTCAGTTGTGGCGTCTTTGGTGGTGTCTTCTCCATTCTAATTCCATGAGCTTTGCAAAACGCTTCAAAGGGACCTCGATACTCTCCACCATTATCAGATCGAACGCACTTGAGTTTTTGACCCGTACTTCGCTCTGCTTGGGCTACAAATTCCTTGAAAGCATCAAGAACTTGATCTTTTGACTTCAAAAGGTATACCCATACCTTCCTTGAATGGTCATCAATAAAGGTGACGAAATATGATGCCCCTCCATTGGATTTCTCGGACATGGAGCATACGTCAGTATGCACAAGATCAAGAATATGCTTTCTTCTCATAGGCGTAGATGATCTTCGGAAAGCGACCCTATGTTGTTTTCCGGCTAAGCAATCATGACATGGTGAGAGAGGAATACCTTTCATATCAGGAAGAAGTTTCTTGCGAGAAAGTATATTTAAACCTTTCTCACTCATATGCCCGAGTCTTCGGTGCCATATATCGATGTCATCACTTGCGACATTTACTTCTTCCTTGCAAAGCTTGGCTTGAGTAACGTATAATGAGCCTTCTTTTCTTCCTCGAGCCATGATCAAACTTCCTTTGGTTAACTTCCATTTGCCACCACCAAAATGACTGTCCAAGCCGACATCATCGAGCTTTCCGGTTGATATGAGATTGAGTCGCATGTCGGGAACATGTCTCACATCCTTGAGAACTATCTTACATCCAGTGTTTGATGTAAGAATAACATCCCCCTTTCCAATGATCTTGCTTCTTCCTTGATTTCCCATTTGAACATTACCAAAGTCACCACTTTGATAGGTTGTGAAGAAGCTTCCATGAGGGGTGACGTGAAAAGAAGCACCAGAATCAACGATCCATGAGCTATCATCAGAGCTAAGATTACATTCTCCAACGAGATATAATTCTTCGCTCTGGTCTTCCACAATGGTGGTAGTCTTGTCTTCATGCTTCTTTGTAGGATTGAACCGGTCTGGTTTGATATTACCGGCTTGTTTGTCTTTCTTGAGAAACCGACATTCCGACTTCATGTGACCCGGTTTGCCACAGTAATAGCAAGTAACTCTCGGACGTGACTTAGATCTTCCTCGAGATTGGTCTCGTCCTCTGCTTCTGTTTTGGCCACGAGTCTCTTCTCTACCTCGTCTATCAACAATGTTAGCTTCTGAATAAGAACTCGAACCTCGCTCCTTCCTGCGAACTTCTTCGTTTAGAAGGCTATCAGTGACGGTGTCCATGGTAAGCTTTCCCTCCGGTGCTGAATTGCTTAGAGTGACAACTAGTGTGTCCCAACTCTCCGGTAGTGAACTAAGGAGTAAAAGGGCTTGCATTTCGTCTTCAACCTTCATATCAACTTTGTTAAGCTGATTTACAATCCCCTTGAAATTGTTCAAGTGCTCCATCATGCTCTGGCCATCCTTGTACTCCAACTTTACCAACCGTCGAACAAGAAGAGCTTTGTTTCGAGGTGTTTTCTTTTGAATCATGGATTCAAGTTTTGTCCATAATTCAAAAGCATTTGTGTAGGTAGAAACATGTTCAAAGAGAGATCGGTCAATGTACTTACGGATTACAGCAACCGCCTTTCGGTTTAGTATTTCCCATGTTTTGTCATCCTTTCCTTCCGGCTTCTCCTTCATGATGATGGGTTCATGCAAATCCTTACAATAAAGGTGATCTTCCATCATCGGTTTCCAATAAGAGTAGTTGTCTGTCGTGAGTTTGAACATGTCACCTTCAACGGTAACGGTAGCCTCCATCTTGAATCTCACGGGTCTTGATGTTATGTTTGAGCCTAGCTCTGATACCACTTGTTGGGAAAATTACCCAATATCGATGAGATGAAGATGAGATTAGACAACTAAAAGATTTAAGAAGAAGACTCTTTATAATTTTGGAAAGGGTTTACAAAGATTTTGTTTTGAGAACTCTCTCTTACAAATGTTTTCTCTCTTTGTTTTCTTGATGTGGATGATTACAAATGGTGCTAAGCACCCCTATTTATACAAGTGGAGGAGCACACTCCAACAAGTTCTAGATTTCTCTAAATTATTATTTATTTCAAAATATCTAACTCCATAACTTTCTCTCTTCTTCTACACAATTCTTCTTCTACACACTTCTTCATCCTTCTCCATTTTTCTCTACATATCTCTTCTTCTTGGGCTCTTGGTTATAACTTGATTAGTTATTATTTTTGGGCTAATGAGGGAAAACCCAACATAATAACTGTAATTTTTAAAGAAAAATGAAGGGAGAAGAGTTATTATGTCTTCTGAACAAAACATGAGATGAACAAGGGTCTTTCGAGGTTTAATCTACACCACCCGGTGGTTGTTTTCAAGCGGCCTTTTCTCTTTCATCAAAACCAGAAGAAGAAGAAAAAACTCCATAGCCACCGATCTCCCTCCGTAGTTGGCCGTGCTTCTCACCGTTGCTACGTGAGGGAGGATCTGCTCCTCCTCTTTAGTTTGAGCTAAATCTTGTTTAATTTCGTCTTGTGTTTTTTTAAGTTCTTTTGTGAATCGGATCAGTGATTCGATTGTTTAAGTCTCCGTGACTCGCCTTCTTCCTCGGTGGTCGTCCGGCTCTGTCTCTGGGAAGCGATGGCTCTTTCAGCATCGGTTTTGCCGGCTTTTGTCTCCGGGAGGGGATGGCTTCTCTAGCATCTCGATCGCCGGCTTTGTGTCTCCGGGAAGGGATGGCTTCTCTAGCATTTCGATCGCCGGCTTTGTGTCTTCGGGAAGGGATGGCTTCTCTAGCATCTCGATCGCCGGCTTTTTCTCAGGTAGATCTACCACCCAGAGCGCTTCAGTTGTTCTTCTTGCCTCTCTTTCTAAGTCTCAGAGGACTTTCTCCTCCACTCGGTTGTATGTGGCGTTTGAAAGTATCTTGAATGATTATGAACGATTGTAGGCGGTTGTTAGCTTTGTGGGTCTCGTAGATCCTTCAGTGTGTTTGGTTCATTGGCTCGAGCTTTGAGTATAATGTTCAGGTGGAACAGAGAGTATCCGGTTAGTCTATGCCGTCGACGTTGATCCGTAGAATCGTCGTGATAGCTCCGGAGGTTTCGATTACGACACGGGTTACTGTCCCGTGTTGGTAATGAGTTTTTTTGTGGGCTTTATGCCCAATTTTAGCTTTGCAAGTGATCGGTTCGTCTTTGTGCTTTTTATTTATGGTTGTTGTAGTCTCGGACTTGATTTTTATCTGGGCTTTCGACCCATTAATAAAATTCTAGACGACAAAAAAAAGAAGAACAAGGGTCTTTCGTTGGTGATGTTCACATAAATGTGGGGTATGTGGTCGCATCACCTTTTGTGCTTTAAGCTTCCGTTGATAGTAAATACGTGGGTCAAGTAACAAAACAACAAAATATGAACCTAAATTAATAAGTATAACTAGATTCTGATCCACCTTTAAAAAATGACGGGTATATTTTTTGTTTTGATTTTTTTTTAGAAATTTAATTTTTATATTTATGTTTTACTTTGTAATCATATTTTTGTATTTTTCGTAATCATATTTTTGTATAAACCTTAATTAAAATCTATTTTATAAAAAATAATAATTTAAAAGTTGATCCGGCATATGCTCGTTTCTCGTAATCATATGCCCATATACCCGTTTCTTTGTAATATTTTCTGTAATAATTTCTTATATGTTAAGGAATTTAATTTATATGTTTGTGTATAATTTTTTTAAAATGTTAGTAAGAGGTTTTGATAATCTTATTGAATTTGTGATATTGCATAACTATACACTTGTGTCGTAGCCATTTCACACATTAATTTTGTACTTTATTTCTAAACTGTGATTTTTTAATAGTAAAGTATAGTTATAATTTTTTTAGTAATTAAATAGATAAAATTATATGTTTTTCATTCAATTTTCATGATTTAATTCATATATAATGGTTTATATAACTTTATTATTACTAATTTGTCATGCAATTAAAAATGAGTTTTGTAAATTTTGACCCAATGTAAGAGGTGTATAGTTAATAAATTTATTTGATATAAATTTTAATTTTTGCTTGTGTATCTACATTTAAATGTTACAAAGAAGCGTTATATTTGGGAAAATTACTGTAAACATAATTTTCTAATGGATATAGTTTTTATTATTGAATATGTAATTAGGATTTTGAATGATATGCAATATATATACAATAGAACCTCTATAAATTAATAATGTTGGAACTTTGAAATTTATTAATTTATAGAGATAGTAATTTACAAAAATTTCTTTATTTACATTTCTTATTTTAAGATATATTTATTCTAAGAAAATAAAAATATTTGATTTTAGTGCATAGAATTAATTGTTATTTTTTGAAATCTGACATTTATATTACTTTTATTATATTATTTGGTGTATATAATATATATTGCACAGAACTTAAATGTGATTTTAGATATAATATCACTAAATCTCATCAAAAATATATTAAGTGTTAAAGAAATATTAAGATAATTCAATTGTGAATATAAAAACAACAGTATAATAATAGGTTCTTACTTATATAAATAGGTATACATATAAATTATTAATTTATAATTTTAATAGAACCTTATATTTACATAGAATTTTCTAAAAATTATTACCTTATTATTTTATTGATTTATGTCAAATTTTGAATCGGCCCAAGTTGGGACCGACAACATTTATTAATTTATAGAGATTATTAATTTATCGAGTATTAATTCATAGAGCTTCTACTGCATTTGATAGAAATTTAAAATGTGTAATCAAATTTGAACAAAATCAAGCTATTTCTTGCATTTAATAACATTTTGAGTTATTAATGTAATTAATAAAAAATATTTGTACCCACAAAATGATTCGAAATAGACCCGAAAAACAGGGTTGTGAACCATAAAATGTTCATTCAGACTGATTTGATTTTTTGATGCATAAAACTGCCTCAAATGTTCGTGTTATACAAAGACACGTAGATAATTCAACTGCCTCAAATGTTCGTGTTATACAAAGATACATTGATAATTGATATTTAGATGCAGTTATTGAGTGATGATTTTGATATTGATGATATCCCGATTATTATGCAACTAAAGTAGTGGTTACATCCATAATATATATTTGGATGCAGTTAGTAATTTTTAAAGTATGAATTGTTGAAAAATAATTGTTGGACATAACTTTTATCAATAGGTCATTGTTGCTGTTTTAATAGAATACATCCACAGTTCACACAAATATAGTTTAGGAAAAAATTGTTCGAAGTCATAGACTCATAATATCTTTTTTCTTGGGTCAAAGTCATAGTATTGTTACATCTGTTGTTGATGTATAACTCATCCGCAGAAGACTGAGTGCAGTGACATTTGAGAAAACCTCACTGCAAAGCAACACGTGTCTGGTGTATCTATCCTCCAAATCTAAGAGCATGAGCAGCAGCAAACTTGCAATTCCCGATTTCCAATATTTTTTTTTTATTATTTTAATTTTTTTTTCGTTTGATTTTAAAAAAAAAAAATATATATATATAAACAAATCTATCGCGGGCTGCCACGTGTCGTGAGGCCTGCAGAACAGTAACGAGACGGTATCACTCCAGCGAACCTGCACGAACCGGGTTCACTAAAATCCGATTATTTTAATATTTTTTCTTCTCGAAAAACGTGTGAATTTTTGTCTTGAAACTCAAATGCGGATGGTCTAAAAAATTAGTGGGCCATTTATGGATCTCATTTGGAAATCCTCGCCATTGACGAAGGCCGTTAAGTTAAAATATATTCGGCTCATTTGGCGTGCTCAATTATGTAATTTTTCAAGATAACAGAAAGTCATCGAAAATAAGAGTTAACTCATTTATTTGAAATCTAGATTTCCATTTATGCAGCAGTTCTTTAGAAACTCAGTGAACAAAAAGCTAGAAAATGTGAGAGATTTATTTTGATAGGGTAAAAAATGAAAGAAGATAGAGCAACATGTTATCTTTGCTAATCTAAAATATATAAGTAGAAACAATCTATCAGATAATTAAAATATCACTGTATTAATCAAATACAGTTTGCTGAGACCAAAAGTAATTCCGAACTCAACCGACCGCGAAACAAAACAAATTCAATCAAAACCTGACGAGGTAGTCTGCTAACAAACACTATAAAGACACTTCTTTTTTTTATTTTTTGTAAAAATGTAAAGATACTAGTATAAGAAACTTGCTTTTCAAAATGAGAGGGTCACGCTCAATGACAAATGGTCAAGGGACACGTTTCTCTTACAGTTTGTCGTTTTCCTTGTCTCCTCATTGCCTCTCTTTCCTCTACATCAAAGATCCAAAACCCAGAGAAGAGATAAAACCCTAGTTAAATAGCTTCTAATTTTTAGAAATCTCACAGAAAACTTCTATCTCGTCGCTTAATCATGGTCGTCCCTCTTAGTGCTATCCCTCCATCTCGCGGTAAGATCTTCTCAAACCATCCTCAGATCTCATATCTCACTCAAATGGGTCGATGAATGTTTACTTATTTGATGTTGTTTAATGTCTGTGTTTGGTGTTAATGGATGGAGAAGATGGGTTTTATGCTATCAACAACCAGTTTCTAGCAAACGGGCCAAAAGGGTTTCAGGAGTTGAAGACGTTGGAGAACGATGACATGTTTATTCGGGTGGACTTCCCGGCGTTCCAGAAGACGCCATGAAGGTTGTGGTTGATGATACCAAGAAAGCTGTGACTGTCTTCGCCCTCGCACCAAAGGAGCACAAACACGACTCCTCTCCTCGGAACTACATCTACACTACAGGTCTCGTCTGCAAATGCTGCGAGATTTCAGCCGTAGCAGCACACATGTCCGATGGTGTTCTCCGCCTTCTCCTCTCCAAGACTCAAATCGCAACTCAACGCCCACGTAATATCATATCAAACCCCCACATTTTCTTTTAAATTTGTATGAATATTTGTTTTATTTGTCTGATATTAAAGTTTTTATATACATACAGCTTTTCTTGTTGTCCCAGATTCCGAACAAGGTATTGTTTTATTCATTCTCTTTTTTTTTTTGAAACAGATTCAATCTTGATTCATCTTTTCTGTTTTTCTTGACTAATTAACTCTATATTGTTTGTTTTATTTCTAGTTGTGGTCAAAGATCACGCTTGGACTGGTTCTCACAAAGTTACTTATGGCACGGATCCACATGGTATCCACATGCTTACGTGGACTTTAATTGTTGTTGTAAAGGGAATATATAATATTTAATTTGTTGTTTTCTGTGGAAGAGCAGATCCGGTGTTGACGGGTCGGGTACTGCAGCCACACCCATGGGTGAAGCAAGGATCTTTGATGGCTTATGAGTCGAAGCAGCTCCAAAACGGATGCCTCTACGTTCGTGTAGACATGCCAGGCGTTCCCAAAGAGAGGTTCACAGTCTCCGTCAAGAGTGGGATGGTGATGGTGACTGGTGACGCTCCTGCCGTTAGTCACGACTCAGGTGGCCGTTTCTACTCTGGTGAAGTGGCTATGCTCTCCAATCCTATTGACATTCCTATTCGTCAGATCAAAATAATCAGCAAGAATGGTATCATCCGTTTAATCATCCCACCCGCTTGATTTTGGTCATGTTGTTTGTGGGCCCCTTCTTTTAGGATGATGTCGTTTAATGAGTTAGACCATAAGGAATCTTTGGATACGTTGCGGTAAAACAGACAAGATCTTGGGTCAGATCAAATCAAGAAAGTTTAGTGTGCTGTTTCAAGTTCATATGACATAGTGTTTAAGCTACCAAAACAGTTCTCTTAATCCAATTGAAACAAGATAATTAACATCAACCACATTAGTTCTAAATTCAGTTTCTAAATATTAATTACCATTAACTAACGAACAAA